>NC_071289.1:54946900-55548686 GCF_943734705.1 Anopheles coustani
TCCAGCAAGAGTCCCAGGAACCTGCCATGGAAAAACTTGCTGGTACTACATGACAGCTGCAAAAAATTTGAATTTTTGTCAACCGGGTAGTCGAAAGAAAATCGGAACCGGTCGTGCCAGGTTCCGATTTTCTGACAGCAATATTGCTGTCAATGGCAATTTGACACTATCTTTCAAAATCGACGGACAGAAATATTCCTCGTCTAATAAGGGTATAAACAGTAAACAAAGGTTTGACAGCCAGCACCTCTTTCCACTGCGGTGCCTCCCAAAATATTGGTAGGTTATGAGGAGTCCATGCCTACCAAAAATACACTTCTTCTTTTCAAGGCAAGGTTCTTTTTGGTAGGCATGTATACCTTTGGTAGGAAAGTGCAGCAAGGTTCTCTTTGGGTATCGTTTAAACTACTTCCGTTAACTTGCATATGCATCGTCGTTGTGTGCTTTGATTGGTAAACAAAACTATGAACGATTATCAAAAATCAATTTCAATATGGCTACCAGGACCAGGCTTTTGAGCTCACCTCCCTTAGAACCCACCTGGCGTTGTGTGAACCGTTTGAGTTGAATGTCTCGTTATATTAAAGATTATGGTTATACTGGACAGGATGTACAACATGAACTCCCTGATGCATTACTTGCTCGAGTTTATGAAATTTAGGCTACGCCCACAGGCCCCCCTTATTTCACGAAATTTTAACTAATTGGTTTATGCTGTCCATCTTGGTTAGTTTGACCGATTAGTTCAAGCTGTTACAGCTGCTAACGGAAATTCAACGGTTCAAATATTCAAAATGAATTGATGTGCCACCTATTGCATAACTTTCAGGCGCAAACATGAAAAAGACGGCAACGATTCGGCAAGTAGGGGGCCTCATTTGGGATTTTACCAGTATTACTTTGAAAACATTAAATCGCCGTTTAAGCTATCCGTGCCCGCGCTTTCGGTTTCTCTTTACTCATCTGGCCCTTTTTGGGAAACGTATGCCGATCCCTGGTGTAGACCATGCTCAGTACCTTCAAGGTATATAGACATGAAAAGCTGTGGTGGTCCAACCTCTCGAAGTTCCACTGCTTTGTTCCAGTAACCTTGCTAGTGGTGGGAAAATCGAATCGAAAATCACCGTTGTTTGGCCACATTGATTTTTCGCTAAACACTCTCAAAAGAAAATTCACGATGGAGAGTCTGGTTTTGAATGAAAAGTATGGTAAGAGGTTAAATGTGGTACTGGCCCAAACCATTGTCACCGACGGGAAGTCGTCCTCACACCGCAACCATCCGATAGAATCCTTCGAAGGACGAGATTCCGAATCTTCTGAACCTCGATTCTGTCAACACGAGTTTGAGCGCGCGACAGGTAAACAAAGTGGTAAACGTCACACGCGTCTTTGAGTGGATTGTAGCGCTAGTTACTTCCCTTGTCCGATCCGCTGCTTATTTTGTACCGAATTACTTAGTACCTTTGGGTCTGCTATGCCGTTAAGCAAACACTATTTGAACAGTACGTAATGGTGATACTATATTTTTGAAAAACGTCTTAAATCGTCCATTGTGTTGTGTTTTGTCGATTGCTGTAGGAAGAGTTAAATCATCCCGCTGGGGGAGTGGATGTGCGGGGTTGAGATATTGTGTGCGAGAGTGAGATACACTATTGAACAGGAATTCCCTTTAGTGGACAACAAGCAAGAAAGATTACCAAGCGCGGTGAAGATGGCGTCGATGGCGTCGATGGCGCTTAAACTGACATGTAAAAACCCAAAAAATATGTTCTGCTTCGTGTGCGGCGTTTACACAAAGTCGCACCACAAGCGCTCGATAATGACGAAGCCGCTGATCGACGCGTATGAGGCGTACTTTGAGTGCCGGACGAACAAACGAAACTATGTCCACGGTCCGCCATCCGTTTGCAATGACTGCAACAACGCACTGCTTCGATGGTCCAGCGGAATGATTTTAAGACCTGACTTGTCGTTCGACGTGCCAATGATATGGAGTGAACCGAGCAACCACCAGATGGATTGCTACTTCTGCATGACAACTTCGATGGGGCGACGAGGATCCATGGGCTATCTCGACGAACCTGTGAACTACCCGGACAACCTACTCTCAGCAATAAAACCTCGTATGACGAGCCTGAAGGCAATCAACACCTCCATTGTGGCGAGGCGTGGCCGTTCCATGGGAAGTCTGATGGCTGCACCGGTCGTAAGCAAGAGGCCCACGAACATGGTGAACGGTGTCGACAACAAGCAGGTGCATGTCGGAACGGCACAAACCGACGCTCGACAGGGGGCGAAGTCGACGAATCAGGTGCTGGTAGCCGGCTTGAAACGTAAGTCGTCTGATCCACCGGACGCGAACATGTACGACGTGACGAAGGTGCGACTGCACTCCTTGGAACCCTCGATCGTGCTTGAGCAGAGCGAAAAGCGCCTCCCGTCGTCGTCTCGTTCTTCAGTAGGTTCCCATCCGCCGGTAATTTCGAAGAATCTCCGTTCACAAACAACCACCACTAGTGCGAGACAACAGCAGTTAGGCAACCCGCAAATCACCAGCGTGTTCTCGCTGCAAGGCGAGCTTCCGGAATGTAAGGGAACAGAAACGATCGGATCTGATCTTATTCCATTAAATACTACAACGCCGTTGAAACAGTATGTTGACACTTCTATTTCTTTTTCAGACAACGATTTTACGTCAACGTCGCCTACTGCGCTTATGCGTGCTGTAAATGGACATGTAAATATGCCTATTACAATCGAGATCGAAGATGACGATGATGAAGAAGAGGAAGTGGAGGGCGAACAACAGATAAATCAGGAAATTGAAAAACCTAAACTGCCAGAGGTAAAAAAGGAACAAGAAACAAATGGAGCGCAACAGGAGAAGAAGCCAGAAGCACAGCTTAAAATGGAACAGTTAGAGGAAGCGGAAGAGCACAAGCCATTAAGGGCGGCCGAGTTTATCAATATTCACAGTCTCCCATCCGCGTCGTCGACGGCTTCATCAAAGATGGTGGTGGTAAAGATGATTTCCCCAGAAAAGCTGACGACCAGATCCTCATCTTCGGGCTCCACTGACAACGCCGGTGCCGCGCCCACAAGTTCTACGGACCCTTCCAACCCCAACACGCCGGTACGGGTGGTGCGCCCTCCGCACCTTATAACACAGTCAGAGTTGATACTGCTTATCCGTGAACTCGAGCTATCGCGAGAAAAGTCCGCGATTCTGATCGAACGGTTGAAACAGTGGAATCTTCTGGCGGCCCAATTGATAACTCCCAACCGACAGCGTGGCAGCGTGAGCGCACCAATGACGCAACCAGTACCAACGGTTGTTCGGCACGTTACGACGTTGTCGGGAAGTAATACGATGAAAAATATCACCATAAAACGCGAGGGGATGCGGAATCTTACGGTGCCCAAGCCAACGTCCATGCCTTTCAAGCGGACGGTGGTTCAACAGTCGGTGGGCCAGTCCTTCATAAGACTCATACCATCCTCGGGTCAGTCGAACACGATAGCAACAAGCAACAAACAAAGACTCACACTGCCGAACGGTACTCCGGTCCTTCGGCAGCAGCTAGTGGTACGCAAGAGGTCATCGGTGAAATCCGAGCTGGTATCGTCCAGCTAACATGTCGACGCATAACCTAAGTAACCCCATCCTACTGAGCTAAAATCATGCGGAGGACATATTTGTACACCTTTCAACACAACAGTGTTTATTCTAGCCGGAGTTCCCGCATAGCCGCATTGTGGGATGCAAGTTTTAGTTTCATTTAGGTTATCGCTTTGATTTGACATAATAAAACAGTGTAAAAGTATTTTCACGTTACTTGTGTTCACAATTTCATGTTTGCAACATAGGAAAATATCAATCGATACTGCAAAATCGATGTGGTTGGCAATGGCCATCTTCACAAAGTATAGTTTGGCATTGGTACAGTATAAATTGGATAGAATAAAACCTATTAAAGAAGATAAAATGTGCGATTGTTCATTGCACTGTTCTCCACATATTGATTTGAATGCGAGTTCAAGTGCCATAGAAACTCTCAGAATTCTCCTCATCGTTGAAGCACTTCCTGTGCATCATGCGCCTGATCCGGTTGGATCGTATGTAAATGTTTTTTTTTTTTAAACAGCTCGTCGCCAAACCACCGAAGGAACGTCACAAACCAAATGTTATTCTTTTGCTTTTGCCTGCTGTGTACTCACTTACTCTAGCTTAGTGCATTTGTACTAGGCCAATTATTCGCTACGATAACTAGACTTCAAGCTTGAACAGGTGCCCACGGATTACTGATTATTGACCTACTCCATTACTTAAAAGATTCAAAATCCCCATTTTAGGCGACACATTGTTTTGACTGCTGGGAAGTTTTCATTCGGTATTTCAATTAACTTAGACCGTATCGTATCATCCAGCAGCGGAAATTTCGTTAACTAAACCGGTTCAAGAGGTTCCAACAACGCCAGGGACAATTTTGTGCACCACTTACTAGATTTGTTTCGGAAGTAACAAAGGATGCTTACCGAGATTTCTTAAGAGCAAATTTCAAAATGCAATAAACGAATATTCGCTCAATACACATACCCGGATCCGTAGAATCATCTTTACCGTTTTTTATTATTATGAATATTCGCCCACTTTGCATACATTCAAGTGTTCTTTTTCGTAAAAATACAAGGTATAGAAGAGTCAGCGAGATCGACCGTCAAGCTTCGATAGAGGACAAGAAAACCAGCTTCAAGAAGATCCGATGTCCGTCTCCTGCCTTTTCATATGCGTAGCATATTTGTTTTTAATGGGGCAATTTTCCGTCATTTATGTTACTTGTTTTCTCGCTCGCTGGTGTGTCTGTGTGTGTTTGTGTTTGCATAGTCGTTTGTTAGCTCCGCCAGACGACACTTCTACGTTACTCAAGGATCGTTTAAGTGTGGGATAATTATTTCTACTACGATACGATACAAATGAAGATAACTGAGGGTAGAAAGAGTGGTACAATCAAATAATGCGTTGAATGTGACAGCAAAGGTAGAAGGAGGAGCTTTCTGAAGAAAAAAGGACACGAAATGTGTGAAGATTTACTTATGTGAAAGAAAGAAAAAAAAGGGCAAAAACTAGAAGAGCTAATCTTAAGAATAACAGAGCTTTCTGTTTCTTTTAAATTGAATTAGAATTAAGAGGCCTTTCCGTTAGCTGCTGTGCTGATCACGCCTAGTTCCCCACCAACATTTTACATTTTTGCATTTTTTATCGTCCTCAAAACTCTCCCATACTCTTATCACCAAATCCATCCGATAGTTTTTTTCTATTATTTTTCTCTTTTTAATGATGCGGGAAATGTAATTCTGTTTTCGATTTCCTGTGTGTTTCAACCTCCTAATTCTCATTCAGCTGTTCAATTAGTGCATCCCAAGTGTTAGACATATTTATCTAATATTCATTCCATTTTCGCAAGATTACTCCATTACTGGATTCTTACGGTGGAGCATACGATCGATACTGTAGAATCAGATTGAATTACTAGTAAAACCATCACACGCTTATCATCAAAAACTACACCGACTACTTCCTGCTATATTCATCGAACCTTTTTTCTCGAAAACACGCACACACAAACAAAACAAAGACTGGTATCCTTTTGGCGGATCTCGTTTTCTAGCCAGATCGGAACAAACGGTTGAATTGAATCTTTAATTCTGATAAAAAAAAACCTAACCACAGAGGCATCGAACCTCCAGGGAGTTGTTGCTCATCTAACGATAAGGGAAAGAGGATGACAAGGTATGCTGAGCAAGGGTTATGAAATTTAAATGTCGCGCTGTTAAATGTATTGGCTTGTGGAAAAGAAGGCAGCGACACCACCAGCAGCAGCAGCAGCCAGCAATGTAGGCTCCAAATGTTTGCCAGCCGAACCTGGAACAATCTAACTGTAGAGATCATCGTCGCCGTTATCCCCTGGATTATTGCTCGTCGGTTGCGATGAACCCTGGCCGCCCTGTGAGCTGGAACTTCCCTGGCCTGATGGGAATCTGTGAATGCCGAAATGAGTGTTCATACACATTATTGGTCGTACAACAAAAAGAGTTTACGCCAAAAAATAATCAACGCCTTTGTCCCCACAGTTTACTCACCGGAAGTTGGTACCGAAACCTCGAGATTGCTGCAACGTTTGGGCGAACATTTCGTACTTGCGAATGTCGTTGTCCGAAACCGAACGGCGGGCGAACTTCATCGCTTCCTCAAAGTGATCACGCGTAATTTCGGGCACTGGATCCTCCTCATCCATCTGTGTAGAAAATATTAGAAAAACGATTTGTCAAGTGTGTCTTTATGGCAAATTTCTTCTAAATAAAAAATAAATTTTCATTTGGAATGAAAATTAAACGATAAATGTTTGATTGTGTTGACACAAGCTGAAGGTTTAAGTACTGAATAAAAGATTTTTGATCTGATATTGAATCAGCAAAACAACCATATTCATTTATTGGAATACGAAACGTTGTGCTGTTTTTCAATGATATTGGTACTTTAAAACAAGTGAATGAATACTTACATCCATAGCCGAGTTCTGGTTGGCAGCACGGTCACGCTCTCGACGGATCTCGGCCTCGATTGCCTGTCGAATCGCCAGCTTACAGGCGCGCTGGCAAATTTCTGTCAAATCCGCACCGGAGAAGCCCTGCGTCACCTTGGCTACGTAGTTAAGATCAACGTCGTCGGCAACTGGGCTCTTGCGCAGGTTCGCCCGGAGAATCGCCTCGCGCGACTTCTCGTCCGGCAGCGGAATGTAGATAAGCTGGTCCAAGCGACCCGGGCGCAGGATGGCGGGATCAATGATGTCCGGCCGGTTGGTCGCACCGATGATGAATACATTCTTCTTCGCGCCCATACCGTCCATCTCCGTGAGGATCTGGTTGATCACTCGATCGGCGGCACCACCAGCGTCTCCCACGTTGCCACCACGCGACTTCGCGATACTGTCCAGCTCGTCGAAGAACAGCACACAGGGCGAGGCGGAGCGTGCTTTGTCGAAGATGTCGCGCACGTTCGCTTCCGACTCACCGAACCACATTGTCAGCAGCTCGGGACCCTTGACGGAGATGAAATTGGCCTGACACTCGTTAGCGATGGCCTTGGCTAGCAGCGTTTTACCGCAACCGGGCGGCCCATAGAAGAGCACACCACGCGAAGGCTGCATGCCGAACTTCAGGAACTTGTCCGGATGCTCGACCGGGTACTGCACCAGCTCCTGCAGCTCGCGCTTCACATTCTCCAGGCCACCGATATCGGTCCAGGTCGTGTTCGGTACCTCGACCACAGTTTCGCGCAGCGCCGATGGGCTCGACTTGGTCATCGCATACCGGAAGTTCTCCATCGAGACGGCCAGCGAGGCCAACACCTCCGCGTCGATCTGATCGTCTTCCAGGTCGATCAGGTCCATTTTCTCGCGGATTTGTTGAAGGGCTGCCTCCGAGCATAGCGACGCCAGATCGGCACCGACGTGACCGTGCGATTCGGCCGCAATCTGCTCCAGATCCACGTCGTCAGCCAGCTTCATGTTTTTCGTGTGGATGCGTAGCACCTCCAGTCGACCGGTAGCGTCCGGAATGCCGATGTCGATCTCACGATCGAATCGTCCGAAGCGACGTAGAGCGGGATCGATCGAGTTCGGTCGGTTGGTCGCCGCCATCACGATCACATGCGAGCTTTTCTTCATGCCGTCCATCAGCGTTAGCAGCTGCGAAACGATACGTCGTTCCACCTCACCGTGCGTTTTCTCACGCTTCGGTGCGATCGCATCGATTTCGTCAATGAAGATGATGGCCGGCGAGTTCTTCTCCGCCTCCTCGAATGCCTTGCGTAGGTTGGACTCCGACTCGCCCGCCAACTTCGACATGATCTCCGGGCCGTTGATCAGGAAGAAAAAGGCACCGGTTTCATTGGCGACGGCGCGCGCAATTAGCGTCTTACCGGTGCCGGGTGGCCCGTACATCAAAATACCGCGCGGAGGCTTCACTCCGATCGCCTTGAACAGCGACGGATGGCGCAATGGCAGCTCTACCATCTCCTTAATCTGTGCCAGCTGCTTTCGGCAGCCACCGATATCGTCGTACCCGACTGCGTTCAGCGTTTCTTCCTCTTCCTCGCGCTTGATCGGATTACCCTCGCAGTGGATGACCGTTTCCGGCGCCACGATGCAGTACGGCGCTGGGTCAGCACCGACCACCTTAAACTCGACGGCACGCATACCACCGCGCACGATGAACGTGTCGTCCTTGTGAATCGGCCGGTAAGCTTCAAGGAAGTACGGCTTCAGGTAGACATCGAACAGGTTACCGGTAAGTCCCTCGACCGTATCGTCAATGGGTAGGATGTGCACCCGTTTGCCATACTTTACATCGGGGCAGGACTGAATCATCACCACGTCACCCAACCAGACGCGCAGATTGTTGCGAACCACCCTGTTCATGCGAATCTTCTCGTCTGGGCAATTTTCGTCCGACAGCACGATGCATACCGTCTCCTTCCGACGCTTGCCCTTCAATAGTACCGTATCACCACGGAATAGCTCCAGCTCGTCCATTTTTGCCTGCAAACATATGCGTTGTTAGAAAGAAATTAAGAAATTAAGTTCCAGCAAATGTACCAAATGCAAAGAAATGAATATTTCTTGATTTTAAGCAATAGATTATATTTTAAGAAAAAAATAATACGCTAGCTATGATTAAACTAAGGTGTGTTTGTTCACACGAATGGATTGATCGAATGATCCCGTAAGTAAAGATGTAAAGAATATGTGAAGATGATGAGTAAGATTGTGAATCAAGCCTTATCGCTAATAACCCACCCATCGTTTGCGCGCAAATTGTATAAAATGTAGACAAGACTCATTTTCGGGTACCGTTGAGGAAAAATAACTCACCTGAGACAACGAAATAACCGAGTTGTCATCGTTGGCGGCTTCGTCGACGATGAGACGATTCGGGCGATCCTTGCGCTTCAGGATGGCGGTGGCCAAGTCCTCGCTAGAAGTTGTGAAGAAGAAGTGTTAAAATCTGTTAAATCTGGACAAAAATGGTACGATGGGATACTAATGAAATGAATCGTTTCCGCGGCACTTGTGGGAAAGGTTAATAGCCTTTGCAGATACAAGACATCGAAAGAGGGAAAGAGAGCACGTAAGAAAATACGCGAATTCGTATCGATATCACATTCGGTCATACGAGCGTAAGATGCTTAATGGAATAAAGACTTCAAATCACGCAGGAATCTTCGACAAGGAACATTATTCATATGTAAAAAAGATCATAACAACGTTAGATGAATGTTTCATTTCGTAATAGTTTTATGTAAGGCTTTCGGTAGTGTAGACCAAGCCTTTGATGGAAATAGTAGAGCATTATTTAATAGGAACTAATTCTACCAACGCCTATCTTTAACGGAAAAAACTAAAAACATCCCAACGTTTTGTAAACATGGCGAGTTAGAAAATATATGCCAGCTCGCGAATAATTCAAGTTAACTTTGTGTATAATTTCATTTGCATCATGTTGAAGTCTTCGCGTACTGACGCAACCAAATCTAATGAAATCGGCCATTAAGTCCACAGAGCTCCCGGTTGAGACTTGGCAAACCGGTGCGTATCTGAAATATCGGTCCTTTCCGGAAGCGGATAATGCAGACAAACGGATGTCAAGCGCTTGGGAAAGCCATGGAGTCTTGGATGCATTTTTTATTCGGTAACTTGTAAGTAGCAAAAGCATATCGTGACAAGCGAAAATTGAAGCGATTCGTGCTTCAACCCCGTCATCTGAAGACACACGCACACAAACACACGCGCGCACACACACACAGCTCAGCGCACGAGAAGCAATCGAAAACCTCCACGACCGTACAAACATGACACTAGGTGGTGGTGCTTTTCCATTTTTTTTTCTTCGGAACTGTACTCTCATTCACCGCTTCCGGGGATGTCGATTGCCGTTTTATCCTGAATCCAACAATTTCCCCAACCCGGTGGCCAATACGCCTTACGTATGTTTGATTACTTAAACTAAAAGAAAAATCCTTCAATCGAACATTCTACTCACTTCTTGCTGTCGGCCATTTGAAGATCTCGTGCTTAGGTTAAGCTCTGTGTGCAACCCTTGTGAAATTGGGCTTCTGTTGCCCGTGAACAATGAAACCGAGCTAATTCGAATCTACACGCACTTTACGTTCTTCCTGTCGGACCAGTTGGGTTACTGCGTTTGTCGAAGTTATAAATGATAAAATGTGGCCTACTGTGAGTTGGCTCTTTGTTGATCCGTTTAACTCGAAGCAATCAGTCTAGTTCAGTCAACTGCCAGTCAGGAATAACCAACCAACTTCCACTGCACAGCAACGACAACGACGAAACGCGAAGCAACGAAGATGACAAGCGGCTTTTCATTTGTTGGCAGATCGGGATTCGGAAGATTCGAAGATTTGATCCCGAGACGGATTCTAAATTTGATTCGATTGGGATTCGAATCTGATTTGATTTGTTTGAGACTCGATGTGATTCGGTTATCACTATTTGAATTTGATGTGACTCGCTCGAGACGCGAGGCGAATCATATTAGTCACGTAACGAGTCGATCTAAAGACAATGTGATTAATTTCAGTCAAATCGAACGTTGGAAAGAATGGATAATATCCAGTGTTGCCTCACTGAGAAGAGGGTCATTACAAAAGAAATCGTTGCATTATTTGTATCGATCTAGCTTCGTAGATTTTAACGATTTTCTCAAGAATCGCTTCCAAATTTAGAATTTACCTAAAATTAATTGATATCAACACTATAAAGTCAGGGGAGTATTTTTTTTGTAAAATCAGTGTGATAATTGATACCCTTTCTAACGGGGCAAAACTCCTGTCCTGACCCTATTATTTTGAAAACATTCCATTCCGTTACATTTTATTGATTTTAACTTTTTCTTTTTGCATTTCATCTCAGCAGATTTGGGATTTTATTAAAATTTATTTTGAAAAGAGTGCAGATTTTGCAATATACTTAATACTTCCTTCGTTTTATGATTTCTGGACGCCAATTAATGGGATGCGACTCTTCTGTAGCTTCGTCATCTTCCTTGTATATCTTAATGGTCTTATCCGCCTCCGTAGTTATCAAACGCGACCCCGACTGATCGAACGTCATGGAAAATATACCGGCTTCACTATCCATCGATCCGGGCTGAACCGCTGCCTGGAAGCGCTGAAAATTGTAACCAGTGCGCCAGTCCCAGAAGAACATGGTTCCATTGTCCCCGCCGGACACCAGAACGCCCTCCGGATTCACCGCCATACAATTCACGATAGAATTGTGCCCGCCAAGATTCTGTATAAAGTTGCCCTCTGGACAGCGCCATTGTTTGATGTTGTCCGGTGAGGCCGAGGCAAACATGTACAGTGTCGGATGCAGCACGATTGCACGGACACTCTTCTTATGATTCGTCAGGGTGCACAAGCTTTTGCCAGCCGCCAAGTCCCACAGGCGGACAGTTGAATCGTGGCTGCCGGTGATTATTTGAGGATTGGCCGCCTGCGTCACCACACTAGCGACCGTGTTCGTGTGTCCCGTTAGCGTGTGAATGTTCGCCTTTGTACGCATGTCCCATACTCGCGCGGTTGAGTCACGACCGGCTGTAACCAGCACGTCAATGGTTGGATGCAATGACATCGTGTATACGGCCGACAGGTGCCCATGGTAGTGCCGTATTACTTTGTTGTACTCCAAATCCCAGCACTTCACCTGCCGATCCTCTCCGCAACTGAAGAGATACGGATGACGCGGACTGACCTCTAGAGCGCGAACCGTACTAACATGGCCAGTAAGGGAGAGCTTGAGCTTTCCGCTTGCTAGGTCCCAAATTTTGATCACCCGATCGGCAGCACCGGTAGCAAACCACTCATTGCCGGGTTCTACTGCAACGCAACGTACCCAACCAAGGTGGCCAGAAATCACTCGACAAAGCTTCCATGGGGCGTGCCATTTTGGTTTCGGTATGGTTGGTGCCTTTTTCGGAAGTATTTGAACCGCATTTGACGTATTCTGGGATGATGGTGTTGTTGTCGGTAAAAGGGCTGTCTGAGCATTTATGCCATCGGATGAGCCACTATCTTGTTCACCGGCTGTTATAGCCAAAACTGGAAAATAAACATGAGTTCTTAAGACTGATGCTGAAAACAACCAGATATTTCTTACCATTATCCTTTCCACCTTGCTGACCATCGAGTCTGTCACTATCAGCTCTTTTCGCTGCTAGTGCTTTGGACTTGGCAGCCCGATCCAACACCAAGCCGTAGGCATCACGTGCTTTTATGTTGTACTTAAGTTTTTCCCTAAAATGGAAGGAATGCATACACACAATATAAGTTTTTTTACGATATCATGTTCGGTTATATGAAACTTACAAGCTTTCGTCTACCTCCGGAAGTAGCGATTGGTTGGCCACAAAGAAATCATGCGTACGTTTAAGTGAACGGAACACCAATGTGTGCACTGAGTGGCGCTGTACTTCCTCCATGAGAAATAAGGGGCTTTAAGTTGAAATTTATTAATTTTCAAGATGAATATTTTCTACTGCCTATTGTAGCCGGCGCGTTGTTTTTACAGATGATAAACAATGTCCTGTCACTGCGATTCTTTGCTTTTTGACGCCTTGCTTTTTAAATCGCTTTGACCATTTGTGCAATTGTGTTGGTTTGACATCAACTTCCCAAAGAGAACCATTACGAGGTTTCTTCAATTATGATACTTACCAGCGGTTGAAAAGTACATAGTATCGTCAACCGGTATAACACCAATTTTGAATTTGATTCTTTTATTATGATAACAAAATCTGATTCTAAATTAATCCACATACTTTTACTTTTAGCAGGTTGATGTATCACTTTCTGTTAGGCAGATTATCTTACGGAATAAGCATGAATAACAACAATTGTGTGCATCCTGGCAACTATTAAAATAATGAACCAATTTTCAGCAGTTAGTGTGAATAAAGTAATCTTATTAGAGACGCAAGATAATTCTTGAGAGTTATTCTATTTGGAATTTATTGACAAACCTAAGCAAACGATTGTCAATGTGAATTTCCGATGGCAGTCTGTCAGAAACTTGTTTCATACCCCTGTTAATGGATCTCCTTGAGCAGTGAGGGAGAAAAATTTTTATCAATAAATTCGATTGCAGTGTTTGCGGGGTGAAACGTATCAACTAATATAAGGGGTGTAACTCTAAGCAGTTTTTATCCAAATCAGGCGCAAAGTGAAACAATTCAAACATTTGTTTACTTTGCCAGAAACAGTGGAGCACGATAAATCGTGTCTTGTGGGTAAAACAGTATTTAATTTCGGGCTTGTGAATCATCGAGAAACAACACATCTTTCCAGAGGGTGTTTCTTCTAGGATTTAGTTTTGTTGAAGTGTTGCAAGCGCTACGTGTTGGGAAATGTCGAGCAAAATCGAAGAAGCGCAGGAGCATATTCGTCAAGCCGAAAAATGGTATGCCTGATGACGTTCTTAACAACCTTCCCGTCTTTGTTCTGATTAACAAGTGTTGCTCTTCTAAAAACTCCTATAGTTTGAAAACATCCCTGCTCAAATGGCGACCCGATTACGACAATGCTGCCGAGGAATACAACAAAGCAGGTACGAAGAGTGACTTGTTGACGTAGAATTGATAATTGCGTGAAATATTGATATTGGCGATGTTTTCCATCCATTCGCTACCCCAAACCAATATAGCCACCTGCTTCCGCAATGCAAAATCGTTGGACCAGTGTCGCGATTGTCTGATCAAATCGTCCGACTGCCATCGTCAAAATCGAGCGTTATTCCATGCAGCAAAATGCTTCGACCAGGCTATATTGATAAGTAAGGAGATGAATAAACTCGGTGATATTCGGGGGCTCGCCGAAAGGGCGTGTAATCTGTATCAACAGCACGGTTCACCGGAATCGGGCGCAACCGTACTGGATAAGGCAGCCAAAATACTTGAACAGTCACATCCAGAGGATGCGCTGCAGTTGTTCAAGCAGGCCGTCGATGTTGTTACGGTACGTAGCGTATGAAAGTGAGAAAACAATGGTTTTTTTTTAAATATATTTACGGTTGACCGAACAGATCGAAGATTCAACGCGCCAAGGTGCGGAGTATGCTAGCAAGGTATCGCGAATTATGGTCAAGCTCGGCATGTATGATCAAGCAGCGGATGCTATAAGGCGTGAAATCGGATTGCTCCAGCAAGTTGGTTCCGACAGTGCAATCGGACGCCTCGCAGTGGCTCTTGTGCTCGTACAGTTGGCCCGTGGTGATTACGTTGCGGCCGAGAAGGCTTTCAAAGAGTGGGGCAATTGTTGCGATGCGGCTGAAGTGCAAACGTTGGAATCTTTATTGCAGGTACGATGGGAGTGGGAGGAGTGGTTTTGAAATACATTCTAAACATGTTGAAATTAAATTCCCGCAGGCGTATGACGATGAGGATCCGGAACTGGCTCAGCGTGCCCTTTCGTCTCCTTTCATCCGGCACATGGACATCGAGTACGCTCGGTTGGCCCGAGATCTGCCATTACCGAAGGGTATGGCCATTGCTCCCAAGGCGAACGTTATCGAAAATGCCGCTGCATCGTACGTTTCTCCAAACAGTGGTGCTGCGATTGATGTAAGTAACTTTTCCTTCTTTTATACACCACTCATCGCTGACACGCTAGAGAAATACCATCTTTTAAATATAATTTATTTTTATCTTACGACATTGATAGGCCTCCAAGCCGGTCGCCGGTCCGGCTGGAGACGACGAAGAGGACGGCGGCCTATGTTAGTTTGCAATACGTCCAAGCGTCACCACATGTCCAGCAAGAGTATTTCACTCGTGCGTTAAGAGTTGTGTGATAAGATTGGTTCTATTAATATTATCATCACTATAAGTATGATTACTTTATAAGAGTAAATGAAATTGATTGCTAAACCATTGCGGTTAAATCATTGCCACCATGCAAGCTTCTTTAGGTACTCTTAATGTAAAGAATAGTAACGTTTCAAGGTAAAACACATTACCAATATGTATGTAGTTTATGCAATATCTTTGAAAATAGTTTGTTCGTTTTTAAGAGATTCTATTCCTTAAACCTTAAGCCATTCGATCACATAGCTGCTCTGAATAGCTTAGAGCTTTAATGATCCGATAGGAAAGGTATATATTGTAAGTTGTTGAAAATTGCACGTCAAACTATGTATAGACTGATTTTTTAAATTGCTTTGGTTCGTATTTATAGTTAATGCTTTTGGCGTCCGGTATGTTAACATGTTCTGGTAAACATTGACGATACATGACGATTGATTTTTCTTTTGCTTCACTGGTGGGAAGCTGGCAGCTATCAAAATCAGCAAGAAACATAAGCAACCAAAAAAGTAATATGATAAATTTAAACAAATAAAATAAAAAAATTCCAACTATCTCTATCGGCCACTGTACTATGTAAGTAAAGCTTCACGATTTTGATGATTTCGGTTGTCGACTTTCAACCTCCAGCCTCACCGGTTATCACGAGAATCATAAATCAATGATCGCATCTAATACTGAGCTAACAGTTCGCTATACGCTGAAATCAAGAAGTTGTTAATCAAATAAAAAAAAGAAAAACAAACCATTCATTCGCCTACATTTTCATATTTATGCACTACAACAAGTTGTAACTTAATTGTAAGGCTAGTAAGGTGGAAGCATGCAGCTGTGTGGAATAAAGGCTATTTAGAAAGGCTTCGACATTGCCTCTCGGTAGAAAACATATTTCAAGCTTCCACAGTAGCGAACAAATTTGGCAATTAGGTGATGGACCCACCACAAGACCCACATCAGCATGCAAGGTACTCTTAATATATCCTCTATCTAGTCGAAAGATTGATGAACTTATCAATTATAAATAGATAGGACGATCATGCACATTGCAAGATGAAAATTACACTATTATCAAACAATCTGAAGAATTTGAGCTAGACCTTTCCCTCACAAGAGTATATATAACAAAGGAAAAAAGTACACATTATTAAAAAACATAGGGAACTACTATCCGCGTTGTTCGTTCAGGAATAACTTAAAACAACATTGTAAGTGAAAGGATTGGCTGGAAATAATTTGTGGGCTAGTGACAAATCTTGTGCTAAAACTTTCGTACAGTTATAAAATCTAATAGCTTCGAAGGATGTTGCGCATTGAAAAGAAGTTACTAACAAGCGATATGAAGTGCAATAGATAATCTGGTTGAAATTCAATGAATGGTTTTATTTTTAATTAAGGAGAATTTTCCATTGAGTACATCCTCTTCAAACGATATGCAGGACGGTAAGTAATGAAACTCAGATCAGAGATTCTGAAATCAAACGTAGTGAAGGTGCGTGAAAACAAATTAGTTTTACCTCCAAGACATCATTTACTCATTCAAACTGTGTTATTCACATTCAACAATCCGATTTCCAGCAAACCCCCCGCAAGGTACCTGGTTGATTTTAAAGATTATGTAAAAAGCTGAAGTCGCTGAAACGTTGAATTATCGAGAGGGTAGAACAAAGGCAGTGGTAGATTATTTTAAGCAAATTATATGTCGAATAACCGCAGCATGATTGAGAAAGGGAAAAATACCTAACAGAGAAACAAGTTAAATGAGCAAATTCGAACGTACCCGTAGCGTTTAAGAGAAACACACACAAATCAGCTCCTGACATATTGTGGAATGAAGTATAATGAATAAAAGCAGATTTAATGTGCGTATTGTTGCTGACGAATGGAGTATTGGTTTTGTTTGCACCTACCAGATGTGTAACAATTTATATTCTGTAAAGAATTGTATATTCAAAATTGTGTCACGTTGTTGAATATGATCTTGGAATGTATTCAGAGGTGAAACACTGACGTGTGAAAATATAATTGTAATCTTCCTTCACCAGCATCATAATGTGGCCCTTACATTTTGCATTCTACAAGTTCCATCTTCGGGAGCCGTTTTATACTCCAGAAGTAACGATGATGAAGACGGGAGGAAAATATAAATCCACCGCTAACAACGTATTCCGTCTGTCAGGCATCATTAATCCTCCGACTCTTTATCCGATCCAAGCTTTCCGATGACCTGCGCATCGAGCTTTCTGTACAGTAGTTTGGTGGTATCATCGTGGTACGGTTTCATTGCAGATTGGGTCGATTCAATGTGGCCCAATTTCCCACATTTACCGGACAAATTTAATTCATATGAACAATTTTGACTTTGGGATGGACTACAACCGAACCAATAGGATGTTCAGAGGACAAACTGGTGTAAAATGGTTTTGCATAAACGTTGGTATCGTGCCAAATCCTTCGGTAGTAGTTCGAGAAGGGCACACCGAAAGGTAAATTGATTTGAGGCGAAAGAAAGGAAGAGACAAAACAAAAAATAAAAAAAACCTTACACGCTGTTGTTGTTATGTCATTCGTAGGCTCCATAGTTTCGTAGGAAGCGTGATTGTGCATAAGAAGAAAAAAATACTCATCCCTTGCCCTTCACATGCGTCACTTCAAGGTGCGTTTGCGTCGTGTTTCAATTAAGAGTGGAACAAAATATAACGATTTGGAGCCATTTCTCCGTACATGTTTCTCACGGAGAAGATCAAGGGAGAGGCAATAAAAGGATTCAAAGAGATAGAAGTAGAGGTTCTCTTTGAAGAGAATATTCTCACAACAAAAGAAAAAAAGTTTGGTGTGAAGAACCGGGAGAAGGATCAACAGCACAGCATATCATGGGAAGTATAAATGCAAAAAAAAGGAAGAAAAAGGTTATTGTTAAATGTGTGTAGCAGGGGCGAATTATCGCAAGGTTGGGAATAGAGAACGAAATGATGAATAGCAAATGAAAGAGGATGGACAGCAGGAGGCGGATCATAAAATTGGAAGTGAATGGCTCGGCGTGGTTGATGCTCACCGAGGATCATCACTTACACAGAGGCTTTACGAGATGCCAGGCTCGGCTGGTCGAAACAAAACAGAAAGTACACGATCGTCTTTAAATCCACCCAGAGCTCGGCTTCTTGATGCTCCCATGATCCCCTAATTCTGGATTAGGTTCGTACACTTTGAATCGACAAGCTGAAGACCGAGATCAAATATTGGATCATTATCGGGTCAGGTGTCTACAGGACGTTTTAGCATAAAACCGAAAAGTAATCTCGTACAGGAGCAATTTGGTGCAACACTTTGGAAGAATTTAAGGGTGCGAGAGCAGTCGGGCAACGAATTTCAGCATCCGTTGGCTAATAAGGCATGAATGAAAGAAGTCCCTGCCGGCAATTTCTAGCGTATCGTAATTTATATGCCTCCTCAAATTGATAATCACCTGTGGTATATCTGAGGAGGCTGGTCAGCGAACGAACGATCAAAAACAACCATGCCGACCGTTGAGAGCCGGTCGGGTTAACCCTTAATGGCACAATGTTTTTTTATTTGCTATGTTTTACGCGTTTTTACTGTCCAATCGCTTAACATGTTACGTTATGTGTGATTAGAGTTAAAATGCTGATTATATTATTTTGAATGTAGTGTTAAAAAAAAACTTGTGTGTATAGTTCTTTTGTAATTAATATCATTGTTGATGATCTGCTTATTGTTGATTTATATAAAATGTAAAATATGCACAGTTTTATTTGATACTACACTTATACTACACTTTCAACGAATTATTTAAGCAATCATCAGAACAAAATCGAAGCCACATATTTGTCTTTTCGTTTCGTAAAGGTTCGAAGTGGTACATTCCCTCAATTAAAATATTAGGTACAAGAAAGTTAAAAGAAGGTTCATTTTATTATTTTTTTTGTGATTAAAACCCAATTTCTCTTAAACGGTTAAGATTGTTCGTGATGAAAGGAAGGGGTGGGTGGCGACGTGATCCTGTGGTCGGTTAGCGTGGCGCAGGACAAGCATGAAATGGGCTGAGAACGCCCCTGGATCGTTTCTCTTTAGCGAGCTTCATCCTGTGGCATGGCGTTTCGCGACTCTGACACATGATCGTTGTTTGCTGCGAGGCGATCGCAAGCGAGCATGGAGAGAAAGATGGAGGATTATGTATGCTGGAGGTATGCACAACATGGTCTATAAGGAGAGAGACTTGAGCCGGAAAGATCATCTTAAGATGAAAGAGCGTTATGCTCTTTCGAGGTACTTTAGCGTGTCCGCATACAAACAGTCATAAGCAAGAGCAAGATCTCGCAGCTTGTGCGAGAGAAAGAGTGGGTGAGCAAGAAAGACACAAAGAGAGTGACAGGAGGAAAGCAAGATCAACCTGGTCCCGGGAAGTGTTTGAAAAACCAGTTTTCAGTTGGAAACGTTCGCGGAGTCCGAGCGGGCTGGTTGTCGTTTGTGCTACGTTCCGCCAATTCTGACACGACGCGCTCAAGTAGACCGCAAGTTTAGCGACGGAGCTGCAATTTTGCAAAACAGAGGTTAGAAAAACGCCCTCTAACAGGGATTCAGCGTTTGTAAGGTTTCGTCTTTATATCGAGTGGAGAGTTTGGTGGAATGTGTTCTTATTAATTGATCGCCGCCTAGAGCGTCGATACTGCAGGATGTTGCTGAAAGAGTATTATATTTATTGAAAAGTAAAGATTCACTCATTCCCACGCATTAATTGGGAAATTTCTAGGTTTGCAGAAATCGAAACAGTTTGAGGTAGTCGTGTATTTGTAGAGCAGTTTTTGAGCCAACGTCCAAAATGCAGCGCCAATCGTCGTTGTTCAGTGAAGTGTTCCGCGCAATACTCTCCACATCTCTCCTGTGCATGCCGACAGTGAGTAGTTGGTAGCATTGGGACCTGGCCTGCGTTTGACCAGCATGTGATCCCTTCTCCCATTTCAACGGTATCACTTCCCCCCACCAGCGGGTCCTAGCCGTTGCACGCAAAAGAATGTCGGGTTGGTTCTGATCGTCGAAGTGTTTCTCCACTTCACTTCTTGCTGAAAAGAAACCAGAAAAAAGTGTCCCCACCTAAGTGGGTGGGTGCGGGTCGGTGTTCATGTATATATATATATATGTATATATATATATATATATATATATATGTGTGTGTGTGTGTGTGTGTGTGTGTGTGTGTTCAGATCTAATTTAAATCAGCTAATTAAGATGGATCTATGAAGGAGTGTATCAAGCCTACAAGCTAATAACGTCATCTCTCGACGGAACGTGGGATGGTCGGCGACATAATCACCGTTATCATCATGCCGCTTGTGGTCACGATTCTGAATACGTTGGACCGCATTATGAACCACCTTGTAAGCTCGTCGTATCATCTGAAACCAGTCCAGACGTGATCCTTCCGATTGCTGGCGAGAAATCAGTGTGACATGTGTTCTCGGAGCAGTCTATTGCAACGGTCACTCCAGCACCGAGAGCGCCGTTAGGTTCGTGGGCATTGTGTTGATTGAGGATGCGATCGTCACTAGCCGCCGCCGGATGGTCCATAAACTTGGAACAGAAAAAACCATTTGCCTATAATAGCCCGCAACAACAGTGGTGAAGCTCTTTTCAATTTCCACTCTGGGTTCGTGGCCAGAATGGGAGTCTAAAACAGCAGACTGATGAAGATGAGGCCCAAAAGCGATGACCAAGGGACTAAGGAAACACATAAAAGTCTAGCTTCCACCTACAAGCCCTGGGCCGCTGGGAATTCTTTTTATGTGTGATTCTCTGAAATTCTAAAGATCATGAAACTTTCAGCTTCACATTTTTGTTTTACGCAGTTCTAGGCGTAAAGTTGTTTCATTATTAACTCCAATGGACAACTTTAAAATACAGTTTATTACAATTCAGTGTCTGATGCTAGTTTAAGCGAGTCGTTTGCAAAGTTGTTGCTAAAGTGTTATAACAAACAATATAGCGATCTTACACCGGTGCCAAGTACAAACAAGGAGTCCTAAAGCGATGTGAATGGGCAAATAAAACGAGTGATACGTCGTTTTCTCATCACAACCATTCAACGCCGCCCGTAGAGAAAGCAATAGGCAGCAGCATAAAGTGCCACCAAAGGGCGAATGTCTAAAAGCTGACAAAAAGACTCAATACGGGAAAAAAGTGAGTATTTTCCTATGTTTGAGTGTGTGTGTGTGTGTGTGTAGGTGCGTGTATGTATGAATATATGTATACAACACATTTATGCGTTTACCACCCGAAACCGGACAACCCGAACGGTAAGGATGATGACCCTGTATCGACAGCCATGTGGAAGCAGCCTCCGTTTGTGGGATAATGCAAGACATTCCACCGAAAAACCGTCCAGGCCCATTTTTGGTGCCCAGGCGACGCCATGCAGTTTCGGCAGCGTCGGTGAATGTGCAGTTATTTATTGCATTTTCGGGATGTCATCTTCTGGGTACCTGAGTTGTTCGACCCGCTCCGCATGATGATGCATGGTGTACGGACTTTGTTGCTTTCTTTTCTTTTGTGCCTTTCGAGCCTATTATATCCTTCTGTTTATTTGGTTCCGTTCATTGATACCGCTGGGACTCCGACCGTACCGACCTCTGTAGCCCTCCGCACCGTGAGTTGCTCGCTTGGAGCCAACGTGAAAAACATTTGAAATTATCACGTCCGGAAGGATACCCATGTAGACATGGTCATGCATGTTTTCAAAGAAATGCGTAAAAGATATCTTTTTAACTAATTGTATGTGAAATGGTTTTGACACCTTCGAAACAAGGTTATAAACATTTTTGTTCAATATGAAGGGAAATGGTCTTGCCACATTTGTAACAAGTTTATACATATGTTTGGAATAGACTTGAGATATTTTGAATAAAGTAGTTTGATATGCTGATGGTTGAGGGTTTAAGATAATATTTTTTTCATGTAAGAGTTCCTTGCAAGTTACAATGTCAATAGTTTGTGTTTTGTAGTTTTTTTTTTCAATTTTTAAAATCTTCATTTATGTTGATTTTTAACTCTCGGTAAAAGAAAAGTTCGATCTAATACAAACCGGAAACATTTCCCTTTTATTTCATGGATACTGTTCACTATTGTACCTACACTTATCTTGTTTCACAATCTTGTTGACAGAATTGTTTGAAATAAATGTTAATGTCAGCTTCAATCGTCCGATCAACCGCTTGATCCTGTGACGGAAACAGTTACTTGCACTTAAAAGAAATGGGTCCTGCTTTGCATGATGCACAGTTCGATGTAATTATGGGTTCCGATAAGAAAACCACATTGCCTTTGGGGAAAACGCATGCAGGATACGAAATATCCTCGCGAAGTCATCATAAGTTCGGGCAGGCACTTAAAACTACACCGTCTAATGGGTCAAACAGAACATGGTGAAAGACATTCAGCACCCCTTTTTTGAGTGAGAACATTTTTGGCTCCCTGAAATCCCATGTTACAACATACCCGGAAAAAAATCCCTGTCTGGCATTTGTCATAAATCTCATGCATCGGCGAGTCGGGAGCGTTAACGTGTGACAATACGGCAACAACCAGGTCTCGAACTTTTGAATTACGTAGACATAGGTTAGAAAGCGCTAGCAAATGTGTGTTTATTTGTTTTTTTTTTATATTTCGTTAGTAAAGGTTGAAGAATATGAATTTTTCCCTTATGGTGTATTTTGGTTTACTTTTACTTTTCTTCATCTCCTTTTGATCTCCAAATGAGGCACAAAACATCTTTAATGTTCTGGTCAATTCAAAATACCTTTGGCTTTAAGAACTATGTAATGTTGCAAAATCGACAAAAAATGTGCCAGCCATGCTGCCTCTAATGATCATAATTCAGCATGCAATCGTTTGTGGCTTCGCGTGCAATAATATTGGACAAAGGCCACAGTACTTTAATTTATTTCTTTTCAGTGGTCCAGGTATGTTTTTGTAAATCCACTCTCACAATATATGCAACAAGATAACAATGTTTGGAACTTGTTTTTGTCATGAATTATTACAAATTCTGAGTGTACGTGTATGTGTGTGTGTGTTAACGGTGAGACAGGAAGTACACAAAGTACCGAAACCTCATTAAATGACCGCATAATATATGCGTTAGTACCATTTTTACCAGAATTCTTTTGCAGGAGAAATAAAAAAGAGAACATAAGTGAGCGTTTAAATTAATTCTCCAACACGCCTTGCGAGAACCAGCCACCATATTTGGCCACCTGTGTAGTAAGAAGTAGATATTACATTCTTTTACCGTTCTTGCGTAACCTGCTAGAATGCGATGGCTAAGTAATTAACGCCACTGGTGGATAATACAACTTGGGTTGATCAAAGAAATGGAAAGAGAAATAGCTACAAAATTGCATTACATGCTGGATCACATGTTTATCCCGTGAATTCCGAGAAGTGTTTAGCTATCGGTTGATAATAGACCACTCCAAGACACAAACCGGCCTGCCTGCTGTTTCCATGGGCGAAGGTTACGGCACGTTCTTGTGGTTTCTTTTGCTGGTGGGGATCGTCTTGTTTTTTTGCCTATCTTAGTACTTGGCATGCCTTTCCGTACCGCAATAACCGTTTCCTCTGGTACCCATGGGGACGTGCTTTTGTATAGCCATTCTTTGGCTTCGTGTATGATTTAACAAGGGCAAAAGAAAAACAAAAACTTGTCCTGCGGTATGTTGCAACGAAGGTTGTACAATTTAATGTATTAAAATAATTCCATGTCGAATGCGATCCCGCGCCGCCTCGGAACGGTTACTTCGTTCTGCAGGAAAGATGCAACTGCGCCATCGTTACACGGAATACGTTTGAGGAGTGCCAACATGCTGATTAAAGTGACTTGGAGGTTTTTAACGGGGCCATTAATTGTGCTTTATAAGTTACAACAGTTATTTTCAAATCAAAACAAACGAAATAATATACCTTTCCTGCTACATTGCTTTTGAACATAAGTATGAATGATCATAAACATATATAAAATAATTAAAAAAATTAAACATAAGAAAATTAAAATTCTTCATCATCTTTATAGATGTTTAATATAAAGATATCCAAACTTGTTATTATTGCGTAATTGTCAAAAGATTGCTTCAGAACGCAATCTTCGTGAAACAACGGTCAAAATTTACGTTCACGAGAATTGACGAGAAAAATAACGTATAATTTTGATCCACGAGCTCACTCCCCGTTATACCGTGATGGAAGCATACATGTCGCTTCGTTGCAAAACATGTTGCACTTTTTCCTTCACCGCCAATGTGCCAGCGAAGTCGACGACGGACTGTGAGATGATGATGAAGTTGCTGCTCTGTTCCGGTTCTGATGACAGGTCGTTTGTGCGAGAGACGGAGAGCGAGGAGGTGTGTGGTTGGGCAGGGAAATCCACCGTGGATCGGTGTACTGCATTACGTCGGCCAGCAACATCACTGCAGGCCGGTGTGTATGCGTGTGAACCAATTCGTGTCGTTCGTTGGCCTCTGACTCCTGATTTAGATTGCCAACAGGAGTTTACACTGGCTCGCCAGTGATGAGACACGTCATGCCGTTATGATTGTTACGCCTGGCGCATAAGTCTGGCATAACCGAAGCATTATCACGTTGATTTATTTGTCGCCGGTGGGTCGTTGCTGCCCTGCTGACATTCGTATGGTATGGTATGGTCCCATACAGGCTGTTAGCTGCAATTATTTCAGATGGGGCGAAAAAGGAATTCCTCTGTAATTTAAAGAGCAGCTTATCACTCCGTCATCCTATGTGCGACAGCTTCCATCTTAAAGACTGATAAGCGTGCTTTTTTAAACATCCGTTCGTTATTTAAAACATGTGTAGTTTTGTAACCTGATTAAGAAGTTTTCATGTACATATTTTAAAAGTTCTTTTACTATGTTGGTTGCAATTAAAATATTTCCGCAAGCTTTAGCCACAAAGAACCTTTTGTAACGGGTTTCTCCTTCCCTCACAAAAAACCGGTTCATTCCGACCGTTCCATAATGCGAATATAAACACCAAATGTGCCACATTTCTGTTTTGGGTTTCAGTTGCTTATTCTTAAATTGTTGCACGATTGTCACGTAATTACAAGAACATTGCTAATTATAAAAGATAAAAGCAAACATAGCAGAAGAAATGGGAATGAAAAACCAAAAGTAAAAATCGTGGCTAAGAACTTTTATGAAAGATGCAAACCGACGCTCCGCCGGAGAACGGACTCCTGATTTTTTTATTGTTGAAAAAGAAAAATATCTTGCTTCACATTCATCATAGTCTACTACATGACTATAGCCTACTCGATTGTTGAAGTTGTAATCGCAAAACTCAACATTTATAGCATAGTATTTACTAAGAACTAATATATATTCCTGATTTACTACGCATCCGAGTTAGTTCTTTTGCGGGAACAATAATATAATGGTAGAATATTAATTTTTTCTGCGATCTTAGGCTTTGCATTCTATGATATAATGTTTTTTTATTCATTCCGATTACATATAATATTTCTGTGGAATAAATCATAGACGTTTTCATTTACAGTAAAGTAGGTAGAACGATCTTGTATCAAGAACGACCGATTTAAATGCTAAACGTCATGAACATTTAATTTATTGCAAGTGGATCTTTTTATTATTTCGCAATTTCTCGATCATCTCAATAAATAATGATTGATTTGGGATTGCAAAAAGTTTGTCAAACAAGGCTTTGCAAGGTCTGGTGTTATAATTTTGGTAATTTTTGAACATTTTAGGATGGCTTTTGGAAAAGGACTTGAGAATTTAATCATATGAGAATACAACATCAATTGTTAAGAGGTTTCGGAGTACCTATAACTTGAAAATTCATCAACTTACCGTTTCGGACTTTGACCTCCTGCTGTATCAGTTACACGTGGCTCGATTATGACCATCTTTTTCGATTTTTGCCTACTGCCTTCGAAACGATTCATCGTTGGGCCCTTCCGTGAGCAGCGGAGGCATGAAACTTGATCTCATCAGCTGGACCGTGTGCCGCCGAGACGTAATGCACTTTCCATCGCGCCCGGAAGGTGGCAATTATCGGCACAAAGGACAGGATGTGGAGGCAATGGCAGGCATAAACCGTGTCGTAAAGAGTGCGCACGGATTGAGCATCAATCGCTTTTTTTTATATCCCTCAACACTCTAAGTGCGCCATCCGTGTACAAATCTGATGTGACGAAGATCGTGACGAGGTTTGTACGACTGTGCGTGACCAAGGTGGGTGTAAACATTCGTAGAGTACACCTAATGATGTGTCTGCAATATCCCCAGAGGGTCAGAAAGTTGTGCTCACCGAGCTCGTTGACGATGGCCGAAAAGAATTCAAGCGCCTTTTTGAAAAGACGCTGCAACGGTCGTGTGTTGCCAAGCAAACGATCGACGACGGTTGAAAGTGGAACACCTTCTCCAACATTTAGGTAATGGAAAAGCAAAAAAAAAAACACGAATCTTTCAAAGATGCCGCCGAGAGCTCGAACCGACAGAAGTCGAATGAAAAGGTGTCCATCCCACAAGTTTGCAACCTACGCATCGGCCAGTTTATCAGTTTTTTATGTTTTGTGGCTGTCAATTTGTTCACCACTTGAGCTTTGCTGCGTCGACCGATCCCAAATGGTTCAGGAATTAGATGGCTTAATAACAAATCAGCTGACATAAAGAGGGACGATCGGTTGAAACTCGTGGGAGCTTTTGTGAGGACTTAGGACAGAAAATCGTAGGAACCAACAATCGATGACTACCTGCACCGATCGAAAGGTTGGTACTTCACAGAGCCTTCCTATAATTACTTTTTTAGCGATACCAGGATTTATTCCTTAACGCTTAACGCTTGAACTATACAAAGTCCCTTCAGTCCAAAGCCCTACCTAGGCTTCTTTTATAGCTGATCCCTCTGCAGGTAAACGACTATACAAGTCGACTTGCATTGATGTTAGTTCAGGAATTTCTTTTCCCGGGAAACTTTCAATATTCTATCCATGTTACGGCGGTTACAAAAATGAGGTCCTTCAGGGCTGGGGACACCCTTTTGGCACTGTTGGAGCAAAGAAGTGTTATCTCAGTGTGTTAATCTCAAATAAATTTTTAAATCAAAAATGAAGTATGGATCCTGTGCCTAAATAAAAGTTAAAGCATTCTTGGTGTTTTTTCTTTTCGACTCCAAAAGATGGGAGGGTAATTTAACTTGTGAAACAAATAAGAAGTATTCATGATTCAAAAAGTCTTTTATTTCGACGAAAAACCTCCATCCAATTTACAAAGAATTCTCCTTTCAACGTTTTCCTACATAACATTTTTATAGTTGAATGTTAAATTATTTGGTAAAAACCAGATTTCAATGGGAAATTGTTGTGGTTGAACTGCACAACGAATTTAAGCTAATACTTAGCATTTGTATTAACAGGCGTCCTAGTACCACAATGATTGAGACGATAGCATAGTGATGCCAATCCAGTGTACATCGTCTCATTAAATGTAAATATAATGAAAGTGTCAAACCGCTGCATGGTGTGTAACACTTCGCAAAGAAGGTCACTACCATAAACCGAGACATCCACAGCGATGAGGTATTAAAAACTGGTAGTTGTTGAGCAGCGGTGGGCAACAGGCAAAATAATAATATACAACAGATATTGCACACTCCCTGTGTCCCAGGCACATGCGTCACCCTTTGGCATGCATTCGATCGACAGAACTGCAGAAGATGGAAAAAATAGGTCGCAACACGGTCTTCGAAGTCTGCGATGGTTACGTAACGCAGGGCTCGTCACGTCCAAGGGGTTCCGTGCTGGGTCAACTACGAACTGCCTTGTGGCCGCGATCGCATGGTATCGTCTTGTTTAATTTAAGATTTTAATTTCATGCTACGCTTGATTTTCTCCCATCCGCCCCTCAGGTGCCATTTAGGTTAAACGGAGCGGCCCACGTCTAGACGTTTGCTTTCGGTCGAACCTGTCGCATCAATGTCGATGCCCTGAGCTGGGTGATAACCGCGGCACAAGCTGATGACGGCACGATGACGAACCTCAACCACGATCTACAGCAGCATCAGCAGCAACAGCAGCCAACGCAGTTGCAACCTGTAGCAACGGCAGAAACGAGGCAAGGACAGCAGCATCGTTATCATCTGCATCATGACCCGGCGTACAACATCACCACTGCCGAGGCAGACCTCGACTACAATAGTGACAACAGTATAGCGGTCCTTCATCAACATCATAATCACCTACACCCGCAACATCACCAGCATCATCAGCAGCAGCAACAACACCATCACCATCGCTATATGCCATCGAGCTCTA
This sequence comes from Anopheles coustani, assembly GCF_943734705.1. Lineage (NCBI taxonomy): Eukaryota > Metazoa > Arthropoda > Insecta > Diptera > Culicidae > Anopheles > Anopheles coustani. Next base: position 54,975,192 of record NC_071289.1, read on the forward strand.
GTTCCTGTGATAACACCAAACAGCCGACTCGGCTGGGCGGTGGCAGTTCCAGTGCCGGCGGGTCCTGCGATGAGAACACGCCCAGCGTTTTGGACATCAACCTAGACACCAAGAAGATTTCACTGTAGGTCTCAAGCTGAGCTCCTGATCGTGTGATCGTGAACCAGCAGACGATGACTATGGGCTTTTTCCCCCTTCTGACTTTTCTATTTTCTCCTTACATATTCACCACCCCCTCGGGACCTTCCGGCTCGCCCCCCCCATCTAGTGCTCACCAAAACGGCAGCTCGAGGCACAACTCACCGGCACGTTTCGGCGAGGAGCGGAAGTATGGGAACAACCACCACCACAACCATCACCACCATCATCACATCGAGGTGTACAGCGACGGGGCGAACGGGTTGGACATCAGCAAGCTGGAGGAGGAGATCTCCGAAGACGACCGGGGACCACCGTTACCACCCCGACCGGCCCCGAGGTCCCGCACGCTGCAGCGCATGGAAACGGGTAAGCGGCGACGGTGATTCAGCATTATCTATTTTCCACCGCCCGCGCACCACCGCTCAGGAAGTAGGATAATTGGAGGCCATTTTGCCCCTTTCCGGCCCATGGCCTGGGAAATTATATCAGCATCATACGGAATCGAATACGGAACGACTTTTCGTTGGCCTTTGGTGCCACGTGTAGGGCGTGCAGGAGGGGTCTGCCAACACTTTGTTGCACTGTGCTTGTGCCGTGTATCATTGCTTTTCCCCAATGTGATGGATTCAATTTCCGTGTCGATTTAATATTCGATGGGTTCCCTCTTTCACTGTCAAAAATCAATGAAGCGAGGCTGAAGCGAATTGAAGAACCTGTTGGTTTTAATTTAACTTATTTCAAAAGAATTCAAGCAAATTGGTACAAATCATGGTTGTGGTCCCAAGACGCTTCTTAACTTAAATGTACATGTTTGTCGTCTTTGCTTATCATAGTCAAAATCAACGAGTGGAGTAAACACAAAGTAATGATTGTGAAACAGAGATTGTAACATGTTTTTACTTTTTCAATTAAAAAGAATGTTTTACTATTCTCTTTTCTCTAACAAAAAGTGCGATACGTGCAAAATCAGTTATGGCATTTGGCACTTAAGATCTAAGTAGCAGTAGGTTTAAATCCTACTTCTTTTACAAGGAGTCGTACCACGTGGTCTCATTCGTGTTTGAAAGGACTTGGAACCTCTTTGCTAATACAATTATTTGTTAAATAAATCAATTTTTATTAAAACCCGCTAAAGTTTGCTTTTCAATTGAATGAATGTATTATCATTTCGATCTAACAAGTTCTAACACGTTCAACTGCCATTTTAAGCCAACTTAACCCTTCGGTTGGAAAGGCTGCAGTTGGCCGCCGTGTTTTGCCAGGATGTCTTTCGGCACGTGACGAACGGGTCATGCGCAGGAACACCCAAGATTTCCAGCACACCACCCTTCACCTCGCACAAACAATCACAACCAGCCCAGCACACACCCTCGTGTAAGGATACGCTTCGCAGAAGCTGCTCCTGCGAACCACTACAGACGTGTGCCGTTGTGGGTTCGCTAGTGGCGCGAGGGCTGCTTCTCTGCGTGTTGGCATGTTGTGGCGGCCAAAGTGCAAAAATACCACAGCCAACGCTGGAGCATGGCAATGTGGCAGTAATCCTTAACCACCCACCCTCAACAAGCCACAACAAGGGTGGGCACAGGACATGGGATGCCAGTGCACACACAGGCACAACGTTTTGCTAAACTCATTTCGTCTGTCAAAAGTTTGCTGAACTGGTGCACACTCTTCGCTTTGCGCGGAAAGGAAGTAAACAGATTGTAAGCCAGGGGAAGTGTCCGTAGGTGAATGGCACCCGTGGAAAAGAAATCAGTATCAGTGAATCCCTCCGTTCGGTTCGGTCGAACAGATTGAAGCCACTCCTGCTCAATCGTATCGTACAATCAAGCTTTATCAAAACCGCGAATGTGTGCTTGAATGTATTTTTGTGATTTTTTCCTCGCTGAAAAACAGAAACGCATTCAGAAGAGAGTTGAAAAACTTAAATCTCCATTATCTCCCGCGGAGATAAGCATCATCACATTTTGGCTGGATCCGAAGCGTACAGTGATTGTATAAGTAGTGTTTACCACTTCCAAGCATACCAGTACAATAATAGGAAAGCGGATTGGCAGGATGTTTTGTAAAAGATAGGAGCAGAGCCGAGAACCCAGCGTTCTGCTTCGAGGGCCAGGATTGTTTTTTTGTGTGATAACTGACTGCAATAGATACAACCGATAGTACAACGTCCAGTAACAATAGCAGCATTATTTAGTCTTGTAGTGCATTTTTTGCTGAAGAATTTAATCATGATACGATGAGGTAATCTTTCGGAAGGAAATATTCATAAGAGCTACGAACATAAGGTCGACAGGGCAATGTCATCGAGAGAAACCACTTTACATTTAACCACGGCTGGGGAGAGTGTGTAGCGTTGCGCCTTTCAGGACATTCAAACACAATCGGATAAAAGTTATCGTTTGTGGTGCCTGTGTTTTCGGGCGCGAGTTTGAAGCTCCTGACGGCAAGGGAAACGACAGGCCCTGCAACCACGATGCACGGCTATCCGTTCATGCAGGTCGTGCAGTACAGTGTGCCCACGTGCACCTGGGCCCCACCACCGGTCGAGCCACCGCGTCCACCATCAGCAACAGCGGGTTAATATTCCACGCTAGAGAGAAACTAGCGCATAACAATTTCTCCCAACCGTTCCCTGATTTTTCCCCAGTATGCCATGACACGCTCCGACCCGGAAGCAACATGACAATCTGACAGGCCTACTGGGGTTGTTTCTCGTCCTAACTCGTTTCCGTTTTGTTCATTTGCACGTTTTGTCTTCCCCGTCTTTCCTGCAGCTCCCACATCGTCCGGGGTGAGGAAGTACGTCATCTGGTGTCTCATATGCGGCGGTATCTCCAGCCTTTTGGGTGTCCTGTTTCTGGGCATCTACTTCCTGCTTCGATCGTACACGAGCACGGTGGGCTACTTTGAAACCGTACCAACGTTCGTACCGGCAACATTGGTAAGTAACAGCTTTAAGTTGATGTGAAACTGTCACTTACTAATGGGTACTGTTTTTTTTTCAAATTACTCCCTTCTACAGCTCATGTTGACTGGTATCTGTATAATGAGCCTAGCGAGGCGAAGAAATCGTTACAGCTATCTGGTATGTCGGCATCAACATTTGACACGCATCTCCAGCAATGTTCTAACTATCGCATGCTTTACAGATTAAACTTTCCGGAGCGTGTGGCTTGGCGTCGGCACTGACCTGTGCCCTGGTGACCGTTACCACAACCGTCCTCCACATGAGTCGCCTGCAAGTCCTGCGGGAGTGTGAGTACACGCAGAAAACGCGCACCTGTACCTGCTACTCCGTGACGGCCGACAAGCAAACGGAAGGCGTTGACGATAGCGTCCGGTTCGTGTTTGACTCGACGTCGGACTGTGGCGTCGTACACGGTGCACTCTACTCCTGCCTTCGAGCCGTCTTTGGGCTGTCGGTAGCGGGCGTTTTGGTGGCCGTGTTTAGCTGTATGCTCGTGTACCAGCTGCTGAGTCACGAGCGAAAGAAGATGTACTGGGAGCAGCTGGAACTGCGATGTCGCTCGCTGTACGCCGGCCAACAGGGCCCAGCTTCGGTGCTACCGTCTGGGCCGGGAATGCTCGGGAGTGCCGGAGTGGGTGGTCCTGGGACGGTCGTAAGCGGGCGGACGGGAAACTGTCGGTGCTGCGAGCAGTGCCACGCGCACCGTAATGTTCTCCCGACGGCGTACCCTTGGGAAGGCGACGGTCGCTTCTGGACGCCGGGGCAGGCAGGAAATTTCTACTCGCCGAACCCGGGCGGTGATGAGCCGGGTACGGTCAGTGGTGGCCGGCTGAACACAAGCGGACGACGCATGCCGGGTTGGAGCTGGCCGAGAATGCCCTGGCAGCGGAACGATGCCACACAACGTCTGTCGCCGCACAGTCCGGACTCGCAGTATGGATTTTCGAACGGGCGTTCAGGAATGCCTATGCCGATGGGTGGTGGTGGGGGAGGAGTGGTTGGGGCTTTACTGGGTGATGCCGGCATACAGCCTCGTTACAACGTGATCGATCAGCAGTACGGTATCTGGGGCCCTCCGCCACCGTACTCGGACCCGAACAGTCCGGCACGCCGTGGACGATATCAGTATATCCATCCATCGCAGTGTGGACCGCCATTGATCGATGCGAATGGACCGAGCGGACTACCGCCGAACGGAGGGCCTGGCATTGCCATTCTCGAGTGTCACCAGCATGCCGTCATGGGGGTGGACGTACACGGGATACCCCAGCAATATATGAGCGGACCGACGGGTCCTCCGTCAAACATGGGCAGCTCCGGAGGACATCCACAAGCATCCAACTATTCACGAGGGGGTAGTGGTGCTGGTGGTGGTGGTGGAAGTGGTACCGGTGGCGGTGGTATTTCAAGTGGCCCTCCTGGAAGTTCATCTGGTTGCACAAACGGCGGTGGTACTGGCTGTGGCAATCCCGGAGGCAAGCGCCAGCAAACTGGTGGCTACACCAAAATGCAGACCCAAACAAAAGATAACTACGAAAATACACCCTCCGACAGTGACGGCCCGGGACGTGACCGGTTTTCCAATACGCTTCCCCTGCGGAAAGCGAAGAAACGCGTTGAGACCGCGGGCGCCAAAAGCATCGGACCGAACAACGGCGGGCAGCATCAGCCGGCTAGTCGCGTGAATGTGCAGAATGTATTCGGTACCAGTCAGGTGGTGATGCACTCACAGCACCACGCACCTCCCGGCTCGCTGGAAACGTCTGAAAACGAGTACAACGAGCCAAACTTGCCCTCGAACGGTAATGGTAATGGCGCAGGAAATGTGTTGGGTGATAGTTGCGACCAATCGGCGGAAAATCAGGGCCCAATGGTGGTGCATCCACCGAAAACGCGACGGCTAAAGTCGACACCCGGAGGAATCGAGAACAGTGGTTTCCAAACGGTGGAGTCACTCGAGGCGGAGGCGGCCCTCAGCGGGAAGTTACTGGAACCGACCGAATCGGAGGTCTACTTTGCCGACGTGAGTAGCTGCTGCAATATGTCGGTGAAAAACGACAACTACTACGAAGACGCAGGCCAAAGAAGGAAGAAGGACAAACAGGTAGTTCAGCACCAGCATCAGCATCAACATCAACAGCAACAATTGCACCAGGACCAGGCGGACGACTACATCGCACAGCGCTTTGGTAAACGGGAACCATCGGTTAGGAGTCGTCTTCCATTTCCCCAGGCGTCGCTTCCTCTCGGGCACGACACATCTTCAGGATCGGGATTCGGCGGTACTGGAGGCGATAAGCCACCGGTGATGCCTCGATCGTCCCTGCTGCCCAAGGATATCTCCCGCCAGAGCATGTGTTCAGTGGATTCGGGCGAAAAGACGGACTACACGGACCTCTCGCCGGCCACCCCTAGTACAAACAACAATAACTTCCCGTCGATAGCAGCGGCCAACGGGGCAACGGGTGCTGCCAGCGGGAACAAACCAATGGCTAGCCTTGAACCGACGACTGTGCGGGCAGCAGATCACGATGGCGGTCCGGGGGGCTGCAATTTCATCGCCTCCTACCCGTACTCCTCCAACGAGCAGAGCCAGGAGGCGCACCGACGATCGACCAAAAACCTTCACGACATCTTCCTGGCGCCCGACTCGCAGTACGAGGTAATGAAAGAATTGCATAGATTTAAGACGACACCACTAACGCTAACACCCTTCGAACTGCCTTCGTCAACTCCTTCATCACCATCATCACCGTCCTCCTCCCACCAGGATATGCCGGTACCATTCCCTCCTGCCTCGTTCGGTTCCGCCCCACCGACCACATCGGCCACGATGTCAACGTCGGCGCTAGCTCCTCCTCCTCCGACGACGACGACGACGTCGATGAAGCCAAAGTCACCGAAGAACCTCAACATTACGCCGATCAAACGCCAGAGTCTCGGCACCAACATCAGCTCGATCATACAGAACCTCAGCGGCAACGATGTTGGGCTGCTGTACCCAGAGGGCCTTCGCCACTCGGCCACTGGACAGAGCAGCGGGGCACCGTCGTCCGGTGGGATACGATCGGACATCAACGACAGTGTGAGCAGCAACGAGGACAACGAGGAACTAACCGACGGCATCGAGCGATTAGGCGTCGACCGGCGCTTGTGAGACGAAGTGTACGTGTGAGCGAGCTCGGACTGAATGCTGCCAGGTGACGACTCGCACACCAGAAACAATCAATAGAGCCATTTCCCCCGTGTCCCGTAACCAGAGGTTCCAAAGTTTGGTGTACCATCGGGGTTTCGGCCGGTGCGCTGTACAAAGGAATAGCAGAAAATTCTCAACTCTCGTGTGTAAGTACGTTCCATCCAAATCAAATCAAGAAACGAGAACGGTGAAGCCGTAGCTATTCACCTACTATTAAATACCGCATCCATCCGTAAAATGCCGCTCAAAAATAGCGTCCAATTTGCCGTCGTGTAGCCTGAACACCGTGTGTCAGAAACAATAGGAATCAGAATATCGTTATAAATTAGAACGCACACGCTCAGTTATTCTCCTAACTGCACTGATAGTGATTGTCCTTCCTACCCGTCACCAGTAGAGCCGGTTGTGTTGTAAATTGCATTTGGTTACTTCGACGACTTCGTATACTAGCGGAATCGTTCTGCACCGTCGAGTTCTTGCGGTTCAAGTTCACGATGTTACGCGTTCATCCATTCCGCGTGGCTCAAAGTCAGGGTCTCTGGCGTATATGGGGTGGTTTGTAAAGTCCTTGGCCGTGTGGTTTCTTACCGTTGTCTATTCAATTGAATCGGCATTAGAAGCCTATTTATCTAATCATTCTTTGAATTAGATTTGGCAGAAAACGGTATTTCACGAAATTGACTGTATTTCATGACAAATGTTAATACACTGCTACTCTACAAAGTCTTTGCGCAATCTGGTTCGGTGAATTTGAACCTTTTTCTTGATCGTCTCTAATTGTTTGAAAGTATATCATATTGAATTTATAACATGGATCAGAAGCAGTATTTTTCTTTGAGATACTTTCGCGGGATGCAATGTCTTAGCTATTCGGTGTTCTTTCCTTCCCGCAATAAATTGAACTCATTGAACATCAAAATTCATTGAACATCATTGAACTCAAAGGCAGACAGAGAAGGTGCAGACATGTACAGATGGCGTAAAAGAATCGGTGAGTTAAATAGGTATAATAAATTGAACCAGAATGACGCTCGACCAAGAACCGTTTTGGACAGAAACGAAACTTTTGTATTGGAAAAGGATCTTATAAATTCTACAAACTCAAAAACGCTGGTCATAAACAGAGATTTTTCACTACACTCGAATTGGAATAATGTTCATACACTTGTAGAAAAATATTTTGTGACTTTTTATGCTATTCAAGCCCATACATTATGCAACAGATATTACTAAATATAAATGTGCAAAACCATATTGTACAAAGACTTAATTGAGCAGCTGTACGTTTTCCGCCGTGTAAAAGAAATTGGTGCCAGTAAGAACAATAATCTTACATTAACGGCATTATACTTTTGTTTTGCTGGTAGAAAAAAATCAGCATATAATTGAAACTGAAATTATAATGATTTAACAAGGAACGAATGCAAGATATTAATTTGCACACCAAATGATCTCCACAATTTTGGTAGCTTTAATAGGATGGGTTTTAAATTGTCTCACCAACTCGGCAGCGTAAGCTTTAGTGGAGCATTGTTTAATAAGGTACACGCATTTGTTAAATAGTTTCGAAAATGAGATTTACTTAGACTGATTGAATTTCATTCGTGACCGCGAGTCAGTAATGAGATACGTGAAATCGATTGTGGAAATTATATTTTAGTTTGTATTTTAATCGTCTACTCAAAGGTTTTTTTCATGGCACCTGAGGACGCATTTGTGTTATTAGGAATTAGTGTATATACATTTAGTAAAACCCGTTACAATCTTACATTAGAACCCGTTACAACCTTAAAACAAACCGAAATTATGCAAAGAGAAGCAACATCTCTGCCATCTGTGCGATTATGTTCAGATGATATCCATTACTGTTATTTAGAAGAGATAAAAAGCTTTATGCCATGATCGTTGTAAAGATTTCCTTCCGCTTTTCGATTTCTGTTAGTTCCCCTTAGCGGAGGATTGTTTAGTATTAACGTAGAAAAAACAAAAAATACATTCACTTATATCAGTCCCGTTGTTCGTTGTCCTTAGTGAACCATAAGGAATGTCTATTTATGGTAGAAAAAGCGTCAATGTCCGACCGTTGGGTAACAAAAACAAAATCATGTTTAAACGAAACAACTACATGAAGTAATCAATCGATTATGTATAAAATAATGCACCGAAATTGCAAGCATCTAAAAGAAAAAGGCTGCCATGTCTCAACCGTACCGGGACGAAGAGAAAGTAGAAATAAATTATGCGATGGAGCTAACATAAATAGGCAAACTCAGCTCCTTTTGATGGTGGTTAAAGGAAAGGCTGGTATTTGTTTATGAAACTGTCGTATTTCATTCATATTCGTATAGGGCATCAAAAGACGAATCTTCAAAAAATTTCCACAGCCCTCCGAGGACGCACTTCTGGTATATCCGTATATCGCGAACGTAGGGCAACTTTGGTTGGTCAGGAACAACCACGTGCGAAACAAGCGAAGGTTAATGAACGAAAGAGACTTTGTGGATAACGTTCGACACAGCTTCAAATTTGATAAAAATTCATCGTCTCGTCAAAAAGAATTAAACAGAAGGCTTAAGAAAAAACATTGCATGACGGTGCATATTCATATATAACTACTAATAATAGTGTTACTGACAAAATGGCTCAGCGAAGAATGGCATGCGGAAATTCACAAAAAGAATAAAACGAATGTATTCATTTGTTAAACACGCCTGGCACGGCAATCCGAATGTGAACTATAATAAAAGAGGATGAAAATAATGTGGTTTTCGTATTTTATTTCGCAATCTAGTTATTTAAAGTCCTGTAAAACTTGGAAGTGAGAAAACAAATGCAGAAGCGCGATTACAGTATGTCCCATAAAAAATGCGAAAATCGGTACCTTAGATTCAAATAATTTTTTTCAAACAAAATAATGAAACAAATTGTAATTTTAGTTAGGGCATCGTTTCTTAAGCCTTTAATGATTACATTAATAATTAGATATTCCATTTTTTTGATCGCCTCCTCCATACGGGAACAAAATCGAGAGCATACCTTCTGAATGTATGAGTCAGTTTTCGAGATCCACGCCTTGGCAATTGAAGCTGTCAGGGATTCAAAGATGGTGTTAGAACGTTCACAGGCCTTAACCTGAGCTTGTGCCCATGTTGTTTAATCCAAAGGATTCAAGTCCGGGCTGGTGGGAGGTCAAATGTAATTGCCAAAAATTCCATGTTTTCTTCAGCCACGGTTGAGTCTTTTTTGAGGTACGTCACGGGGCTCCATCCTATTGGAAAATGACGTGTTTTTGTGCTCCAAAGTTGGTTTTTATCCATGGCAGAACGTGGTCCTCGGTATTACATTTTAATTCAGCTTTGATAAATGCTCAAGGCATTTTAAAACTCCGGCTGAATGTTTGGTTGTAAACTTGATTTTCAGGTTCTCTGGAACATCCTCAATTTTCTTCGGCGATATAAATCTATCTGCACGTGCGTTAGACACGGGATCGACGATGAATATTTTTTCATCAGAGAATACGATGACGGCATTCTTTTGTTTTGATGTTGAGACCAAACGTGTCGAGAACTCCAGCCGTAGTTGTTTGATTCGGTCTGTTACAAGGTGACGCTTTACTCAGACTCTGGACGAACATTTCAAGTCATGTTTGATCAACCTATGCATGGTAAATTTTGAAATATCGGCTTCCTTCCGAATCGATTTTTCGTCTCACTCAACCTCTCATTGATCTGATGACCTTCGGCGTGCGAGTGGACCGTGGATGGCCACTTCCTGGCTTCATGGGATGTGGTCCATCAAGCTTCTTTATAGGCTCTGTCTACATGTCCTAGTTTTGGCTCCTCAGATCGAGCCAATCTTGACGATGTAATCAAATTATTTGTTCGTTTTTATTCATGGAAGAAAGAAAATACAACTTTAACATTCCCCTAAGGAAAAGCTGGAAAATGGAAAGATTTGTGAAAATTGCATTTTCCATACAATCGAATCAAATATACGATGTATAAGTAAAACTAAGAAACCGCTTGGCCAATCTTAACGAAGTTCTGGGATGATTTTTTCCTTCTTACCCATAGCGATTAAAATTGTGACAAATCATGAGTCAGAATTTACCGATGATCGAATAATTTAATCTCGGTTAATCAACACGCGATCGCCTAGATTACGTATATTTGGTTTTGATAGGCGTTGAATGTATTTTGTTGAGTGGCAGAAAAGAGTTCTGTTGCTAAACACATATAAATGTTGAGTATTTAAGTTCAGGGAAATCTATCAAACAAGTTTGCAAGTACGTCGCCGGAAGGGATATGGCTGTATTCAGCATTGAAGGAGACGAGATAAGTATCAGACGAGCCGATGCGTTGTTGTGCATTCCGCAGTTTTTGTTTTTTATTTCAATGTTTAGTTTATTTGAAGAATGGTTAAAGAATTCACCAAGAACTCTTGAGTCAGGAGCACAGCAAGCAAAAAAAAAAACACACACACACAAGAAACAAGATTCCAACTTGCAGTCAAATTAAAAATGTTCTGCTTCGTGAATAGTAACGTGGGCTTGCAACCCACTATTTGCCAAATCGCTTCAACTAAAAATGATATATCACAAATGTTTATGTGAACTATGCCCCATGGTATTGAAACTAAGATTGGTTGGGTGCACGTACAATTTTAGCTGCTTAAAAAACCTATGCTAATGACTCCAGCTGGACCATTGCGCTATAATAAATTGATTAATCGTATTGAAAATGAAAACGAAGCCATGAATCGTTCACTGGAATTTTTAAACATTCTTTCAATTTATCTGATATGCCGCAACTTAAAGATGGATCTGTTATTGTTATGTGTCGACATCTTCATACGCCAAAAAGATGGGGCTTTCCTTGAATGGCAATTCTTTGTTTTTTTTTTCAATATTAGTGTATTATTATTATTGGACCAGGCGAAGTTCGTTGGGTCAGCTTGTTAACTATAATTTAAGAATATTAACAAACAGTTTATATACTGGTCGAAAGATATGTGGCCACCATGCTGGTTTCCGGGTTACTCAATATGGTGCTTTATGAAGGTCAAGGCTTACTCTAAACGCCACCTAATTATGACAAGCCTCCGGAAAACATTGGCCAGTTTTTTGAGAGAATTAGATCAAACCTACATTTTTAAGACTGGCAGTGCATTCCGCAAGCGCATGGAGACTATATTGGTCACAAATGGCAACTCAATCAAAGACTTACATGCTTAACAACATCGACATTCACGTCCCTTTAGAATAAATGAAAAAATTACATCCTAAAAATTTTGAGGTTATTTCAAATTTTGTAATTGCTAAATGGTGCATACATTATCACGCATACGGTATCTTAAAGATAATCCGTCTCATCTCAATCCTGTGCAGGGGTGGGCCATCATCATCATCATCATCATCATTATCATCATCATCATCATCATCATCATTATCACTGGTCTAGAGGCAAAGTGCATGGGTGTTGTTCCGGAGGTACGGAGTTTGAATCTGGGACTGGAAAAACCAGTTCGATATCTTCTTTGTTGGCGTAACGACCGGCAACCTTCCTACAGGGGAGAGAACGGTTTTGGATTCGAACCCACGCCGTCGAGACAATCGACATTCATAGGCCGATTTTCTAACCGGCTTACAGAGCCATACGTATCTGTAATTTCCTTCTACATTTGTCACTCGTACTGATCCAGGTACTTGGGTCTTGAGCCAGAGGTTTGGTGCACAAGTCCAGTCTAGGAAAAATATTTTATCATGCAAAATTTAATTTTTCTTCAAAATCGACGTTTACCATTCAACTAACGATATTTCCTCACATACAGTACCAGGAATTCAAAGTCGGACACTTGAAAATTGAACAATCTTTTCACTTTGAGGTAAGTTATCTTCTTCTTCAAAGCAGCTAGCGACACGAAACTGCACAGGAGACTTCTCCAACCTTTGTTCTTTGCGAATATTAAAAAAAACAAATAAAAAATACAATTCAATTGCGGAAATGATGGAACACGAATGAAAAAAGTCTTGTTTTCGAGCCAGGCACTAAAAGTCGGACACCTTACACATCACACAGAAACCATTGTTTTACTCTTTGGTAGCATTACCATTGGCAGTTATTACTGCTTGTATTCTTTTGGGTACACTTTCAACTAACTTCAGACAAATTTTTTGGTCAACCTTTTCCAATTCTTCTTTCACTAATGATTCCAATATTGATAAGTTGGATGGCTAATGTTTAGCAACATTTTTCTTTAACGAATGTCACGAACGAATGTAACGAACATGTTTAATTACATTTAAGTCTGCAGACTGTGGGGGGTTAAGAAAACAAATGGACAGTTGTAGAGCAACCACATCTTCGTCATGAAAGCTGTATGTTAAAGATTGTTGCCCAGATAAAATCTAGAGTTGTTCGTGCTGCCTAGTTCTTCAACACTCGCATTGATGTAATAAATTGCATCCATGTTTCCACGAATGACATGCAGTTTTCCTAACCCCTGGGCAGCCATACAACCCCAAATCATTATATATCCACCCTTCTTGATTCGCAGTCTTTATGGTGAACTTTTCATCGAAAGATTCACCAGCTTTCCTCCTTACATATTGGCAGTCATGTGATGCATAAAGGTTAATTTTTGTTTCGTTTCTAAGCAAAACCTGTCAAAATAATCAAATCTAGCTACAACATGGTTGTTTGAGAAGTTTTTAGTAAAATAAAGGTGATACCTATGATCAAAATTCTACATCTTTATCCATGCATTATTTTGCGAAATCAAGCCGTAGTTAACTTTTTTTTCGGATGTGACTAGTTTTTTTACAGCCATTCTTCCAAACAAATGGGGTTTTCTAAGAAAACGCCGTACAGTTAAATCATCAAAATGTAATCCACGCATGTCACGCAGCCTTTTTTGAAGTTCAACAGCACTCGTAAATGGGTTTGAACGAACTTGTCTAATAACGTTCCGTCCGTCTTGATCGCTAATTTTACGTATTTTTTCTCTATTATTAGTTTTATTTTGTATTTCAACTTGTGCTACGGTTCCTCGGCAAGACTGGGGTTTTGTTCTTGGTAAACCCGTGTTCGAGTCCCGCTTCCACTTAGAAGAAGTGAACTTGTAAAAAGCATTTTTCGCGTGAGCTTTAAAAGTAAAGATTTTAATTGGTGATACGATTTTTTCATGCAGTCCCTACAGGTATGCAATGTTTAACACGTTGATACGTTAAACGCCATGTCAGTCCCTGGGAACTAACGGTGAAGTTTCCGTTAATGGCACGCCACATATACAGGCGAGTTTAGGCGAACAAATGTATTTGAAACGGCGGCGCGCCCACAGCGAGCGCTGCTCATAACAAGGGAGTTTGTTATGCTTTTGTTAAATAAGGACTAACCGCACCCTAGGTTGATTGCGTAGCTGAATATTATCGGTCCACACAACGGTTCAAATAATTGCAGGACGAAATTAACCATACCGCACCCTAAGTTGATTGCGTAGCCGAATATTGACTGTCCACACAACGATTGAAATAATCGTAGCTCAAAATTAACGAATTCTCAAATTCTCTCAAAAAAACGAACGAAAAAGTCAGTACACAGCAGGCTAAAACAGAAACAAAAATCATTTACTTTGTGTGGAACAATTATTATAGAAAAATAAAAATGAAGGATTGTTCTTTGCACTATCCTCTTCATTTTGATGTACAGTATGTCCCATAAAAAATGCGAAAATTTTCAATGCGTATTTTTGGATAGCTTTAAACGTTATTTTTGCCGTGGTGCCGTGGTGTGTGTGTGTAATCATCTGGTAGTAGACTCTAAGACGATGTCATCAAAACAGTGGTTCTTGAGTAATAAAGTTTGTTCGCAGAAAATTGTTCGCTTTATGTTTCATATCTACGCCAATATTTCGAAATCAACCATGCATCGGGTGATCAAAGATGACTTGAAATATTCGTCCAGAGTCAGAGGAAACCGTCATCTTGCACCAGATCGAATCAAACAACTACGGCTGAAGTTCTCGAAGCATTTGGTGTTCACATCAAAATAAAAGAATACCGTCATCGTATTCTCTTGATGAAAAAATGTTCATCGTCGATCCCGTATCTAACACACGTACAGACAGGTTTGTATCGCCGAAGAAGATTGCTGATGTTTCAGAGAACCTGAAAATCAAGTTTACAACCAAACATTCGGCCGGAGTCATAGAGTTTAGTTTAATATTTAAATTTAATAATAATAAAAAAAATTAATACCGAGATTAATATGAACATTTTGAAGAACCACGTTCTGCCATGGATGAAAACCGCCTTTGAAGCACAAAACTACGTCTTTTGCCAATAGGATAACGTACCGCGATGTTCCTCAAAAACGACTCGTGACTGAAGAAAAACATGGATTGAAGGTTAACGTTCTAGCCCCATTGTAGGTTTGTTTGAACGAGTTTGAATTCCCGAGATATGCTCAAAATTGTACCGTCGCACCCTAACTAACATGGACCTAAAAAGTGAGTACACACCACAATGTTTCATTATGTTTTGTATTTTATTTTGCATTAACTTGTTTTTTTTTGTGGTTGTTTGATGTTTTATGACAAAATGTGTACGTCTTAAGCAGTTCAGCTGGGATTGATAACAAATTTCATTCTTCTTTGGCCCACATTTTAGCCCCGATCGAAATAACGACGGCCGGGGCCTTATTTACTCTTTTACCATTTCAGTTCCTGGTGACCGACGTGTCGTGAACGGAAACTTCACCGTCAGTCTCCAGGGACTGACATGGCGTGTGTCGTGTTAACACATACATGGTACAGAATCGAATCGGTAACACCGTTGAACCGTTCCCATCCGGAATTTTTGAACCCTTGTGGTGCGAAAGCGATACCAGATGTGAGTGGTGTGTGCGTCTTTCTTCGATCCACGGAGAAAGCGTGACTGGTTCGCGATAGAAACGCTTATTGCTAGACGGGTAGATCAGGGGTCGGTACAAGTTTTCCAAAAAGGGTCAGAAGATTAAAGAGAAACCGAAAGCGCGGGCCGGATACCTTGAACGATTATTTAATATTATCAAAGTAACAGTTAACCCTTTTGAATAGAGTATCAACTTCATAAATAGTACATTAAAAGTGGTGTAAGCTAAACTATTTAAATTTTTTTCGTTACCCTTTTTTTAAAAATTTCCAAACATATTTTCGTTGAATTTTGATCAATATTTATTGTTATTGATATTATGTACTGGTTGATTTATTTTTTTGCTAATAATTTTTTTCAATTGTACTTGAAATTAATCATGTACACAAATCATTTTAAAATAGCTGAAGCTTGAATGAAGCTATTTTGGATGCAAAGTAAAGGAGTTATTCCCGTCGGATTTTTTACGACGCTAGGAAACGATCAATAATGCAAATTTGATAGAAAAAGTGTACGAGAAAGTTACTTGATATTGAACAACTCGTTGAACAATTTTAATCTTCATTTTGGGAGGAAAACCTAACATCGTGAACAAATCGGATAAAAATTGAGATGGATTTTTTTTTATGAACCACTAATATTTTATTACGGGCCGGATAAAATCATTTGGTGGGATTTGACCCGCGGGACGGACTTTGCCGACCCCTGGGGTAGATGGTTAAGAAATCTCAAACGCATCTAAAAATATCTTTTTTCGCTTTCAATTCTTTCACATGTGAAAGATGGCGTTTCCATGCTCCAGCTAATAAGATTCTTTCACAAGCCTAGCACTACCTTTAGTACATCCTGTTGTACAATTATTATTCACCTTTGATAGTTTTTCTTTATCGATGCTCTTTATTTCCAGTTATGTTTTACGCCACAATATACATCAAGATCGTCTAACAAGTCTAACGTGAACTGAGGAGTCTTCAGAACACAAGACGTTACGTTTCTGACAATGATTCACGAATCTTTGTATTTTATATTAAACTGGCAGGTTCTTTTCTGTTCCGGCATTCGGCATCTGATCATTCAAAAATGATTTGCGCAGCTGAGCCATGACTTGCCACATGTACATCTCAACAGCTTTTTGAGAAGAAAGAAACAGAGGAAAGTATTATCTCCTTTGACTACTGCTAGTTATTCAATAGTTGCAATATATCTTCACTTACCCATGAAGATGAGCCCGAGCACCATCAAAATCAATCCAGGCCAGCCACTTCCGATTACGGCCAGAATGCCAAAAATAAATATAATTATCGAGACTATGACACCGAGAGCTACGAACACCATAGATATAAGAATGCAGGGCCGATTTCTCTGTTGGTGGAAGATCATTTGATCGATTACAACATTGAGTAATTTTCTCAACCCAAACAGTTTGAGAAACCAACTATAGTTGCAGGAATTACCTTGAGGAAACCATACCAGTAGATAATCACCAATGCCAAGCCAACAAGAATGGTGACAACATTAGTCGGCCCTCCGTTAAAAGACGAATGATCAAAACCTTCTATTTTGCTCTCTAACCCGCTGTTTGTGGCATTCGTAATATGATAAGATCTCCCTAACGAACTGATACAACCGAATGTTAAAAGAATGCCTACGATGTAGCCATGTACTTTAAGGTTGTTAGAGAAATCACAAAGCGACATCGTGTTGTTTTAAGGCCGAAATTGTCCCGTGCACCGATCTTCTGTAGACGTATTCGATCGTACTATAATTTACAATAACGTAATAACAGAACTTGTCAAACAGACTTCGAGGCCGAAATCGAAATAATTATGGAAATGTTTGTACCTCACGTCCGAACTGTGTGATTTCTTGAAGCGAACTGATGCTACCTTCTTTATGTGAAATGCTGGCTTGAATGGACATTATATCCTTTTTAGGTCCTGTGTCATTGTGTGGGTAAGTGCGGGATGGTTTCTGTTTTGCTCACATCATGTTTCCATATTTGTTTCGTTTTCAAAGCACACTACACACCCATCATTAAATAAAATAATGGTCGTGCCCGCGTGTGCGGATTAGCTTCGACAAAATCCTAATGAAACGCCTGTAGCGAGAATGAATAGCAAAATACTGCTTTCTTTTGCAACCCTACAGATAGTAAGGCAAATTTAGTATGTTTACGCATACTACCTTACAAATGCCGTACATCCCTAGACGCGCATCTTTGACTTTTCTTTAATTGTTTAACCATGAAGGAAATTCATTAGTTGCTGTTTTCTCATGAAGAGCTCCAATGTTGGACAAAAGTTCAACAAGGCGTGCATTGCTTATTTTTGATTTAATAACTAACTTATGCTTAAACTATACATAGAGGGAATTACAAACAGGAGTAAAGGATATGTTGGGGGGTTATGAATGGAGAGATTCTTACTCGGGGTCCACACTGCAGCGCGACGTCCCGTTTCAAAAGTAGCCCAGTTTCGGCAGAACAATCGCGCAAGCCAAGCGCGACAGAGGTAGGGGAGTATGTGGAAATATGTATCACATTGGGGCGCAAACTCGGCTAAAATTTTTTGTTGAATTTTGACGTAGTAATGCATGATATTTGTTTAGCTACGTATTTTATGCACCCCGAGTGAGTTTGGCGCTTCTACATTTGAAATTCACTGAGAAAACAAACATAAACATACAACGACGATATTTTGCCCCACCGTAGGAGGTATATATTACTCCGTCATCTCCTACTTGTTGAAGGGCAGTTTGTTTACGTTTCGGCACCCGATAAAACTTTGGTAAAAATATCAATTAAAACTGAGTTTCATAACTGAATAACATTTGTGAAGAGTAGAAATAAGTAGTACAACGAAAAATCAGATGTTTCGTGGATAATATTGCTTGTTTTGTACGCGTTTGTGTTTCGGCTTGTTTACGTTTTGTCCAGCTGTCGGTTTGTTTACGTTTCGAATTGACATTTGACAAGAGCTAGCGTGACGTCGCGTTTTTCGCTGTTTCTACACTAGCGCGATTTGTGCGACATTTTTTTATATGGAGTTCAGCCGCCTGTCAGGCGACGTTGCGTTTCGGGGAGGACGTCGCGCTGTAGTGTGGACCCCGAGTTAGATGGAGGCTCCGAAGGACGATAGTGGAATATGGTAGTCAAACAGATGGCTATGGGTATAGCAAAGGGACAAAGCGTACAGTAGAGGATCGTTAGATCCGGCTGAAACCCGACGTGTAATGACAGCTAACATGGGATCTAGTCAATAGCGCGACGTCCCGCTTCAGAAGTATCCCAGATTCTGCAGAACAATCGCGCCAGCATAGCGCGATAAAGGTAAGGGAGTATGGAAAAATATATATTAAACTTGGGCGCAAACTCGGCCCAAAAATGTTTGTAGAATTTTGACATCGTAATGCATGAAATTTGTTTAGTTATGTACAGGCCGGCCTCGGTTTTCGTCACCAAACGGGACTTTGACAGCGACGAAAACCGAGGCTAGCGGACTACAGTTTTTATGTTTCTAATACCTACTCAAGACTTGACTGACACAAAACTAACGTTGGTTGTGTACATTCTTCTCGTTTGAATTTTCAGTGGTTGATATAAAGGTGTTCTTCAAACTATAACAAAGTTTGTTGATGATAAAATCAACCAATGGCCATCAACCGTTTTATATTCCGTTTTACATTTTTGGTTTCCATGCCGTGTAGGTTTACAATAATACAATCAGTGCTTCAATTGGAAGACATTTTTGATTGAGAACCAGCTTCGAACGATTGTCAAACGACGAAAACCGAGGCCGATGAAAACCGGGGCCAGCCTGTATTTTATGCGCCCTAAGTGAGTTTGGCTCTGCTACATTTTAAAGTTATTGAGAAAACAAACTAAAACAGACAACTCAGTGAATTTCAAATGTAGAAGCGCCAAACTCACTCAGGGTGCATAAAATAAGTAGCTAAACAAATATCATGCATTGCTACCTCAAAATTCAACAAAAAATTTTCGACGAGTTTGCGCCCCAATGTGATACATTTTTTCACATACTCCCCTGCCTCTGTCGCGCTTTGCTTACGCGATTGTTCTGCCGAAACTGGGCTACTTTTGAAACGGAACGTCGCGCTGTAGTCTGGACCTCGTGTTACACGAGGCCTCAGAAATCTCTATTGGCATGCGTTTATACCTTTACAAACTATGCTTTTATACCTTACCTTTTGTATACCTTTACAAAATAACGAATTTCTAGCAAATACTGTCGAAAAGTTAGACGTTCTAGGATCATGAGTCCTTCGAGTGTTGTACCGGCGAATGTCAAAATGAATGTTCGGCTAATGTATATCGTAAGTCCTGTATGAAGTCGATGTAGAAACATATGCAACTAAACATATACATTTTAAACAATGTTCGGTATGCGCCTCCAATTTTGTACGTAAAGGCAGTTTTTTAGCATATTAAGTAGAAGTACGATTATTTTGTGTGGAGATAACGTTACATTTTTCATAACAGAGGGTGAAACCGTTCTGTACACCACGCATTGAAAAGATTTAGATGCGTTGGCAAACACAGGCAATCACTAGGGAATGATATTGGCATAATCTTCGTGTGAATCTTAGAGCATCTATTCTTAGCAGACTTAAAAATTGACATGTTGTGAAAAGGACCTTTCAAGGAGATATCGAAAAAAGACGCTTATGAACTCAAAGCAGCAACATAATATTCACGGTGCTATAACACAACGGTTCCAACACACCAAGTGGCAACTGCAAGGTTGAACCTCGAATTAAACCCCGTGGTGTAGTAAAAGCCACCACAAGATTTCCGTAAATCGTCAGATGAGAACAGCAACTTTTCAAGGGAAAGGGTAACTAAGGTGTCCAGTATTTGTTGACTTAAAACAAAAAGCAATTGTAATACCTATTCCTTTCCTGCTTCTCCAACAGTCAGTCTTGCCAGTGGGAGTGGGAGTTCTGAAATGCCGAACATATTCCGTTGCCGGCACTTGCTTCGGGTTTAGATGGGATTCCAATAGGAAAGAGCGAGATGGCGATAGCATTGTTTCTTTAACACCAACGCAGAAACTCCCCACTCTCACCACCCCCAGAAATTTCTCCACACCGTCGCCATTAATTCAATCGGGTTTGTTCCAGCGCTAAATCGCGATTTGTGTATGAAGAGCGTTAAACGAAAATGCGCCGGCCATGCATACACCGAGTGAATTTTGCAACAGGTGATCCGAACCGAAAAATCGAGGCTTATGATTGGCTGATTGGCTAGCCGAACCAGCATGGATACAAACATCCTCACGACACGACCAACCATGAGTCATCGCCCGATTTAGCTCCTCTTATCATGCCAAAAATGTGCTGTTGCCGATGAAGCGTTACCAACCTTAGGCAGTAGTGTATCAAGACGCTTAGTAAGATATAGGAGCGGTGTAACTGTTCATCTCCACATAGCGAACTCTCCTCCGACGAACTGACGAACTCAGTTCCCGCAACAGCTGGGAAACTCGTAGGAAACTGGTAGGAAACTCTTGACAGCACTAGCAAAACCCCTCGTTCTGACGTTTAATAACTGACGGATTAAGAAGAAGCGAAGAAGACCGAACCAAATGCGTGTCCACTTAGCGAACTCGGGAAACTCGAAACTCCATACATCTTTGACAGGAGTTTCACCAGAGTTTCCTATGAGTTCGCTATGTGTAGATGAACAGTAAGAGTACTGTATTGCTTAGGGGAAGGCATTGTCTTCGAATCCTTTATCTGTTGTTTTTGGTACACATACGAGGGTTGCCAAATCTCGAAACATAAAAGGCAACCATCGTATGTGTACCAAAAAACAGTTTGGATTTGTTTTCTACAGGGTCGTAACGGTTGTCGGGAAACGGATTCCTGTTTTATTCAACTTTCGCAGCACTAGGTTTACCTAATGTTTGATTTGACCAGTCGTAAGAGCTAAATACTTGAAACAATCAAGCAACGGCATTTGGTCGAAACGTAGATGGATTTCACCGAGCTCAAAGAACTCCTACGAAATTCTTCAATCATTTCTCGTATTACTGGATCCCTCCACTTGATACTCTTGTGGTTCAGACCGAGGCAAATCTTCTTATGTGCAGATTGAGTAGCCACGGGGGCCCCAATCTTAAGTGATTCTCGGGATGAAAAAAAAACACAAGGTAGCCATGTGCACCTCATACAGTCTGCAGCAAGTAAAAACGGACACTCGTAAAAAGAGGCGATCTGCTGTCTTTTTGCAAGCGTACCGCATTCCCGGAACCAAATATTGACCTTCAACGTATACATTTCTTTTCAACAACTCTTCCACAATGTAAGTAAGTTGAAAATGAAATCAAAATCGATTTTTATTGGTAGGTTGCTTTGACGTTTGGTGCACTTTAAGTGACTTAGGTCGTTCTAGCACCACATTGGTGTAATTCCTTATCTGTCCTGTTATGCGCCGTTTTTTAAGATGTTCGACATTTTACGTTTGTTCCGTATTAATGCTGTACCTAATGTTAACGGTCGTGTTCTAGCTTTAGTTCTAACTGAATAAAAGTTGGAATCTTTCTGCGAGGTCAGACCAGCGATTCAGTCACTAGTTAAAATTGATGATCACCACCCTCTCTAGATCTGTCTGTGAGGTTGTTAAAGTCCCATTTCTCAGCTGGTGTCGACGTATGTTCAGCGATCTTTTAGCTACCTCTATTAATTTCTGTTTCCCTCCCGTTTTCCCCTTCCCGCCGTCCTCCTTGGTCGGACAAATTTTGGCACACATTAAACGCGAACGAAACCGTGCAGTCAGAATCCATCGCTCTTATGATACCGTACACTCTCATTCTATTTTAAAAGTATCTGCTGCTGCGTTCAGAGCGTACAACAGGCTACGATACGACCACCACATTAATAGGTTGCAATCGCAGTTTCGCTCGCACCCACGGGTTTTCACGGGAGTAGCATGTCGGTTGCCACTAGCTCTGGTAGTATCTGCTCACTGTGTATTTGGGCCAGCCATCCTTGATCCGGTAAGTTCGGTGGCGGGATTATCCAGTACGCCCAGTAATGTGGTTTCAATGGATGCTTTCCCGAACGGCTTGGACTAGGTTGGTCAGTTGTTAGTGAGGGATGATCTTCAAAAAAGGGGACAGGGCTTCCATCTCGAACAACCGTGGAATCTCGATGCAATTCCCATGCAATAAGGTCTTTGAATCGGTGATTTGCCCGTCCCTGCTGTATGATCCCTGCTGGTCGGTCAATAATCTCACTGAGTTCGTTTCCTATACTCTTAGTCGTCTGGATTTGGGGATGCAGGTAGATGCTATATACCAGGGATGTCAAACATACGGCCTGCGGGCCACATCCGGCCCGCAAGAACATCGGTTCCGGCCCGCGGCCTCTTTGAAGCGATACATCGAAAGTTTGGATTTTTGATTATTAGCTTTTGTTTGAATAGCCAAATGTTTTTTGGTGAATTGAATGAATTTCAAAAGAACTGAATGAACGTCAATTTAAACAATTTCTATAAGAAAGTGATATACAACTTTGATCCACATCACGCCGATATATTACGGTTGACAAGAACAAAAAATTCACATAGATTTTCGAGACAAGCGAATAAATAGTGTTCATACAAAACAAATGTCATGAACTACAAGAGCATTTTAAATAAAATAACAGAGCAATGGAGCAATAAGTTGGCTGTAGTAATAATGCACATTTACTTATTTGATACCTTAAATTTAATAAAAATCAAAATGCACAATAGTGTTAAAGCAACCTTATCTTTTACTAAAAATTGTATATTTTATAAAAAGTAATATAATTTTCAAAAAATTTGAAGGTGTTAAACACGATTAACTGTTTGGATCAAACCACACTGATAAGAGCATATTTTCATCAATCCAATCAATTTTACGTTTTGGCCCGCAAACCTACTTTGGGGGGAAATGTTGCCCGCGAGGTCAAACGAGTTTGACATCACGGCTATATACACTGATTTCAAGGCTGGCTATGACAAGTTGCCTCATGTCTTACTGCTTGCTAAGTTTCAGAAGTTGTGTTTCTCACCGGTCATCACGGCCTGATTTGACTCTTATCTGTCGTAGCTGTCGTGTAAGTTTGTTTGGTGAGTTGTGTTACGAGTTTATGTGCTCGTCGGATGTTCCCCAAGGTAGTGTGCTTAGTCCACTATTACATTGTTTATTAATGATGTCTATTCTATCCTCCCCTGTTATGGTTATATGCTTTTCGCTGATGATTTCAAGAATTTTTAGGAAATTGAGGACATCAATTCCACTCATCATCTGCAAAGTGCTCTTAATCGTTTCTCCCAGAGGTGTTCAGACAACTTTCTAGTCCTGTGTGTGGACAAGTGTTCCACCATTTCCTTTTACCGCTTGCTTACCCCCCTTTCCTTTCCCTACATGTTGAACTCTGTTGTGTTGCACCGTGTCAATGTTGTCCACGGTCTTGGCGCCAGCCTGGATGACAAGCTAACGTGCAGGGAGCACATCTAAGATCTGACGTGTGGAGCTAGTAGGCTCTTGGGGATCCGAGATCCGCTCTCTGGCTGGCTGCCTTCTATAATGGCCTCGTGAGATCGGTCTTAGAGTATACGTGTGTAGTGTGGAATCCCACCAGTACTTCTTCTACGCAACTAGCAATGAGGAGTTTTCCGGGTGGTAACGCATCGGCCATTCCATCGTACTCTTTACGCTGCAGGTTACTGGGTCTTCTGCCACTTGAGGATCGTGACTCAATAGCCCAAGCATCCTTGGTCCTTGGGGATGAATGTTAGGGTAACGCTCGGCAGTCTGTGGAGTATTTCTCATCGAAGTGGTATCCCGTATAATCGATTTTTATTTGTGAAGTGTGTGAAGTGAAGATTGAACTAAAGTTATGGATAAAAAAAAGTGAGTACAAGTGTGACTGCATAAAAACAATATTTAAAGTGTTTTCTTTCAAGTGTGATCATTAATAAATTAAAAATATATTTTTTAGTTGCACTCCTACGACAAAACAACAGTAACAGATGCTGGTTGAATTGATGGAGAAAAATCCTGACGTTGCATGCGGTCGTAGGACAAATCAAAGCGACTTTTGGAAAGAACCCGATTGGAACAGCAAAATCATTGGCCACACTTTGCTGGTATGAACCTTGAGCTAAGAATCTCAAAGTTGCAGCCAATTTTACTCGGGGAGAAAGCCCCCGATTGTGCTTCGGGGCAATCGAATCGGCTATCAAACCATCTAATTCAAGGAAGAGCGCCTTTCAAACCCTGAAATTTAGAATAAATCTGAAAGAAAGATTACACTTTAACGTTTTAACACGTTCTTGCAATTTTTAATCAGGCATTACATACGTTTTTTCCGGTAATTCAAGAGGATCTACTTCCTTGCGTAGTCTTCTTCGATGTGCCACCAAATCCATAACGTTTTCTTCGTCACTGTCGTCATCGCAGCCATGATTAACGACGAATACCACTCCCGAAAACATATTTCGCATTTATGGTCTGCACAATTCAATTAAATTCACTTTTAAGTACCGACTGGTTTGTACTCAAATCACACGAATGATCACTAATCTGACACTACAGTAAAATTTGACTGCTTTCAAGCTAGTTTACTTGACGATCGTTATCTCATTTGACGATTGTTCATGAAAATCGTTCGTGATACATATTTCGAGTGGTTTATATGACGATCGTTTATTTGCCATACGATCGATTAGCTTTGACGATTTCGTTCGGAATAGGCCCTATTATTCAAACAAAGATAATCTGCGGAATTCGGCGAATTGAGTATGGCCACTCGGAAACATAATGAGATAATAGAAGAAATTGAACAATTATTAGTGAATTTGATGAAGATTTGTTAAATAAGCGGATCACTTTCAGAGTTACCTCTTCAATATGAAGTATATACGATATGGCAGAGGAAATCTGCAATACGCTAAACCTCGATATACGCTACAGCGTTCGGTCCCAAACATAAGCGTACTTCGGGGACCTACTGTACTTATATCTTAATATTTTAATGCGGCATTTGACCGCATGCTTTATGTACGTCTCCTTGATAAGCTGTCCAAGATGTTATTCAGCACAACCGTTGTTGTCTGGCTGAAGTCATTTTTATGTAACTGCTCATTTCGTGTCAAACTTGGACCTCATTTCTCCCAACCTTTTTTCCAGTAGCTGGGGTTTCTCAAGGTAGTGTGTTAAGCCCCTTACTTTTATTATGTATATGTATAAATGACGTCGTCGTTCCCCGTCCACTATTTCTTGTACTACGCAGATGATATCAAGATTTTTATGCAAACATCATCCCCCAGTGATTGCCCGAGTTTGTAAAGACATCTAAATCTTTTCAATGTATGGTGTGTCCTATGTACATTCTCATGGTCTCATCCTTTATACTGAAAAATGTAATGTTATCTCCTTCTGTAGCACTTGATAGGGTACTAACGTACAGACGTAAAACGGGTTAGTACAGTTAAGAATTTGGGTGTGTTACTTGACAGCAGACTAACTTTTTCGGCACACATTGATACCGTCACCACATCGACCCGTAAAGTTTTGGGCCTAATAAAACGGTTGGGTGATAATATGTCCAATCCACTCTGTCTGAACACGTTATTCTGTTCGCTGGTGCGCTCAATCTTGAAATACTGTGCCACCCTGTGGGGTGGCCCCACAAGATTGGGTTAGTCATCGACAGGTAAGCCTACCACAAGATTGGGTTAGTCATCGACAGGTTAGTGGCTATCCAACGATCGTTTGCTCGATTTGTGTTTCGTAAAAGCGCGGGAAACTCTTTTCGCCCTTACGACGCCCAAAGTCAGATGCTAGATTTAACAATTTGGAAGATCGACGCGCCTTAGCCCAAATAGTTGATGGTATCGGTGTCTGACTCAGTTTGCACATCACTAATACGTTGGTGGCTAGAGATTACCTTTAGAGGTTAGCTTTCATCCAGGCGGCTAGAGGTTAGCTTCCATCCATCACTGTTCATCTCCACATAGCGTACTCTCCCCTGACAAACTGACACACTCGGTTCCCACAACAGACGAGAAACTCGTAGGAAACTGGTAGGAAATTCTTGACAGCACTAGCAAAGCCCCTCGTTTTGACGTTTAATAACTGACGGATTAAGAAGAAGCGCAGAAGACTGAAACAAAGGCGTGTCCACCTAGCGCACTCAACCCACACAACACGAAGTCGTATTAAGTTGAAGAAATTGAATCACATATTAGCATTTTTCGAATCGGAATCGCAGTAAGCATAGACAATGTACGAGCAATGTATATTCTTTGTTCCATATGATGCCGATTAAGAATGTAATACGATTTTCTTTATGCATACGTATAGATAAACGAGCAATGTCCGGCTGATGTATATCGTAAGTCGTATATGATGCCGACTTAGAAAATATACGACTAAACATATACATTTTGAACAATGTACGGTTAGCGCCTCCACTTTTGTACGTATAGGCATTATTTTAGCATCATTTACGATTCAATCATATTGCATAGAAGTACGATTATTTCAAATTGATATTCGATTTACATGCATATGTGTTGTGTGGGAAGAAACTCGAAATTACATACAACTTTGACAGGCGTTTCGACAGTTTCCTAGCAGAGTTTCCTATGTGGAGATGAAAATTCAAAGAAGGCGAAGTCAACGTGCAGCTTCGGCTGGCTGGGATAGAATTTATTAGAGGCTAGTGTTACGAACGGACGATATGTTTCGTTCATTTTTTAGGATTTCGCTTAACCGAATTATGCAAGAAATTAAATTTGAAGGAATGTAGGTCGAATACCCCCTTTAAAGTGCGACGAGATCGCCGGGCACAGAAAATCGCGCCGGAAACATATTTTTTTTGTTTTACGATAGGGAACCTTCGGAAGAACTTGCGCGCTTAACTGAAATCTACAACGATAAAGATCGTATTTCCAACGCCCGTTAGTTTAGGACAGCGCGAAGAATACGAGAATAAGGATAAGCGGCGACAGCTGATAACGCGGTACCAACGGGACCGCCCGTAAACCTAACTAGGTTAAATCTCATATGTAAACTCTCGGTACGTTCGCGATCGTGATCCTAAATAAACACGATAAGGAAAGGACACGACGCGTCCGTACCAAGAGGTTTAGGCGATGCGTGTGGTCGGCTAACGAGAAGATAAGACCCACGCAACGATGCGTTCGTTCGAAAGCTAAGATCATAAACATCGGGACTAGCAAGGATCCTAAGTAAACGAGATAAAATCCAGGTCGCGCTTTCCACGCGGTAAGAGTGGAATAGAAGATCGCGCAACGAGGATCGAACCGTACCAGGAAATCTCGCACGTTAGAGCGAGATCCTCTATCTCGCTTACGTTCATTAGAAGATAAGGAGCGTCTTACTATAAAAGCGCTCAAAAATTTGAATAAAGCCGTTATTTTCACCAGGACACCCGTGAGTAAAAGTACCCGAAATTCTTTGCTCCAGTTCATCCGAAATACCCCGAAACCCTTCCAAGCTTACGCTAGATTCTGCTCTGTTCAGCGGCACGTCACACTGCAGACCGGCTTCTCGTAAGAACCTTCCCTAAAACTTCGAGAAAATTCCAAAGGCTTCTCTCCGATGTCGGCACGTCACGGCTCGGATGGAACTATGGGAAATTCAACAAGTTTCCCGCTTTCTGCGCGGTCCTCTCCGTTGTCGGCACGTCACGACCCGGACCGGTCACACTAAAGCACCCCAATTCCTCGTCCAAAAAGAGTTAGGATAACTCGCGGAACACCTCTCCGTTAGCGGCACGTCACGTTGCGGACCGGGTTCTCGATTTGCCCTAACTTCAGATCGAAGTATCACACGTCGTTCGCACCGTTGTTGGCACGTCACAACGCGGGCCGAACACGTTGATACCGAAATCGACGGACCTCCAAATCCGGCGAAAATTCTCGCGTGGCGAACGACGACGCACTCGGTCGGGTCCACCTTCGCGCCCGCTCGGACAACCGCCTCGTTACAGCTAGCGTCACTGGGGTGTAGCCCATTGGCGAAATGTATTGTTCAGTGATCTTCTCGACGATCCAAAACGACGCCCCCTACGTGGCGAAACGATGCGCGAAAACGAAACAAAGCGGCTAGCCATTTTTTCGCTTTTTTCCAAAGTTTTGTTTAGCTTCTGTAAGGCAAAGCCCGCTAAGAGATTTCGAGCAAATCTTCCTAAAAACGACCTACGTGACACAAACATCGAGCAGGTTTGTATGGTGAGTAGGAAGAAGCAGCACGATTGCTCGAAGCACGTCCTACAGTTGTTTCTTCCCCATACAAAAAAGTAGAACGTTTGTTCGCGCGTAGAACGTTTTTAGGACGATGTTTCGAGCCGCCTAGCGGGAGCTACGAGAAAACTGACAGTTACCGTCGTTTTCGGAAAAGAGAAAAAAGCAACAAAAATAGTTGAACTTCCCTTACAGTTAAAAAATTAAAGAAAAGAAAAAGATGCGCATCTAGGGATGTACGGTATTTGTAAGGTAGTATGCGTAAACTTTCAAATTTGCCTTGCTTCCTGTAGGGTCCTGCGAACCATCACGCACTTACCCACACAATCACAAGGATTCAAGCCAGCAGTCCTTAAGGCAGGCAGCATCAGTTCACTACAAAAAATCAAACAAATCGGATGAGAGTTAGAAACATTCACATAATTATTTCGATTTCGGCCTGTTTGACAATTTTCGTTATTACCAACCTCCTGCGAAAAATTATAGTAATCGAATACGACTACAGAAGATCGGTGCACGAGACAATTTCGGCCTTAAAACGACACGATGTCGCTTTGTGATTTCTCCAACAACCTTAAAGTACATGGTTACATCGTAGGCATTCTTTTAACATTCGGCTGTATCAGTTCGTTAGGGAGATCTTATCATATTACGAATGCCACAAACAGCGGGTTAGAGAGCGAAATAGAAGGTTTTGATCATTCGACTTTTAACGGAGGGTCGACTAATGCTTCCACCCTTCTTGTTGGCTTGGCATTGGTGATTATCTACTGGTATGGTTTCCTCAAGGTAATTCCTGCAAATATACTTGAATTGTTTGGTTTGAGAAAATTGCTCATTTTTTTTTAATGAACCAAATGATCTTCCACCAACAGAGAAATCGGCCCTGCATTCTTGTATCTATGGTGTTCGTAGCTCTCGGTATCATAGTCTCGATAATTATGTTTATTTTTGGCATTCTGGCCGTAATCGGAAGTGGCTGGCCTGGATTGATTTTGGTGGTGCTCGGGCTCATCTTCATGGGTAAGTGAAGATATATTGCAACTATTGAATAACTAGCAGTAGTCAAAGGAGATAATACTTTCCTCTGTTTCTTTCTTCTCAAAAAGCTGTTGAGATGTACATGTGGCAAGTCATGGCTCAGCTGCGCAAATCATTTTTGAATGATCCGATGCCGAATGCTGAAACGGTGAACAACGTGCCAGTTTAATACAAAATACAATGATTCGTGACTCATCACGGTTACAGTGGACGGTTAATGGAATCCAGTTACCCAATAGGGAATTTACAGTCCACCATTTGTTTAAAAAGTGCAGTGTTTATCCGTCAAGCAATGGTGTGTACATCCACGGGCAGGACTTTGAAATAATATTAAAACAAGAATCTTTTGTATTGGATATTAACATATTGCTGTATTTTTGTACGTGTGGGGTGTCATGACCGGTGCAGCTGCGTGGTGCACAACAAATTCGTGAAAAAATATTGGTACCACCATATTTCTTTGCAGTGTTTGTCACTTACGCTATCTCCGACAAATGCAAAGGATTAATTTCCTTCCGTAATTTCCTACGATTTTTCGCCAGGTCGATTGCATCCGCTTCAACATCGTTTATAAAAAACGTCGAAGGGACCAAAATGTAATTTCTTTGATTCATAGTCATGCAGTTAAAATACTGGACTGCAGTTAAAATATTGGTCTTGAAATTATGCATGATATAAAGTTGTCTGGGGCTATTATAAAGCTGCAAGGGGTCCGCGACAGCCGAGCGGTAGCGCCGGTTAGAAAATCGGCCCATGAGCGCCAAGGCTCACCACCTCGACTGCGTGGGTTCGAATCCCAACCGAGACCGGATCCTCCCCTGTACGAGAGGACTACTATCCACGTACAGCAGGGAAACAAGTCTCGTAAGCCCTTAACGGGCAGGCATGACCAAGAGGTCGTTACGCCAAGAAGAAGAAGAAGGTACCTTACGTACATTATGATATCATAAAATCTTTCACCATCAGTAGAATAAATAAAGTTCGTATTGGAAACCACGAATCAGAACCATATATAGTCCAGTAGCCAGAGGTCCACAAGGAACTACTTCTGCACTGTTATTCAATATTTATATACATATCTGATATGCCAGAGACGAGTAATTGAACAAATTACTTGTTTTGCGAATAATCCGAAAAGCACAATAAAAAACTGCACCACAACACTAAATCCATACACAAAATATTGTAGAAAGTGGAAACTCGAAAGAAATAGTGCAAAATCATCATGCTTTCTCGTTCTGTCTAACTAACAATTGTTAACGACAAACGAGATAACAGTTAACGACAAACAGAAAGATTTTGCACTCTGGGCAGAAGCCATAAGTCGGTTATCTCTTATGTCAAAAGTGTCATAGAAACTCCCGGTCGCAGGATTGTCTCAGCACCGTGAGACCTGCGGTTATTCCTTTACAAGCAGGAACTCGAAACTAAATCAGAAAAACAAAGTACTCCTTTCGTACTATCATTAGATACGCCGATAGATAGATCTCCAGTTTGGAATAATTCAAATGTACATTAAACAACTGCAGATAAAACAGAATACATTTCTCATAATAATTCTTAATCTACCACCCACGGTTATTACATGTAAGAACTGATTTACCTATGATATGAAATAGTTCTCATAGGAGTTCCTAGAAAATTTAAACTACAACTATTATAACAAGTGTGAAAAGAGCCGCATGAACATTATACAGCCTTTTACGATGGATAGCATAAGTTGAAACGCGTTGAACGCCTTTGTAAACTCCGTTATCGCGTCTGGAAACCGGAATATGACATCTTGCAATCCTTCATCGCGTTTGTCACCTTCATTAACGATTCTTTAAACTCGAATATGATATTTGTAAACTTCATTATCGCCCTGTCAGATTGGTGGCCGGTTTGTTTTGGGTTTCATAGATGCAAATTGTGTACACATACATACAGTCTGACAAGAAAGTATCCGTACAGTCACCAATTTCAACTTCAAGCCTAGTTATCTCAGCAACTACGTGACCTAGGACAACCATTTAAACGACATATCGTAGATAAACTTCTATTCTATCCAATGAGGTCTTAACATTTCGAGAAAGTTATTTGTAGGTCACTTTGTTCTATAGAAACCCAAAAAAAGGCTCAAAATCGATGACAAAAAAGTATCCGTACACCCACCTTTCTTGAAGAAAAACACCGGTTTGGTGAGGTTCTAGTAGTCAAAATATCAATCTAGCCATTATTTCGAGTTATTAAAAGGGTCTAAAAGTATAGTGGCAACAATTTTATATCATCATCCAACGTGAAATGGCCGGTGAAACTAGGCAAACAGCTGCAACCGATAGAGAACTATCTTTTTCATGTGAAGTAAAGGGAACCTAACTTGGGAAGTTGATGAACCCTGTGGCAAATATCATGCTAAGTCTCAGGAACTTACAATTTGTCGAATTAACCAGGGTACAACTAGACTAAACCCTTCAAACAGACATCTTTCGTGGTTACTCAATCGCTATGAGGGGGTGATTGCTCGAAAAGCTATGAAGTCCTCGATACTTAGAGTTCTTAAACACGAAGAAAGAAGTGTCTAGATCACCAATCATATGATTTGGATTACAACTCTTAAGAAGGTTTTTTGTAAATAACAATAACATTGCATAATTGTACGTTGTAAATTTTTCATTTCTAAGGAAAGAATAAGGAAGACTGGGGAGTTGCAAATCGCTGTATTTTGATGCCATTGGCGTGTCGGCACAGTGTTTTATACACTATATACAGACTTCATACAGACAAAATTAAGCAATTGTGGCCAAAAAAACGAACAACAATAGAGACTTGACGTCGAACTCAATCATCAATGCGAGCAACGTTGTTCCAACTATAAAACACAGTAGTTGAGAGTATGTGTTATGGTGTTCGGAGGCCATTAATCGAACTGGAAACATTGAACTAATTATAAACCATCTGTGGGACATGGTCTACTTCACCCATTTTATTCCTTGGACAAGCCAACCTTTGGTAAAAGTTTAAATGTTCTACAATGTTCTCTCTGAGTAAAATAACGATCCTAAGAATAGGTCATGTATTGTCCAAGAGTGACCACTTTATGAGATCATACAACTGTTGACGGTACTCGAAAAGTGTCCGGAATCGATCTCTATACAACATTTGTCGAAAGATGCCTAAATTTACCACCAACGGAACATTATCCTGATCTTAGTAGACATCTTTAGAACTATTATGGAATCGGGTCAAATTTCCAGCATCTTTCGAAAAGAAAACTGGTAGAAATTATTTCTTGGCACTTACAGGCTATTATAGAGGCAAGTGGCATTGATTGCACCATATTGGCACATCATGTACGGATGGCACATCATCAATACTCATCATGTACGGATACTTTTTTGTCATCGATTTTGAGCCTTTTTCTGGGTTTCTATAGAACAAAGTGACCCACAAGTAACTTTCTCGAAATGTTAAGACCTCATTAGATAGAATAGAAGTTTATCTACGAGATGTCGTTTAAATAATTGTCCTAGGTCACGTAGTTGCTGAGATAACTAGGCGTAAAGTTGAAATTGATGACTGTACGGATACTTTCTTGATAGACTGTATATAGTCAACCATTCGAAAAAGACGTTACTGTTCACAAATTGTATCCACGCTGTGAATCAATTATTTTAAACGATTGAACGGTTCTATTGAATATCTGTTATAGAAATGGTATATTGTGGTATACACAAATCATATGAGGGCCCATAGAAACGGAAATGTAAGATTTATTCTTACCAATCTAGTAAGCTTAGATGTGCTGCGGTGAAGGTAATTGCAAGTGAGAATTTCAGATTCCGTGATAAACAAGCTCAGCGAAGGAGAAACAGGATTAATTTGCCCACTGAGGAGTAGTGAATTGGCCTTTTATTCCCCATTGAAACTGGAAAAGAATGACACGTTGGAGGCACTGGTCCTGCTGGGTGCATATGTGAAAACAAACATGGTGTCAGCTCAAGACGATGAACAGCAACTTTCACTGCAACGACGGCATTTGAAATCAACAAGCAACGAACAAACCTACCGCTTTCTGAATGAGCCCTCATTGTTCGAAGACGAGTCTAAGAAAGCTTTCGTCCGCTGGAGCTACCGGATGATCCTGGATGTAGAGCGGTGGATGGCCCGGAAACACGGACGGGTAAACTTCTACCTGTCCCAGGTGCTGACGGGGCACGGCTTTTTCCGCCAGTATCTCGCAGCCAAAAAGTTTACCCAATCCCCGGGCTGTCCGGCCTGCCCTGACGCCGAGGAGTTGCCGGAACACGTGCTGTTCCAGCGCCCCCGTTTCGCGAGCGGCTCCTGTCTGGACATGGGCTGGCAACCGTTACCGCCGACAACATGCACGAACACCTGCTCTATAGCACGGAGGCCTGGGTTCGACTGGAGGAGGCAGCAAGAATCATCTGTTCTGAGCTCCAGCGGCTCTGGACCACCGAGAGGGAAGCCATCGCTGAGCGGCAGAGGGCAGCGGCCACGCGGCGAGCAACGGAACAAGCAGCGGTACGGGCAGCGGCCCAAGATCGAGCGAGAACGAGCAGGTTCGGTCGTGACCCCACGCTACGGGCTAGGATCCAGGCCATGGACCCGGACACGCGGTTGGCCTTCCGGCGTAGAGCAAGGCAGCTTTTGGACAGCACCAGGCTACTCCGACGACGCCAACAGCGGATGCCAACCGGGGTTTACGCCAGCACCATGCAACGCAACCTGGCGCGTCTGCGGTTTCATGACGCGACCCCATAGCACCAGGACGCGGCGCAAGTGGCTCTAGACGACGCCGAGGGAAGCCTGCGAGAGGCAAGACGCCTCCACAGAAATGCACGCCAGCGCCAGGCATCCCGAGCGAGAGAACGATCCCAGCGCGGGAATGCTTAAACAAAAAAAACGGAAACGAGGCACAATAGGGGCTAGATAAGTAGAACTACGGCTCGATAGCCAGACGCCCGTCCCCATGTAGCACTACCGTGTAGGTGTATGCTGTGTGGGGACACCAAAGGGCAAGAGCAGGGACTAGGGCGTTTATTTTGAGAAATCTGTGATACCCCATCTAGTCTAAGAAAGCTATTTATATTTTGTTCATTTTTGTGGTGATCTATGTATAAATTCCTACAACCCACGCTAAAATGTTGCATACCATGCAAATAATCATGCAGGGCCTAGATTTAAAACATTTTCATACACAGTTCAAAACATTTTCAGAGGATCAGTTTATCTCAAACCACTGAAAAGCATTGTTGTTGGCTATTTCGACCAACCTAAAGTTTTTATTATATTCTGCAAGGATTCAAAGGATGATTTGATAAATCACTGGTCATTTACAGGAACTAGTTGCATATCACATTTACATTTAAATTTAAAGGCTACATAGGAACATCTCGATATTGTAAAAGTTTCTATATGAGAGTTTGGCATAAACGTGAGCCAACACTTCTTTTCCAGTTTCAATGGGGAATAAAAGGCCAATTCACTACTCCTCAGTGGGCAAATTAATCCTGTTTCTCCTTCGCTGAGCTTGTTTATCACGGAATCTGAAATTCTCACTTGCAATTACCTTCACCGCAGCACATCTAAGCTTACTAGATTGGTAAGAATAAATCTTACATTTCCGTTTCTATGGGCCCTCATATGATTTGTGTATACCACAATACCATTTCCATAACAGATATTCAATAGAACCGTTCAATCGTTTAAAATAATTGATTCACAGCGTGGATACAATTTGTGAACAGTAACGTCTTTTTCGAATGGTTGACTATATATGTATGTGTACACAATTTGCATCTATGAAACCCAAAACAAACCGGCCTCCAATCTGACAGGGCGATAATGAAGTTTACAAATATCATATTCGAGTTTAAAGAATCATTAATGAAGGTAACAAACGCGATGAAGGATTGCAAGATGTCATATTCCGGTTTCCAGACGCGATAACGGAGTTTACAAAGGCGTTCAACGCGTTTCAACTTATGCTATCCATCGTAAAAGGCTGTAAATCAACTTTTCGTGCATAGGAGATAAGCTAATAAGTTAGGATAGGTTAAGTTTTAAAATATAGAAAAATATTTTTTGAAACACTTTTTTTTACTGTTTCCCACGATAAGGATTTCAATGCCCTGCACATATTAACAATGGTGTTGCTATCTGTATTTAAAAATAAAACAAACAAATTGCGAACCCGTTATGAATATGTAATGAGTAAAGTAAATCAACTAATTATTTATACAAAATAAATCATATCATATACATACTACTACTTCTAGAACAGAAACGTAGATTTAGCTTGTAACGGTTACGGAAGCTCGTAACGGTCGGTCAGAATCAGAATCACTGTTGCTCCACGAAATGGAGCCCGCCTCGAACCAGTAATAACGGTGTCGGAAAATAGGGGAGGGGAAAACGTAGAAATGGATTGCCGCGGCAGCTGTGACGATGGCGGGATGAAAATGAAAGTTCGTGGGCGCCATCGTGACGCATCAAATCTGCTATTTTCGCCAGAACGGCGCCGACATGACCTTCACCACCATCGCCACCAACACCAGCCGTCAGCTATGCATGTTAACCTTTCCTAGGGACAAACTCTCATGTGTGTTTAACACTAGAAACCATTGCTTTGGAAACTTGCCCGAAAGCTTTTAAGGGGTCATTTTGACCCCTATTTTTAAAACGGTATAACTTCACTATTTTCGTAGATTTTTCATATTCGTAAACTGCTACTTTTTAGTGTATTTGTTGACTATCTTTTGGCGTTTTTAATTTTTTGATGTACCACTTCACCATTCCGCTAGCTCGGTGTAAAGCAAAAAAGATCGATGTGAATTGAATTTTAATTCTTTTTCAACTTTTAATTTTTCTTAATGTACCATGTAAATTAAAAAAAAAAGTGTGCGCTACAATGTTTATATATTAGGCCACCTTTGAAAAATAATTTCATATTTTTAAGAAAACAAATAACGTCACAAATTGACTTTCAAAATGTGGATTTTAACATTTTCCATAGGTTGTTTCCGTCTTACGCTTTGTTCCGTTATTCCGTACGCGAGCGTTTCGAAGCGTTACCGGCCTGCTACACGTGCCGCAAACTCCAACCGCAAACTCAAAAACCGTATGAGTTTACGTCAAAATCTTTGCGGTTCGTATAACCGCGTTTTGCGGTACCAATTCTGTGAGCCACGCTACACGAGCCGCAAACTCAAAAACTTTGCGGCGCAAAGAGGTTTCTGTTTTTGATTTTTCAGTTAACTCAAAAATATTCCTTCAAAGCAAACAAGATCTTATTTCAATTCACACAAAAAGTAAAAGATGGATAATCTGTTGATGAGCGAAGTGTGGCTAACTACCCTATCGCGGGTCATCGAGTTGAGTACCCAAAACTTGCAACAACGCAACAGGCAACGCAACAGGCGTATTGTGCGTAGGCAAGAAGATGGCAACCGTTTGCTGGACAATACTGTAGCAGAGCAAGCAAATTAAACTATAATTAACTTTCTTCGCATAATGAAGGAAGATTTTGATGTTCTCAAGTTACATAAAAAGTGGTAGGATAAAATATTTTAATCTTTATCATTAAACTTTTTGAAACTTTTGGATAAAATCAGTTGGTGGGCCGGACTTTGCCGACCCCTGATCTATAGTGAATTTATAATTGATATTCTAGCTATAAAATGACAAAATATTACTGTAGCTGCAAAATAAACACGTAAATTTATCACCATATGTTCGTTTATTTTGTTTTTGAGATTTGTTATGTTTACATTTATTTCTTCTTCGTCTTCTTCTTCTGGCGCATTTGAGTTTGCGGTTAGCTGCCAAAAACTTCCCGGGTGCAGTTTTCAGCTCACGGAGCTGAAAAGTTTCTGACGTAAACTTTTCGGCTGTT
Organism: Anopheles coustani; assembly: GCF_943734705.1. Lineage (NCBI taxonomy): Eukaryota > Metazoa > Arthropoda > Insecta > Diptera > Culicidae > Anopheles > Anopheles coustani. Next base: position 55,012,610 of record NC_071289.1, read on the forward strand.
CCCCTCTTTGCGCCGCAAAGTTTTTGAGTTTGCGGGTCGTGTAGCGTGGCTCTTATGCTCGATGCGTTACTATGGGAATTAGCGTTATTTTTTACCTTTGAGGCCAATTTATGGCGTCATTTGTAATGGCAAAAATGTGATTTTATTTTTGAAATGTTGCTCAGCGTACTATCTTTCTAGGTGCACACTTTTTTTGTATATCTTCATAAGCGATTTTGAACTAAAAAACTCCATTTCGACCATTTATGCTATACACCGAGCTAACGGAATGATGAAGAAATGCATCAAAAAACCAAAAACGTCAAAATATAGAAAACAAATATACTAAAAAGTAGCAGTTTGCGGATATGAAAAATCTTCAAAAATAGTGTAGTTAAAGCGATTTAAAAATAGGGGTCAAAATGACCCCTAAAAAGCATTCTAGATATAGTTATTATTGTCAAGTTAGGGAGGTACGCGACAGCCGAGCGGTAGCGTTGATTAGAAAATCGGCCCATAAGCGCCGAGGCTCACCACCTCGACGGCGTGGGTTCGAATCCCAACCAAGAGCGGACCCTCCCCTGTACGAGAGGACTGACTATCCACGTACACCTTTGGGTAAAAAGTCTCGTAAGCCCTTAACAGGCAGGCATGACCAACAAGGTCGTTACGCCAAGAAGAAGTATAGTCAAGTTGGTTCTCGGAACTGGTCGAACAGAAAAATCTGAAATTTTTGTTTTAGATGTAGCTTTAGATTTTAAGAAAAGCCTTAGTTTTTTGTAAAAATATTCAGCCGTTTTTGAGATATTAAAATCGAAAACTGCGTTGGGGTCAAATTGACCCCAGTTTGGATTCTAGTGTTAATTCATGTTTTGTTTGTAAATATACAATTTGTTAATATTAGGATTAGGAATCTTATTAATTTCAATGTTACAAGAAATTCCACAGCTTAAAATATCTCGGTTGACAGAAATTTAAATTTTTGCTGCTATCATGTAGTTCCATCAAGAGTCCCAGCAATCTGCCATGGAAAAAATTGCTGTAACTACACGACAGGAAAATTATAATGAAATGTAAAACGGTGGATCGCCTTGGTAGAGAAGACAAGCGCAAAACAGAGGCTCGCATGGACGCTAAGATCATCCGTGAGGTCAAGAAAAATTTCAGCCATCAATTTTTGAAACAACTATCCGTCACCGGGTTGTTGCATAAGGGTTGCAGATCAGATTGGGCTATGAGGCGCCCTTATATCAGCAAGGCCAATAAGGACGACCCAACGAGAAATTTTGGTGTTATTCAAGTGTAAAAGAATTTTCTTCAAAACTTCCCGCTCTTCTTTTCAGAACTCATAAACAATTCTGTTTACACCTAGACTGCATAAGAAATCTGCTGCAAAAGAAGTGTAAAAAGAATTCTGAAAATAAGAGCGGGCAGTGCTGAAGAGAACTCTTTTACACCTGAATAACACCAAAATTTCTCGTTGTGAAGTTCGCTCTGAAGCATGATGCCTAGCCTATAAAGCACTGGAAAATGATTCTGAGGTCTGACGAATAAAAAATTGAACTTTTTCATTGAAAACATTGAGCGCCTGGCTCGAAAACAAGACTTTTTTCATTCGTGTCCCATTATTTCCACAATTGGAGTTTTTTGTTGCTTTTTTCTCATATTTGCATAGAGCAAAGTTTAGAGAAGTCCCCTGTGAAGTTTCGTGTCGCTAGCTGCTTCGAAGAAGAAGATAACTTAACTCAAAGTGAAAAGATTGTTCGATTTTCAAGTGTCCGACTTTGAATGCCTGGTACTGTATTTGTTAGTGGTGTTTGCTTAGGATGGTGCAGAACTACTCTCTTATTTTACACCTTTTTTCAGAAATAAATACCGTTTCTGTCATCGCTTAATCTGTAACTATCTACATTTGTTGTTATTAAAATGTATTTCCAACATTACTGAGAGTTTTATTACAGAATAAAATTACAAAGGCGCCAAAGTATTGCTTTCCTACCCGACCGGATACGACGTTAGGACATATACCGAACGACTGTAACTACAAACAGTAGCATGCCCAGGACGGGTCCCGATACGGATCCGACAGGCCTCGAACCGGCTCCCGACGGTCCAGAGCCCGTTCCACCCGGCGTTGGTACCTCATCCGGCTCGCTTGGAATGACATTCTCCTGCGTGAGTTCATCCTGAGCCACAACGATCGCATTGCTGATCGTCTTCAGTAGCGGATATTTACCACTGACCGGGGGTGGAATGGCCAGTTTCACCTTCTCCCGGTCGCCGTAGTCGACGTACGTGTCGGTCTCCGGTGCGCACAGTCCGTTGAAGTCGTCCGTATCGATCGACCACACCATCAACCCGGCCAACTTCTGTCGCACGGCGTAGCGCACCTTGTTCGCAATCGAACGCGTGTTATCGTACACGATCACCTGCGACATGGAGTCATTGGACTTGGTAGCCACCATCTCGGACGAGGCTGTGTCCCACGAGAGCATCCAGTCGGTCGGATTGCGCTTCAGCTCCTCACACACCTCGTTGTAGCCGATGAAACCGTTCTCCTTGGTGGCCGGACCGGGGAAGCCGATCTCGTTCGCCACATCACCGAGGCGCGCTTTGGCAACCGCACTGACGAACGTCCGGCCATAGAAGGGTAACCCCAGCACGAGCTTACTGGCCGGGGCTCCCAGCTCAAGCAGGTGCTCGACCGAGTACTCTACATTCAGCAGGTCGCGGCTGGTCAGGGGCGCGTTCGGACCAATGCGTCCGTTCCAGCTGCCGTTGTAGTCGTAGCTCATGATGTGCAGGAAGTCCAGGTACTTCGAGAGCGTCTTCACGTCGTACGCCGAATCGATCGTGTCCTTGCCGGCGCCAATCGCGGACGTCAGCAACAGATTGTTCTTTCGGAACACTTGGCTCAGTTCGCGCACCAGCGCCACAAAGTTTTCCCTGTCGACAGGTTTGCCACCGCGCTGTGTTGGATACTCCCAGTCCAGGTCCAGTCCATCGAAGCCGTATTGTCTGTAGTGAAGGGACAAATAAATAGGTACATAATTGTGATCATAATTGAGATTTACAAAAAATTCTTTAGTTTACTAATTAGATTACATTTCGTTTACGTTTACTCTGTCAAAACGTTTAATCGAATCTAAAATCCTATCTAAGATAGTTTTTCTAAACTCAACATACATATATTATACTTGTTAATAGATGGTCTTTTCAAGCGGATATTTCAAAGTGTAATCTACAAATCGAAATAATGCAGATAAATAAATAGTAAGTAAGATTGAGCGATCTGTGATTGTTTTAACGATAGGAAGGATACTTTCAGCATGCTTGTACAATTAATGAAAAATAGATATATAAATAGATAACAGGAGAAATATAAAATTTGCGTTCAATGAAAATTGAGGCTTACAAAAAACCGTTGTTGAAATGAAATAAATCCAATTCCATTCAATTCGGGCTTAGTGAAACATGGTATGGAAACGAGCATGTGCCCCTTAAGAAGTTAGTAATATACTGGAATTGAAGCGATTAGGCAAAGTTCTCACCTATGAGAGATTAGGGATTCACAATGAAGAGGATCAAGTGTATTTTATTTGGGAAGTACAATATGAATCTAGAAGTTCAGTCGTTTGTGCGGTGTTTAGAGGAAAATTTGCTTGTAGGAACACCTGAAAATCTATTGAGCGACAAACGGATGTAAACATACTTGATAAACGCTAAGGCATTGGTGACGAACGTCTGGCGTCGCTCGGGGTCTGCTGCCATGTTGGAGTACTTCTCCGAGCCCTCGTTCCAACCTCCGATCGCTAACAGCACCTTAAGATGAGGGTTAGCTGCCCGCATACCTACCAACCTCTCGTAGCCTCCCTTGCCATAGTTATCTTTGAGATCCTGCCATGCATCTGAAAAAGGAAGATGGTCAATGTGTTTACATCAATCAAGTAAGACTCAAAGTGATCTGGAACCCGTGTTTGGGAAATTCGAATACTAACTTACCCAGTGATTTGATGGCATTTCTCTGCTCGTCCAAGCCGGCGAAGGCGTAGATGGCGTGTGTGCAGAGCGTCGGGTCGAACGCGTCCAGGCTGTAGGACGCTGTGCCGGTACGGTAGACGGCCCAGGTAGAGATGTAGCACGTTACAACTCGATCGTGGTCGGTTACTAGGTAGGGAAGATAGGTGGAAAACCGTGCGTAAAACGTCAGGCATGTAATAGGAAATGTTTACCGTCGCCCTGCCCATACTTTTAGGACCACACCCGGAACGACCTGATAGCAGAAGCAGAGTGTTTTACATTTTTACCGAAACTTTCCTTCCTCCCACGCGTTCAGTGCAAGGTACAGTACCCGGTACCGGGTACAGTGAACACCGAAAACCACTCGCCTATGGGTCACGCCTCGCTGAGTGAAATTTCTTCCTTTCAACTGCTGGAGAAGTATGGTTCGGGTAGGAAAATGCTTCGGACACTCTACGGTATCGATGACGCATTGCCAGCTTCAACAGCCGATTGATTAACCGACAGAAATGTATGTAATGCCAAAGGTCCATCATCCGATAAGTTCGCTTCCACGGAAGGCGTCACTCGAACTCACTTTACGTTAGAAAGCTTCATGATAAGCCGACATTTCTGACATGTCTCTCGATTGCGATGGTGGGTTTATCAACGCAGGTTATTGTTTGATGAGCTATGGTCTTCATCCATGGAAAGGCAACTGACCTCGATGAATTGCATCCATTTCCATGCAATACAAAGCATAGTTCAATTTGCGATCACCGCAAATTGAACTGTTTTCAGTCTTCTGGAACGAAGGATTCGTAGTGAAGCTAAAAGAATTGCGTACAAAAAGTGAATTGTTTTCAGTCTTCTGGAACGAAGGATTCGTCATGAAGCTAAAAGAATTGCGTACAAAAAGTGAATTGTTTTCAACCGGAGCATTAGAATTATTGAAAAAATAAGTTGCGATCTGGGATTTGATTTTATTGTTATTTGAATGTGAAAAACCTCAAATTTGTGGTGTAATTACCGAATAGTATAAGAGTAAATACTCAATTATAGCAGTAAAATATATTTTACAGAACATTTGACAAGAATAGTCTTAAAAAAGGGAATATTAAAACGTCGGTGAATATGCTCTCCTATTTTCCACAGCCATAAATATCAAGAGAATAAAAATGTAGGTATTCAGCTTTTCAGTTGAATTGTGGATGATAGACGCAGTCAATTTATAAAGTTCAATAAAGTCTTAAAAAAGGTATCTAACCTCCATTTTTGAGAGAATATTTTAAACATATATAACACATGACGAATAATAAATAACCGAAAAAACTAAATACAATTGACGATTCGATTGAAGTGAGTTCAACCGTATGAAGCGGATCGATTGTTATCATAATGAAGTTAGGAAAACATAAACTCCTAACTGGAACACATAACCACAATCATTCATACGTTATGTTCCGTTTTGTAAACTTCGTTTCTTGGAATGGGGTGGCAAAGACACACATTTGGTACGTCCCAAACATGGACCAATAATGGATGAATTGTTCTCCACTCACCCATCGGCGGTATCCTACCACCAAAGTAATGTAATTAGGCTGCAACTGTACGGGTAAAAGCAAATTGTTTAATGTGTCAACAGACTTGTCGCTATCGGGAAACGTGAGTGTATCGTACAAAAAGTAAATAGGATTCCTGGTATGTTAAGATGACTTATTTTTACAGGTGTTTAGTCCCGACACTAGAAGACGTCACGAACAGAAACGACATTTTTTGTGCGCGAAAGGAAAGCAAGCTGCTGTCGCACACAAACAATTTGATTAGTTCTGTTAAGTTTTCGTGTAAATACAGCACTGTCTCGAAGCATCCATCTTGCCGCTGGAAAGGGCATGAAATGCCGCCAGCACCAGAAGCACAGAAAAAGCGGTCCCTCTCAAGAAACTGAATTTAACAATTCACACATTGTGCTTCGACTTCACAAACACGTGTTCCAAATTTTGCAGCATGAAAATGTGTTCCTATTACAGCAAGAGAGATACAGTTCGGTTCCATTGACCCATTCAACTCCTTCGCCAGCCAGTTCTCATCTGCTTCATCTTGGTTGTTGTCGACAACTCGAAGTAATTGCTCGTTGGTAAAAGGTTAATCCGCTTCATGGGGCACGCGTATCTCGAGTAGCCAGCTTTCGCTTCATTGTCAGCTGTACTTTACTTGAAACTGAAGCATTAGAGTAGTATATCAAGTGAGTCATAAGTGAGAGGAACAGAATGCGACCTTTAGATAATTTCTAGAAACAACCCAGCTGCTTGCTTTCATATAACGGAACAATAACACTAGATTTGTTGCCTAGACTGAGACTCATTATTACATTATTACCTCTCAAAGACACCTTCCACAAAACTAGTTTTAGAAAATAAAACATGAATATTCAAACCAGTCGGTTTGCTCTACGCATATTGAAATGCGATTAAGCGTATAACGGCGGTTTAATACAAGAAAGTCGAAAGCCAACTTAAATTCGAAAACAAAATAAAAAATGGAATAAAATGCCTAATTTTAAATTTGGTTTTGCTAACAAAATTCTTTCATAATTTTAATTTTTTTACAATCAACCAGTTACCCAAATACATTTTGGTTGATAACTTTTATATTGTTTATGTTTCATTGCTACCGGCAATATTTAAGTCCTTGTTATTGTCAATGTTCAAAATCGTTACATGATGTGTAGTGCGTTTATGGAATTTAAAAAAAAAATGTTTTATTTGCTCCACACTTTTCCGATGAATCATATAATCTCCAAACCCGTCTGCTAGCGTTCCAGCAGAACACAATTGGACCTCTCCATTCACGCCAAAGCAGGAAGTCTGGCTATACGTACGTAAGTTCGTTATACGATCTTTTCTACTTCTTCCATTCCAAGGCCAAAAGCACGCATTCGCGTGGACGATTGGTCGCTAAAACGTCTTACAGTAAACGGGCAGGTCCAAAACCCGTTCCCTAGATTGAGGATCTAGACTTTCTTGGAAGGGAGATAAAAAGTAAACACCGAAACAGAATGACTCAAGCGTAGCGTATTTTTTACAAATTCTGATTCCATTGATGCAACGAACGGACCAGTTCATTTACTCGTGAGATCGAGACCGAGCCCCAAATGGTATTTGCGGTCAAGAAACCATTCTCCGGGGCTGTAACATGGATTACTTACCTATAGCGCCGCTCCCAACACCGAGATGCAGTAACAGCGAAACCGCCAGTGGCCATCCGAATGTAGGAAATTTTTTCGCTACCGACATTATATTATTTGTTTATCGTAGGTTTACTTTCTTATTTTTGTTCGTACGTTAGAAATTGTTTAGAGTAGCTCCCCCTACCGCGCCTATCGGTAATGTCTTTGGCGGTCGATGCTGATGAGTATCCGGACCTGTTTTGGAAAACAGAACACTATCACTGATAACGATACCGTTTCGCGTCGTGGCAACTGCCAGTCCCGGCAGCTATCTTGCACCGTGCACAATTCACAACGGTATAGATTGGTAAAACACTCCCCGAACGTCGGTAAATGTCATACAGAATGACCGCGGACTCGCGATGGATAGTGAAGGGAAACACTGAACCGCCACGACATCAACGCGCATCAAGCAACGAACCCGAAAGAAACTTTGGCCAAAGCAAACTTCACGCGCGCTCGCACATACACATCCCACACACACATACACAACTTTGGTCGAAGCACAACGAGGGCAACAAACGTGAACCAGGTAGTCGCCGGACGGGCTACATCAATTACTAACTGACTATGCGCGTGTTGGACTTTCCACGTCCGCTACCTTTCAAGCCACGGGCGCAACTGAATTTCACTTGCATCTTTTAACCATCGCGGGGCGCCAAGCTCGCGATCGAGTTGGTCTTCAGCCGTGGTTCTTTGTTTGTTCCTCGCCTTGCGCTGCACGTTGAGACATTTCAAAGAAACAGAGAGCGAAAAAGCTCGCGAGCAAATGGAACGAAATACTCGCGCTTTAATTCCGGCTGATTCTCTCTACAGGTACAGTTAACCCTCGAATGTAAAAATGACGGGAAATATTTTTTCAATTTTCAACAAAAATAAATAAATTTTTTGATATACTGTACTTGCAAGAAAAAAACTTTGGGATTTTTAAAATAATCTAGGTTTATAAGATTTTTTTTGGTTTCTTGCTACTGGATCGTGAAAACCAAATAAAGTTTTGCGAATGATTAGAAAATGAGGATTATTGTCAGTTTTTTAAAATAATATCCTACCGCGGTATCACCCGGAATGAAATACAAAGTTTAATTTTGTATTAAGTATCATTAGTTGCATAGGAAATTTTGCAACGTTTTGAAAAGAATTTTGAAATCAGATTAAAATCTATTGATTAGTATGGTCAGTATCAGTCAGGTTTACCTTTATGTTTGTTTTGAAATCCGTAATTTTTAAATCCTATTAAAACTGGATTTTAATTTCTACTTGCATGAACTTTTTCGCATGGGTTTTTCAGAATGATAATTTTGCTAAATGCACGTGCCAAAAATTTTGGAACATGTGGAATTACGTTGGGAGAATTGTTACGATTTCCACATTACTTTTTGATTTCCGTGGCCTTTTGCACTAGTTTAATCTCTACCTCCATTTACGAAATTTGGATGTAAATTTTTTTGAAAATCTTAGGTCTATTGTGTCATTCATTAATATTTTGCTGTGCCATCTTTAATGTTAACCCATTTGGGCTTGCTTTCGGGTATACATTGGTAGGAATTTGCCAATTAATTTGAGTTTTTTTAATTGTGTGAGTTGCGAAGGTCTATGAAAAAGAGACACCCACATTTCGGATGATGCAACGAATAATGGAAATAGTCGAAATGGTAAAGATTCACGTTACAACGTTTATTCAACTAACAAGTGCGTTTGTCTTCCCAGTGCCGCAGTATTAAGGATTTTGGAATAAACAACAATGCTATCGACGGATCGGTTAGCATAAAAATTAATATATAAACTCTAAAATACTTGAGTGTTTTATTTAAAAAAAAGAGTTTTTGCTCTGGGCGACTGTTGCAGAAGTTGACTATGCCGGTAAAAGGTAAAGTTATTGAATATTTGCAGCGTTCAAAAATACTCCATGAAGCAAGGTAGTTTTCTACGAAGGCTCGAATCACTGTGGCATAGATATGTTTAGACTCCCGAGAGTTTGTGATGTCTACTTAAAATTGCTTTTATCTACTGTATCTAGGACCCTTCGTTTTGATTCCATTGTTCCGTACCCTGTGTTTGCTTAAAGCCTGTTCATTTCTGCTATCAACTATGCATACTGGTTTCCCTCATCTCCTAACTTGGTCACCGACTAAAGTACTCGTTCGTCTAATTCTACCTCCTGCTGGGGTTACTAATATCTTACACCGTTCGAACACTTATCTTAGACAAACGGTTTACCATACTACGACATCATCACAATAGCTGATGATTGTGGTAAGGATATGCTTGGGTAAGAAAGGAGAAAAAATGTGCCAGGAAGGTCACACATTTCTACACAAACATGAAACAGTCTCATTGTTTGATTCACTGCTGTCTTCTATATGTTGTGGTCTAACCGCTGCTCTTAGCCTAAGATCCATTCTACCCTAACACCCTTTCTGTGAAGTGCCGAAAAACTCGATAAAATATATAAGTGTCAAAATTCGTACAGGAGCTTTGCAGGATGCAAGACTCTAAGTTCTAATTACAAAAGCTCATCCGAAAGTAGGACAGATGTAAAAGGTACAATAGTACAGATTTTTGTTTTTGCTTTAAACATTGCCAAATGTAAGGTGTTAAAATAGTGTTAAAAGACGATAGATGGAAATTCGAAGAAGGAATGCGTTCTTGTGATACACGAGCCTGGATTCCCGATTCGATCGCTTAGATTGTGTTGCGTTGCCCAAGGTAAAAGTTAAGTTTGTAATGTTATCTCTCGCTACAGTCCATTTAGTAAATAGGTCACCGTTGGTAGGTGCCAGTGATGTCCGTGCAAAAGATGTTACTCTATAGAGGTTCGAGAATTTCATAAATAAGTGTTGGACAAGTTTATCACTCGAGGATATTCAGTTGGATGTTTCACCAGTTCTCCTCCCTTTCGCTCCCACTTCCTGGTGCTGGTGGTGGTGAGACTAAAATTTTAAACGTCCATCAGTGGTCGCTAGAGAGGCATGCCGTGTCATTGGTACGGGTGATGGGGGTCCGGATGAGTTGCGGCTGTCTGATTGTACCAGCCCAGGCAGCCCGGACGCTGTGAGGCGGGTTTTCGAGTCGTTCTCCTGGAACCGTTCCATAATCTTCGCTACTATCATCGAGGGTGGAATGTGTGGATTACCTGCGGGGAACGGCGGAAAGGGAAGAGGGTAAGTTAATTTCGAAACCCATCAATAACTCAATCAATCATTCTTTTGCACTTCTTAAAGCAAAATCCGTTCAACACAACACGGTCAATACTCAAAACATTTATTTCAAAATTACTACAGGAATGTTAGTTACATGCATGAAACATGTTCCAAAAATTGCATAAGTTTTGTTAAAACGGGGTACATAAACATTGAATATGAGCATATTTAAAACCAATTATGCAAGCACAAAGCAAGCAAAGAGATTAAGGAATATATTTCTTATAAGTCTAGCGCTAAAATGTACAAAACTACAGAATAGAAAAATACAGTCGAACGTCAATTATCCGGAGTCGGATCGATCGGTGTGCGGATTATCCGTGAGTTCAAAACTGACAATTTCATTTACAGTTTTAAACTTTTTTATTTAATTTAAAAAAATTTAATTACTAACTTATTTTACACTATAAACGCATATGTGACATACATTTACATGAAAGGCTGATTATCCGCGGAATTTGTTTATCCGGGGACAGCCCGGTTCCAAACACCTCGGACAATCGACGTTCTACTGTATTCAAAAATCTACCAAGTCTACAGATTTCCTATAAAGATAAGAAAACAAAAACGCAACAATGCTACACAAAATTGAATTGTTAAATAAGCAACGGATTTCGTGATGCAAAATATAAAAGATGTTTATAAATAATTAACTTCTATAATTTTAACGACATTACAGCAAATATACACTATAAATAATGGTAAGAAATGCAACTGGTTAAAAATGATGTCAAACTTGAATCGAAAAAGTATAGAACAAACAAGCCCGAATGAGATAAGAGAGGCTACTGCTTACACTTTCGATTTCTTCCTTCTTGTTGCTAGCTGGAAATTGTTCCTTCTATCGTACTACCACCCACCACCTTCTGCCTGCGTGAACAATTGTTAATGAGGTGATCAATGTCGTGTACGATACATTACTGGTGCCGCTAATAGACTAGACCGGTTTGGTTAGTGGAAAAATACGGTGCACAGTAGGGTAGTGAAAAGTGTCGTCCTGCACGACGGTGGTGACGAGAACGACAAACGTATACACATATAGAATAGCATAAGAAACCGATGACCCGAACTACCCTCGTACCCGAGGCTCCAGGGTATGATGAAGAGATGACAGATTAGCCTTCTCGCCGACCATCCGTGACCCAAGGATTGTACATGATTTTTGTTTTTTACATAGGTCTAGACTGAAACCGCTGAAGAATGTGCAGTTTTTCGTAATCGGCTAGAGTTTTGCACGATCGATGAATGTGAGATCGACGGCGCACGAAGACGGCGACGGTAGGGAAAGAATTGAAACGAGGAAAGTATGATTATGGTTCGAATTAATGTACGATCTTAGGGCGATTAGTCCGTCACCAGTGAGAGGTGTGATTCAATGACCCTTGGGAATATTTTTGCCTATTTATCCAAAGAAATTTCACTTACCTACGAGCCCTCGGTACCCGAGGACACTATTTTCGTGGATATGCATTGAGAGTTGCTGCTGGCGGAGGAAGGCTTCCGTATCTACACCTCGCACTTGAGATGGTTTCAAAAACCTACGATTAAAGAGAAGAATATTAAAGTAAAGAAATAATTTATCTTCATTGTTTTATTAGTTATGTTTTCTTGTAGTTCCTTATCCTACCTTTTGGGTATTTTAGCCAACACGTCCGTGCTATGTGGGGCCGGCCCAAAGCCCAAATTGAGCAGTATCTTCTCCGGGTCTGGTTTACGTGCGTTCAGCAAGCTCTCCACACTTGAGCATCGGCTAGAGTCGGATTGTAGGGAGCTATCCTTGACCAGCATAGTGCTGCGCCGTCGGCTGTGGCTTGACTGGTCCACCATAGAGTGCTGCTGCAGTAGCTGACCACCGGGTGTCGAATGCTGTCCCAGATGCTCCTGGTGTATGCTTAACTTGCTGGATGTACGCGGAATCGGACTTACCGGGACGGAACGTGTTAGATTACCCGCGCTACCGTGTTCATTGATGCTCGAGCTCGTATTGAGTGAGGACGGGTTGGGGCAACTGTTATTCCCCTCACTGATGGCGAACGAGTCATCGTCGTCGTTCATCTCGCTGAAGCTTCGGCCGATCTCCATCAAGTTGTAACGCCGGGCCGTAGCACGGGGATTCTCGCTTGAGCTACGTCCAATCCGTCCAATTCCAATACGGTGTGTTTTCGGTTTCGGTGGGTTCAGATACGCATCGTACCCGTACCCGTGACTATGACTACTCGTTATCGACGCAACCGTTGTATCGAGCATGTTTTCCTTCTCCTCATCCTCTTCGCTGATCATACCCGGTATGAACTCTTCCGACTTTGGAAAGGATTCGTCAAAGGAAAACTCGTAGGCGTCGGGTGGGTCCACATCGATGACGCTTACCTCGAGCTGTTCCGGGTGCTCCGGGGAGGACCTCGACCGTTCATCTACACACGAGTCGACAAGGGTAATACCTTCCGTCTCTTCATCAACATTTGCTGTATTGTAATCCTGCACACTGCCCTCCACATGTGGCGTATTTGATTGTGCTTCGGTGTGTTTCGGCTCACGCGAACCACCCAAAGTCACTCCACCGAGCATGTTGCGAATGTCGAGTTTCTTCGCTTTAATTAAGCTGTACTTGGCTTTGTTCATGCCGAGCTTATCGTAGAACTCATTTATCTTACTTTTACCCACCACAAACGGTGATGGAGAAGGAATGTTCGGTGTCCCTACACCATCCTGGGCCACACCCCGCCTACCGGCGACCTCCTCCGTCTCCATACTGCTGGAAGATCCGATCGACGGGGCGTTCTCCGCCGAAGCAGTTGGGCTGTGGTCGAGATTTGAGCCGGATCGGCTGAATTTACCTAGAATCGACTTTTTCGAGAGAAAGTTTCGCAGCGATAGTCCAGCAGAACTATCAGCGGTCGGTTTCGGGCCGTCATCCAGCCTAGCTACTTTCGGTGTGCTGGAATCCGTTGATGCAGCAGCAACGGTGGCATTCGCTTCGAGGTCTTCCGGTGGACCATCCATAAGTACAAGCGCCTCGGATCCACTCGCTCTTATACCATCCTCTTCCTTCTCATCCTCGTGTTCTACATGATGGTCCTCGTGATCACTTTCCACATTCTGGGTCCATTTCTGCATATCTCCGTGCGCTTCTCTTTGCGATCGTTGGTCATTGTTTTCTGCATCCTCCTTTGTTTCGCACACATTCTTGTCCCCACCAATAACATCCACTAGCTGATCAGATACGGACACGGTACCATCCGTGTCATCCTGCATCCGAAGTGCATCGATCGAAAGGGCCGCGTTCGGATCTGCGCTGGCTGGCCCGGCACTGTTTGGCATCTGTATCGAATCGACCCATTTCTGGACCGACGCGGGACTTTTCTTTCGCATCTCATCGACGATATCGTTCAGCCAGTAGCGCACCCGGGAGCGGACTGTGGAGAGCAACGAAAGGAGAGCGGTGTTAGTGAATAAATTCGATGTACATTATTGGTCCTAATAACATCGATAGGATTAACATTTACAATCGTGGACCTAGGTCTAGATAGCTGGAGGATGAAAAGTGTACAAAACGATATGATTTAATTTGCTTGTGTGAAGCTCGTACTTGGAGTTTTTTCTTAATACAACACACAAAACCTATCGGTTGGGTTACAACTTATACGATTTTCATACAGTATCTAAAAGTTGCACACACAACACAACAAGAAGTTTGTTTGTTTCATTTTCATGCACTAAAACATCTTTCTACAAGTGCAAATGGGAGGTCAAAATATCCGAGGTGACCCTCGGAGAAGATGAATGATAGAATACCGTGCTAAAGCGAAGTCAAGTTCTTACAAGTCAAGTAAGCTACACCGGGATTTAACTTTTTTTGTAACCTTGTTTTCGAAAAATTGGTTCCATTTGCATGGCGATTCGGGGCGCTAATGAGAGAGGAGCCACGTTGATTAGCGACAGAACGTGGTTTCGTCGAGTCACATCATGAAATGGACCATTTGCGGAACACTATTTCTTTATCTTTCAGCAAAAAAACGTATATTTTAAAATTTAATGAACTTTGAGAGTGGGAAAACCCCAGCACGACCGAATCAACGAAAATTAACCTCGAGGGTGAAAATGAATTAATATAGAATTACAAGTAGTTGCTTGTGGAAATTTCTTTACTTGAACTGTATGTGCAAAATTACATTAAATCAAACAAACACTTCCAACATCGTTAAGCAAACTCACTTATTCGCCTCGATCGCAACCGATGTAATTGTGACTGGTGTTGCCCCTCCTTGCCTGCGGCTTCGTCCAAAAATCGAAGCAGATGTTCGATTTCCATTCTTTCCAAAAATACCACCTCAAACATGTTTCTCAAATCCGTTCAAACCAAACACAGAATGAATCGGAAGGAAAAATCAATCTACTTTGTGCTTTTTTTAATATATGGGGTTTTCCTTGCCGTAAAATGTACGGGTACTGTGTACTGGACCAACGCTACAATCACACTGGTTCGGATCGCACAGTCTCGATTGGCTTGAAGTGAGCCGGAACCACCGGAATAGTACCCGCCCCTTGCCCCTTACAGCACACCTGAGATCACGCACAACACACTTGCGTGTTTTTTCGCGCAGAACGAACGGCGGCAAAAGACACCGTGTTGTGTGCGCGAGCAAACAGCAACGTGTTTGCCAATGGCTCCTCCGGTCGCAGGGGGACCCGCCGTTCACGTCTAACTCCATTCATCTGCTACACACCATCCATAAGGACCAGCCCTATCGCGATAAGTAGTGGCGAAAAGCGAAATCTCTATGGTGGCCAGCACGAGCAGATGTCCCAGTTAAAGTACCCTGTGCGTGTGTGTTTTGTCCTTTGCCGTACCGACAAATGTCACCCAGCTTGCACGGAGCAAACGGAACGGGGTATATCGACGCAAAATGCAAAACTGTAGCAGCAAAGCTCGTGACGGGAGCCTTGGATAACTTTACGGTTCGACTATTTGGGCCTATTTGGTGGAAAAGTAAAACAGTTAGCATTTTTATCATCAACATCTTCAGCGTTATCATCCGAATGTATGCAGAACAAAATGTATGTAAGAAATTTTTAATTTTATTCTTGTTTCCGTCCACTAACGAGAACCAAAAGGTTTGCAAAAGGTTAAATCAAAACTATTGTTGTAACTGGAGAATTCAAAATTTCTAAACGAACGAGCAATTTAATTATTTGACATAAAAGTAACGATGAGAGCGAGGGCCTTGATTACAAAAAGCAGAGAAAAGGATGTAAAACATCTTTTCCAACGCTTATAAAACCTGTTGTAATATCCGTGTTTGTTTGAAAAATCCTCGAATGGTGTTTCGTTGGTGGTAACATGGTTTATGTTATGTTACCAACTCGAAAATGCTGTAATATGATTAGACATTTATACTTTTTTTTAATACTTTATATTGATGTCAGTCCATCTGCTTTTCTACGACCTGATGTCCTTTGCAGTGATCACCATAAATAAAGCTCCATGAACACGATCGTAGGTCGTGCTCCTTGAAGAATGTGAGCAAAGTCATTACGAAACGTAAATACGGTGAACAAAAAACAACAACAACAAATGCAATGAAAGTGTAACAAAATCTTTTCCACATGGTTTGCATACTTCTTCACGGTTGCACACACACGTAGAGAGAAATTCCATAGGATTGTAATGATGTTCCTATTGATCGAACCATATTCGAGGTGTTGGAGTCGGATGCTGCGCCAGGGTATGGGCGGATTATGGTGTAGACAACAAACAACGGAGCTGATAATGTCAAAAGCGCACAGAAACACGAGCCGGCAATGTGCAATGAATGATCGTGGCCCCGGGTGAGTAAGCGCATCCCTCCGACCAGGGTTAACCAAGAAGTGGGGAGAACTGTTTTTGTTATTGTAGCACTACGGGGTTCTATTTGCTTTGTGTTTCTGTTCACTTTTTGTCATCTACAGTTCCTCTGTTCATTATCACCCAGTTTACACCACTGCCAATTGCTGGTGGCAGTTTTTGACCAGCATGCGCCAAGGGGAAAAATGTAAGGTAAACGCAAAAATAACACCCCAAATATTTCACCCAAGCCCGAGGAGCTTTCCTTTATAACTGGTAGAAATAAAAGAAGATAGATACTGGAAAATTAACATGCAATCGATTTTTGTGCACGTCGCAGGATCGGCAAAGCAGTTTGGGTTTGTAAGGACTTTAAGAACACTACAACGTGAATGTCTTGTAAGCGATAGAGACAATACATTGAATATACATTTTTGTCCGGAAGCCGATAAGTGCAAAACAATATAAACAGATCAGTAAAAAACAGGAAACTCACATCCAATCAAACGATTTTAATTAATTTGAAGAAATGTGCGCAGACAAAAAAGGCAATAAACGTGAAAGTGGAAGCTGCAGAAAGAGGTACTGTGAAAGGCGTAAAATAGACACCTCATTCAAGGGCAAAGGCAGCAAAACAAACCGTTAGCAGTTCCACGGGTTGACTGTGTTTCCGTTGTGCTACCTCCAGCATCTTCTTCCGTTGTTAATAACACATCTTTTTCATTGAAGTGTTTCAATGATTCCGGAACGACGGAATCGTCCTCTGGTAAGAGTTGATCACACTCTGCACTGTTCTGCAGATCCGGTTGCGTGCCGATGTTTTGAAGGCGTAATTGACGCCGTTGCTCGTGTTGTTGCTGATCGTAACGGTCCATAGCTGTTCTGGCGGAACCGAGGTTACGAAAAAGCGGAATGAAAAATGGTTTGTATGACGGTTAGCTTTATCTAGGCTTTCTCAGCGATAATGCTTCATTTGGCATGCCCATCCGCAATATTCCATTCCAATTTCCATGAATGTGAACAGATTCAGCTGAAATATGATCGAGTTATTGAAAAAAAACCTCCGCAATCAGAGTGGATAATGTACGAATAACATTTTCTACCAAGACGATGTGGCGGAAATTCGCGCAAGCAATCGTTGGATGACCTCCAAACCGTTTTCCAACAAAGTACAGCTTCCACTCGATACGGTCAGATGTCGAGTTAAGCGTAAAGGCACAAATACGCGATGCCGTTTGGAACGTTGGATGCTGTTGAGCTGGAAGTTTGATGTTAATGAACAAATACGAACGGGAATGGTGGGGCGCTAGACATGACAACAGCATCTACGAAATCCTTGAACTGCTGGGTACTTCAACCATTCAACCGGATGCGTCTTGTTGGTATTTTTGCATTACTTTCGTAGCGCAGAAACTCTTACCTTAGTGAGAAAAGATGGAGCACGTACTTGCTCCGTACCGTGAAGGTACAAGGCGGACGGAACACTCGACAGCGGGGGTTGTATCTCAAACGATGAAGTTTTTTATTGTTGTATCCGAAGACAGTGTTTTCTGCTTGGCGGTGCCTTGTCGAATTTGATGCACAACAAGTAAGTCCCTAAAAGATGAATTCACAGCGTCACACAACGATCAACCAAATGATCTCACAATAGTGCACTCAGCATTGCCTGCAGTTGGGTTACTTCCGCGATTATCTTCTACCATCCGCTGAACGATTTATCATGTTTTTACACAGAGTTTTGGAGAAATTTACACGCAGAATATAAAACGATCACTTGGCAACTGGCGCACAAAGTATCACAATAAAATTTACACCTCCACCGTTCAAAACGATTCACATAGGACAAAAAGAAAACGAAAATTAACACCTACGAAGCCCATTAAAATCCTCTGCTAACAACCACCACTTCTTGTCTCAATTTACAATGCAACGAGCTTTGACAGTACGAATGTCAGCTGTTTTTGTTGGAAAGTTACCAAGGTGCATAGATGAAGCAGGGAAGTGTCAGTGTACTATCACGATCGTGAATAATCACAACAGCACATCGGCTCAGTTTCCAAACAGTTGCAGTGTGGTAGTCCAATGATAATTACTTTTTTTAAGGATCTGATATTCAATCAACAAAAAATGACCGACCGCGGGGCTACGAAGGTAAGGTTTCATCGTAGTTTTCATTTACTGTTGCAGTTACTGTAGATTCTTGTCCCTAACCGGTAGATGGAATTCGCTGCCCAAATTCGTGGGGATGCATGTGTTGCTGCGATAAGAGAAACCTTACCAGAGGCAGAAATTGATGTGAAAAAAGGCAGCGTACTGATCGAAACCACCCTTCCCTGGCTGGAGGTTCACAAACGCATTGAGGCAACTGGACGACGAGCCGTACTAACGGGCTTCGGTGGTAAATATTACGCTTACGCTTACCGTACAACATTATCTATTATATTTAATTTCACCGTGTTACAGGACAGTCTGCTGTGGCAGAGGTAAACCACGGTAATGAGTCTACCAACGTACGTGGTGTAGTGCGATTTTGTACCCTTTCCAATGATTCCACGCAAAAAGGGGCCGTGGTAGATGGGACAATCGATGGTTTAACACGTAACGGACGCTATCAGCTGAACGTCCATGAGTGTGGGGATATTTCCGATGGATGTAACTCGGTGGGTGATATTTTTGACTCCAAACAGATTACCTCTGATGTTAATGGCAGGGCTACAATAAGATTCGTTAACGAGCAACTGGAAGTTAATGATTTAATTGGGCGCTCTGTTGTGATTACCGAGTCGGCAGGTGAACAACGCAGGCTCAGCTGCGGTATCATAGCTCGATCGGCGGGTATATTTCAAAACTATAAGAAAATCTGCGCCTGCGATGGGGTAACTATCTGGGATGAGCGAGACAAGTCTATTGCAGCAGAAAAAGAACGAGTAACAGAGCGATCATCTCTATAAAAGTGATATCATAAGATCATGAGATACAGGTCATACAAAAATAATTAAATCGGGTTTAACACACGTACGCTGTGAATGATTGTAAAGGGTGTGGTACTTCAATAAACACATTTTATTTAATGCCTACAAAATAGCTTCAATCATCTACTACTATCGTAACATCCGGCGATTTTAGCTGGGAAATATGCGCACGACATAGCTGCTTATAATTAACGACATAATCATTGCACTTTGCTGGTGCGGAAATTGCAATGGTGGAATGTACAGCTAAAATATCCAAACTGGTTTCCGATGAGAGTGTGCTGGTCAACATTTCCATCATGTTTATAAATTGCTCTTTTTTAATACTATAGGTCATTTCTCCGATTGTTTGCTTGTACCATTCAGAATAAGTCCCTAAAATACTTTCATTTGAAGAACAAATTTCTCTTGCAAACAGAAGCATCAATTGAAGTTTGCTTAAAAGTCCAGTATTCACGACCATACGAAATAGATCTTTCATCAACTCCTTTAAAGGAGTACTCTCCTTTTTGTTCATTCCAATTGTTCGCGATACTAGATTTAGTATGTATAAAATGTACCTTACTGAAAAAGAACTACAACTTCCGATTAATTCTTTAAAAATATTTACAATACTATTTTTATCCTCAATCAACTCAACAATCATGCCTCCTACAATTGTTTTGGACAACATTTCCATTTCACACCTCCACTGCTCCTGTTTTCCAATAGCAACATGAAGTTCCAAAAGATCTTGTTCGACTACAAGCATGTGAAGGTGTTCATTTTTCAATGCGATCATTTTTTCTTTTGATAAGTGATTTTTTAATGCCAGCAGATAATTTCGTGGAATTGCGTTAGGATTCTCCTTCAAATCTGCTATTAGGGTTCCAAAGCTCTCTTTGAGAATTTTTGTCAGCAGCTGCGAGTGTGGGGTTTCTGCAATCGATCGAAATAACAATCAGTGAGTTGTGGGAAAACATCCTGCGCACAATAATTTGTACCTTGATATGCAAATTGTATAATGTTAGCAAGAAGAACATATTCGGCTTCCAGTAGATCGTTCATGATTTGTTGCGTCAAATCGATTGACTCCAAGCTGAGGACAATGCATATAAATATGAGGCGCCTTTGAAGATGAAATTGAATCATACAACAAACTAACCTTAAGATGAACTCACTAGCAGTTAAAATATTTGCTTCTTGTAAAAGTCGTAACACGCGAGTACTACCAATATTCCACTCTTGTCTGAAGAATGCTTCCTTAACAATATACTGACAAAACAAAACCAACATTTAATAAAAGTAGCTGATACAGGTCATAGCAAGTTTCACCTTTTCCTTGAACCCCAAATATTTCAGTTGGCAGCGGAATTCCTCTTCATAAGGCAAATCCAACAATTCTATGCGGCGGTTTGTTTCCTACAAGAAATTGAAGCACTACAATGACAAATAAAGTTAGCGCTACGGATCTTACCTTTAATATATTACGAAGTACGCTATAACCCATTGTAATGTTATATTATCGCACTCTTATCGCAACGTCGTTGTTACTCTATCGCAGTGCAATGCACGATATTCGATTTTATTCATCACAGCTGATTCTGCTTTGTTTTGTAAACAAAAGCTGTATTACGGAAGCCGGTTTTGCTGCATTGGCGTTTGTCGTCAGTTCCAGTTCGGCGTTGCATCACTCGGGGTCCACACTACAGCGCGACGTCCCGTCACAAAACGCGACGTCGCTTGACAGCCGGCCGAACTCCATACAAAAAAAATGTCGCACAAATCGCGCTAGTGTAGAAACAGCGAAAAACGCTTCTTCTTCTTCTTTCGATATGCGAGTCGGGGTATATCCTCCTACGCTAAGTCGAACAATTTGTTCCCTTACACGTAATCAGAGGCGTACTGACTCTGTCCCGTCCTGAATGAAGGGGCCCTGGCTATATAAAGTGGCTATAAAAGCCATATGTCCACCCGCCGCCACGGGAGAATAATTCCTTCCGTTGTCAGGACACAAGAACTCGTGGTCCGCTTGATTGTCTCAAACGGCACGAGATGTGCGGCAGCTAGGATTTTTCTGACCTGAGCTCCAGCTCGGCGTCACCACGCGGTCGTGCCGTAACCTTACTTTTCCGCTAACCCTTTCAGGAAACTTATGCACTGCTAACATCCGCTCTGATGAACTACCGAACTAGAACTGAGCGAAAAACGCGACGTCGCGCTAGCTCTTGTCAAATGTCAATTCGAAACGTAAACAAACCGACAGCTGGACAAAATGTAAACAAACCGATTCACAAACCCAGTTCCAGTTCGGTAGTGAATCAGAGCGGAGGTTAGCAGTGCACAACTAGAAGTAGTTAGCGGAAAAGTAAGATTAGCTTGCGGCACGACCGCGTGGTCACGCCGAGCTGGAGCTCAGGTCAGACAAATCCTAGCTGCCGCACATCTCGTGCTGTTTGAGTCAATCAAGCGGACCACGAGTTTTTGTGTCCTGACAACGGAAGGAATTATCCCTCCCGTGGCGGCGGGTGGACATATGGCTTTTATAGCCGGTCCTAAAGGACGAGCCCCTTCATAGGAGTTCAGAGAAAGAGAAAAGAAGCGAGAAAAAGATTGTCGAATTTGGAGTTTAAATTAAAAATATAGAAATATGTATTTCGTGGAGATCACGACAATATTATCGTCCGGTTCGGAGAGCGATCCGGCCAAATCATCCAGAAATGGTCCGACCCCTCCTCTGGTTCGTGTTGGCAAACAGCGACCAAGGATCATAGCAGGCTCCTTCGATGTACGATGTGCAGCACCACTCCGCCATGGCCAGTGAAAACACGTAGAACGCGTTGATGTTCATTTTAAGCCGCTTCTTCCTCCTTGCCGAGACACTGATATGTGTCATGTAGAGGTGAAAGAGGCCACCCGGCTCAAAGCCTCTATAAAATATACCTACTACTACTACTGAAATGTGTGAAAAGCGCAGACAAATCAGCATCAGAAAGAACTCTCTGCTGTGGGTTCTTACACACGTACTTACTGTCTGGTGCGAGTTAACCCGGCCCCGATTAACCACCCCGAGTCGGTCGATCCAAGCGCTGCTATCGGACACTGGCCACCGATTCTATGTTACACCCGGTAACAACCGATGATCGCCGTCCAACACCACCGACCAACTATTAACGCTGAGTTGCAGTTCCGGCTAAGGGTCATCGTCTCATCCTGTTTCCTTTCCTGCCCTTTTCCTACCATGTTCCATGATGTTGTTTAAAAACTTGTTCTATAAACTTCACTCCGATTCCGACATCCAAACCCGTGAAAGCGTTATTATTAACTCGCGTTCCCGAACAAGTTGCTTCGATTTCATTAAAAAGAAAACAAATTTTGGCAATCGAAGCCACATTACGTTTCGTACGGCGATTGTGCCGGATACGCTTTGGTAGGTTATGAGGTGTAAATATAAAAAAGCCTACCAAAAATACACTTGAAAGGCGTTTTTATGGTAGGCATGCACACCTTTGGTAGGAAAGTGCAGCACGGTTCTCCTTGGGTAGTCCGGTTGAACGTCTACGTAGGTTGGTTAGGTTGAACGGGTGACGGTTAACGTAGGTATTTTTAGTCGTAGACTGGAAGGCTAAAAATACACCCGTTTCCACTTAGGGTGGAAGCGCACCCGCCTTCTGTGCAATGGCGCGCTATAACGGTGGAAACGCGAGTATCTACGGTGGTACGCGGCGCATGATGACTGATTCTCGCTTGCCTACTGTTGAAACGCGGACGCGGTCTGTTGGAGTGACGCAAATTTTGACGGCCGCACAAGATCTGTGAAGTGAGAGGTCTGCTCATACCATGGTATAGCAAAACCTGTCAAACTACCGCATAATCAATAAACTGACCTGCTTTAAATGATGATACTGTACGGATGCAAAGCAGTATTTGTTACAATATTTAAAAATATCTAATTTTCCACCCGCTAACTTTATTGAGAGCAATTATCACAGTACAGTATCATCATTTAAAGCAGGTCAGTATGTTGATTATGCGGTAGTTTGACAGGTTTTGCTATACCATGGTATGAGCAGACCTCTCACTTCACAGATCTTGTGCGGCCGTCAAAATTTGCGTCACTCCAACAGACCGCGTCCGCGTTTCAACAGTAGGCAAGCGAGATTCAGTCATCATGCGCCGCGTACCACCGTAGATACTCGCGTTTCCACCGTTATAGCGCGCCATTGCACAGAAGGCGGGCGCGCTTCCACCCTAAGTGGAAACGGGTGTAATAATGTCTGCTTGTTCCATACAAGTTCTCATTGTACATGCCCGGTTGACAGAAATTGACATTTGAGGGTATTATGATTGGGAGCGCGGAAACGATAAACTTCTCGACGCTGGCCCATACAAAAGGTAAACAACACTTTGAAAAAAGCGAAAAAATGGCTGGGCGTCTCGACGATCCAAAACGACGCCACCTGCGTGTCGAGACGATGCGCGGATACGAAACGACGCGCGTCGTTATCGTCGAGCAGTTTCAAGCACCTCCTGGTCGATGGATCTCTATAGACCGTATGTGTCCGAAGCATATGTGGGTTCTATGGATCTTGGTATTTATCAAGAACATGATAATTCAGGATGCACTTTTCATATCAACGTTGTGTTTAGACAAGTCACTTTGATTTATTTAGTCATTTAGCCATAGTATAAAACACACCAATAACTCGATCGTTTTGAAAATTGATTAAAAATCAAAGTGCTCGAAACTTGTTAAAAACTATATATTTATATACCTTGAAATACTTGTATAAATACCCAGGTTGCTATTCGAGCAAATATGCGGAAACTTTCGAGCAATAACACGGAACTGGATCATAATACCCTCAATTGTTGCTGGTACTATGTAGTTCCAGCAAGAGTCCCAGCAATCTGCCATGGAAAAACTTGCTGGTACTACATGACAGCTGCAAAAAATTTGAATTTTTGTCAACCGGGTGGGTTTCAAAATGCACAGGGTGCTTCACAGTTCCTTTGCTCGTTGGGACTCCTCTGTTGCAACCTGTACAAAAGTATAGGCGCCTTTGTCGCATCCTATCTAGAGTATATAGTAACCTTGGCAATATCTTGGCGATCGTTCCGTCACAACGTTTTGAACGAATACACCTGAATCCATAGCATCGGCTTTGACTATTGGGACTACGTGCCTACAAAACTGCAATGCACTTATCAATCGAAAGCGGAATGCCGTGCGGAGCAGATGGTTCAAGTGTGTTGTGCTGAATTGTGTAATGCGTGAATTGTGTTTATAGCACGAACTGGCCATCCGCTCGCAGAATATCGCTATCCTACTATTTGTGCTGCAAAATTGTGCAAACAGTAGCAGCCAGGAACAATTAGTGGTAGTGGTGTGTTGTGAAACGGGCGGCAATCTTGTGACCTCGTGCGCCACGACAGTGGTGTAACCAGTGTGTCTTGTGCAAGCAGACACCGGTAGCAAAAGGAAAATCTAGTAACTGGCTAGTAATTCGACACCGGAATCAGCATTAAACCGCGCCGTTTGCATCCTTGTACAAGATGGCCCACAGGATATTGGGCTGGTTGGCGCTTCTATCGTGCTACGGTTATGTCATAGCAGCCAAATGGGGTAAGAAAAACTCGCGACAAAATCGGTCGTCATTGAAGAGCGGATTGCCCGTGTCCTGCCAAAAGCCACAAACCTCCCCTTTTCCTAAAGTCCAAAAATAACCATTTTAGCATGACCACGTTGCGAAGAACAGTGAAGATAGATCTACCAAATCACAAGGTGTACTGTTATTTAATGTGTTTGCCACAATTGGATATTTGCATCCACCGTCCTTTTTCGATGCTTTTCTTTGAGCTTTCGTCTTGTTGTGTAACTTACCAAAACAGATAAATTTATTCGCAGCAAACGATACACAGTGGAAAACCATCGTGAGGAACGATAAGTTTTTTTGGAAAAAGAGGAAATCAGTCTTATAAAAAGATACTCCAATGAACAGTTAAAATGCAGCAATATAAGTAAGCAATTTTCAAATCTAGAAATGTGATAATTTTGGATTTTTAAATTGGGCATAATTCACCTCTTGATGGACATCTAATATTTATTGATACAGCAGAAATCCTAAAGCATAGCATGAGTTAGAAAATTAGTCGTCTCAATTAAACAACAGTCCATCAAATGCAAAAAAACGATTGAAAAGAGAAAGGATCGTGATCTGTCTTGGAGCAAAGCGATCGTGAGGCAATTTGTTTTTGCTTTAACCATACGATCGCTCTCGTTTGTGACATTTGATCTGTAACTGCACTAGATTATAATAAAATATTTCTTTAAAAAAACAAAAACTGTGTACGATCAACCTTAACTAAAACCGTTGTTGTTCACAATTTTTGCAAAATGTATTGTGACATAAACTCTGCGAATAACATCCACATCTGCCTTGATGATTCCATTTGGCTTCTCTCTAATAGTTTTTCCGCTCTTTTAGTGCTCCGTTTGATCGTATTTTCTTTCCAATTTGCTCCTTCTTTGGGAACAGTCAGTTCGCCGTGAGCGCGCACTTTGACCGGCAGATTTTGCAAAGGCCACCACAATTTTGGAAAGTTAAGACACCGGAGCCATTGAACGACTGTCTTGTGGTCACGTCCGCACCTCGGTTTTTTTTGCTTAATTCTCTTTGGTCTGTGGTCATTGAATTTTATTGGTTACCCCCGAATGAACCAAGTCAATGAATGATTGAAACATAGCCCAGATAAATTCCGCACAACCGAGCTCGGAAGAGTAGACCGCCGTTGGCTCACGCTTGCCTACGGTCTCCGGTCCTTGGTTGTACAGTTTTTGCTCGTTTGCTCTACAATAAATTTAATTGAACACCACATGCGTGTCAGTTAACTGTCGTGTGGTTTAAAACTATAAACGATCGCTCAACTGCTAGGCACTTAGTAAGAAAACTTTGGATTACCCATTTCAATCACCATCATTTTTGGAGTTGAGAAAATGTTTAAGAAAACCTAAGAACATTTTTGAGTAGAGCCGGAATGTTTTTGTTTGAAACAAAGACATTGTTACCACTGTCGAAAGATCCACGGTAAAACCAGATCATCCAGTCACGTGGTTATGATGTGAGAGGGGTTTACACTATTCCGTCCGAGGAATCCCCATTTTCACGCAATGCTTGTGAAAAAATACCCGACTCAAACTATTGTTTACTTTAATCCGACACTTCCTGGTTTAAAAAGTTAAACCTCGATTAGGTCTGACACTGCTGTTTGGACATGCCAAAGCTAAACCGTTGGATCTGCTGATGGTTGACGCGATTAATGGTGGTTAGTCCAATGGTTGGGTATAGATGGTTGTCGGAATGGTTTGTTTGCCAGCCAATCTCGATCCGACACCTCGGTGCTAAAGCATATTTGTTCTAATCAACTACGCATCTGACATTGGAGCACTACAGATTCAAGTACGTCTCAACTGTTGAAAAATGAAAACAATATGTTAGGTAAATGGCAAAAGGAAACTGAGAAAGATGAAAAATATACCTGAGGAGAATCCATCTTGACTTGCATAACATTGTTGTGAGAACTAGCCAAAATTTCGTTAAACTGATATGAATACACACACAATTCTACATAAGTAAACCTGTCGTTTCTTCGGCTCTTATCGAAAAAGCTGCTTTATAAGATAAGTCGTGCCACAACAACCTGCCAGGAGTTTTCTGCTGGATTCAACGTTCGCAGGCGATAAGAAATTGCGACTAACAAATTCGGTGATAATTATTTCGGTAGGTGTTAAGAAAAAAAATTGAACAAAAACAGAAATCATATTTTTTCCACTATACATATGCTGCTTTCAAAAGCGGTTTAATAAGATAATTCGTGTCATAACATCCGCCCGGGAGTTTTCTGCTAGAGCCACAAACGTTAGGAAATGGTAAATATTCGCCAAAAAAGATGTATAAAGAAAAACATTCGTTTAAAAGATAAGTCGAGTCGATAACTTCCCTAAAGTTTGCAGAGGAAAAATATTCACGGAAGTTTATAAATTGCTACTTTCAACATCGATGATAATTATCTAACGGAATCACATTCAAAAATAGTCAAGAACATTCTTCTACCGTAAAATGATAGCAAGAGAAACGACTTTTTTAACAATACGGGAACGCTCGTAATACCATAATAAGTAAAGAAGTGACTTTTTATTTCTGATGAGGAGGAAACGAGTGGGAGAGAGAAAATGTATGTTTTACCTTTCTCTAAAAGTAACCGTAAAAACAGATATTTTTTAAGAGAAAGGATGATCATCTATTTGCTTCCAAGTCTTTTTTTGCTCTTTGCTTATGCATTTCAATCCACAAACTTCAGAATTTTCATTTAATCAACATTAGGGATGATATTCTAAACTCTCAACCTTAGTTTGACGCCAATTTAGTGTGCAAAAAATTCGCTATAAACTAAACATACATTTTGCTGGAAAATATATTTAATGGAAAATGAAATGAAAATTCGATCCTTTTCCGTTTAATTATTTTTTTTTGCAACAAATAACTACACGATTCTAGAGCATGTAGAAATAGTATTTAAAAAAACGTAATAGGATTCTATCGTAAACCAACTGTATACTGTTCCCGTATGCTGGTGCTTTCTGCAGCGTAAAAAGTGTACTACGTTTTGAAACACGTTTCAAGGTCACCGGTTCATAGTCTGCTCCTTCAAACTTATTAAAGGACCAAGTTCAAACACCTTTGAGGCACTGTTTGTGAAGAGTCGATTAAAAAAATGTAAACAATACCTGCGGATAACACGTTTACGCTCACGCTACTGGCATGCTTGGCATGATCGGTATAGTGCTCTTGATTTCCTGTTTGATAGATCCGTTCTCTAGTTCTCAGGTGCTCGAACTTCCCAACCAGGAAGTCAAAAGCACAATCAATCTGCGTCGGTAGTAACGGGTTTTGCGGATTGGCCAAAACCATTTTTTTTTTCGTAAACGATCTGGCTCGAACGGATTCCCCCGGTGAGCTCTGTCACCTCTCCTCCGGGTATGCAGTGGTTTCCGTGCGAAACTGCAGCACGATTTGACCTCCCATCCGCGAACTACAACTACAATACGAGTTTCATTTCCGTTGTACCGTTTCCCTCGAGCCAATAGGTTTTAACTCCTTTAAGACCATAACAGATCTGCCGGCTTTATTGTGCGAGTTCAGTGGAAGAGTTTGGAGAACAAACCGTAATCAGGATGCTCGATCAATCGATCGGGCACCGTTCGTGGCACTGTTTTCCAGTTCATTCCATTCCGTTTCCTTTCAGTTTATATTATTTTCATGGGCAACACGGGGCTCCAGCCACGATCCGGTCTCGTTGGAACGTACTATGCGAGCCTCTTGCCTCGCGAATTGCAAATTATCGATAGGCCTTCCCGCGCACACCTCCGGGTTGTACACACATAAAGATGTGGTTGAGTGTGGTGTACGGTGGCGCTATGTTTGTTCATTCACGTTATTTGATTACTACGTCAAACGGTTTGCGAACGTTGTCGGGGGGGCATCACATGCCCCGCCGGGGATGATCTGACAAAATGACCGAGACGGAGGTACAAGTGGGAAGAGAAACCAAACGATCGCACCAACGCACCAAGTAGTGGTGTGTACGTGAGCAAACTTGGGCCACGCGGTCGGTGACGTACGTACGCACACCGCAGTTCCGTTTTATTTTTTTATGTTTGACCGATCTAAAATAGATCGTGAGAAAGATTGCAATATTTGTTTTTGTTTTTTTTCAACGCTTCTTCATCTTAGATCCTTTTGGTACAGGAAGTTGGTCACTAGCAAGGCTATGCCGAGCATGCCACGGACAGCAACGGCACGACGAATGGTGTCCATGACCCAACGAAAACCACAGCTCGGTTGGCGGAGGCACAACCGTGGACATTATCATCACGGTGGTTTTCGGATCGATCGAAAGCGAAAGTATCCAAACGAAGCCCACATTTGCTAAATGGCACTTTATCTATCCCAAAATGCTGATCCGTTGGACTTTAGTACAGAATCTGTTTCCAAAAATGATATGGGTTGCGAAAATATTTGCCATAACTAAGCGCGATTGCGGATGTTACGCAAGACCCATCGTAATGGGTTCTTCTGTGTTGCTCTACGTTTGTGGCGATTTAAAGTGTCGTGTATTTTCCGCAACCTCCGGAAAGCCCTTAGCGAACCGTATGGTGGTATGGTGTGTGACCCATACCAATGGTTTGAAGCGTACTGTCGACGTGCAAGTGCGATAACGCCCTGCGCGCGAAGATCAACTAAATTTCTGTCGATTTTTTTATTTTAGCTTGTTTCGCCGACGTGTCGTACGATGCGCAACGCACATATAGACACAATAATCCATTCACCACCATACGTCGTTGCATCGGTGTGTTATCACATGAATGGTTTGAAAATAACTAAAAAAAAAAGGTTTACAACCTACGAACCGAAACCGCATGAAGATTGTCCCCCAAATAAGGCTGCACGTAATAAAAAAATAATAAAAAAAAGGAGAACGGCGCGGCTGCGTGACGCACCTTTTCTCTGATTTCTAAGCACTGGCCACAGCTTACTGTTCATGCCGCAGCTCTAATCACGATCTAGTCCGTCGCTCTATCGGGTGTATCATGACGTGACTTTTCGGCGTTGTCGATTCGATCTTGCAGGGCGGATCCTCTGATGTACCTTATGTTATTTACAACATATGCGATAAAACTTCGGTTGCGAATTGAAGAAATCGATGCAACTAGTGTGCAGGCCAAATTTCGTTTCCCGCATCGTGCGATACGTAACGCTGCATCTCTTGTAAAACTAGAACTACACAACACGTATTGATGTTTTTTTTAATCAAATTTTAATTACCGGTTTTCGCGTATACAACATTACCTTTGTCTAGCACCATCCAAGTATTTTCGGTGCGATTTCCTTGACACAATCGTTTTGTTAAAATTCTTCAAATCAATCACTTTATCTCTGATATTTGCGCAATACATGCTTTGGTTTGGTCATGCCAATCTTTGTTATTAAATAACAGTCATTTTTAATTAATTTTAAATCTTCTATATTTGCTACTGGGGACAAGTTTCCACGGATGGGAGTTCAAAAATAAGTGCATAATATTAAGTAATATTTATTTCCGTGCAACATGTAACGTAGCTCCACTACTTTGCAAAGTAATCAGTACTGCTATACACTATATATATTTTTAAAAAATGTTTACCGAAGGTTATACAAAATTAAGTACACTTTCTCGGCAAAAGCTTGTCAATCTAGCAGCACCTGGGAGCTTCTTATCAATGATGATTCACAGTAACTGAATGTCAATGTCATTGGTCGATGATTTTTGTTTCGTAATGTAGGGAGTGATAAAAATCCACATGAGCATTTTTAAACAAGTCACTCATTGCACTCCAGGCGACCAGATTCCATCGCTTTTTAGCTGCATAAGGCGCATCGTTGACGCGTGTAGACCTTCATCAACAACACGTGTACTTTATTTCTTTTTTAAGATATCCCATGCATTTACCAACATCCATTTAGCCACTTCGTTATTTCAAAGAGATACTCCTCAAACCAGTGATAACAAAAAATACACGGTTATGAATGGGGGGCTCCCTGTTTAAAGAGCTGGAGTTGTTTTCAATCACCTGCTGTTTATTGCTTTTCTGGGTATTTTGTTATTGCGTATGATGTAGAACTTAAAAAAGGTACGCATTTTATCTAACAGAAATTCCAACGTTTGAAATAACAAAAAATCACCGATAAAGACTCAGCGTGGTGCCATAAGAACTAATCCTATAACTTTGAGAATACAGAACTCTGGTTTTTCCTACTTCATTTTTGTGCCTTTTTGCCAGGAAATTTATGACACTTTCAATCAACTCGAACATTAGTTACGCAGAATTAGCGGTATATCTTCAAAAATCTCACCTATCAAGAGGCACCGCTGGCACGCAGCTTTAAAAGATGGGGATAAATGCTTTGAAGAAATGTGCTGATTGTGGACACAACAGTCTCAAATGGCTTAGGGATGCAAGAAGTTTAGACACTGTGTTCAGAAAAACAAGGAATCGGGCAAATTCCTGCATAGGAACATAATTCGCAAGAGGAACCCACATGGTGCAGTAAATTGTTTAAGCATTTCGTGCCGATTTGCCATTTTTGCAAACGTTAGTATGTTGAATCTGGATACCTTGCCTTTTGTCTATGATGCTTTTGCTTTCAATCGTAATTGGAATCCTTTGTAAACTGTGGCGAATGCATAAAAAACTGCAACCCAAACTAAAAAAGGGTGGTTTGAAAAATATCAAATAAACGAATTCCATGCTGTACCCCAGCGATGTTTTCGGTTTGAGCTGCGTTGCTCGTCTCTACGTCCAAGGCGTCAAACGTGGCTTCTAATTGCAACAAGGTCCGGTTCTCCACTTCCCGCACACGATCGCTGCAAGCTGACCTGCCATGGCTCCCCTACACCCCACAAGCTCACCATGGCCATGCGCGATATTGTCGGCGTTCTGCGCTGCTTGCTGTTATTTTATTTTTTCTTTTCATTCGACACATAATTTGCACACTTAACTTCGAGGGACCTTAGCTTGAGCGAAACACACCGATGCACTTTGCCTGCGGGGTTTTGTGGCGCGACTTTATTACTGTTTCCAACTTCAGGAGGATTTTTTTTGGAAAGCTTGCAAAATCGAGCATGGCGATCTGATTTCTTATTATAGGTCATTTTGCTGCTTTTGATAACTTCGAAGTGTGAAGCTAATAGATGGATCACGGCAATAGCCGTCTCACACGCTCAGATAATTAGCTATGTTTAGCGGAGCTAACTTAGTTAAGCTAACTTAGTGATGACATTTATCATGTTGATGGTTTCATGTTTGATATTGAATCACTTTGCAGAATCAACTTATCTTATGTTTTACTTTATTATAAATATGATCGTGTATGGGGCGAGGACACACCGCGTCGAGGTCATGGGATCGAACCTAGAGGAACGCAGAAGAAGTTTTTTGCTATCAAATAATGTATATGAAACGGAAACCATCTTAACTATGTAACTGCAATTTAAATTTTAATAAAATCAAATACACTTCAACTGCAATAACTTCGGGCTTTATTTTCCATAATTGCAATATTATTCTGGTGCTGAAAAAAAGATGATGATGTCAATCTGTAGTTAACAGCATTGAGGAACATATAACTCCATGAAGCTGGATGTAGAAACATTTATGCTACGATGTACGTGTATCTATTGGCGTACGGTTTGTTTCGGGGGTTGCAGTTTAGGTATTACCTGAAATAATATGGCATCGTTTCGTCCATTATCTTATCGACCAGTTGCATCACAGTGCTCAGTAGATCCGTTTGTCCGG
Organism: Anopheles coustani; assembly: GCF_943734705.1. Taxonomy (NCBI): domain Eukaryota; kingdom Metazoa; phylum Arthropoda; class Insecta; order Diptera; family Culicidae; genus Anopheles; species Anopheles coustani. The sequence goes on from NC_071289.1 coordinate 55,045,191, forward strand.
TTGGTCCTCCGATACATGCGGTCATGTTCGCGATCTTGCGTGCGCTGATAGCGATATGAAAAATAGAGGGAAATTTGTTTGTATCGTGTCGATTGCAAATTGATTGGTATCTCGTTGGAATCGTGTGCTAATATTTATCGTTTGTTTACTTTTTTCTTTTCCGCTTTTAGAGGCTGCGGTGACGACAGACAACGGCATTCTGTTTTTCGATTCAAACTGGCAGAAGATATCGTCTGCCGCCCATCAGTACACCCGCCTCTCGGCGTTTGCGTACGACGAGGTGCTCGGCAAGCTGTACTTTAGCGATCTTAATGATCCGGAGTATCGGGTCTGTGCGTTGGAATATGACGATCAGGGACACGAGAATCATAAGGTAACGAAGCTGTTGCCGTATTCTCCCGAAACCACCGCCATCGGTGGTATGGCCTTTGATCATCTAGAGAGAAAGCTGTACTGGACGGAGAAAACCACCCACAAGATTTATTCCATCGAGATCGATCCCCTGCTAGACGGAGCCGCCCGTCGAAACCAGGGCGAAGGCAATGTCACTTTCCCCTTGCCGCAAACAGTGGCCACCGTCGAGTTGGATGATGAGCTGGCCGGGATGGCTATCGACGAGTGCCGACGACACTTGTACTGGACCAACTCCTACTTAAGAAGATCCAACATCGTTCGGGCGGCAATGAATGGAAGCATCCTCAATACGCACGAGAAAGGTGTGTACCAGCCGCGGGGTATCACGATCGATCACTATCGCAATCGGCTCTACTGGGTGGAGAAAAAGTACGGCCGACGATACAACATCGAGAGTACTGATCTTGAAATAACCAATTTGACAACACTGATTTCTGACCTCGACCGGCATCCGGTGGACATCGCCGTCAGTAACGCGTTCGTGTACTGGACCGATCAGGAGAACAACGACATTTACGAAACGGCCAAGAACTCGTCACAGCAAACGCGCAGCGTCTATCACGGAGAGCATCCGTCCGCGGTGATTTTACGTGCGAACCTACTGCTGGAGCACCAGAAAAATAACCCAGACTGCGCCGGCGTGATCGAAAGCATTCTCGAGAAAATGGAAAAGCCCAAATCGAGTGACGACCTGCGCAAGAAGCAACAGCCCAGTGAACAGAATCAGGTGATCGTGTGCCTTAACAATGGGACGTTGAATCCCAACACGCGTTCCTGCATCTGCAAATCGACGTACACGGGCAAGTTCTGTGAGACCGATGTCTGCCAAAACCTCTGCCTGCATGGTCGCTGCGTCATGGGACGGGACAATCAACCGCGTTGCGAGTGCGAGTCCCCTTACGAGGGCACTCGTTGCGATCAGAAACCGTGCGATGGGTTCTGTCTGAATGGTGGGCTGTGCCAGTCAAAGAATGCGACCGAACGATCCTGTCAGTGCGATAACACCGACTTTACTGGACCCCGGTGTGAGATTCCCATCTGTAGCAAGGATTACTGCTTCCAAGGCGAGTGTTATGTGGACCAGGATAAGCAACCCAAGTGTCGCTGCCCCCCGGGCTACCGGGGAAAGCGGTGCGAGGAGAACAGCTGCAATAATCACTGCATGAACGGGGGCAACTGTACGCTTAACAACGAAACCGTGCCAGAATGCCAGTGTGGGGATGAGTTTACTGGCAAGCGCTGTGAGATACCGGTCCGCATCTGCGAGCATCCTCAGTGGAAACAGCAGTGCTTGGAGTAAGTTATATTCAATTAAGCATTGCATACCTAAGTGATGATCCATGTTGTTTCAACTATTATCTTTTTATCTCCTGTCGCTCATAAATTACCTTTCAATTTTTCGATGTTGCTCGGTGAATGGTGTGGGGCATGCTGTTGCCCCATTCTTGGATGATGTTTTGCATTCTAAACAACAACGACACTTCCACCAGGTGTCAGCGTTGGTTGAAACTCCATGACCCTATCAAACCGGATTTGTTTTGCTCGAAAATAACACCACAAAGCCTCGGCTGCTGGATTATCGTCGCGTCTTAGTTTTTTCTACCGGCTTCTCAGGGACAAATCGTAGGATAGCATTCAGCCGAAAAAAAAGGTGGACGTCCCAGACTTTCAATCAAATGAAAATACAAAACACCTTACTTATCAATCTACATCTGGTTTAACTGGTTCAGTGGCCGTTGCACTGTTCAAATGAGTTTTAACACGACGCAAATTAACAAATTTGTTTTTGTTTTCACTGTTACAATGTAGTTACTGCCTGAAGATGGAGAACGTTTGCGTACAATGTTGCAAAGATCTAAACAAGAGACTTCCACGAGTGGGCTAAATGTTCTGCTTAGGCTTTTAGTACGTTTATTTGTGATCATGGCCCGGGTCCAGTGCCTTTGATTAATGATTGTTTCTGACGATGTTGTTTTTGCTCTGTACTGTTTCCAAGCACCAACAGGTTACGTGTTTACGCAAAGTAGCACTGCCGAGTAGACGAATCAAAACAGGAAAAAACAATAAAAATCAAGATATATTGTTACTACATAGCGTAGGATTTGAAATGTTATACATATGACAGTAATGGTGTGAGAGTGAAAATTGGATTATAGTTAATGTACTTGAAGATTACCTTTGGAAAAAGTCGCTCCCTCAACATTGCAAAATTTATTACCGACGAATGAAACAATTCCCACGTTAAGTTCTTCTTGTACAAACAAAGCAGTCATTGGGAAATAATGAGCATACAGTACTGTATACGTATACTAATTTACTACAACACCTTCGAGAGGTTATTGCATTATGATGACTTGGAGGTCCGACAACATTACGCGAGTTGCCCCTTTAATGTTTTGGCGGTGTTTTGATCCAAGATCGGCGATATTTAGAACGAATTCAAAATATACACAATACACATCCACTTATAGTACGCCACCTACAAGCTTAAGAGATAAAGATAAGAGTTTCCTTCATGTTTTCCTCCCGAACTTCCCCTGTCGTTTATAAGTTGATCTTCACCCTGTTCTATTTCCATTTCTCGTGCAGCATTGTTAAAGCAAAAAACTCATCTGTTGTTTACTTTGTATTTATACTCCATCCCATTATCTTCCAGCACTACCAAAACATTGCCCCCGATGGAACCGAAAGTAACGTACTGTAAGGAATCGTTCAACCGAACGGTCGTATATACCTCGCTCTGTTTCACCGTGTCGTTCGTGTTGCTGCTCATTATCGTCCTTACCGTACACCGTATGATGAAACCGCCGAGACCACGCATCACCAAAAAGATGGTTGTCACACCGATGACCTCTCGTCCGCCGACGACGCAGTGCGAGATTACTATAGAGAACTGTTGCAACATGAACGTCTGCGAAACGGTACGCTACTATTGGAGTCTGACTGGAGCCAGCAAAAACAATTTGTGATATTAATCTGTTTGACATTTTGGCAATGGAATGCATATTGAAGATTGTAAAAGGTTTTTATTTTCCTTATTGTTCGGAACAATGACCTGGCTTTCCTTAATTTCACATTTAAAAGTTCTTCAGTAGAGATAACAATTAGTGGTACAATCATCGGCAAGTTTAAGTTATTATTTTATCGAACGCTTTGTCTGGAAATTCATAATGTTCCTTTAATGTATAAACATGGGTTGTTCGTCAAACTCCTTTTTATTTATATGCATGCGTATTGCGTGACAGAGTAATACTTAAAAGTTGAAGGTGTTGATAGCTGAACTTTATCGTAAATGGCAAGTTAGTCAGTGGTTAGCAATAGTCTATATCTGTTCCGTGTCTGACATTATAGTGAATTCATGAGTGTTTCTGAGGAATTGGTAGTTTTATCTTGAAGCAATAGTTTTGTTTTTGTGATCAATTTATCGCCAACACATTATTACAATATTTAAATTCTTCTGCCATTTCGATATTTCAACTGATTGATCTTAATGATTATGAATGTTTATTTTATTTCTCTGTACAGCCCTGTTTCGACACGAAGCTATTGAAAAATTCCCCAAAGAAGGATGACAAAGTATACCTGCTGGAAGACATCGAAGATGTGGGTGGCTCCTACCGAAAGCTACATAATTGCGACGATGGTAGTGAAAAGTTTAACGGCAGCGTTTGCAAATGAGACTTGCGGGAACTCATCGTTAACCTAATTGCCTTCCAACGCCACTGGCAGACTTTCTACGGTCGACCAAAGGCGCAAAAGTCTGAAGCCAGTGGAATTCTGAAGCGGAAAAACGATTGAATCGAACCGATCGACCGCCAACCCGATTTGTAGGAAGCCTCCCAGCGAACACGTCCCTCAAAGGTCGCTCGGAGCGCGAGAGAAGAGGCAAGATCGATAGTCGTAGTAAATGAATGCCGTACCGTTGCCGTGCAAATATTCCGCATGATAAATGTGCCTGCTTTTGGGCCACCGACTCGCGACCAGTTTTGCGCAGCACGTGGGCGATAAAGACAACCAACAACACACTGCCACGGAGATCATCTATAAGCTGCATTCGGTCCGCACTTGCCAATACACTGGGGTTGCGTTTCTAGATACAAAAGTTTGCGGGTTGGCCACTTTGCCGTGGCGTTACTTAATGGACAGGCAAATCAGCAACAAACACAGCCTTTAAATAGACCCTTTGCGCTGCTACAAGATTCAAGAGGGATATTTCGCTGGAAGTTATTTATTTTATGGAAAACGGGCGTATAATTTCATTTTTTCTCTTCAGCAATCGCTTCAGTTGAATTTGTCTTGAATTAGAAAAGTAGTACAAATAGTTTGCCTCACATCTTCCGTATGATAAATATCAATACAGGCTGGCGTAACCACATTCTCAGCGTACTTACGTACAGTGCAGTGTCTAAAATGACAGGTACCTAATCTTATCGCCACAAATGTGAGCGGTACGGCCACTATCCCAGCAAGTTCCTGTATATGTGTAATAAGCCATAGGAGATAGTTCATGCCTCATAATATGCCATAGCTTTCTACCATTCATTTTTGTTTCGTAGAATAATTTCACCTGAGGCTGCTACGTATGTACATGTGCACGCGTACATAAGCGGGGCGTCATCGAAGGGGTCAGTTTACTTAATCACCGGTAGAAGCCACGCAGCCAAGCTGCTCTGCCCTGCTCGTTCCTGACTGTCCGTTGCATGAAGCGTGTCGGTTGTACATTATCTAAACTTAAGCATACCTCTGCTCAAACAAAAGCAAGGTCCAAACCAAGCATATTTCATTACCTTTCCATGTGCACGCCCTGAACGGCTTTTTCGTTTTCGAAAGTCAGGAAAAATATTGTACTTCATCTCACCATTTGTTTCATTTGTTTCTGCGTACTACACATGTGTTTGGCTTCTCGTAATTTATTTACTTAATTTTTAGTTACCCATTTTGAAGCTTCCTGATGAAAATCTTTGCCGCATGTGTGATGTGTGTTTTCTAATGGCTGAAAACAGCTTTAGGCGAGTAACAACAACTGCACGGTCTCGAGTCCAAAAACATAGGGAAAACAAATGTAAACCGGTCTTCGAACCCTCAGCGAGGTGGTGTTGCGATCGGGCGGATACTTCGGTCATAAGTTGGGACGAAAATCAAACAACAGCAAAAAGCAAGAATGCCCTTAGACATGCAATGAAACAGATCTAACGCAAGGCATTGCCTCACTATTGGAATGTTTAGTTTATGGAATAGTGGTATAATGGAAACTTAAATGTTTACACTTGTAAAACGAAACCAACAAATGATCATATGAATTGTGATTCAGAAGGAGAAACCATAGGTCTAATATCCACATGAGAGTATGTGATATTAGATAAGTTTATAGTTCAAAATGAACAACTTTATAGGTGTACATTGAAGGGAAACGAAAAGCACTAGTAGCAATATTTTCAAAAAAGACTTATTTTAGAAAAAAAAAACCTTTATTATTGTGTATTTATTCTATCCGAAGATCATACCATAAAATAGGATCACCAGTAAGATTTTTTATTGCTTACCATACCTTCTTCATATCATGCATTCGTATGCCATGGAATGTCCGTGATCACGCTTAAACTTAGTGTTTATCCTACACTGGTGTAAATTTTACCACAGATGGAGTCAACTCGTTTGGCTAATCAACTTGCAACATTCACTGATCCACTTCTTTTCAGTGCATTTTGATATACACCTTAAAACAAGTAAACAAAATTGGGCAGAACATATTCTTTGCAACGATTGCTCAATAAATCAGTTATTAGTTTTCCAGCTCTGCTTGATTTTCGGCACCAATTCTATAGGCGAAAAAGAAGGAAAACATTTTCTTTATCTTTATTTTGAAATTTGATTTGTAACGTTTATTTTAGCTTTTTTTTTAAATTAGGTAAAGCCAGTCGCAAGAAAGTTGACAGCTCGAAGCGTATCTCTATGCTATATTCACCTTGACTGTAGATAACAGATGAACTGTCAACGTGATGTGCATTGGAACGCGAAGGTACTACGATAGGCTTTTTAATACTTTTCAAAGAAAATAAGATTGTACAGTAAAGCAAATATCAACATAATAGCCCATACCTTGTGTTAGATGTAGAGGTCGTCTCAAGCACATTTACTAGGTTTCCGCACGGCCCAAGTACGTGCTATTGTGGGTGTGCCTGCGTGCAAGAACGCCTTCAAGTGCTTGGCGCTAGATGCCCGCATCGCCGCCAAATAACAAACCGACGCACCTCGCACAATGAGTGAACCGAAAGCACTCGATGGCCGAAAAGGGCCGGACGAGGCAAAAGGTAAACAGTACACTGCGGGTGCAGCCTTTTCCAACATCGCCGACGATGGATTGCTAACGGGACCGGCGGTAAAAACGGCAACACAAACCGACGACGCCGTCCTACTGAGCGACGAGGAGAACAAAACGTTGATCACGTTAGAACCCCCGAAGAAAACTCGGGATGAAAAAATCGCGGGTCTGCCCGCTGGGAAGCCCGCCGCCCGGGACGACGCAAGAAATTTGGTGCCCGGAGCCGTTGGGAAAACGTCAACAAATGTAAGCTTAACCATATCAATAGTGTTTCGTGCCCTTGGGTAGATTACCGATTGTTTTATCTTAATATCCATTGCAGCTGATTCAGCCGAAAAAGGTGCCAGGTAAACCTATTGTCACCACACGCGATTTGCTAAAGACGCTGAAAGAGCAAACGATATCATCAAAACCACCGCCAGCGGAACTACCTTCAAAGGAAAGCCTTTTGCAAAAGATGCGCAATAGGCTAAGTAAACAGATAGAAATAAAATCTACAAGTACTGCTACTCCGGTCACTCCTCGTAAGCCGTTGGACACGAGCGGTGCAATAGAAATACCACAAGATCTCATACTGAGCAGTGAAATACCACCCACGCCGATTCCGTCGATAGAAACGAAGGAAACCAAACTGGAGGAGCATGATCTTATCGCAATACTGGAAGGCAACGATGTTGAAATACGCGAAAACGCAACGGAAATAGAAGTTTGTGTCGGTACCAATAGTTCAGGGGAGGGGGTAGAAGAAATGGAAATATTCATTCTTGATCAGGATGATATGGAAAAGGCAAAGAAGGAACGCGAGAAGGAGATCGCTCGGCGTCAAATGGAGAGTCTACCTACGTTCCCGAAAAATAAACGTCGTACCAAGGCGTCGAATGTAAAGACAACCACCAAAACGCCGACCGATGACGAATTACCCGCTTCTGACCCACTGGAAGTGACAAAACTGCCTGTGCAAAGCGTACCAGCGATACCGAAGGTACCGACAGCGGTGACGATTAAAGGGCAAACAACCATTAGACCAATCGGTGGGAAATCGCTAACCAACGCAATGCTGGTTAAAGAAGAACCGCGTGAAAATAGTCCCACGGCTAAAGGGGCGATAAAGATTGCCAAAGATTCCACCAGGCCAACGACGATTGCAGAACCGAAAGAAAAGACATCGCCAGCGCCAAAACTGAAATCACCACCAACCACCAGCAGCCCACAAACACCGAACAAGAGTTCGGAGCTTGTAGATGCCCTTGTGTCGGACTGGGATGACGAACCGCAAGCAGATGCTGGAGCGACAGAAAAACGTAATATTGGAGAGATTTCTAAACCATCCACAGGCTCGATCGCTAAGGCCGACGGCGGTGTCCTGGAGGAAGGTAACTTTGCTACACCATCCCTACCACACGTGACAGAACAGCGCCGTGTTATCAAGAAAAAAATCATTTGGGATCCATCGGACGCGACGATACCCTTTGCCGCACTGGTCAAATCCAATCGCGGTAACGTTCCCGTCCCCGTTTCCGCGCAGGGAAATCCTCCCTTAGCAACCATGCGCCGTAAGCGTGCCGATTCCGTTGCAGTGCGCATGTTCAATGACGGCCCTCCAAAGTCGGTTCAGAAACGAGCTCTTACTCCGGAACCGGTTCGGCCGTCACCGGCGAGGGAAAACAACAATACCACCACCGCCCCCAACACGACGACGATGCTCGACGCCAAAGCGAAAAAGCGAAAAAAGAACGAAATCGAACGGCTGCTGGCGGACGAGGGCGCCATCAATATGCTGTATGATGTCGAGTGTGAAGCGAACCAGAAGGACTTGCTGAAAACAACCGCCGTCGATACGAGCGACGAAGATGAGAAGCTGCTCGCCAAAACGAAAATTATCACCGACGCCGTCATCAACCAAGGCAAATCACCGACGGATGGAACAAACCAGCAGGGTTTGAGGGTGCGTCCGAAACGTGCACCAACCCCTTCGAACCAGCAAACACCAATAACGAGCGTTAGTGGCGGTGCTTCTGATACGGGTTTGCCGCAGAAGCCCGACGCGAGTGCGGTTGGCTCTCAGGTGTCTACGAAAAAGATCAATCAGAGTCCAGTGGGAGCTGCTGCTCACCCAGCCACCGGGGGTCGGAAGCGTAAGAACGCATCTACGCTGAAAGACTGGGACTACGTGTACAATGCACAAGGAGGAGACGATGCGATGATTATCCGGCGACGCTCGAACAGCTCGTACTCGAGCTCGTGCGCCAGTCCGCGGCGTTTGAGCATCGACCAGTCAGCGTATGAGTCGCCAAACGCGATGGTGGCTTCCGGCACGACAAAACCATCCGATGATGATGATCATCAGGCAAAGGAAGATGATAGTTTCCTATTTGCAAAGCCTACACCGAAGCCAGTCACCAACCCGGGGACGGGGAATGAAATGAAGGTCGACCCATCACTGTTGGCCAACATGAGAGGAAAACTGTCGAAGGCATTGAAGAACATCCGCGACCCGTTGGAAATGAGTGACAAAAAGCATAGTTCCCCACCGAACAACACCACCGGCGGGAACAATGCGGCGAAACAAACGCAAGCGAAGAGAAGGGCCGGCGCTAAGGGAACGCCCGCGATGTCGCTAGATGAGGTGGACTTTGGTGGGGAATACGTGGTGAGTGCCACCGGGGAGCTTATTAAACAGGAAAACGACGACCTTCACGAGGCCACCAAGCGACGCCTCAATGACATGAAACAAGTGTCCTGGCAACGCTATGGTGCGTATGTGGAAATCTTGCTGAAAACAAAGGGGATAGTTACGAGTGGCGGTGGTGATAACATGACTGCCCTGAAGGACGTTTTTTCGATGCAGGTAATGATAAGGACTAGAAACCGCTCAGTAACACAAACCTAGCATCTAACACGCCTATCCCGTCTCTCGTAACAGGCAATGAACGAGCTTTCCGAAGTATTCACGCTGCTGGAAAAGGAATCGCGCGTTGCGGCCGTACTGTTAATGTCCTCCGGTGAACACTTCAGCCGCGGTTTAGATGTGGGCCACCTGCTACAACCGGTACATAAACGAAAAGTGAATGCCGAAGAAATGGGGGAATGTTTGAAGTAAGTTTAAAGATAGAAATCTAAGAAAAGACCCCCTCAATCCCTTGCCCACAAGCGCATGTAAGGTTTCGGGTTTCTTATTCTTCTACATAGGTATATATTATTTCTTCTTTAAACCACCTCTTCCAATCACTCTCTGAATTTATCTACCTCGACATGCCTGATCTTTCCTTTTTATAGCCTGATCATTCTCTACAACAATCGCCGGGCATTATGATGACTAAACCAACTCTTCTTCTTCGTCCAACTCATATGTACGCTTTCCATTGGCAGGTCGTTTTTAAAGTCGTTGATCTCCTTCTCCAAACCGATCGTGGCCGCGGTGCACGGCGATGTGCTCGGGATGGGCGTTACAATACTGCCCATATTTGATATCGTGCTAGCGCAGACCGGCAGTACCTTCATGACACCGTACGGCCATTTTGGCTATCTACCGGAGGCGCTAAAGGCGTTCACCAGCTGCCGTACGCTGAAACCGAAGGCCGTAAGAATTATCATGTTTTCTTTTTTATGTTTCGTTAACGTTCACAAAAATGTGCTGCGGGTTATAAGAAAACGTTAATAGCTCTCATTTATTTCTATACAAAGTTTTACTCCAAGAGCATGTTAGTTGATAAGGTTATTTTAAAATTGTTTGTTTAACAACTTGTAGCTTTGGTTGGTTATTTTCAACACCTATTTTTCGACCATGATTATCGAATCGAATATTTTCTATCGCAAATGTTAAACAACAGACAAGCTCATAACAATATTGCAAAGATTGCCCAGATTAAATTATTTTTTAATTTCATTTTAATACATATCTTCTTTCTTCCACTTCTCGTGCCATTTTCTTCCCCTCCCTTAGCTGACCGATTTAATCCTGCAAGGGAAGCGCATTTCTTCCGTTGTTGCTCTAGACTATGGTCTCGTGACGGATGTTGCTCCGTCGGATCGCTTCCACGAGCGTGCGCGTGCGCTAACGGTGAAGATGTCCTCGCAATCCACTCAGGTAAGTGTTACCAAATAATTATACATACACACACATACGCACACGCACAAACACACACATACATTGCACACATACGATTCTCGGATGTTTACCACCAGTCGTAGTCGTAGATCGGCACACAATGGGCAATATAGGCCGGGCCTTCGTAAAACAACTCGCTGATATCGTTTTCGGTCTCATCCAGATCAAACTTGCACTGATGCGACACGGGGCAGGTGCAGCGGTGGTAGATGAAGCCGTAATCTCGTCGCCCGTAGCCGCAGAACTCGTGCGGAGCGCAACGCTTCAGTGCTGGGAAAAATAGATATGATCATGCGAGAGATGAGTGTTAGTTGGTTTTTCAAAGGATGCACGATCTTTTTGGCACCGACGCTTCTCAACAGATTTACTGATTTAAAAAAAGGTTTATGCGATTAAAAGAACGTACAAAGAATTTCCTGGGTTCTAGAATCACCTAAAACATGCATATGTCTGGGATTTTGAAGTATTCTTATCTTGAAAACGAAATGTGCTTGTTACCAACGTAACAAACGCAACAAGGGTTTTGTACAAGATATGGTTTATTTATCTAAACTAATCAATCAATCAACTCAAAAATAGTGCTGCAACCCTAATAGGTTTCCTCTTGAAGCCAGGACAGAAGAAGCTATCTGTCCAACTGAATTGAAAACTTTCTATTCCCCATTTTCATAAATTGGCGCTATTTTTCGATCCGTTTTTGATCGGCGTCCTCCTAGGTTTCTGTAGCTAAGCGCTATCAGTAGTGGAAACTGGGTCAGACAGAGCCACAATATAGCAGAACTGTACATTCAAGCCTTGTAACAAATTCACATGCCGAGGCGATAAAAAGCAATGAACAAAATTCTACATGTTTATAATAGTCGAACGAATTTAGATCCAATCTTCTGTCAACAAGAATTTTTAATTGACGTTCGTATTTTGAAAATAACTGTTATACATTTCTAGGCAATCGATTCTACGTCGTTGCTATTGGTGGGATTTCTAAATGTTGTAAATTGACCTAAGGATTGTTGAGCATCGTGACTATCGAAAAAAATGTATGAACAAGTTCATCGATTTCAGTTGTTTTAGGAAGATTAATATCGATCCTCTTTTGGGAGATGTTTCTATCAGTTTGCATGTAACATATCAATCGCACACTATATTGTGACTATCGAAAAAAATGTATGATCAAGTTCATCGATTTCAGTTGTTTTAGGAAGATTAATATCGATCCCCTTTTAGGAGATGTTTCTATCAGTTTGCATGTAACATATCAATCGCACAATATGCGTTTGCAAACGAGACAAACCTCTTTAGTAGATCTGTTCTTTCTTGTATAAATACTACACACTACATTGGTCTCTGAAAAGCCAACGGTACCTACCTATGCACTTGTAATTTTGTACCACGGTAATTATATGCCGGGCATCGTTAAAGTCCTCCCCAGATCGGTTATGGAACATCCAATAGCTCTGCCGATGGTCGCACAGGCAGTCGACAACGATCGAAACGTTCTTCACGTTATAAGACTGGTACAGTGTTTTGCGCCGTAGCGCAATCTCGCCGTCCCGGCATGGACGAAGATTACGGAGCGGCTCACAGAACTTCATCTGCGTTCGGCTATTCACGTTCATCACGTTACCGTGCATCGAATGCACTACCGGGCAGCTCTGGGCACTTAGTGGGCAACGGCAAATCTTATCCACCGTACTTGGCATCCAATAGCGGTTGTGGACGATGTTACAAACCTCGTTTTCCCGGCACGTCCCCATCATCGTGTCCTAGAAGATGGTAATAATCGAATCGGTTTGGTCGCGGTTTTGTTTTTTGGGTCATGTTTTCTCTCGCCCTGATCCCTCTGTGCAACGATCTTACATAATCTTCATAACGATATTTATAAGAACTAGCGGCGAGTGCTGGCCCGAATAGGGTCGCAACGAAGCCAACGATTAAAACCGAATTCAACGACCGACTCGTTGCGCTGCATGATATTCCTGCTGATGCTACGACCGTCACCATTCCCATTGGACTGCGTTAAATGAAGCAATAAACACGACCACAGTTTATTCGCGTGCCCGAACGATAATCACTCGATCTCCTTGTGTTCGATAGTCCGTGATATAGTAGGGCCCCACTAGCCGATCCAAACGACGCACCATTGGCAAAGAAACTAAACAGTGCGCTCTGCCAATTGGATCGCCAAGCAGCGCAAAGAACGATCGTGCCGGTCCCGGCGTTCGGTGAATCTAATGGAGAGCCATGATGAGCAAAATCTAGGAGACAGCGTTGCCTGCTGTGTCTGGTTTGCCTTGGGTTGACCCCATGCATCGAGACTGCTGGTCGTGTTTCGAAATACCGGCCATTGGCAGAAGAAGCCAAACGCCGAAATTGCAAACTCTCCGCTCACGAGAAGTTAACATTTTTTTTTTCCTTCCTTGCATCCAGCAACACGATGGCAGGGCAGGGTCATGTAGACATATGGTATCCGGTGTTTCCTGCCAGTGAAAAATCGGCCATCCCCTTCTTTGCTTCCTATCTCCCATTCTTTTTTTTTCGGAAGATCTTCCTGGGGTGGGTAAGCAGTCCACAGGACGGCAGTTGCGGAGCGAAAAAAGAACGTCTTCTTAAAAACATTGATATACTTGTTTAAAAACCCACCTGCACGCTGTCGAATAAATGAGGATGATTTGGGGAAATGGAACGTGCCAACAGGAGGCGATCGTCACCCATTGCAGTGGTGGCATATCGTGGTTCTAGTTAACAAATGAAATTTCTTCTCATCTGTCGATTAACCTGTCTTTGCATGTAACATTTAAAATTTTTCTTAAAACAGGTTGAAAGAATATTCATTTTAAATAATAAACATTAAAACTATGGACTTGCCTGGACTATATGTATTTGGGCGAACTGTTAAATAAGTTTATGCGATCAGTGTTATATATCCCACACATTGCTGAATTTATGGGTAGTATAGTGCGCTAATCGTTATTTTCGAATGAAGTGCCGCGTGCGTCTTTTATGTCATGCTTTTAAAAAGCAAAAGCACAAAAGAAATAGTTTTGAAGTTACGCTTAAATTATTGCTTGTATCTATTTTTAATCAACTCAGAATAAACCATTCACAAATGTCTTTATCTCTATCGTAATTATGTTTACCAGAAGGCCATATTTTATCCAGCGTTTTCAATAGATATATATATAAATAAATAAATAAATAAATCAATCAATTTCAATCAACAAAAAAGTAAACTCAACTAAGGAAGGGACCAAATATTGCTTCGAATGACTTGTGTGAATCCTACTAAAGGAATGTTTGAAACCATGATGATTTAATTCAGAAAAGTTTTTGGAATTTTCAATACAATATTTGTAGAGTTAAATTGTTAATGGAAATCAAGTGACAAGGAAAAAATGCTTGATGAACAAAATTGAGTTCGACACCAATGTGGTAGTGTTAAAAAAATGGTTGCCCTCGGGCCTCGGGTTACCACTAGCCTACCCGCTTTTCCGAGCAACGAGGAAAATAAATCTTCCACCGTATATTGGCAACGAAATGACCATTCATTTCTTTTTTTTTTCCATTAACAAGGAACAGAAAAGTGGCTTGATGCCACTGATGATCCATTTTCATCGTTAAGAACTAGTCGCTCTCGCATATCCTCCACGTCGGTGCTCCACGTCCCGATGTCTTCCGCAACCATCCCCAATATCGAATCGTGAATCGGAATCGTTTAGAGTAGGTAGGCAAGAGCTAGCACGTTAGCGGAAGAAGTGAAAAGCCTGAACATCCATGCATAAACACAGTGCGACGATGGGAAATTTGTCTTACGCGCCGAAGCAGCTGAGTTAAGCAAAAAAAAAGTGAATAGATGGTTCGTAACATGACCAGAGCAACGTTTAGACAGCCGGTAGACATAAATAAACAAACATAATCAGACGTTTAGCATCATCACACGCCAAGTGGATCATGTTTCCTTTAGCGGATCATCTACTTTGATCATGAGCAAATGCAACTGTTCGGCTGGTGGAATTTATTTATTTCTTCTCCCTCATCAAAGGATCGATCACTTCGAATTACGGCTTCATGCGTATGCGCTGCAAACATGTTTTAAATTGTTAAATCAAGTTTTGCAATGTTGAGTTAAAAACTTAAAAAACATGTTATTCGTAAGGATGTCACTAGATTCGAAAGTAACAGATCACTTCTTCTTCTTGGCGTAACAACCTCTTGGTCATGCCTGCCCGTTATGGGCTTACAAGACTTGTTTCCCTGTTGTACGTGGATAGTCAGTCCTCTCGTACAGGGGAGGGTCCGGTCTCGGTTGGGATTCGAACCCACGCCGTCGAGGATGTGAGCCCCGGCGCTCATGGGCCGATTTTTCTAACCGGCGCTACCGCTCGGCTGTCGCGGGCTCCAACAGATCACAGATAGTGCAATTTCTTTTTTTCTATGCAGAGAAAGTGGTTACCCATAATTTTAATTACACTGCTACATTAATTTGAGAATAACGATAAAAAAAATCTTTTTGGGAACATGTTTTGTTCAAAAATCCTGTGTTCATAAAACATTATTCCTTTTTTTTTAATTAAGACCGATTGGGAAACTGAAAACGAAGGACTTAGAGAAGTGGTGTATTGAGAGTTTTGTTTGGCCTATGACCTTTTTAGAATGTTAGATTATTTATATCATAGTTTCACTGGTTTTTGATAACTTACGAGTTAATGAAGTTGCAACGAATGTAACGAAGTCTGATGAATGCGTGGAATGAAGTATTATGAATTCTCATTAGAATGCTGTCAAATGTTCATGATGGATTTATACAAAATACGTTTTGGTTGTGAATTGTATGTAAAAATCTAACGGTAAGTCGTGTTATTTTATTACTAACAGTAATTACTAAGCTTCTACTTAAAATGGACGTGTAATACGGGGAATACATGTGAAAGAGGAGGGATTGGTTGTTGCACTGTTTCATAATTCTTACTACAATTGATTTACAACCTATGGATCTATGGATAGAGCAAGCCTAAACGTTGCAAGCCAGCTGATCGCCTCTGTGAACTCCCGTATTGGATCGTGAAACCGGAATATGGCATCTGTGAAGTTCGGTTGTTACTGTTTCTATGCAATCGAATATCGGAACCTTAAATTTCACTATCGCATTGTCAGATTGGATACCGGTTTGTTGTGTGTTTCATAGATGCAAATTGTGTACATATTCATAATTAACGTTACTGTCGACAATTAACGTAACCGATTTGGAAGTGCAATTTTTTTATAATAATTAATTAATCTATGGAATAACAGCGTATACGTCATGTGTGAACAGTAAAGTCTTTAGCAAATGGTTGACTACTTATGTATGAGTATAAAATTGAATCTATGAACAAACCGGGCCTCCAATCTGAAAATCTGATAATAAAACTGGTTGACTACTTATGTATGAGTATAAAATTTGAATCTATGAACAAACCGGCCTCCAATCTGAAAATCCGATAATAAAACTTAAGGGTCTGATATTTGAGTTCATAGAATCATTAACAAAGTTCATAGATGTCATGATGGATTTCAATATTCCATAACGGAGTTCACAGAGGTAGAATATTGCCATAGAAAAAGGCTGTATTATAAAAATATTTACTTTCTTCCCAGGCAATTCAATCGATCAAACAACATTTGCGTCGGGAATTCCTGGCCAAACTAGACTTTGTGCTGACTTTGGAGCAAAAGAAGCAGACTCAACAGTGGACCACACCTGAATGCCAGCAGAAATTCAAGCTGTTTATCAACAAGGGAGGAGAACTGGGACGGATTGCGTAGGAAACTAGCATTCAATTTGGTAGATAACACTGCTGCAACTACATTAAGCAATTCTAGCGGTTCTAGGAATTTTTAAAATGCCTTTTTAGTAACATTTAGGATGTGTGTAGATCGTTTTACATCAAACTTTGCAAATGAGAGACGTTCGTAATCATTTTTCATCGAGATCACCTGGAGGCGAAGAGGTCGTGAGAGAACCGGTTATTTATTGTAATATTTTACAATAATCTCAAATCATTATCTACACTTTCCGACAATCGTTGTTATTTGAGCAGACATACTATCTGATAGTGCTTTCTTTCGTATGATCAAATTTATATCATTATATATGAGCAAAGTGTAGGCACAACCACACCACCAATCGTTTATTGTTCATGATGTTTTAATTATCGTTAGAAGTTTGCAATATGGAAATGCAAATGCAAGTGACATCCACGATTAGCAATAGTGTGTAAGTAGGGATTGCTTCAATTGCTAAATAATTTGATTTATTTTGGGTGGCGATAAAAAACGTCTCCCTCATACCTTTGATTCTTCTGTTATCCAACATTATCTACAGTGAGCTTATATTTGCAATATTAGCTTAAAATGGAAGGTAGTTTTAAGAAATTTCTACAAAAGGCTATCTTGAAGAAATGTAAACGTGAAAGGTACAAATATATATTTTTCTAACTTTATAGTTCTAACCAAATAGTTATCTGAAGTTTTTATCAATTTTTTAAGAAAGAAAGGTTTAGGAATTCTTAATCTTTGTCTGCCAGAGTTTACACCAGTACGAATTCGCAAGCTAATCTGGTGATGAAGACTTGTAAGGGATCAAAGAACTGGCCAATATGGCTCATTTTTAGTAATTCAACTTATCAACTTTTGTCTCTTTTCTATAATTGTTAGTAAAAATTAAGTTATATAAAACTTAAAGCTTTTATATCCTCATAAAAACTTTTTTTTCAATTATTTTTAACGTTGCTGATACTATTGGACGCAAATGTGAACCTTCCGATTCATGTAAAGAAAAGAATAAAGTCAAGCAGTATTCACTTCAGGCAAATCTAAACGGTTTTTTATTTACACCGAAATAGCTTTACAGTTGTTCAATAATTATTTTAAAAATAAATATTTGCCACTGACGTTTATTTCATTAATTGATTTCGTATTACCATTAATTTGCCTGTAAGATTATTAACCATGGATTGACCTTCTGCTAGGAATTCCTCGTACAATTCAGCTGCTGCTACCTGCTTGTGATATTTGGTATATAGCTCTTCATAATCTTTCTTAAGTTGCTGATGTTCCGCTTGCAAAATTTTGTAATTTTCTTTCGCCGTTTTTAATTCTACAGTCGCTTTTGTTTCTAAGTTATCCTGCACGTAGCTACCATTCAAACTAATCAACCTTTCCTCTGCAATAACGCCAAATAATTTGTTGCGCACTTCCAGTTGGCGCTTTTCGGGAAGGTTTTTAAGTTCCATGGAAATATACTCTAAAAATAGATCCTTGGGAAAGGCTTCGTTTTGTCCAGCCTGCTGGTGATCGTCGTTTTTATGTATTCTGCCCAATCGTTTGATTGCGGGGGTTTGAGTCGTATCACTTGTTGAAGCTGATGATTCTATATCGGATAGTGGATCCATTAAGGATGTTTTTTGATCCTCATCATCTGAAGGGGAGCGCTTGATTTCGGTCTGAAATAAAAAGAGCAAATGTTGACAAGAAAAGAGCAGAGAAAACAAATCATCTAAACGCTGCGTCTTTTCCAGCAGATTGCAAAACTAATTGCTTTCATACATGCTTCAGGTTGCCCAATTCTAGGATTGACCCGTAGGTATACGAGAGCATTTATCGTATTAAATATTATATCTTTTTTCCATGTAAAACAAGTACAGAAAATACTTACAGAGTCCAATAACCTTTCCATATCTGTACCCTTTGACAAGAACGAAACCATCACATCGTATGCGAACCAAACGGGTTTGTACACTTTATCAGAACCTGAAAAAGGAAATGATGTAAATTAAGAAATCAAATTTACGAACTTATTATCAGCTTACCTGTCGCCTTCTGTTGACTTTTCCTCACTTTCGCTTTATATGTACGGAAACAGGAAAGAACGATCTTCCATTGACTGAGGACGAATTGTTTGGGTAGGCCAATTTCTCTGGCAATCTCTGTCCATGCATCGTTCAGCTGTTTTATATCTCGATGAACTTTCAAATGTTTGTCCCATATTAAGGGTCTTTTCTTAACTTCCGTTATGAGTTTTAAAGTTAATTTTTTGTCCTAAAAAAGAAATTACAATCGAATACACAAACACATAAAAACAACTCCCAAGAAACCGTTTATGCCGTTTTTGTTGGGACATTAACATACATGTGTATTACCTTGGATGCTTCGTTTTGACGGAAAACAATGAATCCACGTTTTAAAGTTGTTATATATATTTGACTATTATCTACATCATTGATGTGTTTAAAGTTTAGAATACTAACAGATGTTTCACGTATTTTGAAAATTAAAATCCTATGTTAAAGCTATTCATATTTGCGCTTTCCCAATTTTGTTATGGTCACTGCAAAAAAAAAAAAACTCCACGTTGGCTGCTATTCAGACGGTAGTCGTCCAGTAAACTTACGATAAAATATGTAAAAGCTGCTTCATTAGCAAAGGCATTGCGAAAACGGATGGTTATTATGTTATGAGCTAGGAGGAAACACAAATGATACCATTTTTTGCTAAATCTCATGAAGCGCAAATTGCGTTGCAAACCAAAGTTGTCCGGAAGGGAAACTAAAGTGCGGAAAACAACACCCTCTTGCATGCTATTACGACGATATACTGGAATACTTACCAGCTGCCTCCTTACTTTCTTCTTCTGTTCCATTTTAACTTTGCTGGAATGCGATGCGAAATTTTTGCAAGGAAGGATTCGTAAACAAACAAATTTTCGCACGTACCCAGTTTGGGTGCAAAACATTTGCAAACGCTTTTGACACTTCCAATTGATTTGACAGTTTTAATCCAAGGCTACTAGAACGAATTTGCTATCTTAGCAAATTTAGCTTCATTCTAGTAACCTCAGTTCATATCAAGATCAATTCAACGACAGCGTCCGGTCAAAGCTATTTTCTGCTCCACTGCTTCAATTTGCATGCTTGTGGAAGATCTTCGCAAAAATGTTCGCGGAATAGGTAATTGGAAATTTTAGATCTTCTTCTTCTTTTTTTTTCTTCTTCTATTATGCGAGTCGGGGTATATCCTCCTACGCTAAGTCGAACAATTTGTTCCCTTACTCGTAATCAGAACTGTCCGAACTCCTATAAAGGGGCTCGTTCTTTAGGACCGGCTATAATAGCCATATGTCCACCCGCCGTCCACGGGAGGGATAATTCCTTCCGTTCTTCAGATCACAAAACGAAATTAAGTGTGTTTGTCTGCCTTATGCGCAGCCTTCCTCCAGCACATATTAGGCCGCTAATAGACGGGGCGTGCCGACGTGTTGCTTGCTCGAAGCAACTCTGCGTCCAGACAGGCGTGTCGTCTAGCGCGTGCCGAAAGTGACATACCCAGCGTGCAAAATCATCAAGCTTTCTCGTTTTGTCTAACTAACAATTGTTAACAACAAAACGAGATAGCACGACGATGTTGCACGCTGGGTACCCAATTTGTAGTTTTACCACACTTTCTTGGCAGCTCGTGAGAGCTAAACAAAATTTCAAGCAACTGTCAAACATTTTCCCACGGACCTCTTTTCCATTGATCTTGGTTCGTATGTTATAGCTGACAATATCGTGTCGCCGGCACGTCGTAAATAGTTCGATTGTTTACTTTCAATAACCATGTCGCTCAATCTTGGCGATCCGTTCCCGAATTTTACTGTCGACAGCACGGCTGGGCAGATCGACTTCCATCAGTGGATCGGCGACAGCTGGGCAATCCTCTTTTCGCATCCGGCAGACTATACACCCGTCTGCACGACCGAATTGGCGGCCGTAGCCAAGCTCGTGCCAGAGTTTGATAAGCGTAATGTGAAACCGATCGCCTTATCATGTGACACGGTCCAGTCCCACCGAGGATGGATAGAGGATATCAAAGCGTATGGTCAGCTACCATCCGGCGAACCATTCCCATTCCCTATCATCGATGACTCGAAGCGGGAGCTCGCAGTTAAGCTTAACATGCTCGACAATGACGAGATCGGTTCGAGCGGGTTACCGTTAACTTGCCGGGCGGTGTTCGTGATAGATTCCAAGAAAAAGCTGCGTCTTTCGATTCTCTACCCGGCCACGACGGGGAGAAACTTTGCAGAAATTTTGCGCACCATCGACTCGATGCAGCTTACTGATCGCCGGAAAGTGGCTACACCAGCAGATTGGACCCAAGGGGATGCCTGCATGGTGTTGCCTACGATTCCAGACGAGATGCTTGGGACCCTATTTCCGGACGGTGTCACAAACGTATCTCTGCCCTCGGGTTTGGGGTACTTGCGTAAAACTCCAGGTTCCTGAGAAGCGAGTCATTTGATACATTTCCTTTGGGCACCCTATCCTTCATCCCGTCAAGTACGAAATTATTAATTACACTACAAATTAAGTGTGATAGGTTTCTAAATGGCATTGAAACTTAATTACTAATTTTATATAGGTTTGTCCCAGCAACTTCTGTTGGGAACATCGAATCACAAAAATACATTCGATAACATTTATAAAACACAACATAACGCCTACATTCACTGGAATGATCTAAAGAAAAACATTCGTCATTTAACATCCGATAAAAACACGTACTGGTCCAGTATGACTTTGGAAAGGTATTGCTCGAGATAACTTCTTGGAATTTCTGCGACCCGGGTAAAGATTTCAAGAAAACGTAAACCAAACAGGGCTTCCATTCCAACAGGTTGTTTTGCTCTGTAATTAAACAAATGTTGAAGCAAACATTACAATTTTGACACAGCTTGAAATCAAGATGGTAATACACTCACTCTAGATTAGCGTGAACAAAGGACAGCACGTATTGGCAGATATACTGAAGAAAGACATCCATTTCGGTGCCATCAAATTGTCGGAATAGGGTTAAAAGGGCAACCGTGAGCGGGTGCCCGTCGACGGATTCATTCTTCTTTTTCGCCACCAAGCTGTCGACGTTCTCCATGTATTGGAACTTGCTCAACAACGCAATCACGTACAAAAACACCACCAGTGGTAGAAAGCGTGGCGAATCCTGTTTCAGATAGACCTTCTGATAGGGATCGTACAATCCCGCGTAAAGTAGGTACGAATTTAGTTCGGAAACGGTCTGGGCCGAGGGAATTGGGTGACTCTCATCTAGCCTGTGGCGCTTGAAGTCCAAAAGAATGGCTCTAAAAGATTCGGAAGAATTAAAATCGAATTATATGGCACAAGTTACATCTTTAGCGTGCTGTTATCTTACATGTTCAACGTTCTCAGGGAAGCTTCCAGCTTGGTCGCCTTGATCTTACAACTGCTGTTCAACTCTAACGCTATATGGCTACGTATTATTTGCTTTTGTCCAATTTTCAGCAACCAATCGGCGATACCGGTGGAGCTCATGAATCGCGCCACGGAAGAGACGAAGGTATTGTAGCTTTTGGTAGGATTTTCCACAATATCACCCTTTTCTAGGTCGGCTTTAATGCCTCCCAGTACGTCGCCCCAGTTGCCCTCATTGTGGACCTTTTTCTGTACCGTCGATAGGAACGTTTCGAGCTCGAACTTGATCATTGCACTGTACAGACGATCGAGACCCATCAGACCGGCTGGACCGATAGTGTCGTTAATTTTACTGGCAAACTTGTTCGTCATAAGAAGCTTGTGTGTTTTGAAATCGTACCAGCTAGAACAAATGTCAACGTACACTGTTATCCTATGCAAAAGAAATAGATTTGATAAGAAATAACGAAAAGTTAATAAAACAATCATGACCACGTTATCCCGATTACAGATTACTAAATCATAACAAATGTAAGAAAAGGTGAAATATAAATAAAACTTACTTTGGGTCTGTAATTCGCAAAATCTCTCGGGCCAGCCTACCCATAAAATTGATCGAAGTCATATCAAGTGGAGCGTAGATCGGTATTGGGACCAAACCTTCACCAGCTTCGTTATTATTTCCCAGACCGCCTTGTAACGGTTTGTTCTTTAAAAACGGTTGACATTCCTTTTCTACGTTGAATTGCACAATGCGGTGCATCTCCTCGTTCCAAATGCGCATGCAGTGGATGTTAAGGTAGTCCTGTACGTACTCGAACGATCGGCGATACCCCCGGATGATCTTATGCAGAGCCTCCAGGCGCGGATAGAGTTCTGGTTCTTTCGCCTTGGCATTGAACACCACCTGCTGGTGAAATGCTTCCGAGACGTTCTGCACCAGCTTGCGCCGGATGCCATCTTCGAGGAGTCGCTTCGAGTCTAGCTCCACTACACCGACGAGAGTGGTCTGCATGGCTAGAATGCCCTCGGTGAAGGTGGACAGGGTGTAGGTGAGTTTGGCCACCTGAAAGCGCTCTTCGAATTGGGCGTACTCTTTCATCTTTTCCTTCTCCAATCGAGCCGGCAGCTCACGGAGTACATTGGTCTGCAGGTCGACGATCTCCGCGAGGATGGTGAACATCGTTTCCGGGATAATTTGTACCACCTTGCGTACAAAGTTTGCCAGCTCATTGCTGTAGTACTTGGACACATCGATCAGGTGTTCTGATTCGGCCTGATTAAGGCGCAGTAACGGTATCTCTAGTGCTGACGCCAGCTTTAGGAATGTGGACCGAAGTTTAATTACTAACCTCGGTTGACGGCGTATATTTTCCTGCATCATCGGTGTGTAGCACTCGATCAACCGCCACGCGTAGCTAAAGTCCCCGATCAGCTGCAGGTTAATGAGATCGTTCTCTTTGATGCTGATTGTGTGAAACATTTCGTGCAAAAACTGGCGTGTCTCGAGAATGTGTTGTTTCACTTGCATGTTTTTGCTGAGACCGTGAAAATCCTGCACCTCCTCCAGCGCCTGAAGCAGCTGAATGATCGTACGGCCCGTTTGGTTAATGTGCTTTTCCTCCTTGCTCAACCCATCGATCTCCTTGCGAATGTTGGCGAAACATTTGCTCAGGCTGTCGTTTTTACGTGTCTTCACAAACGGCCGCACGCCCGAGAATGCGTCGGCCAGGTCCTGCATTCGATCGGTCGCTTCACGTCGGAACGCTGCCCACCGGTCGTCCTTTTCCTCCAGCAGTCGCTTGAGCATTTCGCGAATTTTTAACTCCAGCTGACTGGTGTTCAGGAGTAGCTCGAAAAACAGCACGCCTTTAAAATCGATTTCCTGCTCGATCAATTCTCGCACTTGACGGCAACGTTTGGTGGAAGCAGAGGACCCAACATCGAACGTACATGTACTGCTAGTGTGCAGCATTACCCAGCGCACGGTAATGTTGCATTCGCGCACGAGTGCCATCACTTTAGGCATGTGATCGAGGAGTTTTTGCTCGGTTAAATTCCCTTCACGCAGGATACTTCTGCTACGGGTTAGCAAAAGATCCATCGATTGCTTCTGTCGGTGGCTTATTTCCTTCAAATTGGCATTGTCCAGCGTGTTCGTGAGTGCCGTCTTTGCTGCCTTGAATGGTTCCCATGCGTCTGAAAAGGAGCGTCCGTTTAAATTTAATAATTCGAAAACGCGCAGCGATATAGTGCATAATTTACAACTAAAATCGTATTATCCAAAGTTGTTGGTGCTTCTATAATGAAAGCAGCTACACATATATTCAAAAATGATACCGTTCCTTTTAACAAATAATACAACTTACTTATCAAATTCACCGTTATTCCCATGTACAGAGACACGATCCAGTTATCGGAGAAAAATTTATCAACAATTTCACGCATCCGTGCTGGCTGAGTGTGTAGTGTCTTCGGAGAAAAAAATAGACACACGTACAACATACCAGCTTGATTGGCAAGTGCAGTTGACCGTTGCTCTGGTAACGGGTAGACGGTGATCTGATTGTACACATCATCGGAGCGCAATCTTCCGATCACCATTTCTATGTAAAGTTGATTGATCGGTACACGAGCGAAATAGTCCTCGGGGTAACTGGCGGATTTACGCCCGCTACCCCCACCAACTGTATCATTAAAACCCGTAGAGCGGAGTAGTTTGCACACTTCATCGATGCTGCTGTCGCTGTGCGTTTTTAGGGCACTGTACCGATTGTAAGAAACTAGAATACGTTCCCTAACGACGCCGGGTATATGCAGATCAGCCACCAGCAACATCATACCGTACAGGTATAGTGCTTCACACTGAAATTGAGGGAGGGAATGTTGAATGGGAAAAAACCGCCCATAAATATGATCGTTTTCCTAGACAGTTACTTACCATAAGCTGTTTTCCCTCTTCATCCTGAAACACCTTTTCCATCGACTGTTGGATGAACAAACCGGCATTTAATTCTTCGATGAACGTGTTCAAGTCCTTCACGTATTTATGAATGCTTTCAAATACAATGTAGAATCGGTTCAGTGTTACAATACAGGTTTCTCGCAATTCTTCGTCGATCGTGCGAAGCTTTTCGTCTGCCTCGATCTTCGCCTCCTGTGCATCAGCGATTTGGAAGTAGCTGAAGTCTTTAATAATTTCAGCATATTTTTGTTGCTCGTCCTTCGTTTTCAAGCTGCATGAAATAAAAACATAATCAATACGTTTAGAATGTAGGGAGTGGGCCGGGGAAATCAGAGGCCTACTAAAACAATTCCGGAACGTAGTCTTTTAAGCGTAGCAGCTCACAAATGATCGTATTTCCTTCAGCAACAATTTGCAAAATTGTCTGTCCGCAGACATTGTTTTCAGCAAGGAATTCAGTCGTCATGATCACTGTTGATAACTGCTGCACTTGCAGTGATTCATGAACTGCGGTCGACCGAACTTGAACAGAATTGTTTTGATAATGTTATTCGTAAGAAAAGGCGAAGAAAGATAAGGAGGGAAGTAACACAATCAGGTGTTATATGTAGTAGTGATTGGCTTTCCGACCGTGTAGCATTTCAGTGGGGACGATTTTCTGGCGGGATAAAAAACTGCTAATTAACCTGAGCGCTGGTTTGAGCCCATCGCGTTATGATTCTTGAAAATTTAATGAAATATCATTGTGAAAACAAAGGGACCGGAACATTTTTCCCATTCCACACATTAGAAAAAAAATTGTGATATGTCATACTGTCAAATCTAATTTAGGTGTATGCGTGTATGCGGCTTTCCGTGCCGCTGTAAAATCTTATTCACAAACAAACAGCAGCGTACGCACCGCATTTGACATTTGTCAAGACGGCAGTCAAGAAGATTGTTCAGTAGCGTCTTGAAACATTATAAAGTTGGAAGTGAAATTCCAATCAAGTGATTTATTAAAAATAGTGAAAACCTATCCTAAGAAGTGTGAAGGTAAGTAACTACTTGTTGTGACCATAGGAAAGTATTTAGTGTGGTTGTTTTTGAACCTCAAGTTTGGAAGCGCACTTGCGTTTGCGTTTTGCAGTGATGCTTCCTAGCCGATTAGCTGAAGAGAACAGTGGCTGCAATAATTGATGGTTGCAATAATTAGAATAATCAAACTTTGAGTGCATTTGTGCATGTTCTTGTAAAATTTGATCGCGAAAAAGGTGTAAACAAACGCGACTTGGTTTATGGACATTTTAGCGCTCTAGCCGTCAGGTGAAGCTTGACGCGTAAAAGCTTCCCCACACCCAAAAGAAGGTGGACAAGAAGTATTTGATGAGTTTGAGTGACATTTCATCCTACGCGCCACTAATTGTGCCAAATTCTTCTAACTGACATAGCCAGCGGTTTGTTGTAAAATATTTTGATATGAAAAAACAGTTTTCATTAAATTGTTTGTCTCTTCCATGTTTGGATAAAGTATTTCAATTGCTGGTATGAGCTAGTCACTGGGAAGCCATTTTGAATCACATGCATGGGGCTCCGTACAGCGTGGAATTTCATCAGCGTTCTCAATGAAATGCTTCGTGGTCTTTTGAGAGTGCTTTAGTTCAGCAGGTTGCAAAATGCACAGGTTGCCCCACTTGGAAGTTTTTGTAGAGCCTGTGCGTTGGTTGAAAAATGTGTAAACAATTTTACAAAACTAGATCGCTTAAATGTTTCTTTAATTGACAGCGGCTGTCATGTATCATAGTGTGCGTGAAACCTACATCATTTTAGCGAAAAATTGAACTGTTTGTTTTATTGAATTAGCATCGTTTAACACATTCGTTTTGCTGAATCGGATTAAACTAATTTCGATATTAGAATAAAACAAACAACTGCGTATAAAATTATACAACTGCGGGCATTTTAATCCATCTAGTTCAGATGACATCGAGCTGTCAGCTGGCATATAGCACAACTACATCTACATGTTTCTTTAGCTGTATGTGGGTTGTGCTGAAGCATAAGCAGTCGCCATTTTGTTTTTCTTGAGCATCGATCGAACTTCCAAGCATCATGTCGAATTTTGCCGCGTTTGTGTGCACGTACGACGCGTTGTCAATGCTGACAGCTCTGGTTGCATAGGCTGGCTTTGTTGATCGTTCTCGTATTTTTCCCTCTATCGGCTACAGTCGCATTTGACAGCTGAACAACAGCCCCAGCAGTCGCTAGAAAAACATCGAGAAATAGGAATCTGCCTAGTTTTAGTTTGGAATTATTCGCGATAGTAAAATGAACAGTGTGCGATACGGCTGATAGCCGTAGCAAACGGAGTGCAGTGAAATCGTGCAAAAGACTTGGCATACGTTCTCGAACTAACAGAAAGAGTTGGATCTTTTTCTCTCGCAGTTATCTATCTGCATGTGCACGCGTGTGTGCACAGCGTTTGCCCCAAGTTTGCGAAGAAAATACTCGTCGAAGCTATCGTCCTCTGCGAAACAACGGATAAAATAAAGAGGCATCAACACGCCCGACAAAAACACTTCACTGAAAGGATACAAGAAAACTGGAGACCGCATAAAGCGATAAATTTCTATGCCGAAGCACGAACTGTGAAAGAGTGCCCTTTTTCGTGAAAAGCCTACATCAATTGCAGCGTCAGTGGTCGCACTGCCACACTCTGGCTGCAGTGAAAGGCACCTGCCTGAACATTTCTTGTTGACACCAGTTAAAAACAATCCGCCAAGATTGAGGAAATAGAGGAAATCGTGGAGACCGAGGTTATCCTCTCTCCCGATGAAATGCACCATGAAGAATTCGAAATTACGACGGTACCCATGGAATCGACTACTGTCCTAACGACCTCCAGCGTAAGCACAAAACGAGACGTTCGTGATCTGGCACGGGAGGCGAATTTTCAAGCGAAGCTGCTCATGCAGGAGAATGAAGGTACGTATATTTGATGGTTAAAATTTGTTTCAGTTAGCACGATAGCGCACTTTTTGCCAGGACAAGTAGATGTACGCCGCGTCACCAAATAATGCGAGTTGTCTGGTTTAGGGCCCGCTTTTTCTACATGACAGCGAGAAAATAAATAGTAGGGAACTGTTCCGTAAATTCTCGTCTGTTCGTAAACAAGAGATCTATCAAAATCAATTGCATAATTTCCGATGTCAAAAAATTTGTAAATAGAACTTGTCCTTTTTTGATAGAAGTCCAAATGTCAAACATTTTTTTTCCTTGAGTCATCCAATAGAAGGTAACAATAACCGGGAAATGTAAATGTACGATATCATATCTTCATCAATATAAAACTAGAATTGATGCCAATCTAATGCTAAAAACGTCTGTACGTTTATTTATCGGTGTGCTATTTATCCCACTTGCCGAGTTGCGGTGAACTTGTGTCACGGTGACATCCAACATGGCGGCTTGTTGGTGGTTGAAGATGGCGTGAAAAATGTATTCACGCTTAAGACCTTTTGTCGAGTACCATTGGAACATCTCCTTTGTTACAATAATACAGTAAATCATCTATCGCCTGGAAGTAATAATTTGTGAGGATGCAAATTATGATTTGGACGTACTTTTGAAAACTGATAGCAAAGGAATATGTATATTAGACCGTGTGTATGTGTTGCGCGCTATGCCATGTTTATTTATATCATGTCATTTATCTATAGAAATATGTGCTCGTGAACATTTTGGTTCAACATAGCCGGAGATTGAACCATATAAAAAGCAAGAATGTTTCTTCGTCATCGTATTCCTCTGGTTTTATTCAGAACTAAAGGCAATTGTTTTCTGAACTTTGGAAATTTTATACTAATTTAGTGTCATCACAAGCTTTGCGTCAACGATTTAATTTTTTTTGTAAAAATGTTGGTGTGTGTGATGTTCATACGCATACATGTGTAAAGGTTGTAGTAGTGACGCTGGTTCTGTCAGAAAAAATTGTTTGCAAAGGTAACGTCAAAAATGTTTCGCCTGCAGAACCTGCGCTAGATACAACGTATCTCACTAATACTACGTCCACGCGAATATAAAGACAACAAAGTTTGTTCGACAAAAAGTGCCGTCGTGGAGTCCGATTGCTTTGACAGAGCTGTCGCAGAAGAAGAAGCGTGGGGTAGAGAAAGCGCGAATATTTTTCTTCCTTTCAACAGAAGCCGATCAGCAGAACAGCTGGAAATGTCGAAGTGTTTGACATGTTGACATTGAGAATGAATGTTTGTAATTACGTTTATTTATGTTTTGCATGACGACGTTTTAAACTTGATTTGTACAATCTGCTTTTAAATATGAATTTTTGTATTTTTTCTAAGAAATATGGAACAGCGACGAATTGGAAAAGTGTAGGACAAGGAGTGTACGAATGGTCGTTGTGTCTTGCAAGCATATATTGGCGCCAATATTTAAGCAGTATTTTATAACAAGAGTGTTTTTAAATTTTCAGCCCAAGAGCATCATTTCAAGCATGAATCGAGTGCCGACGACACGGAATGCTCTGATGCTGACCAGAAGATGGGCGATTGGACTTATAGTAACGAGCAGGAAATCAGCGATACGTTGAACTCAAGCAACCAAAGTTCGAGCCGGAAGCGCCGCGGAAATCTTCCGAAGCAATCGGTAAAAATTTTGAAGCGATGGCTGTACGAACATCGCTTCAACGCGTACCCAACCGACGCCGAGAAAGTTACACTGTCGCAAGAGGCTAGTCTGACGGTGTTACAGGTGCGCATACTGTCACCTTACTATCTTGAGGGAGTCAAGATTTAACAAATCGTGTTTCTTTTATGTTTCTGTCCGTTTATAAATAGGTGTGCAATTGGTTCATCAACGCACGGAGACGGATTCTGCCGGAAATGATTAGGCGGGATGGACATGACCCGCTACACTACACCATCTCCCGGCGTGGTAAGAAGCTAGCCGGAGCCATGGGTCCCGATCCGCTGACGATGAGCCCGGCATCAGAAGTGATTGTGGGCGCCACCGAAGAAATAATTGAAGAGGAGGAAGTGATCGAAGACGGGGTACCACAGATAATAACCAGCCATGGCCAGCAGTACGTACAAACGCCGTCCGGTTTGGTTAAGGTTGAGGAAGACGTGGACTTTGAGGATCACATTATCTATCGGTATGCGTTACGTTGGTTTTGTATAATGCAACATTCGTAGAAATATGTTATAATGGTTGGGCGCAAATTGTTATTTAATGTTCTTTCGTACTATCTTTCAAAGGTCTGATGATAGCAACATCGAGTACGAATACACACAAAGTGAGGAAGAAATGCCGCAAACGGAGCAAGGTGAATGGGAAGGAATCATTCGCTACGCTAACGAAAAGGATGACGAGATTCCGGAAGAGTAAGTTCATCCCGTTTATATATGTTTGCTGCAAGATGCTCCTTCACGTGATTCTAATTCATCTCGTTACGTTTTCTTCGTTTCTTCAGGATTACCGAAGAGGAAGTTATCGCGTCAGATGGTCCTTTGACTGAGTTTTTTACGTCGCATCCTAACATTGTACAACTATCCCAAATACAGACAACTAATGCTTCAGGTGAGTTCAACATGTTCAAGGAGGCGTTGGAACACTTTTCCCGTCCGTTGTACGCATGCAAAAATGGCAATTTTGATGAGAAAAGTATAGCAACAATCGGCCATTTGCCTCACAACAATTTTCTCTCTTTCTCTCTTCCAATATCATTCATGTGTGGTCTGTATTATCACAATCAATAAACCACTCGTTAAAATATCGATGGCAACATGCAATAATTCTAAACCCGGCAGCTCGACCAACTGTAACAACTTCTACAGCTAAAATTATTACGACCACACCAGGTATATGTGCATGCTTTTCAATTACATATGTTTGCCGTCTTATCTTTTGTATTGCGTGATTGTCTTTGTTTGAAATTGAAACAATTTCAAACCAACACACAACTGTCGTTACGGGACTTCAAATCGAATATTTATTTCTATTTTCTCAGACTTGATTTTACTCTCTGATTAATTAATATTGTCTGTGTCCATCAATACTAATTGCCTTTCGATTGTTTGTTTCTCCAGTTCCGGTTGGATTGCAACGATTGCAGGTGGTTAATGCCAAATCCGCCACCCAGGCAGGAACTACGGGTACTGTTCTCAGTACCGGTGTAAAAACCACATCGACCAGTCTTGGAACTGTCAAGGTTGGCGGCAACCATCTGACGGCAGTTCCGCTGAAGGCCGTCCCGAAAAAGTTGACGGTTGTGACGAGTTCTGGGAAGGCGACCACTGTCACTGCGACGCCGCTAAGCGAATCGAACGCCAAGACGATATCGGCCACCCTCGGTGCTGCCGGCACACAAGTCGTGGCCACCATGAACAACAACAACACGAACAGCAATAACAACAACTCCCAGAACACGAACCCGCACACGACGACGGCCGTTAAAGTTAAAGGTACGTAGCAATTGGCAATTGATCTATGTAACACTTGTATGCTGCGCATGATCATTGATGGATTGGTGCTTACCTTTTTTTACAGGTGTTATCCGGGACGATAAGGATCAGTTCAAGTGTCTCTATCTGCTGGTAGAAACGGCGGTTGCCGTACGCCAGCGAGAGAAGGAGCAGGACGATGTGCACGTGCTTGGAAACTAGAGAGACAACACATGAAGGGAAAGATGGCATAACAGTGCGAGTTCTTGGGTGGTCGACGCTGTAAAAAGCCACGCACCTTCATTTACAAACGGATACCACAAACTAAGTTGGACAAAACAACTACCAGAGGACGATTAGTAGAAGCAGCAAAGATCGGACGAGACGCGATTTTTATTCGTTTCGTTGATAGTATAGTCTTGGTGGAAAACCGAGATCGTTTCGTACCCGGCTGCCCGAAAAGGTGGGCATTGCATTCGAGGATCTACAACATTTTTTGTATTTCATGCTCTTAACAGGCACTTGGGATGTACATAGCGAAGAAATTAAAAATAACAAACTGCACTAGAAGCAAATCGCAGATCAGATTCCATGCATTAAATATACTAATATTTTTTCAGCAATGATAACATGCGCAGATCCTTGCGTGAGTGTGTGCTTAAGTGAACTCCGTTTTAGATAGCATCTTGCTCGTTTTTCCACCAACTGTGTTATCCTCATGATTATGTTTGGTTGCTTGCCTTCCAGCAAGTAACAATATATCTGGTAGGAGAAAACACTCACTACAATTTATGTGGTGGTTCAAAGCAGGATTAATAATTGCAAAAAGAAGTTCGTTTTGAGTAGGCATTGATGGGGAATTACTTTGAAATGCAGTCTTCTTTCTGGTGTGAATGGATTGGAGTGTTTGTGCGTATAAGACGCAGTTTTTCGGTTAATCTATATCGAAAGACGTACACATTTGTTTTGGAGCATGACTTACAGTCGTTTCAAGTTTATATCAAACGTACGTTTGCGATGGAATGGGGGATTCATTCGAACTTACCACATAAACGTAGGTAACCTAGCAACCATGAAGGAAAGTAATATAAAGTCGATCACTAGGGGATAATGGGCTTCGCTCATTATTTGATTACGTACGGTGGTATGATAGTTTGTTTGTTTATGGAAGAAAACAGGTCATCAGCAATTAATAATAGGCAGTGGCAAAAACATTTATAGTTCTCTACAATCCCCCTCGTTCTCGCTCCCTTTCCATATAGGAAAAGTTCAGTGTAAAAACAATCGTACACTGCAAATTTGTTTTATTTCATAATAACTATTTGGTGCGTCTTTTCCGCGTTAGACATTAGTCATCTGCAAGTCTATATAGTACCTTCG
Source organism: Anopheles coustani (assembly GCF_943734705.1). Classification (NCBI taxonomy): domain Eukaryota; kingdom Metazoa; phylum Arthropoda; class Insecta; order Diptera; family Culicidae; genus Anopheles; species Anopheles coustani. The sequence goes on from NC_071289.1 coordinate 55,078,066, forward strand.
GCCATCCGCTCGGACAGCCGCTTTAAGCTGTGAGATTGTGTGTCCATATAACCAGCGGAACGCTGAATTGGTCGTTTGGGAGATTTATGTACAACACCGGAAGGGAATAGGATCAAGTCGAATGTTAGCTTCACAGTGGAAACCAACGTTAATGCAATCTGGAAAAGAAGCTCCTGCAAAAGATGTGTTTTGTTTTGAGTTGGATGATTCAGCTTCTTTTGCTCATTTCATTGCCTGACTAATAGAATCATTGGTGGCAGTCGGAAAAATACTTCCCTCAGTCCGTTGACTGGGGTGGAGTATGATTCATTTCACTCCACTTTGCGGATTAGCTTTTGGGCCATATCGATTCACATTTTGCTATCCAGAGTCCACAACTTTTCGGTTTGTCGTAGTATTTAATGTTTGACCTTTCTTTTAAAAAATAATGCTCCGTGCAAATAGCAATCAAAATGACCAGTGTGATGGAATCGGTCAGCAGTGAACATTTTGCTTGTTATTTGATCATTTTTTAAGTTCTATCCTTTAATAATATCTCTATTAAGGGCTTCTTTTCGGTCGATGAGATCAATCAAAGGGTTTTTATTTTGGATCTTCTGTGACCACTGTCTCAGTGTGTTCACCTTAGGAGGGAGAGTACTGGTCAACGACAAGTATCGCGGGGGGGGGTTGGGCCAGTTTGCTGTCAGTTACTTTTATCTTTTATATATATGTTTATATTTATATATATGTTTATGTAAATATAAATATATATGCGTAATTTTAGGTGAAAAACTTGAAAATTTTTGTGATTAGGTTATTAAAGTGTTTGCCCCCTTTTTATTGAAAAAGAAAAACCCAAATTCCTCTTTGCATAATCACTCTGGAACAGGGAAAAATAATAATAATGAAGTTAATATATTGTTTTAGTTCTTATATAAGAGAGCAAAACGGTGAAGGCCGAACAATTGAACACAACAAAAGAGAGCAGAGTGAACGATATAGAAACGATAATTAACCAGCCTCAACAAGCCCCACGTATTTTTTTAAGCATGGTTTAGGATGTAATGACCAAAAATGGGCCCCAATGGAACGGTAAGAATAATGGTTTATGACCTTTAGACTTCCTACTATTTGTGCAAGCGAGAACGACGACGGACCCCATAAAACAGTCACATTTAAGTAAAGTTGTGTTCCACTGCAATCCTAAAGCGCGAAGTTGCAAGCATGAACGATGCATGATGCAACATACACAAGAGAGACTCTCATATAACATGCTAAGTACGTTTTATAAATAAATGTATAGTAAAAGAAAAGATTTATTCGAAACAAAAAAGAAAAAAAAACCAAGCAAGTAATAATCCAGAGTCGAATATTGTTATAGTGAAAGAGAGAAAGGGAGAGAGCCCCTTTAGTAGTAATCGAGATACAAAAGCACACATGATCATCATTTTAGCATGGTAATTAAAACATCCTGTCCCTACGAGCCACCATCTAAAGCAGAACCAACAAAAAAGAAATCAAAGGTAAAGAAATTCTTTTCGGGTTTGGAAAGAAGTTCAACGGAATCCGCTTTAACTTTCACAGCGGGGCCGGTTGGTTCGAGTACGGTACTCCCGCAGGATATAAAAGGAAATCGCGATCACTTGAATAAAAAATGTCTTCAATAAAACAATTAAACACAAGTTTATTAGATCGTACCTTGCTGCAATACTGAGAAACCATGGCACTTTACTCACAGTTTTCCTTTCATTGGTAGGAGTTTCGTCGTTGGAGCTGCTGGACGATTGGGCATATTTGGCTGGTAAATGTCGATCAATCGATCCGCTTCACGCCAACCGCTTGCGACCGCCCCTTGTACGGTTGAGTAGAACTGCGGATGAGAAGCTTCACCGGCGAACTGCACGATCGGTAAGATAACATTCGAGCCTCCCGAACTTCGTGTCGTGAGTGGATATGCAAGGTCGGCTGCCGTTGCATCGATTGCGTCCGATTTGATCGATCGACTGCTGTAGGACCCACGAAAGTGTGGATCACTGTACCATCGACTGCGAGAAAACCACGCCGGTCGGGTCGATCGGTGCAACCGGAACTGATCCGGGGGCAGAAACTTGCACAGAAGATACATCAACCCATCGATAACGTCGGCCTCAGGAAGTGATTCCATCGTGCGCGCATGGTGCCCGTAGATCCAGCCGACAAGCAGCCGCTCTGTGCGATCGGGTACAAAGAAGCTACATACGCTCTCGAGCCACTGGCGATTCGGGGTTGCTTGTAGCTCAACCAAGTCGTCCGGTTCCCACAGCAACCCGAAACCATGCCAATCCCGTGGCCAGAACGGTTCGTCGAATTCGAGAAACATTTTGTCGATCGTACCGATGTACAGACCCTCGATGGCGTTTCGCTTTGGCTCGGGTAGAGGCGGATCGAACCAAACGGTGTGCATCTCTTTCAGGACCCCCAGAGAAACGGTGACAATGAGATGGGTAGCGGCAAAGGTAGCTCCGTTGGTGCACGTGACCGTAGCTGCTGATCCGTTCCATTTGATAGAACAAACGGTATGGTTGAATCTGACGTACTTTTCCACCGGAATGGGTGTACAATTTTGCTCGGGTAGGTTTTTCTTTAACGAACGACGGAAAGAGCTTATCGTAATTGAATGCATGGCATCGGTTCATTCAACCTACCATAAGCAGATCAAGGATGGTGTGAAATCCACGGTTCTTCCAGTTAATCAGATACTCATCCTGATGATCCTCAAATTCGAGTAAACCGGCTCCGGAAACTTCGTGTAGTGTGTCGGTGGCATTGTAGGTATTATGGTATTTTACAAAAAAGTCGTACATTTGCTGGCAGGTCCGCCGGTCTATACCCTTGAAGCAACCTGCACGTAAGCCTTCGTGAAATCTGGAAAAATAGAAAAAACAAGATTCAATGTGCCTTGCTGAAACGACATCCCGTTTGCGAAACGGTAAAGAAGCTTACACTTTGTCGTAGAATGCTCCCAACGATCCAGAGAACTTTCTTAAATCGTCCTCATTTGCTTCCATTAAATCGTTCAAGGTCTGCATGAACCGGTCGGACTTCTCCTTCGGCACCATCGATCCTTTTGATGTATAGTACAGTTCGTTTTCCATATGGTCCTCCACCTCGATCAAATCGTACTCGTTGGCCATGTCGTAGATAAAGTTATTGTCCTTACCGTGCACCCTATCGATTTATCGAAGGAAATCGTAAAACGTGTGAGTGTTGCACGTGCGTATGCTCTTAAAGCAATCGTACCTACCATTGTGCACCATAGTCAAGAACGTTCGTGCCGCGTCGTACCGAGTGAATTCGGCCACCAATGCGATCATTAGCTTCGAGAATTGTAATACTTTGAAAGCCACGCTCCAGCAACCGAGTAGCGGCAGCAATTCCTGCAGCACCAGCTCCAACAATCAACACACTTGGATCGGTATCCATGGCGCTGTTCGACGTCGTCCAACGTCTGTTGTTGAACTGTATCATGTTACCCTACCTCGCAACCGGAATGAATAATATGCTGAGGTTAGGATGTGATAAGATTTCGCTCAGTTATCAAACCTGTGATAACACGGACCCACATTAGGCAAGCCATTTCCCACTAACTAACCCGAAGGTTGGAACGTGGCTATTCGTAAAATTACACGGAGGATATTACCTTGGCAACAACTCCAGGAACATATGATGTTCTATTGGCTTCTTATTTTTAAATAGGCATGTTCCTTTCCTCGATACGGACGTCATTTTGATTATCAAGAGGGCTCGAAATTGTCCGTTTGAATGCGACAATAGGAATATTTAACAAAGCTAGAAAAAGGCGCATTTGTTAAATGTATTTGTAATTGTTTAGAAAGAATTTGAATCAACTGGGTCAATCCGTTTACTTTTACTTTCAATTCAGAGTAACAAATAATCAATAACAGCTAGTAAAAAGAATGTTTCTTGCAGTGCAGGTGAATTTCTACATAATGTTATTTCCATTTTACTACCATGTTTCAACATTAATCTAGTATACCCGTTACACATGTACATTGTACAGATGAATCAAGCGGTCGGCTTCACGTTGTCCACTCTCAATCGCACCGTGAACTGTTGAATAGCTTTTCCAACTGGTGGCTTCCCCGGCAAACTGAACTACTGGCTTTCCGTCGTCATTCAGCAAAGGTGTGGCAAGATATTTGGCACCGGTTTTTAGCCGTTCAGTAGTTATCGATCTGCTCGAGTAAGATCCCCGGAAGTGACGATCCGATGACCAGTTGGATCTGCGATGTCAAGTAGAGTTATGGGAAGTGAGATATAATATAATATAATGAGGTAATATATAATAAGTTTATTAGAATAAAAATTTTCAAAAAATTACCTTATTATTGACTGCACTTTTCCAAAGTGAATGTTATTCGCGAAAATGTTCAGAATGTGCTGTACGCCTTCTATTATGGTTTCATCCGGCAACAGTTCCGCCTGCCGCCCTTCGATCCCATTCATCCAAGCAGCTACAACATTTGGCTGGTTGTCAATGCGGAAAAAGGTGGAAATAGCTTCGGTCCAGGCATGCTCGGATTTTCGAAGAGTTTGAAGATCCGACTCGAACCAGAGCAGCTGTAAGGTGTTCGGGAAGTCACTCGGGATGGGCGCATCGAATAGAATGACGATTTTGTTGACGGTTCCAAAGTAGAGTCCTCTTATCGCATCGAGATTAACTGTCGGTAGCGATGGAGTAAACATTGTTTGGTGGTTCTCCTTGAGGACACCTAACGAAACGGTCACTATGACATGATCAGCCTCGTAATGAGAGCCATCGTCGGTGGTGACGAGGACCGTTGTATTCGGTGTTGCATTCCATTGGATGTTGGTTACAAATCTACCGTACTTAATCAGTGTATCAAGTGGAACTGGCGTAAGTGTTGTGTCGACGATGCCTGGGTAGTTACCCTATAGAAAAATTAGTTTTGTATCAAATTGACATTAAATAATTGTAAGAAATATGCTTACCGAAACGATGTCAAGAATAGTAGAGAATCCTTTCTCCCCCATCCATGCAAGAACCTGATTTCCTTCAGATACAACGTAGCTATCAGATTCATTAGCCGCGACTTCATACCAGGAATCATAGGCATTATAACCTCGCTCGTAGTTGTGGTAGTATACGAGAAACTGCTCCGCCAAATCCCTACTCACGTCTTCAAAGGCGGAATCAGTTTGAAGTTTATTCCAATATTGTTGAGAGAAGAAATCTCCCAAACTACCAGCAAAAGTGTTTCGCTCCTTGGATTCAACAATACTTTCCGCCAACGCCATTAGCCGTTCAACAAGTTCTTCGGGTACTTGCGTTCCGTTCGAACGCATCATCGCTCCATCGTTCGCTACGAGGGAAGATTTCAGAAGCCCCGGATACACGGAGGCCATTTGAAACACTACGTTATCCTTCTCGCCATGGCACCACTGAGCTCCGAGTTCTATAATTCCACTTCCAAATGGCTTAGTGCAGATGCGACCCCCAATGCGTTGTGAGCCTTCCAGTAGAGTTAGATTTCGAAGTCCGCTTTGGTAAAGTTTGCACACTGCAGCAATTCCGGCCGCACCGGCCCCAACAACTACTACCCTTGGTACGTTCTCCATTTGGGTATCTATATGCGTCCACGTTCAGATGGTAACTGTTTAAAACTAGGAAAAGCTTTATTGATATTTTGCACATAAGCCTGTCATATGATATTATCTGATAAGAGTCATATGTTTACATTATCTACTACGAGGTACCATATTATCTTCTATCTAGGATTAATTATTGTTAAAGTTGATTCACCAAACGTTATTTGGATTTGTTTCTGACATTTACCTTTGAGTTTATGAATTTACTTTTGAGTGAAAGTGAATGAAAAATATGAAAATGGGAGAATGATCCAGCTTTTTTGAATTGTGTTTTGATGCAAAAAAGGTACCGTGTTTTTGGGTAAAAATGTGAGATTGAAGCACTAACGTAAATTAAAAAGAGCAGTGTAAAAATTTTATTGAAGAAGAGGAACATAATCAGAATAGTTTTAGGGTAATTGAAAAGGATTAGCAAAAGTCTTACTCGTTTTCAAATATAGTAGTTTTACTTAACTTACTTACTTACGGTTTTGTTCTTCACACATTTCACGATTCGATAATAAATCGACTAAAAAATACTGAATTAAAAAGAAAAAACATGAATTACTTGGTTTGGTTTATAGAAAATGACACTCAAGGAAAAATATTTCTTGTTAAAAATTTTAATTTGTGTGATTTTATCAAAATATAAATTTTATAAATTTCTAAAACAAAGTTGAATGGAGATTTTGCATGTATTTTTGAGTTCTTCACCTTATAGCTGCTGTAGAACGCTTAATCGGCCTCTGACGACATGTGTTTAATAGGGATCTTTTTTTTTCTTAAATCACAAGAAAAGAAACTACTTCAGAAGGTGTTAACGATGAGCTTCAATAAAAAAATATTTCTAATTCAATTTATTTACACAACTTGTTTTTAATAGTTTGAGTTGTGGAGATCTCGTATGCGAATAGCATCGGAGGACTTCAGCAGAAGAGAGCGTTAGATAATATTTTGTATAATACATTTACATCGTACGGTACAAAAAAGATTTGTTTGTGCTGTATTTGCATGTTTTATTTCTTTTGGACGAAAGTACTTTCAATCATTGCTTCCGGTTGCTCATCATTTATAAAGACGAATCAAGCGGTTAGCTTCACGGAACCCACTATCAATGGCCCCGTGGACGGTGGAGTAGTGCACCCGGTTAGTAGCTTCTCCGGCAAACAGAACAACAGGTTCACTAAGGGCATTCTTCAGTGGGGTGGCGAGGAATTGTGCTCCGGTTTCTTGGTTTTCGGTCGCCATCGAACGACTGGAGTAGGAACCACGGAACAGACGATCCGATGACCATTTTGATCTGTGAGGTGTTAGAATAGAAGGATGGTATGGTTAACACAAAACACGATTCCTGTTGTCATAACGGTCGTATCCTACGAACCTCAAGATTGATAATACATTGCCGAATTGCATGTTTTTGGCAAAAATTTTCAAAAGATGCAGTATACCAGACTTAATCGGGGCATCACGGAGATACTCGGCCTTTCGTCCTTCGGCCCCATTCATCCAAGCCATCAGCACGTTCGGTTGGTTGTCAATACGGAAAAAGGTGGAAATCGCTTCGGCCCAGGCATGCTCCGAGAGTCGCAGAGCCTGCAGGTCCGGTTTATACCAGAGCAGGTGCACGGTGTTAGGAAAGTCTTCCGGAATAGGGGCATCGAAGTAAACGAAAATTTTGTTCACTGTTCCAAAGTAAAGTCCCGTAATGGCATTCTGGTTGACTGATGGGAGTGCTGGAGTGAACATGGTGCGGTAGTTCTCCTTGAGGACACCCAGCGAAACGGTCACTATGACATGGTCCGCTTGGTAGCGGTCGCCATTTTGTGTAGTTACAAAAACGTCGCCCTCGGGGCTCATCCAATTTATGTTCGATACAAAATTGTTGAATTTAACCAGACTTCCGATCGGAACTGGAGTGAGAGATTTGTTGGTGTTACCAGGGTAGTTCCCCTAATAGAAAGAAAATGCTGTTAGTTGAAACACAACAATTAGAAATCTGCGAAATGTTGTCACACTCACCGACACGATATCCAGAATGGCGGTGAACCCTCTCTTTCCGTTCCAAGCAATGTCCTGATTTCCTGCCGGTTCCACGTAGCTATCCGATTCAGCTGCTGCAACATCATACCACGAATCGTACGCAGTATAGCCGCGTTCGTAGTTATGATAGTAGACGAGGAATTGTTCCGCAAGCTCGCGACTAATATCTTTAAAAGCTGGATCCGTTTGGAGCCGCTTCCAGTACTGTTGGGTGAAGAATTCACCCAAACTACCGCTGAAAGTATCCCGGGCATCCGATTCGATTATTTCCTCTGCCATAGTTTGTAGTCTTTCCGCTACCGCCCCAGGAACTTGTACCCCACTCGAGCGGATCAGCACGGCATCCTCATCGGCTATAATGGAGGACTTCAGGAGACCCGGATAGACCTTTGCCAATTGATAGACTACGTTGCCCTGCTCTCCGTGACACCATTGAGCTCCGAGCTCCACAATGCCACTGCCACTTCCAAACGGTGTCGTGCGGATACGGCCACCAAGGCGTGGCGATGCCTCCAAAATGATAATATTTTTGAATCCATTCTGGTAGAGCCGACTGGCAGCCGAAATGCCTGCAGCACCAGCGCCGACCACGATGATACTCGGATTCCCGGCTCCACTCACTGAACCAACGAAACCGATCACGAACAGCCAGCAGATCGAGAAAGCCAATGTCGGATACCCTGCCATCGTCAGGGTGTTTGAGGTGAATATCAAACTTTTAGGATGTCTTACCCAATACGGCCGAGCACAAATGGAGACCAGAACCGCGCGAAACACGCGAATGATTGGAAACCCGCACGACACGATGCCTATTTATTCCATCTGACCCGTCGATCCGTTCATTTTTCGTAGAAAGACAAGGACAATCACAATGCATTCATTGATAGGTTTTATCTTGAACTGTCTTAAATTATTCGAAACACACCCTCTTACGCCAACACTCTGGGTTGTGTTTCTACAGCCTGTTTTATTTTATTTTTATTTTAGGAATGTTTACTTTCCAAAAAATGAATCAATTGTAGAGAAAGAACACGTGATGCGTCAGAAAACGGAACTCTAAAACATTTGCATTTACACGTCCGCCCTTTGATAGTTAAGTTATTCTTCAAACCAACATCCTTCAACGGCAGAACGGATAATAAGTCTCCTTAAAATGTGACGATTCACCTAAAACATGTTGACATAGGTGCATTTATTGCTGCAACAGCGAACGTATGAACTATATTGTTATTGTGTATGTCTATTCACATCCAAATTTCTTCCACTTTTAAATACACCATATTTATGAAACATTATTTTTAGGTAATTTCTCCTCGCAGTAGTAGGATTTGCCGCGAAAGTTGCTAATTATACATGAATTATTATCTTTTATATTGGAGCACTAAATGGGTGACTGGCAGTTACAGGCGGATCTACCTATGAGGGGACTGAGCGGCCGCGGGGGGACCCGTGTTTAAGGAGGCCCCTTCATGAAAACCTTAAACCGAAAAATTAATCACCGATTTCATTTATTCTCGCTGTGGTATACATACATTGATCAAAGTTATTTTTGATATACATACTTTCATATTACTTAACCAGTGTTAATTATCACCTTTGAAGGCTTAGAAGAATATGTTTTCGTCTGTCTTCTTTCCATCTTATCTTTCCGTTTGACTTAAAATGCTCTCAATTCACGGGCCACCAGCAAAAGTCTTCATTGTTACCGGCGGCATTGTTTTTACATTATTTTCCCTATCGATGTTCAAATTGATAAACAGATTTAATTTAAAAACCATGGCCTTGAAAAATGAAATTATCACATGGAACCTATTTGCACTTTATAAAAACATCATCTTTTAACTGTAACTAATTTGTATTTATTTAAATAAAAATTTGTATTTGGTTAAACAAAGAAAGGCATTATATTTATTGCAGAAAAGAATTAAAATGAGTGTGATATCCACCATGCTCGTATATTGCTGTATCAACGCATACGCTGCGAGTCAACGGGCATCGGTCGCCACACACGACCGTCTCTATTCAGAGTCCGATCCATACTGACTACCCTCTATCCGTGTAACCCGAAACCCAGGATGCCACATCCTCCCTTTGGCAAAAATAAAGCGTTACCTATTCCCACAATTCTCTACTCTCTACACACATGTTCAAAGTACCGCTTCGGTGGTCTTATTTTCCTACCGCTACGCCCTTCAGACCTCGGGTTCTCTTTGAATGACTCTTCCTATCTTCCCTCGCATTACGGTCAAATTTGGCAACTTGGTCCCGATCCCTTAACTCCTCGTCTTGAGGACGTGCTGAATCAACATTAATATTGGGGAGCAGATTCCTCACTGCTCTACCAAACAATCAATTGTGCTGGAGGAATTTTCGTCACGTGATGCGGCCATGAGTTGTATGCAACCACATAGTCAGCCAAAACATCCTTCCAATTCTGTTTTTTTTTCAGCCTAGCTACAGTTATCGTTTGATTCGCATACCCTTTTAATACCTCTTCTGGATGCACCGTCAAATCCTGGCTAATAGTGTGGGACTTTTGTCTTATTATTTGCCACCCCTGGGTCGTGATGGTATTTACCGTGGCCCCGGAGTCGATTAGGAATGTGAACCTCTCAGAACCAAGCACGCAATGTACCAACCGGGGATCCCCATCGCTATTGGAATCGAACTGCGGAGTCATAGGGCACCCGGTGATCATCTATTTGATTTCACCGGCAATCAGCACCAGCTTGATTTTCACCTTACTCACCAATACCAAACCGCTGTTCCGTGCCACCGGCCTAATATTCATGTTTCATCCTGTTTCTTTATTCGTGCATATGGGCTACCGTTTGCCCTTCAAGCAGTCTAAAACAAAAACAAACAAAACAAAACAAAACTCAACGCTTTTCTGCACTGGTCATGGGCCGAACCCGACTCAGTGACGTTCGCGATCACCGCACCGCTCTGTTGGTCATGGGCCGAACCCGACTCAACTTTCGTACTCTCTCTCTCACTGGCCATGGGCCAAACCCGACTCAGTGGTGTCTCCGATATTACCTCTCTGTTGGTCATGGGCCGAACCCGACTCAACTGTCGCACTCTCTCTTACTGGCCATGGGCCGAACCCGACTCAGTGGTGTCTCCGATTTTGCCTTTCTGTTGGTCATGGGCCGAACCCGACTCAACTGTCGCACTCTTTCTCACTGGCCATGGGCCGAACCCGACTCAGTGGTGTCTCCGATTTTGCCTTTCTGTTGGTCATGGGCCGAACCCGACTCAACTGTCGCACTCTTTCTCACTGGCCATGGGCCGAACCCGACTCAGTGGTGTCTCCGATTTTGCCTTTCTGTTGGTCATGGGCCGAACCCGACTCAACCGTCGCACTCTCGCTCACTGGCCATGGGCCGAACCCGACTCAGTGGTGTCTGCGAAAATGTTAACAAATGCCCCTTTGTTGGTCATGGGCCGAACCCGACTCAACTTTCTTCCCAAAAACTCACATACGCGTCCTCCTTTCTTCATCACTACCGGTTATCAATTTTCCACTTCGTTATCATGGCAGGATCGCCAATGTGATATCCACCATGCTCGTATATTGCTGTATCAACGCATACGCTGCGAGTCAACGGGCATCGGTCGCCACACACGACCGTCTCTATTCAGAGTCCGATCCATACTGACTACCCTCTATCCGTGTAACCCGAAACCCAGGATGCCACAATGAGTACTTTTCAATAGGTCTGGTTGGCTTAGGATTTGGAAGCCATAATTAACAGAACGAACGGAATTTCATTAACTTGCTCAGATTACTTAATTCAGATTGACTGTATTCGAAAAACGAAGTATTAATATCTGATTTACTAAAACATGCAAATTGTGAGTTACCTATCACATTATATTGTTGATAAATTTATTTATTTATTTTAGATTCTTTGCCTGAATTAATGTTTACTATAAGATATGTAACGAAGTTAAGGATAATAACGGAAAGATGTGTAGAATTTATTCCTAATAAAAAGCATGAAGACTATATGCTGGAAACATATAGAAAGGATTGCTAGCTGTTACAAAAAGTGCACGTCGTGCGGCCGTCATCTGATCATCCACCGTTCTCCAGAATACTTGGTCTATGGCTGCAGCTCTCAATCCCCAGTCACATCCGATGTCCCGCAGGTTTTGGATCATTCGCCGAGTTCGCTGGGCCCCTTGTCGTCTCGTGCCGGGTGGGTCGCTGGTGAACACCACCACGAGGTGCAGCATGAGTCCGGCATCTTCATGGCATGCCCCAGCCAAAGAATCCTGTCGGCTTTCGCCACTGTCGTCAGAATGTCCAACTCTGCATACAGTTCAGCTACCCTGTGGTTCATCCTTCTCTTCCACACTCCCTGCTCACACACGCCGCAAAAGATAGACCGGAATACGCGTCGCACGAAGACTACGAGCGCGTTGGCTCATCCTTAAGAAGAGTCCACCGTGACAAACCGTGCCACGGATGTCTAAGCCCGCGCTTCTCATGACACCTTTCAGAACGTTATTGAATAGAACTCAGGAAAGTCCGTCTCCCTGCCTCAGACCCCGGTGAGATTCGAACGGATTGGACAGCATGTTCGAAATTTTCATCTTACCCAGTTCCCCTGCTCAGAAAAACTGTACTGCCGCATGGTCTTCCATAGATCCTTTCTGTCTGTGGTGTCATAGGCCGCCTTGAAGTCTTCTGGAGGATCTGCCGTAGAGTGAAGATTTGGTCGGTGGTGTATTTGCCTCCAACAAACCCAGCTTGGTAGCTTCCGACGAAATCTGTAGCAAGGGGTGCGAGTCTGCAGAAGGCTATTTGGGATAGGATTTTGTAGGCAGCATTGAGAACTGTGTATGGCTCGAAAAGTTGGCACAGTCCATTCTGTCACTCTTCTTGTACGCTGCGTGGATGACACCCAGCTTCCAGTCCTCTGGTACCCTTTCCTGCTCCAAAAATGTTCACAATAAGCTGATGCATACTGCCGGCAAACTCTACCAAACCCATCTTGAATAATTCAGTCGATAGCTCATCGCTGCCAGCTGTTTTGTTATGTTTCAGCTGATTGATGGCACTAGTGATTTCGTTCAAGGATGGTGGGAGTACATGGTCATCTACCTCCTAGCTAATGAGCTGCTTAATTCTCGGCTCCCCTAGTTCCACTTCGGTCAGGTGGCCTTTGAAGTAACACTTCCACCTTTCGATCACCTCTTTCCGCTCGTCCGTGCGAATGCTACCCCTGCTCGTGTCAACACATTGCGACGTTGGTGTGAAGCCGCCACGTGTCTTCTTTCACATCCGGTAGAGCTGGCGAGTTTCCCCCTGACTGAGATAGCTGATCCAGCAGCGCCCATGAGTGTAACAAATTCAAATCAATCATTCTTTTGAAAACTTGATTTTTATATTTGCATTAAATATGGTACGCTATATGGTTTTAAACAATATATTTTTTCCTGATACATAAAACAGTATTTCTGCATTGTGTGAATCATTAGGTCTGGCTTGTTTCTTTTCACCACGTCGCTTAGCTGTAATGTTGCAGTAAACGATCAGCCTCACGGAATCCACTATCAATAGCGCCATGGACGGTGGAATAATGCACACGATTGGTTGCTTCACCAGCAAAAAGGACTACCGGTTCGTTCCCAGCGTTCACCAGAGGAGTGGCCAGGTTTTGCGCCCCCGTGTTCAATTGCTCCGTTGTTATCGATCTGCTCGAGTATGATCCACGGAACAGGCGTTCGGATGACCACTTGGACCTGTGGAGTTGTGGGAAGCGTGTAACTCATTTCATAGTTCTACAATGTGATCACGTCATCGAGTGATACTTTCCTCAGTACTTTGTTTACGTTACCGAAGGTAATGTCCTTGGTGAAAATTTTAAGTAGATGAAGCACGCCAGCCCTAACAGTTTCATCTGATAGTAGTTCAGCCGTTCGTCCCTCGGCTCCATTCATCCAAGCCATCAGCACATTCGGTTGGTTGTCAATACGGAAAAAGGTGGAAATTGCTTCGGCCCAGGCATGCTCCGAAAGTCGCAGAGCCTGCAGGTCCGAGTCAAACCAGAGCAGGTGCACGGTATTGGGAAAGTCGTCCGGGATGGGAGCGTCGAACAGGACGAAAATTTTGTTCACTGTTCCAAAGTAAAGTCCCGTAATGGCATTTTGATTGATTGTTGGAAGCGCTGGAGTGAACATGGTGCGGTAGTTCTCTTTGAGGACACCCAGCGAAACGGTCACTATGACATGGTCCGCCTCATATCGAGACCCATCCTCAGAAGTAATCAAAACATTTTCATTTGGCGTTCCATTCCACTGAATGTTTGAAACAAATTTACCGTATGTAATCAGTTTGTCCAACGGGACTGGGGTGCGTGTTGTAGTGACTGAGTGTGGGAAGTTACCCTGCGTAATGAAACTTGGATTAGCATCACAAAGCAAAGAGCCATACAAATATTATACTTACAGAAACGATATCAAAAATGGTGGAGAATCCTTTCGTTCCGTTCCAAGCGATGTCTTGATTTCCTGCCGGTTCCACGTAGCCATCCGTTTCGCTAGCAGCGACCTCGTACCATGAATCGTACGCAGTGTAGCCGCGTTCGTAGTTATGATAGTAGACGAGGAATTGTTCCGCCAGCTCGCGATTAATATCGCTAAACGCTGGATCCGTCTGGAGCCGCTGCCAGTACTGTTGGGTGAAGAATTCACCCAAACTACCGCTGAAATTATCCCGTTCTTCCGATTCGATTATTTCCTCTGCCATTGTTTGTAATCTTTCCGCTACTTCCTCAGGAACTCGTACCCCACTCGAGCGGATCAGCACGGCATCTTCATCGGCTATAATGGAGGACTTCAGGAGACCCGGATAGACCTTTGCCAACTGATAGACTACGTTGCCCTGCTCTCCGTGACACCATTGAGCTCCGAGCTCCACAATGCCACTGCCACTTCCAAACGGTGTCGTGCGGATACGGCCACCAAGGCGTGGCGATGCCTCCAAAATGGCAATATTTTTTAATCCATTCTGATAAAGCCGACTGGCAGCAGCAATTCCAGCGGCACCAGCGCCGACCACGATGATACGCGGATTTTCACCTGTAGCAACCGCTCTGACCTTGCTCACGGTGATGGTCAGCAAGATGATCATCCTGACCAATGTCGGAGACCATTTGCCTTCCAAACGTTGAGTCATCATCTGCCCAAATAAAAATAAAACTCGCAAACTAAATACGACCCTCCAATCTGCTCAAAGTACTCACGCTAGAACGTTCCGGTATTGGTTCTGTTGATGATGCAAAGGTTCTAACGCATGTTTCCAATTGAAACTGTTGCGCACCTGATGGAACGCTTGAATGATCTGCGTAACACTCGGGCTCATTGTTTTATATTCTCGCGAGCCTATTCACCGCGATCTCTCTGCGGTCCTGGCGTAATAGTCTCTTTGTCTGCTAAAATGAGACGATCGCGAACTACAGGGTCCCATTTATTTGTCATCATCAAACATATTCAGTTGAATTGCGAAATGCAAAGAAAGAAGTATCTGTTTAGCGAACGTATTTGACGCAGGGTACAGTAAAGGGATCTAGTCATATTCTAAACAACAAGTTGTACAAAATATATTCATGAGAAGGAATAAATACCAATCATTTATATATGCTTTCACAGGTTAGCCGTTTTATTTATAGAAGTAGATTTTGTTTGAGTGCTCCCTCGAATAAATTTCGTCCGACACTGTATCAATAAAAAAATGTTCAGAATTTAGGAGTACAATTCTAGCAAACGGTTTGCTTCCCGTCGTCCACTCTCAATCGCACCGTGCACAGTGGAGAACCTTTGTCGATGTGTGGCTTCCCCAGCAAACTGAACCACTGGATTTCCGTCGTCATTCAGCAAAGGTGTGGCAAGATATTTGGCACCGGTTTTTAGCCGTTCAGTAGTTATCGATCTACTCGAGTAAGATCCCCGGAAGTGACGATCCGATGACCAGTTGGATCTGCGATGTCAAGTAGAGTTATGGGAAGTGAGATACATTTTATCAGAACAAAAATTTTCAAAAAATTACCTTTTTATTGACTGCACTTTTCCAAAGGTAATGTTATTCGCGAAAATGTTCAGAATGTGCTGTACGCCTTCTATTATGGTTTCATCCGGCAACAGTTCCGCCTGCCGCCCTTCGATCCCATTCATCCAAGCAGCTACAACATTTGGCTGGTTGTCAATGCGGAAAAAGGTGGAAATAGCTTCGGTCCAGGCATGCTCGGATTTTCGAAGAGTTTGAAGATCCGACTCGAACCAGAGCAGCTGTAAGGTGTTCGGGAAGTCACTCGGGATGGGCGCATCGAATAGAATGACGATTTTGTTGACGGTTCCAAAGTAGAGTCCTCTTATCGCATCGAGATTAACTGTCGGTAGCGATGGAGTAAACATTGTTTGGTGGTTCTCCTTGAGGACACCTAACGAAACGGTCACTATGACATGATCAGCCTCGTAATGAGAGCCATCGTCGGTGGTGACGAGGACCGTTGTATTCGGTGTTGCATTCCATTGGATGTTGGTTACAAATCTACCGTACCTAATCAGTGTATCAAGTGGAACTGGCGTAAGTGTTGTGTCGACGATGCCCGGGTAATTACCCTATAGAAAAATGAGGTTTGTGCCAAATTTTCAAATCAAATCAAATAATTGTAAGGAATATGCTTACCGAGACGATGTCAAGAATAGTAGAGAATCCTTTCTCCCCCGTCCATGCAAGAACCTGATTTCCTTCAGATACAACGTAGCTATCAGATTCATTAGCCGCGACTTCATACCAGGAATCATAGGCATTATAACCTCGCTCGTAGTTGTGGTAGTATACGAGAAACTGCTCCGCCAAATCCCTACTCACGTCTTCAAAGGCGGAATCAGTTTGAAGTTTATTCCAATATTGTTGAGAGAAGAAATCTCCCAAACTACCAGCAAAATTGTTTCGCTCATTGGACTCTACGATGCCTTCCGCCAATGCCATTAGCCGTTCAACAAGTTCTTCGGGTACTTGCGTTCCGTTTGAACGCATCAACACTCCATTAGTCGCTACGATTGATGTTTCTAAAAGTCCAGGATACACGGAGGCCATTTGATACGCAATATTATCTTGTTCGCCATGGCACCACTGAGCTCCGAGTTCAACCACACCATTTCCAAAGGACACTGTGCGAATTCGGCCTCCTATGCGCTGTGAGCCTTCTAGTAGGGTTATATTAGATATTCCGTTTTGATAAAGATGACTCGCTGTGGCGATTCCGGCCGCACCGGCACCAATGATTAGAACACGCGGATGTATTGTGGAGTTTACTACTTCGGTTAGAATTATCAGGAAGCTGATAAAGCTAAGTAGCACTTGGCACCACCACTTCATAATAATTTTGTGTATTTCTCTGGAAAAAAATTCACTCTACACTGGTATATCCTAATAATCGCTGTAAAAAAAAATATTTTCAAATGTAGTTAATTTGAACATGTACAATGCACTAGGTAATTGGAAGAATCTAATTCGACCGGCGATAACAGCCCGGGCCGTGGGTTGGGACTATCAATCGAGGCAATCATCGTGAAGTCCAGTGAAGGTCAAATCAATATGTGTGTACTATAATGTAACATGTACGCACAAAAATACCTACACGACAACACGTGTTCTGAAATGGAAACATGAATTAAACTTTCACCAATTTGAATAGTATTTGTTTAATTTAAATTTTCATATGTTCATTCGCAAACTGAATACTATCTTTCGTTTCAGATAACCAGAAAATTAATAAAATATTCAATAAATGATTGTTGAAAGATAATTTCAATACTTTTAACACTATTAATCCACTGATAATACTTTTAAATAAATAACAACACTCCTTAAAAACGTCTTTCCCATGCGATAGAAGAACACCAATTGAACCGCTTATCATCTAAACTTGGTATGCCAATGTCAGAAGCAATCAAGAATAAAAACCAATATGAAAAAAAATCTGCCGCGCGTCAGTGTTTTTTCGAACAGATTTGAACTACTTGAGGAATGAGAGATCCAGATCACGTGGATGATTGGATATAAAAAACTTCTGTTGAAATTTTAGAACTTCAATACCAATATCCCAACAGATCAATAAAAATATTGCGAAGAATTTATTCAGAGTTAATCATGTAGTTTAAAGTATTTGAGATTATTTAGAACTACTAGAGGCACATGACTCTTTGTTCATGCTTAAACGCTCAGGAGCGGTCAGTTCGAACCGCTATAACTTCGTCAATTTCATTTTTATTTTTGAAGTTTTCGAACGGTCTCTTTTTAGTACAACGGCTTTTTCTTTGCATTTTTGAAAATCCGTTCCGTCCATCCCCACTTCATACGAATAAAAACAAATTGGAATCATATTGGTTGTCGCTGATGTATATCCTATATAACCTTCCTTTTTCTCGAGAATTGAGTATCTGGAAGAGAAAATGAAAAGTTCCCTGATAAAACTCCTTGTTTTAGTTGAGGAAATATTCATCCGTTTTCGAGGTATTGAAAAATGGAAAACTGCCACGAAATTGTTCGCATTTGTATTCTACCATAAATTTTAATTCGTATTCTATTCAAACTGATTTCAAAATGAGCCTCGCTCAGGGGCGGATTGAAATTGCCGTCGGTTACTTTTGAACTGTCGTATCAACTAGTGGTGAGAACTCTAGATAGGAACGGCGACTCCACTCCGAATCCGCCTCCCTGAATTCTTACTCTACTCTGATAGAATTCTGTGTTTAAATTCGAATGCCTCGATTGAACTTTAATAGTTTTTGTCCTATAAATTTGTCGATTAAATGAGGCAATCCAATCGAGATTGCCAATAAATACGGTCGCTGTTGGCTCCGGAGTTGATCAGGATTCATATTAGATTGCTGTTTTTGCCCACCACTATTATGAACGTGAGAGAGCTCTCTCGCATCAACAAGTGGTTTTCTTGATTTCTTCTTGACAAATCATTTCAGTTTCTGTTCGACATTCGTGGAGTGCGGATGTGCGTGGCGAACGGTCCGCGACGTTTGGTGGTAAGGTGTAGTTAACCGTTAAAAAATCGCTTGTGTTATTCTTTTAGCATAGTGACAATCGTGTGTAGGTTTTTATTTATTTAGCGATTCGTTAATTTGAATGCGTGTTTATGCGAATATGTAACTAAACGAAATACAATCGTCGCGAATAGCGTCAACGATCGCGAATGAGCAAGATCGATCATTATTCGCTCTAAAGGTTTTGAACACATTGAAGCGAAATAATGAAGCGGTGAACCGCATGTCCCCGAACAGCAATCGTTGTTGATCGAGTCACAATTAACGGGTCGTGTAGTATTGGTAAATATGCGGTACTGGTTGGTGATCTGCGAACATAGATCATCGACGCACAACGGTTCTGTTGGATACATACAAACACACATACACATCCAAGAGAGTGGGAAGGGGGGCAGCTTTTTGGCCGCGACAACGCCGCAGAATCGCACACTTAAACGACGGAACCATGAAAAAGGGCAAGCAAGTGGGAATAAATGCGTGTTCGCGGGTGTATTTGTAGTGCGCCCTTCCGTTGTAAGTGCTGCGGCTTAAGAGCCTACAACTATTTTATAAAAAACAGTCAGGCAGTTTATCTCACCTTCCGTCATCGAACCTTTCACCTGAGTGGATTGTTCTGTCTTTTTCTTTTGATATTTTCACGGGGGTGCGTAAGTGTTTGTAAAAGCAGCAAAGCATTTTGTGCTTTTTTTAATCGGTAAGCGTAACGCTACCGCGACAGGATGTTCGTTGTTCCTTGCTCCTGATTTTTGTTTTCCTTGATCCTTGTACCGACCGACACAACGACAGGTCAACGTTTCGTACGGCAGGTGACAGCCCGTAAACATGTGTGCGTGTAGTTAACAGTGCAACGAAATGCGTGGTGCACTTTGCGTCGTCGTTTCTCAGCTTCATCATAGTTGGCCTTTGTTTTTATTAATGTTTTCATCTTCACTTTTCTACTCCGCTGCTTATTTCCTTTCCTTCGCTTCGAATCAACCAGATAGTGGTGCACGGTGATTGATGGTATAGTGAATGTGAAAAGCGGTGCGTTCTTCGATCGTTGTGTCACGCGGAAGATAGTGCGAATGGTAAATTTAGCGACCGATCGCTGTTACCGTGCAATCGCCGTGCTGCCGCCGGATCGCATGACGACAAAGTGTTGAGTAGAGTGTTTGTTTGAATAAAAAGAAGCAGAAAAAGCGCATCCACCCGATCGGTCGAGCCCACGGAGATGGTATTCCGGCAGATGGTGGTGATATTGTCCGCCAACGTATCGTGTATGTGAATCATTCGAGGCTGTGCGTTACCGAGCTGCACTAAGTGATTCATATGTGTACCGGTGCACTACGACTACGGCCACGGCAACGGTAAAGATCCCACCCCGAGGTGGTGTGAGTCATCGTTCCCTTAAGACGACGAAAGAAAAAGCCTTGTTCACGATCGCCGCGAGCAACGCTTGAGCGCAACCAAAGCGAAGGTCAAAAGAAAAACCAACATCTTCAACGAATTATTCGGAAGAGAAACGTTCCCAACGTGGCCACTGCCCGTCACAGGATAAGACGGAGAAATAATATGACATGGGATCGTGCACGAGACGACACTTCCTGTTGTCAATATGCATCCTGCAGTTGGTAAGTTTATTTACAAACCATAACTACAAACATCGACGGCATTTGTGGAACGAGAGTTTGTTGAAATTAATTCCTCTTTTGGCAGTTACTTTGTTAAGTTTTGGCAGGACGCGATGGTACGTTTTATAATTTTCCTAATTTTCCAAACAGATGGAATGGGATAAATGGCCTTAATTGCCGGTCCTTAACCCTTAGAGGTCTACATCACCAGGTTAGCTTGCGAAGGCTCAGGAAACTGGATTAAATGGCCCTACTGATGTAAATCCTCGTTAGAAGAAGAAGAAGAACAAGAATATGATACGAACATTGGGAAATGTTCTGGTATTTATGCTTCTTAATAATTGCTGATATTGCTTCAGAAATAGAAAATACTATTGGTAGCAATGTTTCTTTCTGCCATCTCTGCTAAAACCTACATTTAAATCCAAAGCAACAAAATGAGGAGGAAATGTATGGCGCTTTTGATCGATATTTGATATTCAGATTGAACCCAAACTCCTATGAAAAGTTCCCTTTTGACTTACCTCATATCGATATTTTATGATATGATAAATTAGATGACGTATTATCGTGCATTTTTATCTACATCTTGATTTTATAAGCGCAGGGAAATAGTAGCTTGATGTGCTATAATCATGGTAAATGTATGATAAATATATCCAACAAGGAAAATTATATATTAGCCCAGATCATTTCGTTATTTCACAACATACTGCCCTTTCTTTGTGCCAATTCGACTTAAAAGCCGTTGACAGTTTCACGCGCTTCCCTTCATCCCTACGGCATCGCTTGGAGACACTTGACGAGGTTAAAACACTCACTTCCTGTTCGCGGTTCGCGAAACCCTTTGCTCGGTGGCTGATGGGAAAATTCCCGCATCCCGCTATCGAAGGTTTAGTCATTTTTTTTCTGTCGCAAATGGTTTGTGGCGAACCGAGGTTTTTCCAGCTCCTAGCCCACCCTCCCGGCACATTCCCACAGTGCGCTTTCCGTCTGGCGCTAATAAGCGGAAATTTCAAAGGCTGCTTCGAGCCGGTTTTTGGAATTCTGGCGCAACATTTTAGCGACATTGAGCGAGCGCAGCAAGAATCCGATACGAATATGAAGGAAACCGAAACGGATATAAACCGGCGTCGTCATCGTCGGTGGGGAAAAGAAATGTGGCATCCTCACAAGACACGACGGTCACAGTTGTTGCCAATGCGCTGCACGACTTATGCCGCGCAGGATTTGCTCTTCTTGAGGGGTTTCCTTTTCGTGCCGTCAGAATGGCGGGGTGGTGCGGTTGGTGGAGGAAGAATGCAAGATATTTATTTACATCCTGTCGGCGGGTGAACTGGTGCGTCTGACTTGATTCGATATCCATTTTCTATGTGCTTGAAGGAGGCGCGAGGCTTCCAAGGAATAGGCAACCTGTATGGCGAGAGCGAAAGAGAGAAGGATGGACTCAGAGGAGGGCAACGGGATCAGTTTTTGTCTTGGTTGATACTTTTTTTTCTTCTTGTTAGTACCCACGGTGCTGCGGTCAGCCTTCTTACGTCGCGTGAACGTTTAAAAAACCCTTCCCGAAAGATCGTGTAGCCCTTTTTCTTCGGATCCGTCCACGGTCGCCTTTACGCTCCGGCCCGGTCATGTTTCTTCAGTACTCGCAAATCCACAAACCACGCCAAGCCGCCGGGCCGCTTTCATTCTCGCGCCCGGCACGGAAAGAAACTTCTTACGCTTTATGAGTGTTTCATTAAAATTCATTCATTTGCCTTTTCCGTCGACCCTCGGTCGCCTTTGTGACTCTTCCTGTGTTTTCGTAAACTCTTTTCCACCAGCTATCCTGCGTTTGTTTTGTTTTATGTTTTATCTCTTGTTCAAACCATTCGCTGCCGCATTTCTGAAGCGCTCCATGGTCTGCTGCTAACCGTCGGTTTGTTTTTCTTTACTTAAGCCGGTCACCGGACACTAGGGGTTGGCGTTTTTCTTCCTCTTCTATTTTTTTCTCTAATGTGTTCTGGCTCGTTTGATGGCAATCCGTTTTGCTTCTCTTTTGGAGCGACTTCTGGCCAACTTAATATGCTGCAGCTATGTTATATCTTTCCGTTTTCTCTTATGCTGCTGATCGTCCCTTCACGTGCGCAAGCAACCATGTCGACAACATGTTGTGTGTGTGTGTGTGTGGGTTAGATCTTCCAAGTTCGCATACTTTGTGTCGTTCCTGTTGTTGTTTTTTGGTTACGACTGTTTACGTGCAGATCGCTGTGTTAGGCTGTGCATTTTCTGGTTGAAAATAAACCTACACGTCTTGTCCCCATCTTGGTAGTTTAAATACGCCCTGAAATTTCTTTATTCAGGAGATCAACCGGTGATCCCGTTCGGGGGTAGTTAAGTTTTGGTCTGCTCCATTTTCCCAAAACGAAATACCCTAGAATTCGCTATGGTCTTTTCGGAGAAAAATTTTTTTTCTCTCATATTTGTCTATACGACGTTGAATGGAGCTTGGCTAAACCTATTTCAAATTTTTCATTTTCACTGATCTCTACCAAGTTCTGTGATTTTGCTGTATTTTTGAACTAATGAATCCGTGTCGATTTGCTGGTGAATTAAAAACCTCATCGGCAACCTTTGCGTTAAATGCAATGTTTTTTGCATCTATGCACATCTGAAAAAACTAAAAAAACTGTAAATAAATTTCTAAAGGCTATTCTAATAGCTCCTTCTTCTTCTTGGCGTAGCGACCTCTTGGTCATGCCTGCCCGCTAAGGGCTTACTAGACTTGTTTTTCCTGTTGTACGTGGATAGTCAGTCCTCTCGTACAGGGGAGGGTCCGCCGGTCTCGGTTGGGATTCGAACTCACGCCGTCGAGGTGCTGAGCCCCGGCGCTCATGGGCCGATTTTTCACACCAGAGCTACCGCTCGGCTGACGCGGACCCCTAATAGTCTAATAGCTAGATTGTAATTTACCCCCAATTTCTCGTTTAACAAGAATTCACATATTTTCATACGAAATGAAAAGAGCAGCATGTTCTAATGAATTGACAAGAGAATTTGCTCTTAATCATTTAGACTAAGTTAGGCTTAATTGTACAGAACAGTTATTTTGATCAAAGAGACGACTGACCACGACGGTCAAACTTTCTAAACTTAAACAAAAAAATAATAATAAATAAAAAAGTTCCTTTTCTTATTTTTTAGTTATACAGGTTTGGGTTAGTTTAATATTTACACCATGTACTCGATGAACGAGTAGTGTTTTAATCCCAATTAGGAATTTATCCTCTCAAAAATCAACTTTAAAAAATTGCGAAAGCACAGGTAAAAAAAACAGCCTGATTAATTATCTAATTATCTATCAAATGTGAAAAGTTCGAGGTGTCGAAAACTCGACAAAATAAAAATAATATCCGTAATAGATACGATGTATCTCGGAAATAAAACAAACTACACCTAGAGCCATTTGCGTTTGAAGTTGAACCAGAGTTGACTGTATAATTTATTAGCCTATATTTAAATCCGAAGAGTGATCCTCGGAATATTGCAATTTTGTTAACTGATTTTGTTTTTACTGGGAAAATGTGAGAAAGCTTGTGCCCCATAGGAATGTTTGATGCCAGTTTCTACATGTGACTGAAGCAGAACGCCGCGAAAAAGCGTTTTCGAATTTAATGCTGACTTGACTTGAGATATCGTTTGCTAAAGTTGATTCCATAACAGTTTTTTGATGTACGTGATGAACAGTCTTGTCGCCGTGAGGCAAACGCTATCTAGTAAAGCTCCATGCATATTGCTCGTTTATTTATTTTACTCCAGTTGTGCCATCTTCCGACACCCCGGCTTAACACACGCCGATAGTAGAATTAGCACATTTCCTTACCCAACACTGGAACGTCAAATCCGCTGGCAGCTTTCCCGGATTAGGCGCGCTGCCAATGCATACATGCCACTTCTGGTTCTGGTGCCCGGCATTGTCTGCCCTTTGAGTCGGTGCGTGGCACTAAACCGCGAATCCTACCACCCTGTCGGGTGGAAATGTTGTGTCTGCATTCCGTCTGGGATTTCGCCAAACGCAAGCGAAGCTTTTCGCTGCCGGTAAAGCAACTTCTTCTTGCAAACCCGATGGCCGCATCGAGATGGCGAGACTGCTTTCCGGCGGTGGTTTTTGTGGTGGCCAAGGATGCTCGGCAGGGTTCTGGTGTTCAGGGAAACATTGACACTCATGCCGGCACTACAGAACTTTTATGTTCGCCGATGTTGGGTGCTACGAAGTTTTGAGAATCGAGATAATTGTCCACCGCAACTGTTCATGCTTTCTACAGAAATTGTACATGTGCGCCGATGTCGATGCCAGCAGATAAAAGTTTCATATTCAACGACTACTTTGAAATCTCCTCCATTATAGGGACGATTTATTATTTTTTTAAATTTTAAAAGGATCATGTTTTAATAAAAGCCAGAGTTGCATTAAAACGGTTGATGTGAAACAGTAGGAGGGCATATAAAGGATTATTGTGAAGAGGAAATCACATATTTTTTGACGTCCCATAACGTCTCGTAACGTGTCTAATAAGTAGTCTCATCGTAACAAGAGTTACCGTATTATGTGGGGAAATTTGTTGTAGATAGCACACAATTTCAATTTACTATTATTAAGGGGACGGGAAACGAAGCGTAATCGCTAGCGTAATCGTGTTATTCTGCTGGTCCATCTGTCAAAAAGAATTTTGGCTCACCTACCCTATAATCGCATGCGTAATCTTGTCAGTACGTAAACAAACGAATCAATAGTTCATTCATCCGTGATTATTTATCAAATTTCTATGATAATTCAGCGTAGTTTTCGTATTTTGAACAATAAACAACAAAATAATAGCAGTAGCTTCAAGAAATGTTGCCATTTTTACCAAATTGCAAAACATAAACAAAGCAAAGATGACGCTTGGCCTGAATATCGACGATACACGAGAGACCAGCGATTACGCTTCGTTTACCGTGCCCTTTAGTTTATTACTCAAACATACTTGCTATTTTCGTACTCAAAAGCACCGGAAATGTTGGATGCGAATTTGATAAGCAATGCAATGCTCAATGTAATAGTAGAAGGTGTATTTGTTCGTGTATGTGTCTGACCCGGTTTACTTTAGGGGATTTTTTGGGGTAACCAAGTGTGGCCTGTTTCGTTACCTTTGGCTTGTTGCATTTACATGTTTGATTGATCTGAAAAACAAGGCGTGTAACTTCACCTTCAAAAAAGTGACGCGCTCAAACGTCAAACGTTCAGTAAGTTGTAGCTGGGAGTTGAGGATCGCGACGGCTGTTCTCGTGGTGTTGCTTTTTCTGCTAGGAGGAAGTACGAGTTTGAGGAAGGTCTCAGAAAGGGGCCTCTAATCAGTCGGTCGCCGCCCAAGGTTGTGTTCGATCGACATGGCGAAGCGTCCAACATAAGCCAAAGCATTGTTTTGAGCGCATATGGCGTGTGGGCGCGCGTGTGTGTAGATGGCAATGTGCAACCGTGACGTGCAACCGGTCGATATGTAAATGTAAATCAACCCACAACTGACCGTTCATCCCACGCGGCTCTGGAAATGGTGTTGTGTGCATTTGGATTCAAAGACTAGTGTGAACGACATACGACACACAAATATTGAGTATTGGATTAATGAAGAAGGTGGCCGTAGTGGATTGCGATTAGTTCAGTTTTGAACATTTAGTCGCATTTTATAAACCATAGGAAATAAAAATAAGTTTTAATAAAAAGATGCCAATCGTTATGTTATTCCAAACAAACAGGACTATGTTTATAAGCTCGTTCGTTATGGTTGACTGCTGATTGATTCGTTTTGTTCGGAAAGGTAGAAATCGCCCAAACTGGGACACAGCAAGAACAATAGATTCCTGTGTTTATGCTGTGGCGAAAACTCAGAAATCCACCTGACATTGAGTCAGTCATCGATCTCACGCGAAAAGGGTTGTTATGGAATTGTTTGTGTCAGTTTCATGCTCCCCTAATGGCGTTAACGAGCACATCCAAATTCGGGCTAAATAAAACCACTTCTTCATTCAACGAATTGGGTGGACAAGACAAAGACTCGCTCACAAGCAGCGAATTGAACCCCATTTGATATCTGAAGGGTGTCGTCAGGTACATTCAGCCGGCATATGGTTGGGGTGAGATGTCATCTGCTATTGACAGCTGTCCGAAAGGAAGCTTTTCCCTCTGTCGATCTAATTTACTGGGGCGCGTCATTGAAACCATCCTTCGATCCTTCGTTACCTGATTATTTATTTCAAATATCATGTTTATTGTTAATTAAGACAGATGTAAACAGAACAAATTATCAATAAAGGTAACGGAACAGGAGGCAAACTA
The DNA here is from genome assembly GCF_943734705.1 of Anopheles coustani. NCBI lineage: Eukaryota > Metazoa > Arthropoda > Insecta > Diptera > Culicidae > Anopheles > Anopheles coustani. Next base: position 55,104,778 of record NC_071289.1, read on the forward strand.
CAGAAATGTTAAGGGTTGTTATGTTATGTTAAAAAAATATGTTATGTTTATTAAAATATAAAAAACAATCACATGCGATCGACAGTTTGTTCGGTGTGACAAAACCATGCAGTTTTCAAACCAACCCCACCTTGTTGGATCTTTTAGTTTAGTTTAGGTGTCGTTTGCGGGTCTTCGTAGACGTAACGAACGTCTTCGGTCATGCCTGACCCATTAAGGGCTTAATAGGCTTTTTTACTTTCTGTATGGGGCTTTACAAGTTCTCTCGTACAGGGAAGGTTCCAGTCTTGGTTGAGATTCGAACCCACGTCGTCAAGGAAACTCCTCGACGCTCGTGGGCCGATTGTAACCGGCATAACAGGTGTTTGTTTGTCGCGGTCCTTAAAATATTCTATTGTGTAAATGTACAGCTGTATGTATTATTATTGCCAAAATACGATATGATTTACCATTTTTAGGAAACAAAACATATGGAAAGAGTGTTCTTAGTTCGGGTTTTCCCATCAATTTTTCAGTTTGTTTTTTATTTGTTTGTTTTAAACATATTTGAATGTTTATACTAATCTTTTAATATTACAAATACATTGTTGATATGGTATCGGATGATTACACTCGAGGAAATACCAAATGTATGCTAAGTTATCAATTACATATATCGAGCTGTTGAAGGGATACCCTTTGTCTGGTGTAGGAAGTCAACGACATTGCTATTTATTATGAACGTATCGTGTTAAGTCTGTGTATATTAGAAATTTGTATGCGTTTATTTTCCTTGCTTAAAATATAACCCGCTGAACTTAATTTTTCAGTGTGTAGTTTTTGGAGTTTATGACATGTTTTGAAATACTCTCAATGTTTTTTTTTACGTTGCCGGTTTCCGATTACTATGGACTTCTCACACTGTTTTCGCTAACATTTTGAAAAGTAGCACATTTTCAAAAGCCTTATGTGTTATCTATTTCTCGGTTTCAGTGATGTTGCGCATGCTAGCAACTGCTCGCTGTGGCATAGTCTGCACACAGTTCGATAAGATAAGATAACTTTGTTTTGGTAAGGTTCTTTCTATCACAGGTCGGTTGTACGTGTATTCGGAAGAACTGCGTCGATACTCAATTTCATGGCGCTTATCAATCCCCGTACGTGCGAATGTTAGTTATTTTCTTCTCGTAAAATGTTGCATTTGAGTCCCAATTGGTCCAACCATTTAACTTCAGTAGGTGTGATACTAGTCCACGAGCTTAGACTTGAGATCGATCAACCCGGGGACATCTGAGGGCGACACGAAGATAGTGATCGATATGTCAAACGTAATCGTTCCTTGCTTGATTGCGGATGTAATCGGTTAAGTGAAAGCGGTACAATTTATCCGTTGTCGATTATGTTATGTCGTAGGTAGGATCAACGAGCACAACTGTCAGTAGCAAACCATTTGATTTGTTCTATTAATAGGCAGATTACCTGTAGAAATTTATTACACACGGCTGAATTATTCTGTTGAGCTTAGTATGGTAGCTTAGTTTCCATTAAAATGTTATCTTTTCTTGTTTCTTCAGTTGTTTGTTGATCACGCAACACATAGAAACAAACAACTCATCAACCGATGATGAAGAAGGTTTACCTTGCCGTAGTAAATTCTTAGTAATTACGGTGTCTCACACACTTCCAGAGCAGGAACTTGTTGAACTGTCCGATGAGTCAGCTGTTCAAATGATGTCAGACGTTTGAAAACAATGTTTGAGTGGAAATTTTTATTTCATGAAAATACTGTTTTCATTTTTGTTTTACCAAAAAGAGTTTATTTTTAAGATCAAAACAGTTTTAGAACGTTCTCTTAATGGTATTTACACTCAAGTTCCTACCCCACGAACATATGTTAGCAGTCTATTGTTTATGTTTTTTCGTTGAAAGAGTTTCCGATAAGAACGAAGAGAAATTACACCTCACATTACACGCAATTACGAAAAGATGACGATGATGTCACTTTCCGCAAACGTGATAACAGTTAAAATAAATATCGATACATTCATTTTTCCTAGAACTGACATTTGTGAGCACACGTCGGCATCATCTACGACAGAAGGCTTCCAAAGTGAGCGGCCGGTGTAAGCTTCACACATTATTCTGTTTGTAGACAGGTTCTTTTTTTATTGACCGTGCAAGCTTTCTTCTTCGCTTTCACGTGACAATGATGTCTCGTAATATCTGAGAAAAATACGTGGGAGTTTCATATTGTATTCGTATCAACTTTGGTTGTCTTGAAAAGAACATAAACTACATAAACATCAAAATAACTAAATCAAAAATTTAAAAAATGATACAATCAATTAATGTTAATCTTAATACATTTGGTTGTGACTTTAGTTCTAATCTTCCACCGATATCATGAAGTAAAACCAGTCACTAGTCAGTCATACTCCGTATTTAGCTCGTATGACAATGAATGAAAACGTAGAAAATATGCTGATCCGGCACCCAGACGGAGTCAATGCTACTGGTCATAAATGAACTGCTCCGTGCAGCCGATTTAGCTGATGTTGCCGGCCCAGTTGGTTCAATATTTGAGTTCAATTTTTTTGTCTCCTGCCTGCCAGTTCATGCTGCCTCATTTGGTCGTCTCATCATTTTTGCAAAGCACATTGGCTCAGAAGGCCAACGACGGTGTCAGAGACGGCTTATGCTCGAATGTCATTCGTGTGAGCCATGGAATATGATCCGCGTGCATGTGTACATACATATGCTTCCTTCCGTCGCAGGACTACCTCTGGGAGTCGCGGCCATCAATGGTTGTTCAATTTTTTTTAATGACTTGCCAGCGTTTGCGGTTTTCGGTTGCGCTACGTTTGCATTCGGGTCGAAAGGCCTTTCTTTTTTTCCTCTTGGGCACGTGAAAACTGACGTTTTCTACCCGTTCCCGCGTTAGGGATCCTGGATTTTCGAAAATGAACGGTGTCTCTTTCACGGTATCGACGCCGAGAATCGGTAGGAATAATTAATGAGCTTATCCGTTCTTTTGCAGTTATCTACGATTGGAGACAATCCATTTGTAAGTTGTAGGAAAAATTGAAATTGAAATGAGAATATGACAATTTTTCATATAACGGCTGGCGAATATAAAAATTTGTAAGATTTATTATTTACTTTCTTCGTCCATTTCCAGAAATCATTTCCAGTAAAATTATTGTAATTATGTGAGTTTAATACCACCCTCGGCTTAGCATCACCCCAACATTTTGATGAAAGCAAGTTTTTTTCATGATATTTTTTCATTTTAAGAAATATTTTAACAAATTGTATTTATTTGTTTGTTGCACAATAAATTCAATTAAAATTAAAAACATCTAAAAGAAGGTGTACAACACAGTTACACACATTTTCTACAACTCAATGATTGAAAAGAACCTATTACGAAAAAATAAGTTTAAACTAAGAAATTGGTATAGAATAAAGCAGAAACTAGTATTAACAAAACATAAATTGGTAGAAAAATATTGAGTAAAATTAATCATCCTGTATCTTAATCCTACTTCAAAAAGAAATAATAGTGGTGGTGATATATATATGCGAAAAGATGGTGTAAATGTAGTATGATGTGCTTCGAATACCAGTAATACTGATTAAAAAGAAATCAAATTGCAATTATTCGCAAAGGTGCGATTTTGCTTCTCTTTACTAAAGACAAGAAAAAACCCGAGTGGCACACTATTTGATGTACGAGTACATCGGTATCCCTTGCACATTCCAAGATATTGAATTGAACCTGGCACTTCAGTTATTTGGGTTCATCTTTCAACCCTGCAATAATCACCCGAAATAATTTTCTCATCCAAACGCCCTCTTCCCTCGCGTGTGAGGGATTGTGTGTTATCCGCCCGGAACCGACATCACCGTTATTAGCCTTCCCACGGTAGTAATGAATTATAATCGAACAGGATCCGGTCCAATTAACAAAACGTGTCCGATGGAATTAATTGTCACATTAACGACACTATCGACGACGTTGCGACGAATGCGTCATTTTTATCGGTTCAACTGGAAGTATTTCCGAATTATTTCGTGGGTCCAAATTCCGCTCAACCTGGGCGGTAAAACTGCCAGCTTCCGGGCCGGAGAATGGCCGCCATTAGTCACCACCTGGTCTCTCCAGTGCCGGTGTAATGTTCCGGTTCGATTCGAAGACTCATCGTTCGCTCAGTATTTTTACTTCGATCGCCTGTTGGGTGGTGGAATGCGGTAAGTAACGCGAAACTTGCTTTCTTTTAGCCCTTTAGGTAGGCTCTTTCCCGTGCTTTGTTTTGTAATTTATGCCGCGAGAGAAAAAGGAGCGTTTGTGCCTCTTCGGTTCGTTCTGGGCTGTGAGTCAAACATTAATCATTCTCCTCGGCCGGTCGGCCAATGTGTTTGGCATGGTAATTAACTCCTCGAAATGACTTTCCATGGTTAATTTATCCGTTTTATTGTTTTATTGAAACAATTTGTTGTGCGTTACTATGTTTTTACATTTACTCGTATCGACTGTATCAACTTGTTCGATGTTGTGGCTCGGTGGTAATTAAAACAGGTTGTTTCAACTCTTCTGTTTTTTTCGCTCAACTTGAATTATTGTTTTAGCTTCTTTGGTATTGTTTTTTTTTTCAAAACTATTGGTAACTCGAGAGACTGGAGCAAACACAACACAATTGAATTCAATTCTAGTTTAATAACGAACGTTTCGTTAAAATGGAGTTCTGTTGTGAGAGAGAAAAAGGGACTAAAACTCTATCAATTCAATGCTGTGCTGTAAAGGCACTAAAGCACAGCTCGAAAGATCAGACGAGCGTTGAAGGGCATACACAAGACGGGGCAATTTGGGTAGCATGAAATCGCTCGGAAATCGACCGTACCGAGAAAAGTCATGAGTCAAACTCCAAACCGTTGTGCTCCGATCTTTACATCTCCCATGATGCCTCACGTTCTGTTTCTCGCGCTGACGGCGGTCGAAGGGTCGATTCAGCTGCAATTTCTCCTCGCGAGTCAGTTATGGATGCTTGGTGGAGAAGGAAATTGAGCTTTTGAAGGGGAAATAAGAAGTCAAAGAAGAAAATGGCGAAAGGCAGATGAACGTGATCGTGGCTCAGGAACACCTCGTTTCGTTGACGATGCCTTGAAGAGCATGAAGAGGCAAATTTATCGATTGTTTTGGACTTTTTCCTGCGCAAGGAGGAAAACTGAAACGAGGCACCACATTGTTCGCTCGTGGCTCCGATCAATTCGATCGGGATGAGTTTTAGATCACCAGGGTGTAGGGCAATTGTGCCGGTTGTTATAAACACCCCGATGTTTTCCAGTTCCGCACTGGTGTGCGTTGGATGTTTTTCCGATGCGATGGGTCGAGTGTTAAATTATTTGTAATCAACTGTTGATTATCTTTCAGTTTCGTGGTCAATCTGAAATTGAGGATTGGCTTGACCGCAATTGTTAAAGAGCAACTAATTTTAAAATAATTCCATTGAAGCATGAAAGCATGTTCACTCTCGGGTATTTGATGTCTGTTGTTGTTGATGTAAGACAGCATATTGCATATGTTAATCCGATTGACGTTGTTAACCCAATAAGGCACAGCTTAAAGGCACATTAATTTTATCAGTTTGTAGTAAAATAATTTTTAATAAAAACATCTCCGACTCTGTACCAATACTGGGCAGCGGGAGTGGTCTCCAGAAGTAAGGCAAAATATCCCTCTCCTCGCTAGATAATTGACCGAAAGGTCGCTCGCCTCTTAAAACTCCCAAGCTGTGCGTCCTCCGGCAATCCCGTTTCTGGAGCGCTTACCTTACCCTGCGCCGGTCGGTCGTCGATCGCCGGTGAACCGGTTTTTCCCTTCTCGGCACGATCTCTGCCCCTCGATTCGCAAATGCCCCGGGACCGGAAATGCTCCATCGATGCCAGGGAACCGCTCCCGTCAGTCCGTTCCGTGGGCTACTTTTATTCGGGCTTAACTATTTTGTACATTTTCCATGGGCTTGTGCTCCTTCGGTTGAAACTTCCTTCGGTTAAGTGGAACCAAGCTTTGCGGGTTGCGCCGTACTTTGTTCATCGAAACGGGAATGCGGGCGATGCCGATCTTATCGCCCGGCGAAAGCCGGCCTCATGTTTGTGGTGGGGGGTAGTTTGGCCAAGCAAATATTTTCATCGCCACTCTATCGCTAGGGAAATTTTCCAAAACGTGTACGTTATTTGACGCCGTCGGAAAATGTAAGCCTTTGTTTCGGTATCCATTTGGGTCGATTGTGTTTTAGTATCAATTTAAATGTGTTTTGGAAGAGGGTATTTTCTTTTTCATTGTCTGTTTTTTCCCATAAGATGAAGATTACGCTAGCCAGTTGTAAGAAAGAAACTAACAAACTAACATTATGCTCTGGATGGCCGTTTCGTTTCAACTAAGCTGAATAGTTATCAGTGAGCATGTCGAAAACTTCAGTTCATTTTTATCAATGAAATAAGCTTTGCTGATGATGCCGGGATGCTTGATACTTGTTCCGAAATGCTGGCTGTTCTTATGGGGCTTTAGAAACGATGGTGACGGAACAACAACCTGAAGCAGCTAGTGATTGAAAAGCACCACTTATGCCTTCAAATATAACTGTTACCCTTATTTTACGAACGGCACACCAAGTTTTTGGATCACTAGATTGTTGGATTGATTTTTGTCTAGGCCGTTTATTAAGCTCTAAAAGTGCCGATAGATGATAGCAAGATTCATTCATCGCAAACTGTTTTTCGAAGTAATTTCAGTTGACTAATCTTGGGCAGATAAACAAGCTGTGTATAGTTGTAAATAAGCTAAACTATTTCATGTCGAAAATGTATAATTAGTTTCATTTAGCGCTGAAAATCATGCGAGTGAACTTCAATCGCTTAAAACACGACGGTTTATTTCGTTTACCGATCTTTTTAAATGAAGTATAAAACTGTTGACTTCCCTCAAATCTGTCAGTAGAGCAGGTTGTCGAACTAATTTCATTGCTGTGAAATAAATTTCTAGCCTGGCTACGTTATCTGAAATTTTAGTTGTGCAGCTAAAATTGCTTGGTTATTTTGCTTTTGGACATGCTAAGCTTGGTTTCACATGAGTAAAATGAGCGTTTGACAGTTGCTGTTAAGTTAAATGCAGTTTTAAGAGAAACAAACACTGCCGTAATCTATTCTGGAAAATCTTCAATTTGGTAAAATACTGGTATTTCATAGTCACAAAGTTAAGTGAACAAATTGCTATAATGTTTTAAATTTAAATTAACTTCTTATTATTCCAATGCCGTTCTGGAAAAGAAAGTCCTGCAGTGTTTGATTATATGTCTGATTTCATGATGTATTGTGTCGCTTTTCAAACGTACATTAAAATGTAAATGGCTTGAAATTACCCGCCGCCGATTACGCTTTTCTCCCAAACGAGTTTTTTAAAAATTACTGAAGCGTTTTCCAGTTCCTTGCAGTTTAAATGGCGCCAGCACGCGTGTCTGGTCAACGGAAGCCAATGGGCCTTAAGGTGGGATGTTTGTTTGTGGTTCGTAATTTCAGTGAAAAATCATCAGTATAGAATTTCTTGAACCTCAGATTCAGCCAATTTGCAAAGTATGTTCTGATGTATTTTCTTATGAACTCAGTGTAAACATTTCGTGTTGGTTTTGTTAACAATGTTCATTGAGTTCGAATTTTAGGAGGTGAACACATTTAAGTTGAATTTTAAGTATGATTCAAAATGGACAAGAGAGAAAATTGTTCAAGGCAGGGTACATACTTCTTGATAGTATAATTTTAATTTCATTCTGTGTATTTAATTTTGGAACGCATTTTGATGAAATAGATTATTTTTACTATTTGTACTGAATCTCTCGGTTAATGCAACAGAATATTGCTCCAACGCCAACTGTTCATGTAATTTTTACCACCTGATATTTTCACCCATGGTCTGATTGACATACGACTAGGATTTTGCAGAATGCTTTCCGAGTAGACAAAAAATAGAAAAAAACGACACGACGGAAAACCCGACCCATAAATCTATCCTTCAATTCCATGTCGTGATTTCCACGAAACGAAAAATCCCCATGGCCCCATGGGGCGAGCTGGGTTCTCGCATGATAAATCGTGATAAAGCGCGCACGACAGCGAAAGTGGACAGAACACAGGAATCACAGACACATGATCCTTCCTAATCGTCCATTTGTGGCTCCTCCAACCCCGCGGAGAGTGAAGAATATCGAATGGTACGCTTCAGGAGCCAGTTCTGGACCCTTAGGGAGTAGCTCTTGGTTTTTTGTCACACGTTTTCCGTGGCATTAGTGTAGTGGCGCCCGCAGACGGAGTAAATTTTCCCGACTGTCGCCCCAAAACACGTTTACAGTTCGTTTGTTCGACCCGAGGATTAGCACCAGAAAACAAACAATAGGCACTCAAACGAGTCCCAAGGAAAATACTAACCTTCTTCTCATTGCCACTGCCGTTCAGAAGGTTTTGTCTGAAGGAGACATTTTGAAATCCCTTGGTAGGGGGGCAACGACAGCGCTTAAGCTGGGAATCCTATTGGTCTGATGATCCTGAGCCTATTTTTGGAGCGAAAGATGGGAGGGTGGCTTGGTTTCAGGGTGAATTGGAGTCTCTCGAGTTTATAAAAGACAGATCAACCGCTCTGGAGCGAATCATCACCTTGAGTGTTCTCTAGTGTACGGACTTCCCAAAAGGTTCGGCGGCAGGAAAGGTTGCATGGATAAAAGTAATCTTACCAGGATTTTCGAAACGGAGTAAGGTTGATTTGTTCATTGGTTAAAATATCTTCAATCCAGTTTAAGACACGGTAAGAGTCTTAGATGAGCATGTAGAATTCAGAGGCTTTTGATATAAATATTGGAAATGTATAAAGTATACATAGTATAAAACATATAACAGGAAAGAGGTGGTTTGTAAAGTCGGTAGTGGAAAAAGTTTGGTGTCATTAGGCGTTAAATTGCGATAGATCATTGCTTCCATCGCGACAGAGAGTAGTGCCTCTTAGGCGAACAGAATTGATGATGACGACGATAAAGAAGCCCGCATTTATGACTGATGGAAGAAAAATGTCAATTGCCTGGGGAGGATCCCTTCGGGTGATGCAAATTGTCCACGGTTTTGCTCGTGTAGGATGCGTCTTTGCTCCATGGTTGTTCGATGCAAGGGGTTACGCATGCCGTCAACCCGTTCTGGAGGCTCATTGGTTTTCATCTTCTTTCTTGCCTGATGATTGATGTTTTAATCGATTTGCTGCTTCTTGCCGGGCGGTACGCGGAATGGTCCCGTCGATTAAGCCGAGGATGGGACGAGCAAAGCATGGCCGTCGTTTTTCCATCCAGTTTGGTTTCCATCCATGGCTAATGATCTAGGCCGTGTCTAACTGACGATGGGGACGATAAAACTGGAAAGACATGTTGGGAAAAGGCTACATGTCCAGTTTAGCACTCCAACGTCTCTTTCAGACTTGTTCTGGTCGATTTGGTTCTTACAAGAACTTGAACCGTTCAGATGAAACTGTTTTGTTCTGCACATAAAATCTATTTTTACCTTTACATTTAACCATGGAACGAAAGCATCAGGTTTGTTTTGCTGAAGTTTATGTTTTTTTTAAGTTGAAGTTTTTGTGTGGGTTATTAGTATTTTATCATAGATGCATTTTCAGCCGATCAGTAAAAATAAGATAATACTGCAGAAAGAAATGCATGAAGCGGTAAAATTTTCTGGTGTGTCCAGCGAAGTCTAATGACAATTCGGAGTTCATTATATTGTTTAAGATTCTACCTGAAAAGCTGAATTATGCTTATTTTAAGGATAAAAAATGTAATCGAACAAACAACACTGTCATGGGTACCTCAATCTTAAAATTCGTATTGTTGAAATTTAACATTGAAATTTTGCTTTCAGTTTTGTTTTTCTCAATGGAAAATTAACAGAATATCCATTTCATTAGATTTTTTTTCTTTCTTTTTCTTCGTTGGTGTCGATTGATTTGGTCATGAATACCCTTAAGAAGTTTACAGAACTTTTCCCTGCAATTACTAAGTTAGTCAATCCTATTTCTAAATTAAAAAGCATGATAAACAATTGTAAAAATGGATAAGGATAGATAAAACAATAAAAAATACGAAAATTATCTTAAAAATTGAGCGACTCACAATGAGAGTAGAAATGTTTTAGTGTATTTTCACACCTGTTGTGACCTGATCAATTTCATAATTATTATGTTATAGTACATACCACATTGATCCGGCATTGTGGCAAACTATCGCGCGATTGTGTCAACACTCAGAAATCAATCAATTACTTCAATTGGAAGGGAACAGTATGGAATTTGTGTTTAAATTCCAACATTTCTGATAGGATGTGTTTATTTTCAAATGAAGATTCATGTCATCGGAAAAAATTGAAGCTGTTTGTGGCTGCTCAGCTTCATGTTATGTGGGGGATAAAGAAGATATAACGCCACTTGTGCCCGCATTGATCGTATCATAACGCATCGAAGGATTTAATTGGCTGGTGCCCTAGTCCGTCCGTCTGTGGCGATGCAGTTCATTTAATTCTGAACCGCATTCCATCACCCTTCTTTTAAACTCGGTATTGTTTATATGCTGCTGGCCACACTTGAACTCCCTTCCCTTTCTGCCAATTAGTAAACGGATGAAAAAGATTGAAAGATTTATTTGCTGGTGTGCATTGCGTCCCCGTTGGCGTTTTGATATGTTGGTGGGGTGGGGTTTGGTGGCCTTACTTTCCCTCGAAATACTGTCACTTTTATGTTTATTAACGTCACTCGTAAGTAATTGGCGGTTGGTTATGGAATTTGTGAATGCCATGGGGTTACAAGGGAGGCGAAACGAAAAAACGAAATAAAAAAAGTATCCCCAATTCAGGCACGTGCTGGTGGACTCATCTTGCAATGTTTATTTAATTTCATGTGGTTGTTTTGGCGATGGGAAATAATTTCTACCAATACGCAAACGAAACGCAAAACTGACGCGTTGCTGCCCTGAGTTGCGGTGCTTATTTATTTATTCATTGGGTTATTTATTTAGCCGTGACACTTTTTAAAATGTTTTACGTCCCGCGGCAGCTGGAACGTTTCCTCTCGACGGGCGCCAATCGAAACCACGGACCAAATCGCGACTGAAGTCATCGCGCTAATTGAGTGTTATTTGGGCTTTAAATAAAGTGGCTTTAATTGTGCCAATGTGGCGTCGGAACCGCGGATGATGGCAACGGGATGGTAGTCAAAAAAAACATTCTCAGTGGCTCAACGTGTTTGTTGATGGTTGAGGAAAAGGTAAACATAATAAATGGTGGAGCAAAAATTCAATGTAATCCGATCACGTAATTCGTTATCGAAGTGGAAACTTTGGTTTACATTTTCATGGGAGTTTGTTGGGACGAGAGTCGAAATGTATTCCTAGTCTTAATTATTATTTGTTCTTAGATATTTTTAAACTTTAAGTGCTATTTTTCATTCGCTTATAGTTTTGGCTAAGCAATATTTTCCAAAGACTTTTGTAAGGTTTCACCCGCCCATGTTCCTTGGCATGTCAAGTGAAGTTTAATAGTATAAAATCGCTTACAATTCCTTCAAACCGCTCGTACGGTTTTCCTCAAAGTAGACTTTCTTTTTATTTATTTCCTAACGTTGCCGACATCAGCGTCAACAGGAGGAACCACCCCCGTGACTTGGTGAGGTCTTGGAAGATTTTCTCGGTCGTGGCTTTATGTTGCCTAATTCAATTATCCACACGCCAGGGCCTCGCGGTTTCTCGTTTCCCACAACGGTTCAATGCGTATCGAATTACCCGGAAAAACCGGTGTCGGCGGTCTCGAGGAGAGTCCATCTTATTTCGATTTTATTTCCTTCCGCAATAAGATGCGGCGTTGCATAACATACTGGTTTGATTTTGAAGTGGCAAGTTGTTACTGCACCCAATCAAAACTGTGTTCAGTTATCAAAAAAGTAGTAAGAGAATATACGGAAGAAGTATCTACAATGGGGTTGCCCATGGCGCAGCGGTAGCGCGAGGAAACACCACGCCACAGGTGTGAGATCGAATCTCGAATCTTTCACCCTCTGGTATTACGAACGGTTGACCACCGATCTATAATATACCGTCTTTCGGTCACACAAACTCTTTTCAGAGAGAGGCCTTGTCTCACCAGGGGAAGTCGTGCCACTTAAAAAGTAACTACAATCCTGTTTATTGTCATGATATAATGATATATCAATGATATACCATATAAGGGGGTGGCAAGATGTTCCGGTGGGCCAAAGTGCAGTAGGATGTTTTTAGCTGATTTAAGAAATTAAAAAAAAACTAAGCATTAGAATGTGTACATTAGCGTGTTTAATATATCCTATGTGAATTTCACGATTCTAAATTAAGATTAATCGTAGAATGCAGGAAAAAGCAAAATACACTACGCTACAAATCATGTAAGATTTCATCACTAATGTTTAAGTGCTAAAATAAAATAAAATAAAATTGTTATCAAGCAGACATTCACCAAGGACTTTTATATGTTACCTAACGAATAATAAACATAATTGCATTCATAATACTTACAAATCTGGTTATGGAAACAACAGTTAAAACATCCTCATCAGGGGGCAATGTGCACCGGCTTATGTTGGGTAGAATGCACTGTTTTGAATGTTAAATGAACCACACAAGCTTTCCAAAATAATATGACACTGTTCCAGTTAAATAAACTCAAAGTTCTACGTATTTTGAGTCTACAATGCACATATGATTAATTATAGATGTTTCATATTGAAATATACGATTTAAAACTCATTCCAACAATCAATGTGATAAGTGCTCTTCGCTTTAATAACAATGTGAGAGCGTTAAAGTTGTTTAATTATTTTTAGTAAAAGAAAAGAAGGTAGAGAATCGATCTGTAAAGACTTGGATTATTTTCTTGAATGGAATGCGAGAAATAAAAGTTTTCCGTTCAATGGGTGTAGTTTGCCTCACATTACCTTACAAATGAAACCACTATTGTTAGTAAAGTATCTGAACATCTTGATTATGTCAAAAGGTGTATTTACGTGAAGAAATTGATCATATGGAATGTTTGTTTTGAATTATTTTGCGCTATCACTGAACTTTATGTGGCCATAATTTTAACCAACCAGTATGGTTTGCTTTTAATGTACACACCCTGTGCGGCTTTGTACACCATTGCATTAAAACAGCCCTGTATCTTCCACCGAGATGGAAAGGATAATATAACCTTTCCTTGCTTCCTAATATACCTGGAGTTTCGCTGTTGACTCTATATGATTGTGATTGCACCACACAATCATTGCTCGGACGAAAATTGAAGAGTCCAATAACACAGATCCAGGTGGAAGTGGAGGTAGACCTGCAACAGCCACCTGAAAAGGAACAAAGGACGAAGATTAGGTTCTTCACAAGAGAAAATGCCATAAAGAAGGAAAATGGCTGGGGTAGTCAAGGCGGGAGAATGTGGAAAGGACAGGCGCGCGGAGTTCGTGCAGAAGACCCAAAAACCTGTTTTTGACTTCCCGTCGAACAGCGTGGCTTTTTCCCTGCTCTTCTTCCTTTTTGAAAAGTCGTTGCGTACAGCAAAACACAAAACACCTGTCGTGTATGAGACTTTCCATTTTTTTTTGGTCTTCTCGTTGTCCTGAGCACGCATTTGTATTTGAAGTCGGTGGATCCGACAACTGCGGCGGTTTTTCTTGATTTTGCTGGCGAAGGGAGAGAGAGAAGCGCCCGGGACGCACTTTCTTCTGCATAACCATCCTGCCCGTCGTCGGTTTCTTCCTGATATTTTCCTCTCACAGAACCCCCCACCGAGCTTGTTTGTTGTTATTTTGGCACAGGGTAAAATTGTGCAAAATGTTACTTCCCACCACACCTCAGGCCTTCGCTTCAACCTTCGCTTTTGAGCGGAAGCCATTGAGGTCAAGTCGTGGGGATGTGTAGCGAAGGCGGAAGCGCGAAAGGGATCTGGGGGCCTCGTTGATCCTGGAACTACGTCGGATCAACGCCGCTCAATCCTTTTGAGCCTTCCGTTTCGCGCTTGAGTGACAGTCTTCATCGGGTTTTGCTTTGTGGAGCTTCAAAGTTGATTGCATTTTATTTGTACTTAATTTAATTCGCTTTCCTTTTGGCTTTAGTTTAATTTAAAAGAAAAACTCCCAAATCGATAGATAATTTTGTTTTAGGTTGGAGGTTTTTAATGCGACTTGTGATATTTTTTGCATTCGGAATAAATTAATCAGATACGCACGTTGTGCGTGTTTGTAAATAATTTGCTCAATGTAGTTGAGAAACAAAAAGTTTAAATTACGATTATGATTGTATTTTATCATAAAATATATACATTTCAATCGTTCAGGTAACAACGCAAAAGCTATTTTAAAACGTCGTAAACAAACCTTTTCAGTTCGCTTTCATGAAACACCTACAAGCCAACGTGCTGCTTCTAAACTCTTGTTGTTGTTGTGCCCAACGCGGCATGAAAGTGGCCTTTAAAAATGATGTCTTGCTGTTGTACTCCGGCAAAAGCTCGTCACGAAAAATGATTGTACGAATGTAACGTTCGCCCAACAGCGATCTTCGCAGTAGAGAGGGCACTCTTCAAACAGCCCTCCGGCCAATACGGGCAGGATGTGTACGCGGAGGTGAAAAGGAAAGTTTTAATTTCATTTTCGAAAACCAAGTGATCCAGGCTCGAGCCGGACCGGCTTGCAAACAGCGTGCTTCAATCGTCCGGCCATGGACACAGGCCGGCTCGATTACAATTTTTAATAATACTTTCTGTGTGTACATACGGGAGCATAATTGCGCGCGCGGGTTTTCGAAAGTACACGTGGCTGTTGGGGTGAGGCGGTACTTTGTGGCACATTTGAGAGGGAGAATGTAATTATTTGTTTAGGCGCTACTTGTGGAACAAAACAACTCCCCGGTGCCGTGCGGGAGCTCTCTGGCCCCGCGGCCGAGGAAAAGTAAGCTCCGGAAAATGAGTTTCGCCTCGAGGTGTGTCTCAAGTATTTGATGAACGATGTAGAGCAATGTTGTTGTTGGCAGAAAGTTTTATTTCTACTCTGTTGTGCTTGCCAACTTTTGTCCTGCAAACGACCGTTTTGTTGTGAAGACGACGTCGGTGTCGATGATTAACGTTTTCATCTTACATCAACAGAACGTTCTCTTACAGAACATAAACGATACTTGAATACGAAGCTTTTAATTTGTACTTGACATTGTATGTTAAAAATGTATCATGAAATAAATGCTCAGCATTTTTACCGATCGTTTTAGCTTCATGTAATATTCACCACCTTTACGCAGTAGTATCTGAACTGTGTTATATTATCTAACCGTTACGTACAATTGATTTATATTTAAATTTTTGGTGAAAATTAAACTGACTAAAACCAATCCATCGGCATCACATCGAACCTCTAATTTCCGCTATATGAAAGCATGGCAGCATTCGTTAACGACTTTTTAGCCAAACTTTGATTTCGACAACTTTCACTATTTCTTCGTCTCTCTTGCTCTCTTATTGCCTCGAGCTAGAAAAAAGGGCACGTACCTCCTCAACACAGGCGGAAAAGAAAAAGGTGCTATTCTAGCGCTGATGAGTACCAGCGTCACCTGGTGGCCTAGATCTTTGACGAAGGCAAATTCGCGTGATTCAAACGGGCAAAACTTACGACTAGCCAAAGTGAAAGTGAAATGCAATTCGACCGAAAGGTACTTGGTGGCGTTAGGAAAACGTGATTGAGGCGAATCGGATGAAGAAAATTTTGATGGTTTTAATTTCGAGATGCCGTTTTTTGTTGGATATAAGTTGCTCGTGGCAGGAAAAGGTTTGTTTGCGAAGAAAGTGAGGATACTGATTACAAAAAAAGGCAAAATCAACCTGAAAACAGAATAAAGAATTTCTCACATAAGAAAAAATATAGCAGAAATATTGTAGCCATCATTAACTTACTCATTCAACAACAGCACGAATTGCTGATGCGCACAATTTTGCACATTTCCACGTTTGTAAATGTTTTTTTCGCTCAATGATGTGAAAAGACATTAGTTTCATTTTCTCAAATTATCGTTAAACAAAAGCTCAGACAAAAAAATATTCTCACCAAATTATGTGTTGACCGCTCCTAAATCTCGCGTTCAATGGAAACCCGTGTCTAATATGGTTCCACCTCATAATCATAACGATCGTCAGTCCAATTTTTCTCGCGTTGTGGTGTGAAAGTGGAACCATTTTGTTTCTTTATTTGCTTTCTTTCTCGATGTTCAGAACTAGATTCTTAACAAAGTTTCCAGACAGAAGAGGAGTTAAAATTGGAATTGAATGAAATACAAGTAGCGGAAGGCTGTCAGAAACGATGAGATGGGCTTGGATATTTGCTGAAGAAGAGCGGTTCGGGTTTGTGTCTTTTTTTTCATTATTTATTTGACCGACAAGTGCACCTATTTCGGCTAACTCCATGTTGTCTACACTCCACCCGCTCGGTACGGTGAGGTTTGTTTATTTTGGTACGGTTTTTACGTTGCCATAGAAGTAGTGTGTGCTGCTGGTGGATGAAAATTCTTTTCAAAATTCCATTCAATAAAATATTCCTCGCAGCACCATTTTCGTCACCTCGTTTGGATGCTTCGAATGGCGCCGGTTTGAATTTATTTTTATTGTGCCTTTATTTTAAAATATTTTTATGAAACCAAATGTTTTAAATTTGACTGTAAATTAAAACATCAAACTGCTTCAGCCGCTATTATTCAAGCCAGCATGATGTCAACTTTGGAAACTGCTTCTTTGCCCAACTGTTTACCTTTTATGTGCATCTTTAGAAAGAAAAACTTTGCTTGAGTTTTTGATTTTTATGCACCCGTAACCGTGAAGAACGGGCGGTACCTTAATGTCTCGCACAAGACTTCCCGAAACCACAAGTTTATTGCCCATCAGAGGGTTCATTTGAGGGCGTCCAATTTTTGACGGAACTCGAGCGTAAACTACTTCGCCGTCGGGTCGCCGTGCCGTGTTCCGCTTAGTATGTCAGCTATTTTTAGCTAACTGCCGTGGAAAAGTTTCCCCCGTGCGGACTTCCAAGATGTGGGAGCAAAATCGGGAGGAAAAGAACAAGCTGAAATAAATAACGCGTAGACGATAGGTGCAGTTCACCAGCAACAGGTGGCCACTTTCAGTTTCGACAGCAACGGGGCGGAGGATGAAATTTCTTCCATCCCGTAGCGTAGCGAAAACACCGAACCTCACTGTGTTTGACTGGCTGTGTTGGTAATTGAATTCTAATGTTCATTAAAAAAACACCAACTTTTCCCGGTCGTCTTGGGGACGAGGCATAGGAACTGCGAGTAAATCGAGGGAAAATGGAATTATCTTCTGATGAAGATTTACCATTGCGGGATTACCGAAAAGTCTGCTTCGCGTTTCGAGTTAATGTGAAAACAGATTAAAGAAAGTTCATGGTGTTGCCGATTGAGTTGTTGCAGATTTCATGTTGTCTCGTAAACACTGCCCAGAAATTACATATTATAGAATTGATTCCGAATCCAATAAACATATAAATCTTAAAGTTAATTTGTTTGCGTCTTGTCAGAGAATTCATTTATTAGGTAATCAAATGTTTTATCGTGCTGAAAATAGGCTTTCCGTTCTATAATCCGCGATGGCGCATAGATTATAATAGATTTAAATTGTATCGACATACAGTAAATCAGAATAATATCCCTCAATGTTTAGAAGTGATAAGACAACGACAGGTTTATCAGTGTCAATGTTTTTTCGTGTCCATAATTGCTTTTTGTTAATTGTTTATTTGTTTATTTGTTTATTTGTTTGTTTAAGACACTTGTCGGCCTCCGTGGGCTTCACAAGACATAGTTACATTTAAAATGGTTATTTACTGGACGTGATATAACAAGGACTCATCTGGACACGTGTCTTAATTCCTCAAACAACTCATGAGTGTTTCTATTGAAGTCGAGGCTGTGGTACACTCTGTTAAAGCTAGTTATCATCGCAGAAATAGGCTCATTGCTGGCATACTGGTTGTTATGCCGCGATGTCATCAATAAGGTGTAATGTCTAGCGGTTGGACGTGGGACTTGGATACCGATTTTTTGCAGTAGGTTCGGGGCGTCGATTTCACCTTTTAACAGTTTTAACATGAACATAGCCTTGGCTTTTTCTCTCCTTCTCTCAAGTGTTTCTATCCCTAACAGCAGACAACGTGTAGAGTATGGTATGTCATTGCTATTGGGCCAATGTAAAAGGTTTATGGCATACCTAGTCATTCTTTTTTGTATAGCCTCAAGCCGATTTGTCCAGGACGCGACACTTGGACTCCACACTACAGAACCGAATTCTAATATTGATCTAACAAGGCTGCAATAGATAGTTTTTAAACATAGAGGATCACTAAAATCAGATGTCATTTTCCTAACTAGCCCTAATGTCCTATTAGCTTTCTTTAAAATGTTGTCATAGTGTGGTAAAAAGGTTAACTTATTATCTAAAAGGACACCTAGATCACGGATTCGGTCGGTACGCGTTATAATAGCTTGTCTTATTCTATAGTCAGCATGTACAGGCTTTTTTAGACGAGTAAATGATATCACAGAGCATTTCTCAACACAAATGACTAGGAAATTACGGTCACACCAGTCGATAAACTTATCTAAACACTGCTGCAAGCTATCACGATCATTAGCGCAACTCATTGGCTGGAAGAGTTTCACATCATCTGCGTACATGAGGAAATTCTCGGTCGGTAAAACGTAGCACAGATCGTTAATAAATAACGAAAACAACAATGGTCCTAAGTTGCTGCCCTGCGGAACTCCGGACGTGGACAGGAAAGCGTTAGAACGAGATCTACCATAGCTGACGTAATACACCCGGTTTTTTAGGTAGGAGCGGAACCATAGCAGGATTGCTTCTGACATGCCGAGCCTATCTAGCTTAGCTAATAGTATATCTACAGATACACTATCGAAGGCGGCTTTCAGGTCTGTGTAAATGCAATCAATCTGCTTGCCCTTGTCCATGCTACTCATACATTCTGAGACAAATTCTACTAAATTTGTAGAAGTAGAGCGTTTAGGCATGAACCCATGTTGAGCCGAAGAGATGTACGTCGCGGACGGATTAATCAGTGCGTTATATATAAGTATTTCAATTGTTTTGGCACATGCGGTGAGAGATGTTACGCCTCGATAATTAGATGCAACGTTGAGATCGCCTTTCTTATGGATAGGTACCATTGAGGAGGTTTTCCAAATCTTTGGTACAGTGCTTTGGAGAAAAGACAGACGGAATAAGCGGGCGAGATGGGGAGCCAGACTACTCCCGCACATGACTAGAGCTACGGAAGGAATGCCGTCCGGTCCCGGATAATATGATTTGTTCAGCTTCCGTAGAGCGGCTATCACTGATTCCTCGTCTATGACAATATTCTGAATGTTGAGCATGTTTAATGGCGTGTCACGTGTGGCATTCAGTATATCATCCTCATTCGGCGAGCGTTGGTCAAATACATCAAAAAATCGCGACGCGAATAGGTCGGCAATATCTTTTTCGGTGCTGGCAGTAGTTTCATTATATGTCATGAAAGAAGGTAGCTGTTTCTTCGACTTCGTTTTGATGAAAGACCAGAATCGCTTCGGGTTGCGTCGGAGGCTGTGTTGAATACGATTGACATAAGATTTGTGCAATGACCGGTTTAGTGAGCGGTATTCCCGGCTTAAAACAGATGCTCTGCAGCGATTAAGATAAGTTTTTAAGATAATTGTGCAATAAGAAACGAGATTTTCTCCTTCAGTTTGAAAATAATATGTGTTAAAATAATTAAGATAACATTTACATTTATAACTTAACATTTGATATGGTATACCTAAAAAGAAACTCGTCGATGGGAATGGTAAGCTGTACTTCTTGTGTGAGCTATGATGACTAGAGCTCAAGAAGCACTGATTGAATGTAAATTATTCATTTATCGGGAGCCATCTTTCTTATCTCCTACCCTTTTTGTTGTCTTTTTTTTAGAATTGTGTGTGTGTGTATTTCCTCATCCCGACATATCGCTCGACCGTGGGGTTAGTTGCGCACCAGTTTTCTTTTTCTCTGTGGTTCTTCTAGCCGATGTTGGAAGATAGTTGGATGCGCTGGATGGGACCGAATGTCAAGACATTTGTATCATCGTCCGCTCGTTTCATTCACCTGAATAGGGTCGTAACATCGTGGAGATTTTTTAGTGGATCGTTAAATGCATAGATGCGAGAAAAAGAATACTTGTTGCGTGACGAAGACAAACTTGTGCTGACCCGTAATCACCCGTTACCGTTTAGGCGAGCGGGTGTAAGATGTTTTATGGATGCATCAGACTACCATATGAACCTCTAATGGCTTTCGGATCCCATCGCTTTATCTCCTTCGGGATGTTATTCATCCCTTTTTCACGGCTGACTCCAACACAGACACAGGTGAGGATTTCCGTGCGACTTTCTTTGATCCAATGTTCGAGAAAGGAGCTTTTTGAAGAAACAAAATGCTAGAGATAGACAAGAAGCACGGAGAAATTGAGCCAGTGGGAGGGAAGATGTGAAAGTAGAACATGATGCATGATATGATGATCACCGATGCACACGATCGAATTGCAATTGGCCTTGTTTTTATTGCTATGCAATTTAAGCCGAGTTATCTATTATCTAGTTGCATTGGGTTCAACTTTCTATCGCCAGCGCTGGCAGGTGAAAAAGTGTTGGTAACATGAATACAATAATTGCTATATACTTACTCCACTTACCGATACTTTCTATTTCTATGATGTAGTACATTTTTGTTGCCAATTTAAGGTTGTAAAACTACTTTTACCCTGTCTAATGAGCATGGATACGAAGCAATTTTGTTCGTTTGCTCCATTTGGTTTGTTTAATGTTTTTGGTCTAGTTTAAAGTTTAGTGTTCTTGTACTACTTTAAAATGTTCGTCATATTTGATGTGTTTCTTTTTATAATATCCAAGGTTTCTATAAATGTGTTTCCATTGAGCCACAGCGATCGGACGGATTTCATGACAGCGATTTCTACCAAGTTAATATACTTTTGCTAAATGTGTTGACAGTGACATATTCTTTTATTCCAAAAACTGAACATTTATTTATCTTCCCGTTTTGAATGGTCGGGATCAAATGTCCAAAATGCTTATTGCTGATTAATATTTACATTCATGTCAAAAAGGAAAATCTATGCGTTGTATAATAAATAACTCGTGTCCCATCTTCCGGATCGTCCCCGAGGCGCCTTCCATTTCGTAGCACATTTCCAATGAGGGATGAAATCTTGCTTTCTTCAGTTTCTACAGATTTATGGTGCTATTAGGAAGAAGCGTTCTGGCGTAGGTTTCAATGTTACAAAAAAAGGAAAATAAATAAAATGCTGCCGCGTGCACTTCGTCATTTATGGAAACAACCTTCCTCTCTTCCCGCGCTGGAGAAACCGTTGGTCAACGTTTTCTTTGAAGTAAAACATCAATAATTGAGCATCAGCAGGCTTACCAGTAGGGTCTCTCCGGTGGTTGGAGGATACACTCAATTGGTACGAAAGAAGAGAGAAAAAAGTATAAAATGGGAAAGAAGGTCGAAGGTCTTTGTGTTTAATTCGGATTTCGGTTCGCACCGGACGCGCGCGGAAGTGGTTTGTTTGAAGCTTTGAGCGAACTCGTTATTTCCTTCGATTGTTTTAATATTGCTCGAGCGCGGGAGGCTCCTTTTTCGCCTCATACCTTTCGATGCTGTTGAAACCTTTGAAGAAGAACCATCGTTTGTGGCTCGACGACTGTACAGCAATTATGGGTCTTCATTGCTCGGAAAAAGGGCGCTACAGTTTTCCGCCAAGATCGCGCTTGGTTTCCTGTTCGTTTGTTTTGGTGATTGGTTCCACCGAGGGTTGCAAGAAGCCCCGAAGGGGAGAGGCGAAGGAAGGCGGTTAATCGGGCGCCGGTAGCCCGGAGCCGGGTCCGGTCCCGGACGGGGTCGGTCTATTAGGCGTTATTTATTTCTATTTTCTTCAACCCAATGCGCTAGATAGAAGGCGACCTACAAACACAGATCGATCTGGAACGCGACCACGTTCGAATGCTGCTGCTGTCGGCCATCCTTCATGTTGTTGCGTGCCCATTTTTCTCGATTTTCCTGCCGAAGCCTTTTCTGTTTGGCTTCTATTTAATTATTTCCCCGGCCGATGACGATGAAACGTTGTTGCAATACTTCAAAGAATAATTTTTTATTTTAAAAATTTGTTAACAAATACAATTGAAAGAATTTGGTAAGAAGCATAATTCAAATGGAAAAAAATATTTTATTAAAACAGTTTGGGAATGTATTTCAGTTGTATTAATTGTTCTGAATCATGGTTTGTTGTTCACGTTGTCACGTAATGTTCATGAACTTGTCCTAAGGATGCGTGAGAATTGTCTGGAAAAAACAACGGGTTGGAGTAACACAAGCAAACAAACATTAATTTCGCCTATAATTCATAATTCAAAAAGGATGCTGTCCTCTCGCGTGTTGATTGGACGAGCAACGACGGTACGCATAATTTATTCAACTTTCTGCGAGGAAAGCTGTGCTTTTCCGTGAACGAAATCTAATTATTGCTCAGCATTTAATTTACGGAAAATCCCCAATTCAGCCTTTGGTTCCCGATTTCCGATCCATTCCACATTGCATTGTAACCGTCGTTCGTTCTGAACGTGTCGAGAGGGGGTGGAGTTGCATGGCCCCTTTTTGTTTTATTCAAGACGATAACATAATTAGACGACGCGCGTCCAATTTCAGGCATTAGGGGTTTTCCAAGACGTCTTGTCGGATTTGGTATCACCTTGCCACGTTCGGAACAAAATGGATGCTTCTACGGTTACAACGGCACATTAAAGATGTGACCAAATGGTTTGTGGTCAAATATCACAAAAAAAATGTCTCAGCTCATGTCTCGGAACTCGGCTCGAGTAACATCGAGTCAAGGCAAATATTTAACGCATCATCTCCAGTTGTGTTTCCTTTTGCGGAAAGACCATTACGTTCGCTTTTCTTTATTTGTTCGTCAAATTATGAAACCATGCTGCCTTTGTTCGCCCATCGGTGGACTATTTTCTCGTCATGGGAAAGAAAACAGCAGCACGCAAGCGACACCTTCGTGCTAGCGCTGCCCATTTCTTTGCCTCTCGAGCAACGGGTTCGTGTTTCTAGGCGTAAAGGTGTGATTTTCCTACTCCCCCGAATTGTGTTTTCTTTCTCACCCTGGAATGTATCTTCGATTCTAATGCCCACTGGGAACGCAGCGAGGAAAAACTGTTTGCTCTGATTTTATTTACATAACGTTTACTGCCGCAATTCAATCGAGTTTTGTTACGCTAAAATGCTTTCGGATGGTTATAAAGCGAGCAGAATGGTGCTATTAAAAGATATCCTTCTGTTTTTCAAACCGCAGGCTAAGGCTTCGAATCGGTCGATACCAAAAAGGTATAATTTCAATGCGCTTTTTTGCGCTGTCACATTTGGATCGGCAATGATTTGAGCAGTTTTTATTGTGTCTTAGAGTAGTTAAATTTATTTCTTTGCCATTGTTTACGCTCAGTTTTTGACTGTACTATTTTGGGAGAGATACAGTAATCTTTTACTGCCGATTGAGACAATGCCAATTCGAAAGTTTCAGTGAAATATTATGAGGCTGTCCTAAGTCAGCAGCCGGTTTGGTTTGTTTGAGTTTCAACTTGTGGTTTGGGAGTTTAACGTAAATCTAACTTTTGTTTCATTTTAATCGCTACCTAGCAAAGATGAATGGAAGAAAATTAAAACCTTCCTATACTCCAGCTGAACAGAATCTACTCATGCAGCGATAACGGTGCACGTGGGGTCAAGAGTTGGCTGCTTGGCCGGAAACAGGAGCGTTTTTTACTGGCGTCGTTTGGGGCTTGCGTAGATTATGACTGATTGTTTCGGAATTGGGGCGTTTGTAGCAACTGTTGCGGGCATCAGCTGTGCCCAAAAGATGCTGCCTTGAGAAACATAAGAAGCAGTAAAACGTCCCAGGGGTATTTTAGGTTTTCTGTTCGTTCTTGAACATAGGAAAACGTCACATCAAACGGAGAATGATTTGTTCAGTTCTTCCGCCAATGACAAACTTCCTTAAATAGAGTTAATGACATCGCATAGTAAATCTTCTATTTTCCCAACCTCGGAAGCCTTGAGACGAAATTAGCCCATTACATTTTAGTCCCAAGGCTTACGAATGTACTTGTCAACCTAGCCATTGTTCTAAATAAATACCATAAAGACGGCGGTTGAGGGTGTGCATTGCCTTCCTTTGAAGGTTACGAGACATTCGAATCCATCCACGGAAGGTAAATGCAGATTGATTTTGAACAGAATCAGATCGACGACCTAAATTTGATTTTTTGAGAGTTCATTGTTTTATTAACACGTTAAGCGCTACGTCGGCCCCATGGGGCCGACAGTGTACTTCCCCGTAAGCCAGCGTCGGTCTGCTCGGACCGACAGAGCCCGTTAGGTAGGCCGGCGTTTCCACGAATAGCTGACTGAACGGAAAGCAGTGCAATTTGGTCGTAGCGCTTAACGTGTTAAAATACAATTGAAAAGTCAAACAGTTTTTTGTAACGCCTTGCAGAAGGCATGAAGCAAAAAATGAAATGGGTTATCATTTGCTAACCGGATGGAACTCATTCCAGTAATGATTATCAGCATCAATTAAATCATGCATAACGGGAATGGCCGTTGAACTGGTGTGCATCGTATGCTGTAGCTTTATCAACGCATGTTTTAGTTATTCAAGCAGTTCTTCCTTAGCTCTTGAGTTTTGTGTCATTATCATCAGCCAGCCCCCGTTATGGCATTGGAAAGCTTAGTTGTGACGAAACTTATTTGATACTAGGGTGATACTTTTATTTCTTGTAATTTTTTACCTCTTTTGACTGAATTATCACTGTGTCGGCTTGAAAAAAGCGAACTGACAGTCTCTGTTTCTTTTTTCTAGTTCATATCGCCCTTGCCTCCTCTAGAACTAAAAGCAACAGTTGCTCGATTGAATTAATTTGCATAAGATGTAAAATGTTTGTAGGCACTCTAGAGCGCCAGCCTCGGAAGCGAATGTTCGCTGGACGAGACGCGCAATCGAGGCACAAACGGGCTTGAAGTAATGCTAATGGCTATGCTAATGATAAAATTAGATTATTGGGGAATGGCCGTGGCATCCTGTTGTGAACTTTCTTTGACGACGTTGCGAAGTGTATAACACATCACAGGGAAGGCGCTTTTGCAACTCATTATCAGCGGAGAGAGTAGTCAACGCTGGTGGCGGGTGTGCATGTGTTCTAATAATGTATCCTACTCGTGCCAATCGTGGATGCCCTAGTGTCGGTATGTTTGGCATCGAAGCTGCTTTATGATTAAATTATTTCCCCTCCTCCAGCGGGAGCTCTAAAGTAACGTCAGCACCAGACAACACCATTAATTCATCTCCTTTTCGCGTGCTGGAACACTCTAATGAACTCTTCTTATCTTCGTCTCCTCTATTTGCAGCTTTTCATCATCGAGCGTCAGGTGTTCGACTTTCTTGGCTACATGTGGGCACCGATTCTGGTGAACTTCTTCCAGATCCTGTTTGTGATATTTGGCTTCTTCGGTGCCTACCAGTATCGACCCAGATACCTTGTAGCGGTACGTCTTGCATACTTTTAATGATTTATTGTTCCAGATGCTTGCAATTATTTCATCACTTGGACTTTTTACAGTTTTGTTCGTATCAAATGTCATTTTGACAAAAGTTTATGAAAATGAACAAAACATAATTCATTTTTCCCGGATGGAGGTGAAGCCGCATTCTAGACGAACCTTTTGTGAAACCACATTTTAGTTACGACAACCATTCTTGTTTAATCCTCTGGAAACATTATATTTTGAGACTTAGATTTACCAGAAGTTTTTTGTTGTGCCTTGAGTAGGGTAGATTTTTAATGTTCAAATTTACGATATTCTTCTCTGCTTTATAACTTTTAACCACTATTTCTTGCATCCATGGCACCTTAATAAATCTAATTTTAAGGTTTATCTTATTATGAACACCAAGATGGAACCGTCTGAAAGATAACTTGTAGGCTGATAAGAAATCATATGGTCTTCAACCTAGCTATGAATGATTTGTTTCTTGAAATAGTTTTGACTCAGTGCTCTTGGAAATAGATCCTCTTTTGATTTTCAAATTTAAAAAAATATTGCGGCGGTATGGGAAAATTATTCTAAATAAAAGCTTTTCCACTGAGGCATAGATTATACATAATCAAAAGAGGAAAAAAGTTTTGAAAACAAGGGATGATCACTCAAAATTGAGCATACAATTTTATTAAATTTGTAAATCATATGATTTTAAATTAAACTGTGTCATTATGTCAGATTCGGTTGCAGAAACCCAAAGATATCAATAACGCGCTTCAAGGAGAAACAATACTTACAGCAAGAGAGATAAAGTATCGACTTACATCATATGATTAATTGTGTGCTTGCTCCTCGGTCAACGCATCCCCCAACCCCACCCTCCCCCACCCCCCGTAGCACGGGTTGTTAGGTTCGCCTGTACATTGATCTATGCCGTACCTTTTTCCCAACCCCCTCTCGGCAGAGAGAAATGCCGCCCACAAACGCGGTGGAATGTGGCCGCAAGGGTAGCATAAATTGTCCACGATGAATTATAGCAACTCAACACACTACACCCTCGCTCGTCCATTTTCCACGCTTGTGGACACACACACAGCACGCGGTGCTCCCTTCGGCAAATCATCCACACTTGCTGACTTGTGGCCGTTCTAATTTGGTTACGTCTTCGCAAGAACGGGCAACAAGGTGATATGGGGAAAATATGTTTAACGAAAAAAAGGAGTGTGAAAGAGATAAAGAGAAAAAGAAAAGCGTTAGTAGGAAACAGGGTTCAAATGTTCCTTTCCCACCGTAAACCATTGGATGAATCGAGCGCGGGAAAAAGGGCCGACTTGTAATCCGCAGCTTGTGTTACGCTACGCTACACCCATAACCTTTGCCGGAGTGGTGGCATTCTTAACCCTTAAGTGGAAGGTTAATAGTCATAGGTGAATAGTTTTTTTTGTTAAATAAAAATTTAAATTTATATGTTTCCGTTTTGATAACTAAAATCTTGCGTCTAACCGTTTTAGGAAAAATGCCACAGTTTTTTTTTAATATTGATGGTATATACTCAAGATAACAAAACCACATGGCTAAATTACTCTACCACTTTAACATATATCATAGTTAATGTTTTTCGTCTTTTATCGTCAATCGTGACAGTATGATTTTTAATATTGCACACAACTTAGAGCGTATCGTGAATCATATTGTTAACTCGATTCAAATTTTTTTTTTTCATGTTTTTACCTTCAAACTGGAAACATGTGTTTTACAGATTTTTAAACATTTTCATTGTGGGATCTTCAATGTTAAATTAAATAAAACTGCTTTCCTCTAGGGTCACTATAATAGAGTACCATTTAGTGTATCTTGATTATAACCATTGCACTTACGACAGGTAGTCTTAAAATGTTACAATGTAACTTTCATCCATTTAGGGGTTAACATCCTATCGTGGAGGTGGTTTTCCTTGCGTTTTTCCCATTGTTGCGCCGACGGGTTTAGAAAATTGAACGTGCTAATGACAGTACGACAATGACCACGGAAACCTGACGGGCGGCATGTCGTTCACCCTTCTCTAAGCCTATGCCAAAAAACTCTTTTCCCTTCAAACCCTTCAACTTCCCACCCACCATCCGCCTACGAGGAGGCGTCTGAAACATACAAGAGACACTTAAAAACCACCTCGTGAAAATGTGCCATCACCGTTGCGTTTGGGATTGGAGGATGAAAATTTCCTCGAAGGTGACGGCCGGCAACCCAAGAGCTTCAGCTATTGTGCGACATCGTCACCGAAAGGGCCATGACAGTTCACTAAGACGTTCTGTCTTCACTGGCTGAACACAGCACCCTTCGACGGGAACGCGGCGGGTGGGGAGGTTTTATGGCGTTGAAATGTTGTAAAATGGCATCAAACAGCATAGCGAACATTTCGATCGTGAGCTGCCCATGTCTGGTCTTTGTGTCATTTATGTTTTAACCACCAATTCCTCCGTTGTTAATGACGTGCGCGTGAAGTATTCGGCGCGGTGCATTAGTTTTTTTGCTGGGGTTAAACCATCATTACAAAATAGCTGACGATTGTTTCTTTTGTGTCTCTTTTTCAGTATACGGTATGGAGTCTGCTGTGGCTGGGATGGAACATCTTCCTAATATGCTTTTACTTAAACATAGGAATTTTAGATAGGGTAAGTACGAGTATCCTCTTCAGTCTTTTGCGGTGACGAAATATTATATAATCAGGAACATTGAGGCTCTTCTCACTAGATAGTTAGACCATTAACCAAAGCAATATTGAAACTGGATTTAATCAAACTTTTACACTACACTTCTTGTTCTGGGGACATGCTGATCTAATTAGAAGACCGCATTATCGACCACGAAAGCCAACGACAGTTTCTCTTCTTTTTTTTTCGTTCGGCACGTCGTGGCCATCGAAAGGCGTAAAGAAAAGAAAACCCGACAGTGTAGGGCTTTTCCAGCGCGCAAAAGTTTCCCACAGATGCGAAATATGTATCTATATTTTCATCTACGATGCTCGGGCGAACCAATCAGACAAAATGCTAATGGCGAAATGCACTAATCTCATTAGCTGATAAACGCTATCAGCGTGCTTCGGATGGCGCATCCTGTAATATCATGTCTAGACGCGCGGCCCGTGGAAAGGGAATCTTTCTTGGACCAAACTTTCACCGTGTTGAGTTGGTAGTGGCTATTCCCTTCTGTTTGCTCTTCTCCTGCCGATGTCGTCCTTGTGTAGGTTAGAAGCCGGGAAGGACCGTGCAATTGGCAAGGTGGAAAATGAAAAGGAAACATTGTTGTGGTAAAGCGCAAGGATAGGACAGTTTGTGGCTGGCAAAGTTCGAACGATGGTTCAACTTTTTTGGACGTATGCCAAGCGGCGAGTACCGTAAAGAATGCTACACCGAACCGTTCCGGTCGGCCGTTGGTTTCGCTAGAGGTCGTCCTGGCTTTTGGCTTCCATATAGTCCGTCCATTACTTTGCATTATGGCACTAGAGATATGCATTGTGAAAATTGCATTTGCCTCTCGTCCTTACACCCTGTCCGCAACGTCGAAGGGACTTCCTGTTTGCCAGCTTGTTTCCCACAGGGCACATGGATTAAACGGCAAACTGCCCAGCGGTGATCCTGGTTGCATGTTCGTGTTTAATCAGCCAGAATGTTGTGGACATACTTTGGTGGTGCACGTTGGACAAGGAGACTCACCATAATTGGAATTACTCTTCGTTCGCAGCGAGCGAGGTCATGGGGAGAAGTGAAGAGTACTGAAACTCTCCATTGCCCGATGAACTCAGTTAAGGAGATGCCATTAGCCGTAAAGGTAGCGCGCTGTCCTTCGTCGATTCGGATTCGGTAACCCCGTCGGTATGACGTCAGGACGACAATGGGGGAGAACGCCAAGTCCAGGGAGTTCGAGAGAGAAAGTTGTCGGAGCGAAACCGGTGCGGTTGCAGCAGACTGCTGTTTTGCGCCATTCCAACGACCTTGACCCGGTCTATGTAGTCAGCACGTATCCGTCCTGCACCAGACGGATTTTCCGGCATGGTGGCGAGAGACAGAGCCATTGCCAGCAGCAGCAGTAAAATAACAGCTCCCAGGAGAGCGAGAGATAACACCCGGTTTCTTCGGAACGTTGTGAACAGATTCGGAAATGTCCTTTTA
Source organism: Anopheles coustani (assembly GCF_943734705.1). Classification (NCBI taxonomy): domain Eukaryota; kingdom Metazoa; phylum Arthropoda; class Insecta; order Diptera; family Culicidae; genus Anopheles; species Anopheles coustani. The sequence continues at coordinate 55,134,720 of NC_071289.1, forward strand.
GACGCAGTTTTGAGGATGTGCGAAATCTCGTTCGATATCGCAACGTTGGGGTCTGGGGAGGAAAAGTTCGTAAAGTGTTTACTTTTGCGTGTGTGTATGTTTGTATGTTGCGTCACAGACGAGTCGCCAGAAAAAAAGGCTACACGCGATGTTTTGCGTTCAAAAGTTCGCCAGACCTCGTGGTGGTTAAGAGGTCCTGTTTCTCTTGGTTTGACTCCGTTTCCACCTTTCCTCTGCTGCACCCAGGCAGACAAACTCTATATACTGGTGTTTTCGTGATGGCGTTTGGGAACGACCTTGCTGTTTCGTCGGGGTCGTTGGAATATGGTTTTCTTTCGTGCCTTTTTTACCAGAAATTTTATGGTACTCGTTAAATATGGTTCAGAGATTGATGTTCGATTCTTTCCCGGTGGAACAATGGAAGGAAGAAGGAGGACCGAGAATTCGAGAATTTTCACTCGGCGCTGCATTCGTTTTCCCTTCTGTTTTTCGATTTGATTTGCTGAAGGCATGCGATCACGCCATTGAATCTGGTTCAATTACATTAGATTCCCGTTGATGCGCCAAAATTGGATTGATTTTCTGCATCAATAGTTCAGGTTTTCAATCTGAGATATTGAAACGAAGGATAGTGGTTTTCGTTTTGTATCATTTATTGTTTACAACGTTTCATTAATTTGTTTCATCAAATTAGCAATATGAGGGTATTCACTTTTCATACAATGAGGGTGAAATTTTCTTTCTGTTTGTATTTTCTAATGTTTGATACCAAATATAGTTAAAAGAATCACATTAGTGGTACACAAACCAGCTCCTATGGGTTGATCAAAGTTTGATCGTTATGAATATTTCTTATTTGAATTAAATTTGAAACATAAATAATTAAATAATTCCTACGAAATAGAACTAACATTGTTTAAAACATTGTTTAAGTACGTGTTGAGTCGCGTGTGTTTGAATGTTTTACTTTTTTATATTGTTCGATGGATTTGTTGGAAAAACTGCTATCGTTACAGCAACTTTCATTGACCTTGAAGTTACGAATAGCAACGAAAAAGTGTCGTCAGATAAAAGGGTTTCCCCGGGCCAAAATGATTTATTTTTCCGACTAGCACAATAAAAAGTATTAACTCCTGCAGGACATTTCCGTTTTGATATTCAACCAGAACTTTTCCGCCGACTTTTTCCGATGCGATGCCATATTTTCTTCCATTTTATGGGGACACCATTTCGCATTTCTTTACGACACCCTCAAGCGTCGTCTATCAAACGTCATCGTCATTTTCGGTAGATGTTCAGAAAGGATTTGATCTTACGAGCAGAACTTTGGGTCTTTTAGAACTCTGTGGGAGTGGTACATTTGTGTTATGAAGTCGAAACTGTAATGTTTTCGTTGGTGTGATGTTTGAAACGCGATGAATTTGATCGATCTAGGCAAATGTAGGCTTTTCAGTTACAGAGAAATACTTTAAATTTTAATTAAAGATATCGGTCAATAATTGAATTTATGTGTTTCGTTCTTTCGTTCCGTCAAACACGATTTATGTTGCAGGATAGTGATTTATTGAATTTGGGCACCGGCAGCGTGTCGTGGTTCGAGGAGAATGGCTACGGCTGCCGGCCCTCCTACCCCACCAACGTCACCTCGGAGGACCCCTACCGGCCAGTTCGGCCGGAGAAGGTGGAAGGATGTTTGCTGGACTACTACATCGTGGAGGTGGTGCATGCCGGCGTGCACTGCGCACTGGCGGTAAGTATGCCTCATCGATTCTCGACCGATCCAGGATCGCGTGCCTAACACTTGCTTTCTATTGGTTTCCCTCCCGCGTGCTGACGGTGGGCAGTTTTTCGGCATCATTGGAGCCATCTGTCTCGGGCAGACGTTTCTCGACGAGGACGACAGCTGTAAGTAGCCATAACCCAATAACCACTGCCTTCCCGATGTTGACCCTCGAACGTCCTTTTCCACTTCCACCTTAATTTAACCCCGCTTCCTTCGATTTGTCGCCAGTCAAATGCAAGCGACGCTTATGCTGTCCGCGTTTGCGGCCATGTTTTCCATCATTCCAACAAAATGTGATCGAGTACTGACAGACATTGCCGTGTAGCCTTTGCGTGTAGCCAAAACAGAAACCCCGGGATCTTATTAACCAGAACTTCACCACCTCATTCCATTGACCGTTCCATCAACACTCACACTAACAGCCATGCCATATCATAACCTATAGTAGCTTGCGAAGCAACATGCAATGCGGGGCTTCGATTCCGTTCTCGAGTCGTAATCAGTTTTGGGCGAAGTAATTACTCACCGCAACCCGGTAGATACATCTTCGTTGGGGTAAAGGGTAGGCTCGTGGCCCCAAAACTCTACGGCTCTAATCGAATACGGCACCATCCGATTCGTTCGAGTTTAGTACTTCTTGTGCCCAAACCTCTTTCCCAATTCTGCATCGGTGTACTTAATCAAATAATTCCAAATCATCCCTAAGGGCCTAGGGGATTACCGCTTCCGTTGCGTGATGCGGGGTGGGACCTTGGGACACGGGGATAACCAAACTTGCCGATGACAGAGTTGGGCAGCAGGGATAGGAGGAAACCATCCAGGGAGCAGTAGAAATCCTTTGCTTTCGCAGTGTAGGTCCGTAGATTGTGATTAGTGTTATAACGAACGATTCTAACATGGTGCACTAAGATTTAGCTCTGGTTTAGATAGGCTTTTGTGTAGCGGACAGTTCCGGATTTAGTTTTGCCGCAGATCTGTTCTGCGTTTTGTGAGTGTAGTCGCAGCAAGTAGAGACGCAACCAACGATTGGTACCAATTTGTTTCAGCTAAATTGTCGAAAGCTTCAAGCCGCTCCTGCTTGGCGCAAATTTTGTCTTACAAGCAGAAAAGGTATGTAACAAATATTTCCTATTTATGAGACGACGGTATAACGTTCCTCACTTTTAAAAGTTAATTCTTTTTAATCTATAAGTCTTAAAATTGTTTTTGAACATGAATGATTAGTATTTTATCAAATTGGGATTTTTTTCTTGTTATAACATTTAAGAATATAAAAAAATATTAACACTTTGAGGTCCGGGTACATCTATAGATGTAATGGCTCCGTTTCAGTTTGTGTTGCGGCTAGAATGAGACCACAACACCGTCGCTGTCAGCTGCACCAGCAGTCAATGTGACAGCGGCCGAGGCCCATGCAGCAGCGATGGGGCTTAGGCCACGAAGGGGATAAAAGGGCTGCGCGAGCCACCATAAGGCCTCTTCGCGATAACGTTGGCGTGATAATTAGATCGGAATAAAGACACTAATTTGTGGTTTCTTCGATACCGAAAATTCCGACAAATTTTATTTCAATATCACTGCCAACATTCCACAAATTAGGTTTGTGAGTGTGGAACTAACATTCCACAAATTATTGTGTGAGCATTGTGGAACCGACATTCCACAAATTACGTTTCCTCTATTCGAACGGTGCTGTAAAACCGGAGGGTTTGCACCGCGGATAGAAGTTAAAGTGCCCGGTCGTCTAAAAAGTGTTGCGTCGCGAATTCGGTGTTATTCGTACGGTGTTATAAAGCCAAAGGGTCTACATCGCGAGTCGCCGGTCCAATGGAGAACGAAACACATAGTGACGCGGGTTCAGATGGAAGCGCGAGCGCAGCGTCGCCATCGCGCGCAAAACCATCGATCGTTGATCGCGAATTAGAGCTGGCGCGGAAACGCTTCGCGCTGGAGCGACGGGCGTTCGAGATCGATATCTCGAAACGGGAGCTGGAGCTCGAGGAGCTCGCCATCGCAATCGAAAGAGGTTCGATCCAAGGCGTGCCGGCCAAATTTACTGCTCCGAGTGATCAGCAGCCCGAATACGCGATAGCGCCAGGCCACTCGTCGAGCCTGTACACTGCTCCGAGTGCGCGACCTGCCGGAACCGCGATACCACAGGATCACTCGTTGAGCCACCTCGCCGCTACAAGTGCACCACCGGTCGAATCCGCGATGCCGCTGGGCCACCCGTCGAGCCCGTACACTGCTCCGGGTGCGCGACCAGCCGAAGCCGCGATGGCGCCGAGCCGCCCGTCGAGCGTTCACCCCGCTCCGGGTGAACGACCTACCGTAGGTCATAGTACGGCGGGAGTCATGGCCGCGAGTGCAAGTTGGCGTCACTCGTTGGCATTTGCACCAAATCGGCTGGATTACCAGGAACGACAGTCCCAAGAATATGCGCGATGGCGGCAATACTTGGACGACTTCCACCATTCCCGTGCCGGTCGAAGCCAACCTGCCACCAGCGAGCGGCACGACGCGATGGCGGCTCCGGCAGCGGAAAATGGTGGGCCGTCGAGCACCGTGAGGGAACCATCACAGTGCACACGTGAGCTGAACGCGACACAGAAGGCGGCCAGGCGGATTACGGATGATCTACCGACGTTTTCGGGGGACATCACGCAATGGCCGATGTTTATCTCCAACTTCGAAACATCCACCGAAGTTTGTGGATTTTCGGACGTAGAAAATATCTTCCGGCTCCAAAAGGCCCTCAAAGGACCGGCGTACGAGGCGGTGGAGCAGCTTCTTTTTTACCCGGAAGGCCTGCACGAGGCGATGAGCGTGCTGCGCGAGGAGTTCGGTCGGACGGACCTTATAATTGAGGCGCTGATCGACAAGGTGCGAAGGATGCCTGGACCACGAGTGGAGCGTTTGGAGACTGTCGCGGCGTACGGGAAAGCGGTGCGGAATATGTGCGCAACCATTCGCATTTCCGGTTTACGGGACTATGAATGTAACGTCGCATTGCTTAAGGAGCTAACAGAAAAGCTCCCCCCTACGCTACGGCTTCAGTGGGCGCAAACAAAAGAGTTCCTGCCGGAAGTGTCACTAACGGAGTATGGTAAGTGGATTGCGGGAGTTGCGAGGGCCGTGAGTGGCGAAATTTCCACTATTACCAGCAGCAGGACGCCGGACCGCCCGAGGACGGATACAGCACCCCTGCGCAGCAACATGAACCGCGGGCAACAACAACAGCAGCGACAACCATGGCTGAACTACCACACCGCGGAAACCCAGAAGGATGGCCGCTGCGTAGCGTGCAGTGGAGGGTGCCAGTCCTTGGTACACTGCAACTGTTTCCTCGACCTTACCCCGCGGCAACGTACATCACTGGTGAGGGAGGCAAAACTTTGTCAAAGATGCTTACGTTACCACAACAATCCATGTCGCGTGCGGGACACTTGTGGCGAGAACGGATGTCGCGGAATGCATCACCGGCTACTCCACTATAACGACAGTGGCAGTAACACGCACCATCCGGAGCCGGAGCGAAACGAGGATTCAGCTGTTTACGGCCAAACGAGCATCACTAATGTAAACACTGGAACGAACATTGAGATCGCGCACACAACCACAACAGTAAACGGATCGGGACGCGCACCCGAACACTGCAATACGCACATGAACGGTCACGACGCTCTTTTCAGATACGTGCCCGTCGTATTGTATGGAGTTGATGGCCGAAAGGTCAATACATTTGCGTTCTTCGATGATGGGGCATCATCGACCTTGGTTGATCGCTCCTTGATCGACGAGCTGGGGCTTGTTGGGGAGTCGCATCCAGTTAACCTGCAATGGACGGGGAATACGGTGAAACGGGAGATGGACTCTATTCGGGTGAAATTAAGGATTTCGGGAAAGGAACCCTCGGCAACGATCTTTGAGCTCCCAAAGGTACACACTGTGAGAAGTCTTGCACTCCGTGAGCAATCCGTAAGCGTAGAAGAGCTTGCGAGGCGGTTCAAACATCTAAAGGATATACCAGCGTCCTACGACCGAGCAGTCCCTCGGATCCTGATCGGCGTTGATAATTGCTATTTAGGCACGGCACTCATCACAAAGGACGGAGGATTTGGTGAGCCAGTCGCGGAAAGGTCCCGGTTGGGTTGGACTGTATACGGACCTATTCGTTCGAGTCCCACTAGCGCTCCGCACTACTTGTACAACATCGTTTGCTGTGAAGAAAAAGGAAATCTTAACGGGGTCATGAAGGAATATGCCAAATTTACTACCGTAAGTACTCCTTACCAGGGTGGTTCGATTTCAGAGGTGCCACAATTGCCCGACCACGGTACAAAAATGGAAATCGAACACGAAAGCACAAGGGCGCGTATTCATAAGCGTGCATTGCAGCACCCACGAGGACGACGTAAACGACGCATGATCGGCAGCGTAGTGAACGAGTTGCGCGATCCTGCCACCGTCCCGGTCCCACGGCCCGGTGTCTTCCGATTTAAAACAGTGCCGGGAGCGGTCGGAAGTGCAGACGGGAAAAAACCGACCTCCGCTGTTGATAAGCCAAGACCTGCAAAGAAGGAAGATGAAATGGTTGCTGCCGATGGTTACTTACCTCGGGGCAGCTGGCAGAGAGACGTCAAGACCATCGTGGCCAAGTATGGACGGGTTGGCCGGTTTACGAACGGTAAACGAAACGCCGGTGGCGACGAATTGCGGTGTCTACAAATCGACCGCCACGAAATTGCCGTCGTACCACATGGTTTTCTGGATGCCAGCCGACAGCAGGACGGACAGAGAGTGACAACACTTTGTTTTGTCACTGGCCGGGGGAATGTTGCGGCTAGAATGAGACCACAACACCGTCGCTGTCAGCTGCACCAGCAGTCAATGTGACAGCGGCCGAGGCCCATGCAGCAGCGATGGGGCTTAGGCCACGAAGGGGATAAAAGGGCTGCGCGAGCCACCATAAGGCCTCTTCGCGATAACGTTGGCGTGATAATTAGATCGGAATAAAGACACTAATTTGTGGTTTCTTCGATACCGAAAATTCCGACAAATTTTATTTCAATATCACTGCCAACAGTTTGCATCCGTTCACATCCTTTTGGTGTGCTGTCAACGCTGTCTCCTGACACGCACCAGAGACTACTGGATGTAAACAAATATCAAATGGAAAGTAAACAAATTTCGCAGGGCGCGTTGCTGTTCGTACGTAAATTTTAATAAATATTAAAAAAGAATTATCAAACAGGACGGCCACATACGGAGGAACTAGTGCAAACGTGCCGGTCGTAAAGCGTTGCGACACTGTGAGTTGTGCGGACGTCGAAGTGTTAAGAGGTTTCGTTTGGATCATTTCTGCAATGAGGCATTGTAACAAATTAAAAAAAGACAAAGACTTTAATAAGCATTACTTTGAAATGCGAACAAGTTGTCAAGTTGGCTTATGAATTTGAACCCGTCTTTTATTACTTCCTACGCGTTTTGCATCAACAACTTGAAACCGTTACCAATCAGAACGATAGCAGATCGTTAAAACTAATTTGCGTTGCACGGAAGTGCTGACCCATAAGATGCTGATTGAGTGTTCTTTGTTGCACCCGGGAAGATAGCTTTCGTTCGCGTAGGAGACGCTTCTCAGTGGACACGCTGACGATAGATTGCGTTCCTGGGCAACACCTCGGAGGCCGTTCTGGCTATCGTTTCCCATCCAAGTGCGAAGCAATACAATGCCTTGTGCCCCGTTGTTTCTCCGGAGGTAGGAAGTGAGCTACAAATTACGAGCCACATCATTTGCATGAGTCAGCGGGGAGAAGCTGTGAACCGGCTCGGAGAAAAGTGTTGTTGCGGAAGTGGACGAAAATGATTCTAGTTACGCGGCTACATGTGCCGTTGTGAGACGCTCGCGAAACAACCTTACGAGGCCATTGTTCGCACTGGCCGTGCAACCCCGAACTGTGCCGTCGTGTGATGATGCACCGGCAAAGGCCGACAAGATGCATACAGTTTTTGTTTGGTGATTTCTAACTAACACGTTGCGGGTAGATTTATTATCGCAACGCTTCACTGCGAACGAAACGAACTAAAACGGTTTCTTTTCCTCGGCAGCTTTTCCTGTCGTAGAAACGATGCGGGAAAAGCTATTTCCGCTTTATCTTGGTGAAAAACGATGCCATGTAGCAAGAGGTCGGCCCACAATTGTCGAATTGCCAGATTGTGAAAAAATACCGAAACCGCAGATACCTCAAACTATGCTTTGATTTTTTCGATCATGAAGATTTTTAATATCCTTAATCAGAAAGTAAAGTATATAAGATATATAACATCGATTTATTATTGCCTTTTACTGTTATATTTTTAATTATTTTCACAATTTTAAAACTAATTTTTACATAACTTTGATACAACACAAAAAATAATCGTCATCTCTACTTTGATTTTTTCATCGCGACCGATGTTTTAGGTGTACATTCAGCAAGTAAAACAGACTTAACAAATGTTTTATGTGAACCTTGTTTTTCACCATATAACAAAATGACAGCACTTAAAATGTATTTTAGAATGCTGCACTAGCTTGTGTTAAAAATGGTTCGCTGCGACTTGTCTTTTAAAAAATATATATGTATTTTAAATGACAGGTTTTGACAGTTGTACATATCTGGACATCGCAATGTTTTCCATTACCTCGTTCAAATAGCAATTTCTTGTTCTAGCTGGATAAAACCTGCTGAACCCAAGCCAAATTGTGGCGACCCCTGCTAAAGAGTATAATGAAGGACTCTTGCTTCTTGCAAAGGTTTTTAATTCTTCTCGCTCGTTGGACTTGTGATGAAAACATTTTGAAGAGATGCTGCCAATTTCCTGCCATGTGAGGAGGTGTCAGTTTCGTGATAGGAGATTCGCTGGAAGCGTATGAATCGATGAGTTTCTAAGTTTATGAGGATTTCTGCAATTTTTGTTTTTAATTAATAGTCAATTTTTTATGTTTCCCATAAGTTATAATTGTAATGAAATAAATTGTTCAGGTTGTAACGAAATATTTTTCGTTATCATCAAGTTATACTTCAAGAACAATCTTACCTAGGTTAGTTTTTTACTTCGTTTGATGTTTTTTGAGAAATAAACGTTTCGTTATTTGTATGAGGAGAGATATAATTTCTATATTACGTGATTTAGTCGAAGTTAACACAAAACTTACAAATGAGTCTTGCAATTTTAATTCCATCAACTTTTCGTTCAACTCCCATCGATCTAGCGTGGCAGCAAGCTTCCGGTCTAGATGTATCGTGATCGCAGAAGTGCATCGCGCATATGAATGCTATTACAGAGTACACATTCGGCCCCCCATTCTCCCCCCTCAAAAGAGATTAAAATGGACAAAAAAATGCAAGCCCGGCGGCCTCGTCGTCGAGACGTGTTCTCTGTCGGGGTTCGCGTTGGCAGAAAGCCATGGACGGACTACGCACCCCGAGCAACCATGCGATGACGCTGGCGGCGACAATGCGGCATCATAAATGTAGATTAAATTTTTCGATATCACACTTTCTCAGCCACACGACCCTGCATTCGTGGGGAAAGGTGGCGGGACCGGGTTGGCAACCGTGTGGCAAAGGAAATAGCTCAGATTCCCAGCTCCCCGTCGTCGTTGAGGTGCAGTTCGGTCGGTCGATAAGGTCAGCGATCGCATTGCAAAAGTGCATCCACCGTTTCGCCATCGTGAAGTCTTCGAGCCTTTATGAAGTTGTCTTCTAGGTGCCCAGGTTCGGCGGTTCAATTCGAATTCCGTAGGGTTTGTTTTCTTTTCTTTTCACTCACGGATCGAATGTTGGTTCTATTTCCGGATGGCATTTTACGCAAACATTCTGCTCGTTATCAGTTTAGGTCATCGACTTGTTTATTGTTTTAGGGTTTGAAAAAAAAAACGCCTGAATTAGTGATATATTTGACCTGAAGTAAACTATGAGAAAAACACACAAGATAGTAGAGGAAATTAAAATATACAAAATAAATGAACTAAAACTGCAAAAGTAACTCTATTATTTATGCTATAGAATAGTACAGGTTATCAGAACTACATAGGTTTGCATTGATTTACGATAAATAATAAATCAATGCAAACCTGTGCTGTCCTTCTCTCTGAAGGTTCGCTAATTGCTAGCATAATTTTACTCGCAGCTTCCTGACGGAGCTCCTTCAGGCGTGGCGACCTTAATTTTCATTTGGCTAGCCTCTTGACCCGACAACACGTTCCCGGCGTAAACGGGGTTAAAGTACGCGCAAGTGTCACCTAGCATTTTTATTCACGAAACGCTTCTTTGAGGTGAAATACGTGACGTATTGAGAAAAATGGCACGTACTGTCCGAACCAGCGAGAGACGCCATTTCGGTTGGTTTAGTTTCCGCCTTCAGGAGTTGCCTTATTTTGTGTGTCTGTTCCTGTTTTGTTTTAATAAGATTTCTTTTCATTGTTTCTGGGGACCTTTGACGTTGCTGGAAGTGTGCCAGTTGGAGCCGGCAGCATTTTTGTTGGCTTCCGGAAGTCGACAAAATTCTGCAGATGCCAGACAGCGACGAGATGCCAGTGAACTAGTTTTTATTTGATGCCTTTTTCCGCATAATGTTACATTAACTTTATTGATTGTGTTATGCACTTGTCGTTTGTGAAACCAACCTGTTAATTAACACGTTGACTGCCATGGCTATCATTTTTGATAGCCAGCTGTCATTAGTTCTAACAAATGTTTGTCCATATGTGAATGAAAATGCAACATAAAACCTGTAGTAATATGAAAAATAAATTCTTTGGGAAGCTAAGTCCTTCAATGGCCATCGAAAACCATCGGTTTGATAAATATTTTAAGCAAGTTTTATCAAAAAAAAATGTACTAAAAAAGTGTGCCAAAAACGTTAGGCAGTCAACGTGTTTAAGGTTTAAGCCGTGAAGAGTTACACTTGTTTAGTATTTTATCCTGGTAGAAAACGTGTCGTGACTAAATACTGTCCTGTAATGGAATGTGTAATTCTTCACCAGCTATTTTGTTTGATGTTTTTCGGAACATACACCAAAAGGTGAAATCCCGCTGGCTGCAATAAAAAGATCAATTTGATTGATAGATTGTACATCCCGAAGCGATTAGGACCCGCTTCTGAATTTGTGGGAACACTTGATTTGTGGCAACGCTTGCCCCTAGACGAACATTCGGCACTAGGGATGACCGCACATTTTATGGCGCCTCCCCTGTCCTTCCTCCGTCCGCTAATTTTATTTTCCCTCAGGCCAAATCATCACTTTTTGGGCGTGCGATTAGGGTCGCCCATTCTTGCGCCTTTTATTGGCCTCCACTTCTTACAAAGAGATGAATGAAGCTCCCGAAAATTCGCTTCTGTTCTTTCGATGTGAGCAGGGCACTTAGTCCGCCGGAAAAAGCGCCGCTCCTTGTTTCCCAATCAAGAATGGAAGGAAGGGCGTTGCGGATGGGGGTTATTCTGATGGTACGGGACTTCTTTACATCTTTATGTTCCAGTGAATCCTCTTCGTAAGCCGTTTCGTCTTCCCGGAAGGGGAAGACCTCCAAACACCCTCGAGGATTAAAGTGAATGATTTGCATTCTTCGAGACGCTTCCCGAAGACGGTGTTGCCTTGTACACACCTACACACATGCACATTTTGCTTCTCTACCCTTTTCCTTCCCTAGCGGGAAACTTTATCGCGGCCCGTCCTTTCTATGTTCTTTTCCTGTTTTCAATTTTATTACATTTTAGTTTAAGTACCTTCAACACACGACGCCGTTCTTTCAAGGCTCGTCGCCGGGATGGAAATCAATTTTGGGCCAAAAATTGATCAAATCTGTTCATCCATCCGGGGATCTAGAGTGGTTTATCCGTTCACGTTCGCGCTTATGCTCCGGTGCTGCCGATGACGTGCCCGGCCGTTGATTGGAAAATGGATGTGAAAAAGAGCAACAAATCCGCAAGTGCCTCCAAGTCTCGCCCAAGAGCCAATAGCGTTTAATAATTGAAGGCCGCACATAATCGCTCATGCGTTTAGTTGAGGGTGTGCGAGCGCTGTGAGAATATTTACAACGGAGCTGAAGGGTAGGAAATGTGATATGGGAGGAGGAGGGAAAATGTGAGACGAAACATGCAGGATGTGACGGGAATAATGTTTAAATTTTCATGCACATCGGGGCGGAACAATTCATCCGCTTCCGTCAACCTGGATTGCACTCCGAGTTTATTGTGTACGTGTGTGTATGTGTGAACCATACTTGACCTAGGTGACTCTGGTTGCTGGTTGGCAAAATCTCAATGTCCCCGCGTTTACGGTTTATGAAGCGCCCAGCTTCAGCCCTCCTCAGTTCTCGGGAAATTCATCCTGTTGCTCGAATGTTTGCTGGAGATCTTTCAGCTTTAGCTTTCACCCGACAATTGTGGGCTGAGAAAATAAAAACACTCCACACAATGAGGAGCCCCATCGTATCTCATCCTTCCTTCCCTGGTACGTGCCCTCTCTCGAAAAAGGACATATTTGACGTCTAATCGTGCCAAATGAGCGTTATTCCGGAGGGACGCATACAAGCGCGATGCTTTTTAATGAGAACTGAAAGAGGTGGCTCATATTTCACCGATCCCATTCAAATTGCACACGAACGGTTTATAAATTAATTGCCTCGCATGAATGCGACAACCGGGTCTGCGATTGGAAATTTCCTTCCGCCAAATAAGACCTGCATGTTTAATGAGCAATCTTGAAGCAGGTACTGAAACCAACCAACGGTTAATTAAATGTAAACTGCAAGCGACTTGCTAGAAAAATCGATTGAATTGTAAACACTCATGTTGAGGTTAACCAAAGCGTACGGAAAATTCGATCGAATGTGAACGGCTTCATTCCGCAAGAACATAATTTATTTGCGAAGTTGTCAAATTATGCTACAACACATTGGAGACAAATATTTACTTTGCATGCTTTTGCACAAATATGCGTCTTTGATTGGTCACCTGTGTTTCAGATTTTGTCAGATAGGATTTTTTTTACAATAAAACAGAAAAGAAACAAACGGAAGGAATCACGTTTTAATCAAAATTAATGTCCTCTGATACCTATAACCTACCCCATACTTCAATTGTATATTAGTCTTGCATACCAATCCCATTTTTCAATGTGATAAAATTGAAAAATGTTCAAAAGTATAAGTTGCAAATAAATAAATAGTGATTAAAAGATGGTAAAAAGATAAATTTTTTGTTTATTAAATTTTTTATGAACTGGCAGAGAAATGTAAATACCTGTAAATCAAAATTCTGCATTATCGTTTTCGAATATTTTACTCCGAAGCGTTTAAAGATCGTTTGAGAAACATGCTGTTTCCTCGTGTAAATACAACTCTTTTATCCTGATCCATACTTTACTATTTTAAGCAAAAAAAAGGGGTTTTATTTACTACTCAAGCTGCTATAAAACTTCGCGAAATATAATTGTCATTTTCACATTCACCCACCACCAGTTCGCTCTTCTCCATTACATAAGCACGTGCACGACTGACCTCAATAGCCCCATGCATTCATTTCATACAAACTTTTCCCCCGGGAGCTTTATAAATTATCTCCAGTGTCAATGAATGCTCAAAGGAAACTCTGGACACATAGGGAATAATTGTTATCTCAAACATTTTTGTGTATTCACACAATAGTGATACCTGGAAATAATAGAACTATTGAAGGATCGATAAGAGGTTTCATTCCATGCTATGCTTTTCTGTTCTGTCCTTTCCTTCTGTTGGTCCTGTTAGTAATCTCTTTCATCGTTGATTATTACTTGTCATTTCTTTCAATCTGTTTAATTCTAAATACTATTTCTTTCATTTCATTCGTCTTTTTCTTCATTGTCTCCTCGTTCGACGTTGCGACGTGATCTGCTACTACCACTTCTACTACTTCAACTACTACTACTACTGCTACTGCTACTACCGCCCACTGCCTTACTCTACCATCTACCTCTACCCCGTGTTGTTGTTCTATTCCGCAGTCGATTTTATGGGAGGCGACGCGAAGAGTCCCCAGCACACGGCCGTGCATCCCATGTACGTGAGCTATAGTAGTTTACCGACGACCAACAGTGCCAACTCGACACAGTTGAAGCAAGCGTCCAGCAGCGCCAAGTTGCTGCTGCTGACGGCCAACGGCACCATGGACGGTGGTGGTGGTGGCGTTGGCGGTGGTACCGGTGTCGGTGGTGGGCCTCCCATCAAAGAGCCAGCCCCGCCGGCGCTTCCGCATGGTCCGCGCGGGCTAACAGGCACTCACACGGGGGCCAGCCTTGGCGAGGTGCTGGCGAAGGCGAAACTAAACGGACCGCACGGTCCAGTCGTAACCACCACTACCACCACCACCGCTAGTAACAGCCACTCACCCTCGAATACTAACACCCTCCTGTCATCCTCATCCTCACCGTCATCAACGTTCACCAGCCTCATCAACAGCAGCCCGCAGAGTCTGCACCACCAGCACCACCATCAGTACACCAACCACACGCACACGAACAGTCACGCGCCGCAGACAAACAGTGGCAGCATCAACAGCGGCGGCTCGCGGGTCATCCTGCTGCAGCACCAGGATAGCACCGAGTCGTCGCCTCCGACGCCGCCGGCGCGAGGTCTCAGTCGCAATGCGAGCTTCAGCAAGGCGCAACACCAGCACCACCAGGCCGCCCTGAACAACACCAACAACAACCAACATCCGCTGCGCAAGAACAGTAGCAGCGTCAGCATCCTCCGGTACGCCGACATGGTCCACGGACAGCGATCGTCGGAAGCCGGCGACGATGACACGTTCTTCATCCCACGCAGTGCCTCATCCTATCAACCGAGGAGCAACAACTTCGGCATCAGCAACCCGTTCAACGGGGTGCTGCAGGGTGGTGGACGCAACGGCCCGTACCCACATCAGCACCCGCTGGGTGAGGAAGAAGGCGGTGGCCGGCGGCAGCAGCAAGCGCTGAGTGGATCGGCCCAACAGCTTGGTCATCACCATCAGGGCAGTTCAAACGGTTCGCCGCAGAAGCGCAACTCGCTCGTCGGAATGATGGGACCGACGGCGGGCTCCTGGAGTGGCCGAGGATCTCCCGTGCCGCAGGTACACCCGCAAGTGCCACCGCTCCCGCAGCACTACCAGCGTGCCGGCGATTCCGGTGCACCGACGCCGAACGCCAATGCGTACGTCACGCGGTCTCCCAACCTGAACCGGATCGCCCGGCGGCACAACGGAACCGGGCCGGGCACGAACGTCCATTCGAGCAACAACAACATCCACCTCAACAACAATAATCACACCAACGGCAACAACAACAACAACCACACCAGTAACATTTTAAATAGCCCTGGAAGCTTCCCGGGTCAGCTCCCTCCCGCCAGCCGAAGCGGGAGCAGTGGGCGTCTGCCGAGTACGGCCACGCAATGTGACCAGATACGGGAGTTTCCCGGCCTGGCGGTGGGGAACGGTAAACCGCTCGGATACTACGCGGCCGCCCTCCCATCTTCTCCACCCTCGGAAAACAACAACTTCCCACCGGGCTGTTACCCTCCTGCTCAGCAGCAACATCGTGGCGCCAACACCGTGAACAACGCCTCCCCCCTGCCGGTAATGGTGATGCACCGGGCAAAGTCGCAGGACCGGCTGGCGTACCGAAGTAGGCGCGGTTCGGGTCGCGGTGGTGCGGTAAACGGTTCCAGTTCCCATCACCACCACCATCACCACCATCATCATCAGCAGCAACGGCCACGATCGTTCTGCAGCAACAACGGTGCCTATCCGGACTACGTGATCCTAGAGCATCCCGGGAACTAAGCCCACAAGAACTGCCCCCGGAAGTAGCCGCTAATCTCCCAAGCTCCTCAAGAAAACTCCCTCGAATCGGGAACGAACGAAACATCGTGTCGAAAGCGTCGTGTTTGTTGTGAGAAGCGGGGGGTAGTTTGTATCCATACCAAAGGCGCCAAAAAGTCTTGCCGAGAAGTTGCGTTCCTGCTGGATGACGTCGTGTCACTGTTGTCGAGCGAGAGATAGTGTAACGCTAGCGAAACGATAGAAGAGGGTGGACAGAAACCGCTCGACACAGGCCCGTTATGCTTCCTTTTTCGTCCTCCGGGATTAAATTATTGATAGCGGGACAGGACGATATGTACGAGGACACGGAGAGGGACGCGCAGTACTAAATAGAAGAGTTTCTACCGAGTTTTTGAATCGTGACCTCGTCCCACTCTCCACGGACCAGCATGTCGCCATCGTTTCCCCCACTGGTGGGGCGTTTACTAATCCTTCCTTCTTGCCCTGGATCCGGACGTGCCTTCCATGCGTCGGGACGGGACTGTTGGTGTGGAAATGTCTGCCCTTCTTCTTCCGCACATCTTTTCCCCGCCTGCGGTTTAGAAGGCAATGCCTAATGATAGGATGAATGTTTCCCGCTTCGATTTGCTGGCGGCAACGCGTTCCATCCGTCGCCAAAGGGAGTCGTGACCCCGTGACGGATGTGGCTCTCTTACCACTACCGCGATTCTTGCCAACCCCCGCCGACAAGGGCTGCCGAAGGAGGAGGATATCCTAGTAGAGCGCGTGTAAGGTTGTAGGAATTATTGCAATCGCTTTCGGTCGCCGTTGCGTCAGCGACAAACTGTATTAGAGGTGGGGGTGGGAAGGTTGAAGGGGTCGCCTACTGCTCACTTCTTCCGTGAAGAAGTGCGCCGTGCTGCGTGGGAAAATGTGCCGTGTTGCCGCGCGTTTTGTCGCATCAACGATTTATGATATCAATTTCCGGATGTTTTTTCTCCTTCCATTCTCCCCTCACCCGTCCGCCCTCCGAGCAGGGTGGTTTCCCAAGGTTTTCCACGAACCCATCAGACGAGGAATGGCACCCACAGCAAAATAACGCAACACTGGAAAGATTTAAGGGGGAGTCCGTTTTGGGAAATGTAACGCCACGCTCGGTTTTTTAATTGCCGCTTTGCGCAAAGCCGAGTGGATTTATTTTATTTCATCCCTTTCTCGCTCACGGTGCGAGAAATCGTTAATGAGATAGAACGGAAGAGTTTTGTTTGTGTGCCAGTCTCTAACAAGCTTCACTGGGTTCACGGCCCCGACCGGTCGGGTTGTAGGCGCTGCTAGGACTCTTTTGATATGCAGCATTGAGCGTTTGTATCAATGAAAATGTAGCATCAAATTCGAAACAGAATACGTTTTCTGTTAGATTAATCTTTCGAAATGGTAATTTCCATTGTTTGTTAGACAAGTGTAAACCGTTTATTCTGTTCCTCAACAAATAATTTATCTGTACCCCAGCTACTACCTATTGGAGGCTCTCTGCGCTAGAAAAGATCAACAAATGTATAGTTTACTTAAGGGAGGTTAGATTAGTCCGTGACGCGATGTTACATGATAGACCTATTATACTAGACTTCTTGTGCTATTCGTTTCCTCGCACGAAAAGACATTCGGAGCGACTATGTTCCTTAAAATGACGTCCTAACCAAAACACGAAATACGTAGTGTCGTTTATGTTTTACGCGAATTTATCAAACTTTTCCCAACTAAAGCCAATTAGGGATTTGCTCTTGTACGCTAGGCGTAGTAGAAAAAGAAAGTGTAGAAAATACTATATGTAGATTATGCCCATGTTCGACAAGTCAGGAGGCAAAGGGCATCATAGCACGTTAGTTCGTTCGTTCACGATCGAATATGGCTTTATCGGGTGTTCTCTGCCGATCGTGTAGCTCTTTTGACTGTGTTACCTTCACCCCGTCGTTCCGGTTAGTAGTATTCGAGTGTTGCCAATGGCAACGAAAGCTATGTTAAACCAATCGTTACTTAGATGTCCGTAGTTCATATATCCTTGCATCGTTAAGTCGTCTGTATTCAATCTGGTAAAGCGCACGAAGATAGAATAGAAGCCGCAAAAAACTGTGTTCGAGAGAAGAAAAACAAAGATGGCTGCAGACGAAGCGTAATTGACTGTCGGAAGTTCGGTCAATAGTAATTTTTCCCAACGGCAAATCGGCGAAATCGGGAGAACACCATCATTAGTTGCTTGCCAAGGACGGCCACGTCGCCGCAACCAAAGCCTTCGCCGTTGAAGAAGGCTCTGCCCTGGGCTAAAAAGCCGTAGGAGAAATAATCTAGGTACAATTAGACACCAGACAGCGGGGAGCTAAGTTTGTTACTTGAGTTTAGTATTTTGTTTTATAGAGAGTAAAGACAAGAAAAACATGCACACACAAGTTTGATAGCACGCTCATTTTTCCCGTGACTGTTTGAGTATATGCCCCATCACGTGCCGGTAGTCTTTAGGATATGGCCTACGAAAAGCTGTTATACGAGCAAGACGAAAGAAATAGCTTCTTTGTACAAAACACAAAACCTCCCGCGAAAATGATAGGAAGTTTATGCGAATTTAGTGGAATACTTTTGTGATTAGTTTAACTAAGTGAAAAATATAAAAGAAAAGCAAAAAAATGAAACAATTGGTTTCCCCTAAATCTTCGTAAATACAACGGTTTGGTTTCGAGATTTGCGGGCCATGTTTTCGCGTTTTGGCCTCCGCTGGGTGAGGTCCAGGTATAAAGCAGATAGCAATAAAAATAAAACAAAAAAACGTTTAAAGTATTTAAAAAGAACCCGTACTTCACTTTTAAGCTTTATTTTATGTTGTATTCAATCGACCTTTTCGTGTAACCGTAATGGGATTTTAAGTAAAAGTTAAAACAAAATCTGTCTACCTAAAACATACGTGCTTTTCTTCCTTTTTATTTTGCTTTTGGAGCGAAACATCTGTGAATACAACACAATGGGGGTATTATTTTTAAATTACATCTGTTGCCCTTCCGCCCCGCAGCAACGACCGAAGGAAAGGAAAAACTGTACGCAGCGTCCTAATCAATGTTTGTGTTCGATTTACCATGCTGTTACATTCGGTTTACTTTAAAATCGATAAGATTTTGTCCGTCTTATGGGGTTTTGTAGTAGATGTAAAGTAAAATGTATGTTTAATGGTAGTCAATTGTATATTTACCGTAATCTACATCATGTTTAATTTCAGACTTTGTAGTAATTTATTCCCTAACCATTATTTATCTCACAGCAAATCGTTTAGATATCCTGATCGGATACTCTCGCCGTTCGTTACACGAAACAGAGACTAATATTCCTTTCGCTCCTCTCATAAGCCACCCTAACAAGTGAGGCACTCATGGACATCAATCCGCATAAGAGGTGTTGGGTGTGTACATATTTTACATCGGAATCGTCGTGCTGCTGCGCTTCGCAGTCATATGGTTTAATAATATTTTGCTTTATTCCGTAGAAAAATAAACTAACCGGGTTCGCGCGGCTTAGCGATCGTGTAGTAGTGGCTTAGCTAACCTTAACACTTTGTTGACGGGCGTTTTTTTCCCAAAACTAGTTGCTGTCACCGGGGCCAGCTGCCCCGGTAACGAACGACCGATCGAAACGGATACGACGAAACGAACCAATAACCCGAATGCTCGACTGTGCAATGGTATGCGTGCAACGTACATGTCCGTCTTTCCGTCCTCAACGTTGAGTCAAAAACAGACGAAGATCTTCGTCTCCCGTCAACAAGGTGTTAAGAAACAAAAATCCAATCCAACCCCACGAAGGACTGGACTAACGGCAAGAAAATGGATATCCCCCTCAACCATCATCCCACATCCATCCTTCCTTGTTTCTTCATTTTCGAAACGATGCTCCCAGGAAAAAGACAATTGTAAAAATGTCGACGATCTTTCAATCTTGAAGAATAAAAGTTGGTAAGTGTTCGTCTGCCGTCTGCATCGGTTTGATTAGAATTCACGAATTCAAACGCTTTGTCAGCATTCTGACTATTGACACATACGGTTTGGTTTTTGGTTTAGCACAATGGCACCCGTTTGGTAAAGGAATAAAGTAAATTATCATTTATTCTTTCACCTCCGTTCGAAATGGCACAGATTCACTTTCTTTTCTCTTTGCATTTTTGCGCATTGCCATCCGCAACCATAGACTTGATTCAGCAACCTCTTACCAAGCGAGGACCTCCTTAAACCACTGCGCCAAGCTGAACAAAAATCGATCCTCTCGGGTGGATCCTATTTTTAGCCGGCCGTTGCCCACCTTCCGTCGGTCGGTTTGGTTTGCTTGCTTGCACCGTTAGTGTGCTAACACTACCGTTCCAGGCAAAGGCAAGACGATCTCAAACCACAGCACACGAAAGGACTCGTCTTTACTGGCTCCTGCAGTACGCTTTCATGGTCAATGCGCGTCACCCCAGAAGGCCAGCAGTGGTTCGGTTCGGTTCGAGCCGGGTCACGCAATCGATTTTATATTTTTTCCTCCTCCTCATATTCGACCACGCAGACGAGCGCCAGTCAGCTGACGATGATGGTGATTGCGGTCGATCAATATTTTATTCAACACGCTCTTTCCGTCGCCAATTTAATGCCGGTTGCAACATTAAAGCCACCCGAGGACGCAAATGGGGCTTCTATGTCAAGTTTATGTGCTTCTAGAATAAATTCAATTTAATTTATTTTTATTTTACTGAAGCAATTTGTTTCCGTGAAATAAGTTTTGGCCTTTGATAGGGTTTTTAGTTTAGTGAACTTGTTTTTCTAATTTTTAATTGCTATTTCATGGAACATTTGTTGGCATAATCCAAATATTTTATTGTTTGTTTCAGAAACGCTTCTCATCTTTCAATCTAGCGAACATATATGAAAATTCCTCAAATTTGGCAAAGAAATATATAAATTCATTAAACGTTGAAAATTATCTGAACCTACGAAAGTAAACCCAAACATGAGATAGGATAATGATGAAGCATTTACCAACGTTTTAAATTTGATAGAAAATGATCGCAAACAACTTTTTTTTCTATTTTGGCACAATTTTCCATCACATTTTTTCTCCCTTCCATCTCCATTTCGCTCCTTTTCCACTCCAATGCCTACTTTTGTGCAGATATGTTTTACTAATGTTTTGTTAATTTTATTTACCTTTTTTTCTCTCTTTTTCTCCACCCTCTTCTCTCTCGCTCTGTATCTTACTTTGTTCCTCTGGTTTTTTGTATTTATTTTTCCGTCTTCGTCCTCACTCCGGAACCTGTCCCTCCATCCTTGGGTACGCACCCGCACAAACACGCACACGCCCTGTGGTTCCGTCCCCTCCGCTCCGTGGGATAAAAAAATGCAGTGAGCAGAACTAGCAAGAAATCGAAGCACCGTCAATCGCTGTACTCGATCGAGTTCAGCCGGTCGGTCGACACGATCCGTGGGGCGCACCCGAACGATGCGTACGATGACGATGACGATCTCATGATGGGCGGTGGGGCCGGTGGAGCGCCGTCCTCCCTCAGCCCCAAACCGATGACACCGCGGCGTGTCAAACGGCGCTCGGTGATGCAGCGGGGAACGTCAGGTGGCACCTCGGCCCGCCAAAGCACCTCCAGCCGTCGGGCTGGCCATTCCTCCTCATCCGGCACGAACGCGTCCGGCAGTGGAGGGGCGGCCCACCATCATCACCACCATCATCATCGGAGCAGTGTGCGTAACTCCCGTCGGAAGATGGCGCATCATCAGAATCCGGTCACGAAGCTGCTGAATCAACAACAGCTGCAGCAGCATCTGCAACAGCACCATCATCGCCACCAGGCGGAGGAGTTGGCGGGCGGGTTAGAGGATGCGGCCGGTACGATGACCCTCACCAAGACGTTCCCGCCGTTCGTGCACAACAAAAACCCCGATCTGACCGAGTCCAATCTGAAGTCGCTGAACAACGACTACATCCTAGGGCAGCTAAACAACTTTGGCCCGGGCACAACCGACACCACGAACAATCTGAACACGTTCGGAGCGCACCAACATCATCACCAGATGGTGCATCATCAGCAGCAACACCAGCAACAACAGCAGCAGCAGCAGCAGCAGCAGCAGCAGCAGCAGCAGCAGCAGCAGCAGCAGCAGCAGCAGTTGCCTCCTCTTCCGCCACACCGGAGGCAACATCTGGTCCACACACCGACGCTCCTGGACGGAACGAACAGCCCGATCGATCCGATCTACTACAACATGAACTCATCTTCGCCGCTCCTCCAGCAGCAAACCTCGTGGGCGGCATCGCCTCAGCTGCCATCGGGACCCGGAGGAGGAGGAGTGGCCGGTCTGTCGAACCCAGTCTACCAGCATTCGACCACCAACCTCAACCACAGTCCGGAGCTGAACGAGGAGTACTACGGAACCAACGGAACCAACCGACCACCGTCGGTCCGCTCGAGCTATTCCAACTTTCACGGAACACGTCCCCTCAGCTCCTACCTCGGCGGTGGTGTCGGCGGAGGGATGGCACCCGGGGGAGTCACCAATCGGGGCTACAATGTGTCCCCGTCGGGCGGCGGACTACCGGCCGGTTCACAACCGGTGGAGAATGTGTTCGCCAATCTAACGGCCGCGAACGCTGGTGGGCAGATGATGACGACGGCGAACGGGAATGGGAGCGATCCGATCACGATCCCCGCGCTACCCCACAGACGGTCGGTTTCGCGCGAAAGTCTCCGGGCCATGCAGTTCCTCAACAGTGGGCCGCCGGCCTACAATCTGAACTATCACACACCGCCCGACTCGGAGACTACGATGTAGCCGTGGGGGTGGGGAAGGGGGCCAATGAAAGCACGATCACTGTATATAGAAACACACACTACGCAAGGGCTGGGAACTAGCTAAGTTACGAGACTAACACCGCAGTTCCTTTTCGGTGGGGAAGAACGAACTGTGTGCAACAATGTAACATAAAAGAGTAGTGTTAAGGAACGCCCCGGGAAAGGGAATGATAAGCCACAAGCCAACCGCGGTCCGGCGGTGCTCAGATACTCACGGGAATGGTGCGGAAATAACAGGGGTCTAGCCGGGAAAGGACACCGCAATTGGGGCGACCAAAAATGTACAAATCACCAACTAATAAAAAGCAATCTCCCCCATGCGGAATGATGAAGAAGTGCTTGACGATCATCGAGAGGACAACTCCAGGCGCTCGGTATGCCAAATAGTAGTAGAAGAAAGCACGTTGGTGAACTCTATTCCAAGGGATTCCCGTTCCGCGATGTCCCGCGGTGGAGAGATCGATACGTTTTATGTCTTTAGTAGAAAATGCGAGTTGGAAATTAGTTCTGTTTCGATTGCAGGACGATCGTTAGGGGCAATAGTGAAAATGCAGCAATATGGGGCGACCTTATCTTTTCTCAACTCATGATTTATTGAACCTAACTACTGTTTTCATCAAGTTTCAATGATGTAATATAGTTTTTGTAATAGCTTTTTCTGGTGTTCAAAGTCTTCAATAGAAGATCATCTATTTATCGACTCTTGAAGCGAAAGTCTACTGAAGAAAGAGTCACATTTATATTTTGCAATATTTGTAGCAACCTATAATACATTTCATAAATTTATTTTGTCCACTCTGGTTAACTTGTGTTCCCCCTGGTTGTTTCTTATTTTCTCCACTAGCGATTTTAGAGTAATAATTGCAAATAGACATCTTCTATGACTGTAACCTTTATTTCGTCCTTTTGTCTGTTGTCTGTGTGACATCTGAAAATGTCTTTTCTAGTAGGAAAGTTTGTCCATTGACTGAAAAAGACGCCAAATAGGTTACTATTGCCCCGTAACAATTTCCTCGAATATTCATCGAAGTGTGAAAAAATAATAATCACAGCCTTATATGAACGTTCTCATTTGCCACTTTGAAGATCAGTGGCTTCATAGCCTAGGGAATATTTAAGACAAGGCTTGAGCAACTCTGTTTTTACTTTTAAAAGCATTTCTCCCTCGGTCGCAAAACTTATACTTTTCAGATGGTGAATCATAAAACACCAGTGCTTTGGGAAGAGAACTCTTCGGTGGGTTGTCTTGTAAACTACCCAATTTCTAAAGAACTAATCTACAGGATGCTATAAACGGGAAGCAATAATATGTCTTTTAGCTTTATTTAAACATATTTTCTTTGACAGACACACTTACTGGACGGTAAGCAATCAAATCAAATGCGTATCCTGCATAGACCGAAAGCTACATAATGAGGAATGTTTTTGTTTTCACGCGCATTATAGTAAGAACGCTCCGGATCACACGATCTGGTGCGCAGAAGATCTTTAAAAAATGCCAAAGTTTATAAAACTTGCTAGTGGTACCAGGGTTAGGAGAGAATTTCCTACCTTCCAGACGATAAAGTGTAGGGCTGCTGCCTTGAAGAAAGCGCAGTTTGCAAAAGCGGAAGAGTATAAAGTAGCATAATTACTTACGAAGTTTTTTAAGCAAATTTTTATAATAAAACTAACTGTGACCTTAAAAAAGAGCGTTAGTATTTCGGAAGCGAGAGAGAAGATTGAAACTGTAATTTAAGGTGTTTGAATGGAACCTAGTTAGGGGAACGCTTCATTTCACGGTTGAGTGTTGATAGTTGTACTTCGTTTTTCTACTTTAATATTTGTCGTGCCTTTTCCAAGCTGAAAAATACCGTTTTCTTTGGTGAGTGATTTTATTTTTAGATGCGATAGATAAATTCTGTGTATGTCTTTAACTGATTTTATTTGGATTTCGCGCCAATATAACAAAAGAAAACAGTGAACAGTAATAGAACGAAATAAATGAAGAATTGTTTTAATAACAAATGGACCAAGAAATTGTCTTAATTTTTCCTCGCGGTCCTTTATAAAACCCCAATCTCGTGCCAAGCGATCGCTTCGCTCTTTTTTTTCATTTTCAGGTACGTTCGATCGATGCCTTCTCCTTCAGCTCCCAGCAGGACTCCCAGAAGTTGACCAGCCGCTGGTCTGCGTTGGCACAAAACTCCTTGAAGTCGCGCAGCATCTTCAACTGGAAGAGATCGTCCGTCTGCGAGATGACGAGTGACTTCCAGCGCTTGTTCGGTATCATGTGGTTCCAAGACCACAGGAACCCGGTGCGCCGCATGACATCGAAATCGTCCTTCGTTGCGCCTTTCCCGGTGACGTGGCGCGTAATGTAGGACGGTTCATGGCCGGCACCTCCACCGGCATTGCCACTCCCTCCAGTTGTGCCCCCGTTTTGACCTGGTCCGGCCACTTGTGCCTCGTAGGACGCCGAGTAGCGGTTGATGAAGTGGACCGGTTTCTTGAAGTTGCTCCCACCGGAAGCCAACCGCTGCCTAGACCGGAGACCCATGTTGGGGTTAGGCACCATGATGAACATGTTACCGCTGCAGTGCACGTACTGGTAGTCGAGCGAGACCTGATTCGAGCCCGTCTTCGTTTCCACCGTGCAGCGCATGAAACCGAAGCGGCGTACGATCTCCTCCTGGAACAGCAGTAGTCGCCGCGGCCACGACTCTTTGGGGAACTCCTCGAACAGGAAGCTCGAGTGTTGGTTAAGGCAGTCGGTATCGAGCGGTATGAAGATTGGACCACGCAACGGGTCCGACTTTTCGGTGAACGGTTCGGCCAGCGGGTCGGCTGGGATGGTCACGAGCTGGAAGCCGCAAGGTTGTGCCTTCCGGCACCAGCCGTAGATGAGGTCGTACACGATCGGACCCGACGCCGTGATCCACTGGACGACGATCTCGTACGCGTGGCCCGGTATCATGCGCTGGTGGTACCGGGCGTGGCCCCACTCGGTGCGGTCGGACTTGCCGGAAACGTCAATCTCCAGGTGGGTCTGCTTGTACAGCAGTCCATCCACCAGGTCCTGCCCCTCAGCATCCAGTGATTCGCGCAGGAATGCCGGTAAGCCACGATCGTGCGCGTCGAGCGGTTTCGTCAGATCCGGATGCTGGATCTCCACCTCCATCCATTCGTTCTCGAAAGCAGCCAAATCACCGAGAGGCGGCACGTACTCCGGCGATTCCTTGTCTTGACGCGCGATGTAATACAGGCAGAATCCGGGCACGACGGGTTTGTTAAAGTCCCCGGACGCGTGACAGATCAGGCGATTTCTACGGCGAGAGGAGAAAAAGGAGAGGATAAGTCGCTTGTTGGAGTTAGTAGATAAATTGGGTAAACTTTGGCATCTCGGAAATGCATCAACAGGCTGAGGTTAAACATTTCTGCACAACAGCTTTAATTTATTCGTTTCAAATCTTTATTATAAAAAAGATCGATAATGTAAAATTTGATTAAATAATAGAGAATAACTTAGCCCAAGTTATATGACCTATGGCAAGAAACCCCCGTTGTATGAAACCCGTGTATGAAAAGCAGGGAACAATCAGGCTCGGACATTAGAGCCAAGGCAGTGAGCGATGCGCGCAACCCTACCATTTTTTTCAAAACATCTCACAATTAAACAACAAAAAATTTACAGAACTCGATAACGCTTTGTCATGGGCTTAAGTCGTTCGCAGTCACACAAATTCTACTTCCTGTAAACTAGCCTTTAGAAACGATATAAATAAAGCGAGTCAGGATAGACTGTAGTTACTAATAAAAATTGTAGTTGGAGTATTTATCGATCGAATTTTGAATTAAATTCAAACTCTTCATTGGTGTGTTCGTCGTTCGTGTGGCCTTATTAAATGGTAGACTATTACATGGCAAGCGTCAATTGCTAGTGAATTTGTCTATTACAACTGCATCAATGGCATTAACGAGAACAAAGGTTTTTCTTTCGCAAAGTGATTTAAATTAGTTAGTTCCCTCAAAAGAAAATAAATCTATTTACACTAGAGTTGTGTAATTCAGATTCGTGAATCTGAATTACTCTTTGTTTCATTTGCGAGATTCTTCTTCTTCTTCTTGGCGTAACGACCTCTTGGTCATGCCTGCCCCGTTAACGGCTTACGAGACTTGTTTCCCTGTTGTACGTGGATAGTCAGTCCTCTCGTACAGGGGAGGGTCCGGTCTCGGTTGGGATTCGAACCCACGCCGTCGAGGTGGTGAGCCCCGGCGCTCATGGGCCGATTTTCTAACCGGCGCTACCGCTCGGCTGTCGCGGACCCCCGCGAGATTCATGAATTCCAAAGATTCATTAAAGTCAAAACAATAGGAAAGTAAAACTCGAAACATGCATGAAATAAGAGGAGAGGAATCCCTTTTTTATCGCTCGTGAAAGATTCATGATCTGAATGAAACTTAGGCGAAAGATTCATACTGATGAATCTCAATTAAAGATTCATAAGGCACAACACTATTTCCATGATTTACTGATCATGCTTTTCACTAATTTTGTAAATTTTCACTAAAAGGTTTCGTTAAAAAATAGTTTTTTACAAGCAGATCATGTAATATCATTTTTACTCGCAAACTTGGATAATTTTGCATGCGAATAAGTAAAGGAGCGCGAGCAAACAATAAAAAATCGTTAAAAAAAATTATGTTCCAAAATTTCCCAAGGACGATAACTCAAAGTTAACCACTGAAAAGAGATGGGTGTAATTGTTTCTAATTTAGTACAGCAATACTAGTGCAATTATCCTGAACAAAAGAAATATTAAAATTCGCAAATCTGCGGCTATTTTAAATCATCAAGTTTCTTTGCCCCACTCTGTATGACTACGATGGCTTTCTTGAGATATTGGATTTTTACATTAAAACATATGTTGCAACGCAAAAAGGCTAACAAAACCTGCTAAAAAGCTTCTATTATTAACAATTTGCTGTGTGTTGAAGGTGGCCTCAACCGGAGACTTTTGACCAAAGCGCAAAACTGTACTACGTGGATTCGCTCATTAGAGAACTTCTTTTTTTAACAAAACTGAATTGACCTTAAATGCATAAGTAAGTTTTGATAAAGTGCCATTTTTTAGTAAAATTAATTTCCATTCACCTTAAAAGAATCAACAGTCTCCGATTTACTTATTTTCTGGTACCTAGGTTAAAACTACGTTTTCACTCCTGGTACACCTTTTGCATCAAAGCAGTCCACCTTATCCATAAAGGAGTTTAGTATTTTAAATTAGAAACCTCATGTTCTGGTTATGAAGAGTTTTAACTAAATGTGCTAACTAGATTAGACAAATCTTCGTCTGTATTTTGTTTTGTTTTGTTATAAATTAAAGAGCTTTCGTGTTGAACAAATATTATGATCACCTTTTAATAATATAATGATCACCCCGTTTTGAATAAAAAGCTGCCTTGTCAATAATCAATGCATCAGCGTTGCGTGCTTACCGTCTCATCTCTTCCAGGATGTCCACTGGATGGCACGGCCCCTCGATGCGGTTCTGAAGCCACGTGATCGCATCATACGACACGAACGTGCACGACGGCATACTCTGGGCCGGTCCCAGAAAGCCGACGCCATGCACCGGGTGTCTTAGTGCGTCGAAAATCTCCTGCAACGTCGCGGTCGGCTTCAGCTTGCAGCTTTCTCCGGTAAAATCGTCCGTATCCTCCGGCAGGCCTTGCTCGGCGGCGGAATTGAGCGTCGACAGCGGGATTCCATCGACCGTCGTTTTTCCGCCGATCGAGCTGACCATCATCGGCGTGGTGGAGGTGGTTGCTGTCGGTAGCGTCGTCGTCGGCGTCGGTGTGGTCGGGGTAGCGGACGAGGAGGTGGTGCCACCGCTGCCACTTCCACCGGTCGACGGTGGGGGCGTTTGTATGGCACTGCCACTTTTGTCCAGCACTTTCGAGCCGGCACGCGTCAGGATACTATCGTGAGGGAAGCAGCGAAAGGGAAAATGTTATTCGGTTTCCTGCCAAGCGATCGGTTAAAAAATGAAGCGGAAATACGAGACATTACAAGCTTCGGCGAGGCATTTTGCAGGCAGAAGCAAAGAAGCGTTCAAGCTTACCGGAAGACATGCAAACTTTTGGGTTTTTAATAGTAACATTATGTTTAAGATATTTGTTCTCAAAACCATTCTAACAGCACACGATGGGACGAAATGAGAATTTTGGGCAAACCCCGCATCAGTGTGGTGGGGTGGGGTGGGATGGGGTGTGGTGGAGAGGGGGGGGGGGGGGGAGGGGGGGTTAACTATTTTTCTATCGCACACAAACTAACCTGTTACCGGTGAGAGTGCTAGGAAAATAAAAGCGTTCGGGAGTGTGATGATGATGAGGGTGGTGGTGGTGCAGGTTGTGGCCATTGCTGGCCGTGCCGTTATAGTACATTTTAACCCATCCACCATGCTGTGAAGAAAAAATCAACAAAGTTAAATAATAATAAACACATAGGTATCAAAAGCAGATAAAATATAGAAATGTAACCAAAGGAAAAAATAAAAATCAATAAAAACATGTATCAAAACAATGGGAGAAACCTAAAAAAAAAGAAGAAAAGAGCACATTTTTTGCTAGAATCAAATGCTATAGATATTTTCTAACTATTTAACCAGCACCAACGGTATTTAACAAAGGAACCCTAAACACATTTCCCGGTAGCGATTAAAGCACATTGATGAAAAGCGTTTGTGGGCAAAAGGCAGCGTTTAAGCGAGCGTGGTGGAGACAGCGTTAAGAAGCAACACGTGTTCAACAATAAACTACAAGATAAGGGTAAGCAAACGGAAGCACAAACCAACACCGTGCCAGCGCCGAAAGACCTATCCGCAGGACAGGATCGATCGATCCTGGCGTACTAGTTGCAAGGGAAAGGTTGAAAAACACATTAACCTGAACCTTGGTTTTTCCGGTAGACGGCTGCTGAAGACCCGATCCCGGAACGGTTGCGGCGCAGCTACCTTTTCCGTTGTGCACGTTGTGGTACCGGGTCGGTAACACGCACGAACAAAGATAAAAAACCGTCGTGCCAAAGCGAAGGCGAATCGACGAGTGGTGGACGGGTGGAAGAGAACAAACGATAAACGGATTAGTTTCCACGTGGTACAGAATCTGGTTCTTCATAACGTTGGAGTGGAGGGTTAAACAAGATACGTAATTGTGGGTGTAAAGGTACGAGAAACCAAACCAAAAGCGATTTTATACGGAGAAAGAAAAACACTATTAAGGGAAAGAAACATTAAATAAAAACTAGCAATTACGTTAAAAGCATTTGATTACCAATGCACCAAAAATCACACATTAAAAAAAAAACCCTTCCAAAGAAACCTTAAGAAGAAAGTTAGGAACCAAAACGAAAAAAATACCCCTTCCAAAGTAAATTGCCCAGAAGGAAAGTGAACAGAAAAGTAAAGAAGAAAGGAGGAGGGAAGAAAATAAGAAATGTTCTATTCATTTGTTATTTAAAACCAATTGTTTTTTACTAAAAAGTTATGATGGACATTGACTTAATTGGTTTCTTTAAGAAATGAAATGCATACTTGAAATAAATAAAATTGGGCGGTATTAACCGAAAATAAGTATTAAAAATAGAGTGGCAAAGCAAAAAAATCTCTTTAAAAATAGATGACCAAAACTAAAGACTCCGTAACAGACCGTAATCAAAACTGTTTCTGAAATCTCCCAAAAAGGCAAATCACCAGCTCGATAAACTTAACTCGCATCGAATTGAAAGAAAACTGTGATAAAGGGTGTGTTTGTGGGTTGTGATCGGATTGGGTTGGGGGATTGATTGTATGTTCGCACACCTGGTTCGGAGGAGGCCGGGACAGGATGCTGGTACTGTGGCGTCGTCTCGTAAGGTGCGTTTGGCGTGGACATCCCTGCAAGATAAGTGTGAGCTTTTGTTGTTTTTTCCCTTGGTTTTGTTCGTGTTGGGTTTTTTTCCATTCCCAATATCAGACATTGAAAATTAGCTGGGGAATGATGATTACCCTTTCCGAGATAATTTTGTTCAAAGTTTGACATGCCGCAAATGTTAAAACTACAACGCAAATCATCTACTGTATGAGTGGAAGTACGTAATTGCCAGCAAAGTTGACCATGCAACGCGTTTATAGTATTGAAAAACCGTCCGTGTAAAGAAGGAAAGTTAGGAACTCCAGTCAATTAATAATTTTGAAAAATCTCGTAGAAAAGAATAGAAAAGAAGATTCAGTAACAGGAAAGGTGAAAAAAATAAAATAGAAGTATTTAGATGTCGACATAACATTGCAACAAGGTAAGAGTAAGGAACATTCTACAAACAGTAGTTAAACACATCAAAGTGATCATTTACCGTCGCATGAAAAGAAAAAAAAATTAACACATTTCTTTGCTGTTTTCCCAGACAGTGACAAACTACTCTAATTTCAACATCAATTTGCCTTTTCGCGATTCCCGGACACAAAAGTAGAATCGTGAGCGATAAACAGATAAACGTTAGTCAACTAGCCACATTCGGGATTACTGAAAACATATCACAAACAACAGTTCCACACACAAAAGGTGCTCGCGTATCGATGGACGGACAGGTCTATCCGGGTGTTTTGTCCGTCACGATGAGTTTGCAGAAACGAGGATACATTATTGCTGAAAAATGGACTGAAAGAGAACGGAGGTTGCTGCTCGAACCGACCGACGACGTTGGCGAGGACCTTGTCGAACCGTCACTTCCTTCCTTGTCGATGGCTCGTACTCGGTATACGGAAAAGCGCTCCATAACACACATAGGGACACACAGCCACACGCAGCCACACATAGCGGTACCAACGCACTTACCCTAGCCTTCTTGGCTGGTTGTATCTTTTTGATCTTGTTCAGATGCGCTTCGACAAAGCGCACGAAATCGTTGCAAATCTGCTTGTCCGACGGGAACGGGCTGTCCTCGTGGTAGATATCGCAATGGCGCACCGTGCCGTCGAGGATTTTCTTCATCGCCGGATCGTCCTTCGGCAGCAGATACATTCGATAGCGCCAGTATTTCATGTTCTACAAACAACATAACGTTACATGATGTTCTACAAAAGCGCGAATCCGTATCCCATTTGTTGTCACGAACCTCGTGCAGCGGATAGTCCGTGTCACCGCGTGTGCAGATGTACTGGTCCATGTAGTTCCAGTTGAAGTTTTCCAGCTTCTCCGTGGTAAAGTTAACGCCGCTCACCTCGTACGTATCGTGCTGGGGTGCATGGAACCGGTAGCGATAGTCGACGTTGATCGGTGGATATGGATGGCTATGTTTAGCAAATGGGAAATCGGTTTAGGGAGGTATGATAAAGATGATCGCAATCCGATAATTACCGAGGTCGGTAGCGCGTCACGGTGATGGCGGATCCGCTGAGCGAAATCCGATGGAAAATGCGCCCTATCGAAAGCAGATATTCTTTGGTCGGCTCCTGTGGTGGTTGCCGTCGGAGTACGCTGCTGGCCGCATTAGAAAAGTACGACTGAGGTTGCAGCTGGCCACCGCAGCAGGGTGCTTGTGGTGGATTGGTTGCACTCTTGTCCGGTAACACGATCAATTGGAATCCCTAGAAATTCGTATAAAAGGGTAAATAATTTAGTATCGAACTTTTACTCGCTTTAACCAATTCATCAGAATGTCTTGGACAAACCTGCGCTAGCCGTTGGGAAACCAGCTCCTTAAACACCTCGTCCGTCGAAAGAGGCTTCTTGTAGACGGCTCGGTTTTGCGCGTAGTCAGCATTAAAGTCTTCCGGCAGCAGTGTGTAGTCCGACACGACGTAGTCATTGTGCAGTGACCGCTTGTCCGGAAAATAGTCGGTCGTAATGGGCAGACAGGCCGGAATGGTCAGCGATTTCCAGTCGACTCCTGAGATCGAGGAGCGAACGAAATTCCAACGGAGAAAAGCAAAAAAGGACCAATGAGCACCGTACTACGGGATAATATGGAAGAAAAGGTAAGCACATACAAGCATCCCAAAGAAACAAGCACCTTGCCAAAATTATTTAAAAAATACGAATACTGAGCTATAAGGTTAATTTAACGCGTTGTATACAAAATGTAATGAACCCCAAAATATAATGAGCCTAATAAAATTAAAGATTAAGCAGATTATTAGCAACCGAACCCGATAGTAAACTAATAGGAGATTAAAACTATTGTATTTAATTTAAATTTACTTTTTACATACTCCAGCGTTTTATAGAAAATATCTACAAAATAAGGTCATGCAATCATGCATTTGTGTCTAAGAGTTGGTACATCATGCAAAGTGAACTCATGTGTGTACGATCGTGTAGGGTAAGTGAGCGTATTGATTCAATTCTCGTAACGGTCAGAGTCATATTGAAAGTCCACACCATCGAAGGTTATCTTTATCAACCTCTAATATATCGTTGCGTATGTTTAAAAAGACACACAACATGATTACACAACCAACAAATTAAAGTGAAGAGAATGGGGTAGAAAATAAAAATAGAACATACCAAAGTAGTAAGAAAAGCCGATAACTTTACGACAGCTGATTTTTTTACGCACTTAACCAGTAGTAACGGTGCAACAGAAAGCCGTACTCGGAACAAATACCCATACGATAACGAGTGGAGCAAGGAAAAGCGCTATGTGCAGCAAAACATTTAGTATCATTTCGGTCAGCACGAAAACAACTAACGAACGATCGTTAATTAGAACGAAATCCGTTTAGAAATTTGGCTAACGAATTTTATACAAAACTACAGGAAGAACACATAAGGTTGGTCAACATACATGAAGAAATTTAAATACAAACGGAAACTTTACACTTGCTGTTTTGGGAAAGCAGTGAACAAAAAATCTTTCAAAAGCACCATGGAGAGAAAGACAGCAAAAACAGAGAATAGCTTACATAAAAGCAGTGTTTAGAACAGGAAAAGGTTAAGTGGTTTCCAAAAAGAAAATGGAAATCACAAACCGGAAGAAAGGGAAAACACAAGAAGACACAAGAGATAAGGAAAATGCACTACACTAAGGATTAAATTACAAGAAACATTGAGAGGGGCTAGAGATGTTTTTTTGGGTGCGCGTGATCAGGATATTGTAATAGCATAAGATAAGAGGATAAAAAATAAAATACTAATACTAATAGGTACAAATTAAATAGTACAACTCTTTCGAAGAAAATGTGCAAAAGGAGTAACGATTTGTATCCAACCTATGATCACTTTTCCGACTGTTTGGCAGGCAGCAGTTCCGATGGGCCGTAAGTTCCGTTGGTTTGCAATCATTCGGTTTGCATGGACGAGTCGATAGGAACAGACAGGCACACAGAGGCATACGCACACACACGCACACACACAGATAGTGCAGATAGCATCCGGGTGGCGGTGCAGGATCCGTATCACGATCACGGAGTTTTATACGAATTGGAACGATTTCGCCGGCGATTTTTTGGCGACAGAGTTGAGCGGACGTACGGACGGACGATGTTTGGCAGAAAGGCACAGGCACGCACGCACGCTCACACGCACGCCCACACATACGCACATACGCACATACAATTTGGAGGGAAATAGAAAAGAGAAAGAAAGAGAGACAAAGATTTAGAGAAAACATGTTTCGCAGTAGAATCAGAGATATGCCAGCGTGTGTTCGGGTGGTGCATCAAAATGCAACACGATAGCGATCGGAAGGATTCATCCCAATTCGTTCGTTGTGCAAGTTTGCGTGCGGTGCATCGTTGTATCGTCGCCACATACGAAGCAAGCAGCAATAAAGTGATGAAAACAAATAGAAGCAATTGAGAACAATTGTGTAAAGAAACATTAATAAAAATAGTATTTCAAAATGTAACAATGTGTAAACGGTGCATTATTTAAGTTGTGCGAAGAAATGATTGTATTTCACACAACATGGTAGGATTTGGTGGAAAAGTATATCAATTTTATGGTCGGCGAACAGTCCATGTTCAGACACGCCATTAGAATGAGAG
The DNA here is from genome assembly GCF_943734705.1 of Anopheles coustani. Lineage (NCBI taxonomy): Eukaryota > Metazoa > Arthropoda > Insecta > Diptera > Culicidae > Anopheles > Anopheles coustani. Next base: position 55,169,206 of record NC_071289.1, read on the forward strand.
CAAGGCGAATGAGAAGAATCAAGAAGATCAGAGTTTCACCTAAAGGATGTAAATTTAAAAATTGTCTCGTGTACGTGTTCTTGGTAATGATGATTACGTTCGTGATAAGATGAAAAAATCGTAGTCGATGTATTAAAGAAAATACAAGCAAATGAATTAAATTTTGCATGGGAAAGTGAAAAGAGAAAGAGCGAGAGGGGATATAGAAAGAAACAATGGGATGAAATCGATTCATTCGGTTATTTATGAAATCAGTGTTACATGGACTGCACTGAATCCGGATGGTTGGTTAACAAATGATGTGGCGGATGGTTTGCTAAAAAGATGTAGTGGATGAATAAACAAAAACAAAATTAAATAAAACACTACATAAATTTGTTTTTCAATTAGCCACTCAATATCGTTATGACTGGAACAAAAATAAAAAAAGGAAATGGGAACTCTAGTAATGATCGAGGGATCGTTCCGAAATGGGATAAGGGACGGAAAGACTGGTAGTAAATCCTGTAACCGAAAACGAAAAAGGGAATGTGGCATATCTGGGCTGAAAACAATAAATGTTTGGATTCAAAGAAGAAGAAAAAACAATGCGATACACGGAGCAAACACTCGGAAAGCGCCGGGAGCGTCCGGATGCTTATGATGATACCTGTGGTCAGGGCCGACGTCCACTCCTGCTCACCCGTGGCTCCCCAGAGCAGGGTAAGACTTTTCGACGGGGTCCCCGGGACGTGGGGGCCGGCTGGCGAATGGAGTATAGATTTTTTACGACCACCTAAAAGTGAAGGAAATTGTGTGTTACAATATCAGCGAATTTGTGATATACTTAAAACTTCTTTATTCCTAAACCTCGCGTATCCATTACTAACAGGACTAATTTCTAGCCGCCTCACCAACAAACTTAGCATGATAATTGAGTTCACTGAATTTAACTGTAATGTTATTTAATTTACCTACTTTACAGTCTTTTACTTACTTTTGTCATGATTTTACCCAAACCCATAGTATTTATTTGTTAAAGATCATACACTTCTTCTTCTTCTTCTTCTTATTGGCGTAACGACCTCTTGGTCATGCCTGCCCGTTAAGGGCTTACGAAACTAGTTTCCCTGTTGTACGTGGATAGTCAGTCCTCTCGTACAGGGGAGAGTCCGGTCTCGGTTGCGATTCGAACCCACGCCGTCGAGGTGGTGAGCCCCGGCGCTCATGGGCCGATTTTCTAACCGGCGCTATCGCTCGGCTGTCGCGGACCCCCAATCGTACACTTAACACTCGAATAAATTACTTTGGAATCTTGTCCGAATGCCTTTTTGGAGTAATTTTGACCCCTATTTTTAAAACGCTGTAATTTCACTATATTTGAAGGTTTTTCAAATCTGTAAACTGGGTATATTTCGGAACTTCAAGACCGACGATTTCGAGGAAGGAGGATTAAAAAAATTAAAATGGTTTACTTTCTTGGTTTTACAAGAAAATTGTTGAAATTATTGCGTATTGTAATGTGTCCGTTAACACAATATTATATATAAACTACACAGCGGAAGACATGAAATGTATTTTTTTATTTAATTACCAAATTGTCCCTTTAGTGGATGGAAAAACGAGATCTGTGTTGAATTTCGGGATCCGCGACAGCCGAGCGGTAGCGCCGGTTAGAAAATCAGCCCATGAGCGCCGGGGCTCACCAGCTCGACGGCGTGGGTTCGAATTCCAACCGAGACCGGACCCTCCCCTGTACGAGAGGACTGACTATCCACGTACAACAGGGAAACAAGTCTCGTAAGCCCTTAACGGGCAGGCATGACCAATAGGTCATTACGCCAAGCAGAAGAAGTGTTAAATCTGTGTTGAATCTATGTGCTCATATCGTTTGTGCAACAATACATAGAGAACAGTGCAAAGAACAATCCCTAGGATTCACTTTTGTTGAATAATTGTTCCTCAGAAAGTAAATGGCCTGTTGTGTATGGTGTAGTGTATGAACTTTGAAGACAACGGAAGGATTGAAGCAACCATTAACCAAGCTACAAATATGACGAACTTTTGATGACGTACAGGGACTGCCCTGTCCATACCGACATCATGTCAATGATGTTTTTCCATCATCCATCAGGTAAAATTACGCATTCAAAACTCACCTCCATTTTCTGTAATCCATTTAAGATCGTCTTCGTTTAGGCGACTATCGAACGACGCAGTACTACCGTGCCTAGCCCGACCCCAGGTGCAAGTGGACGTGTGCGCATACTCGCTGCTGGAATCGAGGTCCACATAGTAGTTCGGGGGTTGTGTGGTTGCCGGTACAGCTTGATAGTGATGCTGCTGGATCAGCACCCCTTGGGGACCCTTGTGAAAATACGGTCAAACAAACGTTCGTTAGATAGGTTGGGTAAATAAATTCATTTCTACTGCTAGCCCTACCTTGGGGAATATATGAGTCCATCGGCGACGGTTTGAAGTGAGCTTTATAGTAACATGTGATGGATCGAAGGGATTGATTAAGGCACGGCCGGTGCGTACGACGGGTCCACTGGATGAACCGAAGGCACCAGCACGACCCTCGATGATGGCCGCCGAGGCTAGGTTCGGCTTGGGCATGCCCAGGATATCGCTCGTGTTGGGCGAGCTGCTGTGCGAGGCAACGCTAACGTTAAGTAAGCTGTTGGACGTGTGGTGAATGTCCGGATCGGACATCTTTCGTCGCAGGCGTGTCTGACACACGGTTTCCGGTTCCCATTCACAGGTTCTCGCATATGTACCGAACCCATCCAGACTAGGCACGGAGGTTTTCTTCGTGCGAGCCATCCGTTGCAGCGAGCTCGTACCGTGAACGGCCGGAAGCTGGAAGATCTGATCATCGTATGCGTCGTAATCGAACAGACAGTTGTGAATGTACTCGTTCTTCTTGTCGGCTGGCTTTTTTGGCAACCGTAACCGGGCGGCCCCGGCTGCTCTTGGCTGTTGTGGTTCGGTACTGCCTCCAAGCGCTGGTGGCGGCTTGATACGAGGCACAAACGTGGAGTATGCGATCTTCTTGTTCGTCGAGTAGAAACTCAGATTGATCCAGTGTGGCATAGAATAGTCATCGATCGAGGTAAGTGCGTCCTTGTTATGGAACTTTAACAACGGTACAGCATGCAGCGGTTGCTCGCCGACACAAACAAGATCACTTCCCACGCCGTTATCGATGATTCGTTGTTTCGTGATGTTTGTTAGTTCGCGATCGACTTCGAACACGCCAACACCTGGCGTTATTACGACCGATAGCTGGCCCGTTCGATCGAAGCTTCGATCGAGGTAGTGCTTTTCGAACACGTTCAACGAAATGTTTAGCACCTCGAGAAAGTTGCCCTGGGCGGCGGTGGAATTGGTAGCGGGTGGAATTTGCAGGTTAGGCAAGTCGGCTCGCTCGTGGTACTTCAGTACAACGTCCCGGTACCCAGTGAACAGTCGACGCAGTTGAACCAGCGTTGTGCTCCAATCGTCGCATCGTTCGTTTTGAATAGCCACCCGATAAAAGTCTTCGTAGAACCTTCCCCGGTAGTCGATCTGCAGACAATCGCGCATATGAGCCGGAAACTCTTCCAACCCCTTGGCCGCATAGAACGTACGCGAGAACAGTACAATCGTGACCTCGTGGTTGCTGCCCAGCTTCTGCCACTTTTTGTACAGATCCGCCAGAAACCCGTTCACTGCCTTCTCGAAGTACAGATCGCCGTAAATGTCAAAGTCCCACATCTCGGAGGACATTTGCACGAACAGGTACACCATCGAAGTGTTACTGCGAAAAACGACCTTCGTGTCCTCGTTGATAACACCGCATGCAACTCGCTCGCCCTGTGCCCACATCTCATACACCTGGCAGCGGATACAACCCTCGCAGTATTCGATTTTTTTGTTTAGATACACGCAAGTGTTGGTGAGACGCGTCTTGAGCCGCCACATCTCGGACCGACCGATGTACTGATCTTTGAAGGTAATTTCGACCGAATCAAGTGTCACTTCGGTCGGATCAACCACACGCATGTATACATCGTTGTACGCCTTCAGGTTAAACGTGGTGGCCACATTCACCTCAACGCTGATGGTTTCGCGCGAATTAAAGTCCTTGTTAAGACACGTCACCTGCAGCAGCAAACGACATCCTTCATCTTCCGGTAGGTAAATTTCAACAATATTGTTCAGCTTCAGATCCGGATGTTCCTTTGGATTCAGCACTAAATCTTCCGCTGTGAAAAGAAACGTACAAATGGGTAAGTGGAAAAGGTTAAATACCCCAATCAATTTATGTTTCTCGACTTGTTTGCTCCATACTTACTGCTGAATGTTTTTTGATGGGTGACGAGTTTAAACAGTTTTTGAATCATCATACTGACGAACAAATCGACTATACGTCGAACACGACTTTCTCTAAAGGCTGCCAAAGATGAAAAGCATTGAAGCAAACGCTACAAATCTTCACAGTTCAGAAATATGTGTCTATGCTATCGGCAAATATGGCACTGCATCGTTGAACAGGACTCGTAGGCAATGCCTCTGATAAGCGCTGATTTGTGTTTGACGAATAAGATGGTCGATTTCTTAGGACGATTATCGCTCCCTTCGCTGCTGGGAACTACCAATACACGGAGAAACAAATACAACACAAGTATTAACGTTAAGAAAGTGCGATAAGAATGATTTTGTGCGTACCAAAGCATTGCCTGTTTTGATAATTTTGTGACAGAAAACATATGATTTGTATTTGTTTACATTTGAATAGCACACAGTGTGCCGCTGTAATTTGAACCGCTGCAAAATAGGGATAAGGGAGAATAATTGCTGTGATATTCTTTCTACTTATCAACACATTTCAAATCGCCTTGGTAAAGTTAGACAACTAGTGTATTTTACTACAAAAATTAACATCATTTAACATGCTTACTGTGGAAAGGACTGCAATCTAGTAGTTTTTTGAAGCCTTCTCTTGAAACATTAAAATCGTTATAAAAACTGTTTTCATACCTTAACCAGCACGGTCTTTTTGCACTTTTCTATACTATGCGTATGCACAATAAATGCGTAGGCTTTTCTGTTCACCAAAGGTGCAAATTTTGTCGACTGAATTTGCGATATTGCAATGTATCTGAGTTGAGACTTTCGGTCGCCGTTATACTATTTTACATAGAATCAAACCGGAAAAACAGCCTACAGCGTTCACGAAACGTTTTTTGTGTTCGCTCTCGAATAATATCTTCCACACTTAGTTCTGCCTGTAGTAATCTCAGCTGGAATGCAATGAGAAACAAAAACGTACAATTCGTTGAATGTAGATCGCAGCATATAGGAAACTTGAATTATTACCTTTCGTTGTTCAGATTTGAACTGCTTGTTTACTGCAACATCTTCTCGATTTTCTTCACGTTTGTCTTTAAGGGTCTTGACGGTATCAGCGCAAGTAACGATGCACTGCTTGATTGCATCCTGGCGATAATTGTAGCCCGATTCCAGTTGGTCGTGCAGTTCCCGACACTTGACTTCGGCATTCACTTGACCCTTGAACGATTCCGTCGGGATCGATGTGTTCAGTGCGTAGATGATTTTGTCATCCAGATCTCGCATTTTCTTAAGTTGTTCCTACGCATCCAAACAAGATGAGGTTCAAACATTCCGTACGGGACGCTATTACACAACGCTTAGCAACGCTGCAAATAGTCTCGATCGAGCGTGAATGATTACTTGCCTGAAACTGCGAAAAGTCGGCGCATTGGTACTTGAAATTCATATCTACAAGTGTTGGCTTGTTTCTGGGTCCTGAGAAAACCAGTGCGATTGAAATATCTGTTAAATTTCCGCAAAAATATAACAACAACAGAAAAAGCGTGTATTTCTCAATTCGGTGAATCCAGCCTTTTGACAGCCGGCACACGGCCACTCTACACACAAGGTTATATGCTTATTACAGAAAACTACTCGAATCAATGTCGACATTTCGAAAACAATTCGGGGATGTAGAAGAATTTTTATTTTTATTTTTACTTACATTTACACGACCGAAACACGAGCATACCTTGGGTCAAAATTAAATTATTTGAACATATAGATGAATATGGCAATTGAACTTTGTATTTTGCGACTTTATTAATAATATCCGATAGAATTTAACACTTTTTCCGACATCTGTTATCGGTCTTCCGTTGCATGACCGAATACCCAAGTGACAGAAAACACGATTTAGATAATTTTCGCCAGGCTTAGAAAGGGGCTGCATAGAAGATTAATAGCAGTCTTATTAAGCCAAAATTGCAAGTGTGTGCGTGAAAAATGAACCCACCATGGGTGCACTGATCCGATCCTTACTATTATAAATTGAACCCTTCCATCCCAACTCCGGAACTGACAGCTCAAAGCCATCAAATCAAAACAAAATATAAATTCGAATTCAAACAGAGGATTTATTTTAACAATCTCAGCAGTTTTTCTGGAATAGTTTCTTCGCGTGTTCCAAAAACCGTCTAGTTGCAATTCGTAGTCATGAAACGAAAAAGACGAAAAGGTGAATATAGAAAAGTACAAATATACAAAAAATTACCTGTTTACATTTACCTTGCTTGCAAACAGGATAATCTTCCCCGACGAACTCGAATGCAACAAAATCGCAAACACTGCATGTATCGAGCTACCATGGAGTAAACCTGCTTCCTAGCTTGCTGCTCGTCCTGTATTACAGGGTCAGCTGCATCTTGCGGCGAACAGAGCGTCTGCATCATCATTGCATAAAGTTCAGTACGAGCAATGCAGAACGGTCAATACGAGCAATGCAGAAACCTTCCGGCCTTTGTTGTTGAAACCTGCTGGACGGTTGCAAATAACACTTTCCAAATAAAAATTATCGAGTGCTGAAGCGATAACGCAAATAAATCAATAAACTTACCATAATCGATAAACTGCCTCATCACAATCTTGCTTGGCCCTGGGTAAACGTGTTGTTGGCTTACATACTGTTGATCCACTCGCTGTTTAATCCGCCTTCTGATCGAGAAAATTAGAGTCGCATTCCTGTTTATCTTCGAACCACAATGTTGTTTTTGGTACAGTGCAAACGGCTGAATCGAGAGAGATGTGGAAATATGTTATTCCCAGACCGAGACGCAGGTGGGACATTTCAGTCCAGTCATTGCTGATGCTCTGCAGGAGTACCATGACAGTGCAGCGAAATCACTCCGTCGTGTAGCTTCATAGAAAACTTTTTCCACTGGATCGTATCCCAGAGGGCAATTGGGCTACGTTCTATCGGTGCCGCATGACAAGTAAGATCGATCAGAGCAGCCTGAATACCCATCTCGAGAATGCAAGCGCAAACTACGATGCGAGAATGGTTAAGCTAATGCAGTCTGACCTAGCCACAGACTGCTCGTTACAAGGCACAAGAGGTTATCTGCGTCATTTTCTTCAGCGTACTTCACACCCGGCGACTCGACACTGTTTCCAGCGCTGCTATCCAACTGTTCACTACGCTTTGTGAAAGTAACATCTTTCATCACCGACCTACCCGATTATTGAGAGGAAACATTCTCCTCGCTGCTGCTGCTGAGCGACGAGTTTTTCTTACGACCGGCCGCATCCTCGTAACAGAGCGTTAGCGAACCGATGGCGTCCTGTATGTCACCAAGTAGACGGAAGTGATCGAAGAGGTGATATTCTTCACCACCGCATCTTACACCGTATCCTCCTGCTCCTCGATCACCATTGCCTCCTCAGACATGAACGATTTTGGTCCATGTTTACCGCCACCGTCGTGTACGTGTACGCATCAGATCGTCGCCAGCACCATTGATCGCCGACAATTCACTTTCACGTTTGACCACCTCATCCATGTCGATCAAAATATTACCCTGCTTTTGCTCCCTCGCGCCTCCGTGGACGCGGTTTTCCATCCGCTTTTTGTTCAACAATCGAGCAATCGACTCCTGCCAGCCAATCTGTTTCGCGATCATCTGCGGAGCTTTCGGTTTGGTAAAAGTGTTGGTCATCAACCGTCGCGCATTTTCAAGCTTCAGTGACAGTTTGGCCAGATTGGTGTGATAAATCAAACAGAGTGCCCCGGCGTATCCCATCTCGGTGTCGGACCCAAGGTCGAGATCCCGCAAACCCAAAATAACGTGCGGCTCCAGCTCGAACGGCAGCGTGAAGGAAAACAACCCCGATTAAAGGTTGTGGCACTAAAGTGATGGATCGTAGAAACGCAGGACAGCATTTTTTTGCTCGAATTTCGCTTCGTGTTTAGCATATCGGTAATGAACTTGATCAGCTTCCTCGGCGCCAAAGTGTCATCAACCGTAGTCTCGTGCTTCGTTGTGGTGGTAAGGGTGAGCCCGAATGAAATCCAAAACGAGAAAAATAGGAAAATGAATAAGCTTGTCCCCTGAATCTTACGAACCTTTTCAATGTTAAACTCTTTTCGGATGTAACACTTCACGTTTGTCAACAGTGACTCCAGTACCATTTTGGTATCCTTCGGCGGAAGTGTCGTACCTATCGCGAAATTCTCCTGTACCACGTCCAACATCTACTGACGTGACGCCGACAGTACTTCCGACCGTCCTTGATAATCGTACTGATGTATTGTTTGTGCCCAGAATTTCACCCAAATATGGAAGTTAAACACCCGGTTCCGCAGCAGCTTATGCAGTAGCTTTATGTTACCCAGGGACATGGCGATCACATCGTTCATCAGCACATTCTCCTTGTTTGTTGCGAGTTTGTAGAGAATTCCCGAAGCCACCAAATTCGTTGTGCGAAGTTCTACTTCTCAAAAAACCCTATATCGAATATGAAGTTCAAGAGATGGAACATTTTAAACAAAACTTCCTTCAACGGTTGTGATTTATTCACTCCCGCCGTGTCAACAAGTTTTGATACAAACCTCTGGTTTGTTGACGTTTTTTCATTGAACACCTACATTCGACCGACGTTGATGATGATGCTAAATATGTTTCCGGAAAAAGGCTTCTCTTACCGCTTTTCTTGTTATTCCGTGAAAACATGTGTGATTAATAAAGATTATCATCTTTTATTTACGCTGAACAAGTCCGCACGATGCACAGTAGCATTACCAAATGAAAACACCAATGACAGCTCAAAACTGATTCAAAGCCAGCTTAGAAAAATGTTCAAGAAGAAAACATTCATCAGGCCGTGTATGTACACGGTGATACGAAATTCCGCACCCATACATTCAAACATCGGTGGGATTTAGGGCAATTTCACTGCATTTTTCAAAAATAACCGTCAATTTTGTCACCTGGGTACACTACCCGTGTGCATATATTCAAACCAAACTTTTCGTAGGGGAAGGTGGGGCAAGACGCGCCGGTGGGGCAAGATGCCCCGGCCTGTTTTACGCTGAATTAAGCCATTTAAAAATAATTTAAGTAATAGAATATGTTCATCAACGTATCTACTACAGCCTATGTAAATTTCACTGCACGAAATAACCATTTCAAAAAGAAAACGAGAAAAAACCAAATTGACTCTAAATGATCTAATATTTTGTCACTTTTATGTAAGGTATGGCATGCTTTGATATTATATTTTTTAAACACCGAGGCCTTCTTTTACTACCTGATAATGGTATTTAACGAATACCGAAGAAAAACTGTTTTAAAATTCTCAAAATTTTGAATAAATTACATAAAACGGACGATCCTCAGAGTGGGGCAAGATGCGCCGGCCTAGGTGGGGCAAGACGCCCTAGCATTCCAAATGTAAACAATGGGGCAGGACGCACCATTAAAACAAGAGCAAGTCGCACGGTGCCTCCATTATCAACGCATTGTTGATTTAAATAAGTCTTATATTAAACATGCCATGTGAGTTTCATAAGAAACGAATAGTTTTTAGTTCTTCATATGATATTTGTGTTAATTTTTTATGATGTTCAACTGTGTTTTCAAACCACAGGATTCATCTGGATTACAAAACGTCAAATTGTGACTCTGTCAGTATTGCTACCTGCAAGGTTGATGTAAATGTAAAGGTTGTACTAAGGCGGTTTGTATAAAAGGCCAAAAACAGATCCGTGAAAATATTCAATAATTATTCGGAATTCAGCAACGAATTTATACCCAAACTGTCTTTTGAATGGTACACCCCAAAATTCAATCCAATGTGGGTTACATGGGCTCAGTATCGGACTGTTTACTAGTGCCTCTGCATAGACTAACCTTTCAACAAGCAACCTTGGTCCATCTCCTGTCTGTTTTAGGCCATCTTGCCCCATGTTTACGTAGTGGCGCGTCCTGCCCCACCGGCTGGGCCATCTTGCCCCACTATTGTCAACGGAGCTAAAAATTGAAAGGCCCTTCGAAAATCTTATTTAATATGAAATTGACTAGTTTGATATAGTGTTTGATATTTTTCATACATAAACAAGATGTTTATTTTTCTAAATATGAAAATTAGAGACTTTTTAATGAAAGGAATGGAAGAAAATAATGTTTTTCGCTTAAGGGGCGCGTCCTGCCCCACCTTACCTTATTTGTTGTTTACTTTATGCTAGACAATTTAATATTTCTCCTCGAAAACCTGCTTTCGTCGACCTTGTACAATAAAATCCCAAGGCCCTTTCATTTGAGGGGTCTGTTGCTGAAATTGACCAAGGCACTAAGAAGTTATTTAAAAATTAGCTATTTCAGTAACTATTTCAAGCTGTAACCAAGGTTTTTGTAACTTGCTGATGCCAGTTTGGCACGCTGCAGCTTTGTTCTAGTGGTGGGTAAACCGAATCCCAATCCATCAAACAGTCGCGATATGATATAAACCATTCAATGCCGATCTGGAAATCGTTTATCCTAAGCTGAATCCCCATTAAATCACAACTGATAACTCACTTTTTCTGCAATAAAAACATTATCGATGTGAGCTTCACCGTTGTTAGCAGGTCTGTTGATCATAAAAATGTACTAACGTAACACGCTTTCCAGACTGCACCGTCGCGTAACGCGACGTCGCCTGACAGGCGCTGAACTCCATGCAAAAAAAATCTAGCGCGATTCGCGCGACATCGCGCAAGGTTTTTTTTATATGGAGTTCATCTCCTGTCAGGTGACGTCGCGCTGCAGTGTGGACTCCGAGTAAGGAAACGATGTTCTTCGCAGGCATTGAAAAGCGGGCACAGTTATTTTTTTATGTAACATTGTCTAAGAAGCTTATCAGTGAAAAGTTTTATAGTTTTATTCAAAACCCAGTAATAATGTAAATCAAGTGCTGATCTGAATAATTGTCACTCCGTATTCGCATCCGTTGTACTGTATTTCTTTGTTAAAAATAAGTACATGAATGTTTTTCGACCCTAAGTTAAATCGTTCAAAAACCTTTATCTATGTCCAATCCATTCTAACCAGCGCCCGAGTCGAGTAAACTAAAATCAATCACATTGTCCCTCGATCTACTACCCAGCGTGCAAAATCGTCATACTACCTCGTTTTGTTGTTAACAATTGTCAGTTAGACTGAACGAGAAAGAATGATGATTTTGTAAGCTGGGTAGTTACGTGACTTATTCAATTCACCTCGTGTCTAGATCGAGTCATATCAAATTCAAATAGATTGAGATCAAGTCAGAACCGAATCAAATCGAGTCCCAAACAAATCAAATCTGAAACGAATCCCAAACAAATCAAATCTGATTCGAATCCAAATCTAATCAATTTTTTAGAATCCGTCAGGTGGGATTCGAATCTTTGGAATCCATCAGATGGGATTCAAATCTTTGGAATCCGTATAGGGATCGAATCTTCAAGTCTTCCAAATCTCGATTCTGCCAACACTAGAACTGTCACAATCTCGAGCTCACGAAGTTTGTGAAAGTCGTCTAGTGTGAAATTTTCAGATTTTCATCCTTTAATTTTGCACCAAAGTAAGTTTTATGTCCGCACAAACTCTTCCTACAGCGTTGGCAAAGGCGAATATTCTAGCCAAACACAAGCAGAAACGAAAATCCAGTTTAACAAGGCCAAGTGTTGGAAGTAAATCATAAATGGTGCCTATGCGATCGTGTGCACTCGACGAGGCTGCCAAGTGCAGCAAGAACCAGCGGAGAAGGCATGGAAAAAAGTGGCGAATGTCAATTTCCTCTCGAATACTGAAATTCACATTCGCAGCATTTGAGCTGCAATCAATGCTTGTCGCCTGCCTGACTTTTTTATAGTAGTAGCATACACTGCTTTTGGATTATGGAGTGCCTGTAAAATGAAACCTTTTCGGGAATGTGTTGTGTCATTTGCATGCCGTGCATGCATGCTATGATCCGTCAAGTCAATCAAGCAAAATCTTTTGGGTGGAGGTGCTACCACACTAAATTAATCAATTAATAAACAACCATCTACTCTGCTGCTCACTGCACTTCATCTGCTCCCACACTCCAGATGTCTAACGCCGCGCATCGACATCGGTACAAAAATCTCGGCCTGGACTCGACAGAAATGCGACGCCGCCGAGAAGAGGAAGGAATTCAGCTAAGGAAGCAGAAACGTGAACAACAGCTGATCAAGAGGCGTAACGTCAACGTGGCCGAAGAGCTCGAACAGGATGCGATTCTAACGGTACGTATGGCAGTGGCACAGGAGCAAAAGGGACCCATTTATTTACAGGTGCTCCCTGTTTTCTTCCCATGCTAGGACGAGATCCAAACATCTGATAGTCAATCATTGATAAAACCGGTCGTCATCGCAGCACTGTACAGCGAAAACCCCGATGAGCAGCTGCTGGCCACACAGAAATTTCGACGGTTGCTGTCCAAAGAACCCAACCCGCCGATTGATATGGTGATCAAGCATAATATCGTCCCACGGTTGGTAATGTTCTTGTCAAACTCCCAAAATTCGACGCTACAGGTAAGGTTTCAGAACAGTCATTCACGACATTGTGCAAATGCTTAGTTCAATTGACCTCTCCCATCTTTTGTACAGTTTGAGGCGGCCTGGGCACTAACAAACATCGCTTCCGGAACATCAGAGCAAACGAGCGTCGTGATAGAGGCCGGCGCTGTGCCAATCTTTGTCGAACTTATGAAAAGCCCGTATGAGGACGTGCAGGAGCAAGCGATATGGGCGCTGGGAAATATCGCGGGCGATTCGCCTGAGTGCAGAGATGTGGTCCTGGACTATGGCGTGCTGGAACCGTTGTTATAGTAAGTAATTTAAAAGAACAATATATTAAAAAGCATCTGATCGCACTAAATTGGTTGTATCCAGTAAATGCGATGACGATTTTTATTTATCCCGTTTGTAAAGACAAACAGTTGTGAATGAGAATAAGTATATTTTTTATATGGTTCCCATGTTTCTTCTGTAAAGAAACATGCTATTTCCCATATGCAGTTTTATCTTACTCAAACATAAGTAAATGAGTCACCTTTTGGTTAAATTTCCAATCCAATTGAAAAAAATATTAAACTCGTATATTAATTTTACTCAAAACAAAACAAAAAACTAATATTTTCACAGCTATCGAGAAGTGTGGGTTTTTTGCAAACAAAATGACTAATTTGTATGATCAAATGTCATCCAATATTTGGACACACCTTTTTATTATTTAACTGTTGTTGGTATTCGCCTTTTAAATTCGTGCAACCTTTTTGTAGCGTTCGTCTTCCATTAGGGTAGGGAGCTTATTAACAATGTATTTTCTTTTCCTTTCATTTAGTGTGTTGAGTACATCGATCCGGCTGACACTTACGCGCAACGCTATCTGGGCTTTGTCGAACTTGTGCCGCGGCAAAAATCCTCCACCCGACTTCTCCAAGGTCGAGAAATGCCTTCCCATACTCGCTAAGCTGATGTTCCACGAAGATGTGGAGGTGCTCGGAGATGCGGTCTGGGCGGTCAGCTACCTGTCGGACGGGTCAAATGACAACATCCAGGCGGTCATTGATGCCGGTTGCTGTCGACGTCTTATCGAGCTGCTTTCGTACGTGTTAACACTGTCCCCAAAAATGTATTGCTAGACATTCGATGTGACTCGTTTCATATGCTTGCTTTTTAGGCATACCAACAACAACGTTGTGTCGGCTGCGCTCCGTGCCGTCGGCAACATCGTCACCGGCAACGATACCCAGACACAGTTGATCCTGAACTGCAAAGCCTTACCCTCGATCCTGCAGCTGCTCAGCTCGCCCAAGGAGGCGGTGCGAAAGGAGGCCTGCTGGACGATCTCGAACATCGCGGCCGGCAACCGGCATCAAATACAGGCGACCATCGAGGCCAACATCTTCCCGAGCATCATCGAGCTACTGCAGAAGGCCGACTTTAAAACACGAAAAGAGGCGGCATGGGCCATCACCAATGCGACCAGCGGCGGCACGGTCGAGCAAATCAAGTACCTGGTAGGGAACCGACAGCGCGCAGGTTTTGGGGTAGTCTCTATGTTTCTTCAACAAAACTACTTTTTCCTTGATGTCTTGTTAGGTGGACGCTGGCTGCATACCTCCAATGTGTGAATTGTTAACCGTGATGGACCCCAAGATAGTTACCGTTGCGTTAAATGGTCTGGAGAACATACTGAAAGCAGGCAACCAGCATCGTACCAAACCGAACCCGTACGCCGTGATGATCGAGGAATGTTACGGTCAGTTGTTGCTAGAAAGCCACAGTCTTCTCTGCCTCTACCGCTCATACAAACTTCCATGCTCTCTTATGCTACAGGTCTTGATAAGCTGGAATTCTTGCAGTCACATCAGAACAACGACATCTACGAGAAGGCATTTAGCATCATACAGAAGTTCTTCAGCAATGACGACGAAGATCTGGCCGTGGCACCGAGCACGGAAAACAATCAGTTTCAGTTTGGTGCCGACCAGTCGGTTCCGATGGACGGCTTTCAGTTCTAATCGCGCAGTTTGCAGTGTGGCACGCTTTATCCAACGGTTTACTAAATTTTACTTTTCCGCCCGCACCATGATTGACCACCATCGACCACCAACTTCCGGTCAGCTTTTGTCCACTTTTGTTGGCCCAGTAGAGATAACACCGAACGATGAATTAATTAAGAAGCGGCTTCGATTAGGAATGTGTGTGTTTTATATTTTCAGAATCCACAAAGCGTTTGCAATTAAACTTATTTGTTTTACGAGTTCTTCATCCGTTGGACGGATTACGTTTTGTGACGATCGCGCTTGTCTCTGGCGATATGCAGTAGTCAGCAGGTAGAAGTGTTTTGTGTACGATATTTTCGTTCAAAGTGCGATTTTTTTTCGCAATGTTTTGTATGTATTGGAGGAAAGGTAAAGTAGAAACATTTTGTGAATACAAGAACAGACAGGAAAACGACGAACAGAACATAATTCTAATTTATTTCCTACTTTTACATCCCCTTTACGTGCTGCTACAAGCAGTGCCGGATGAGGGAAACCGCAATGGAGAATTATTGAATATAAAATAAAAACAATATAGATTACTAACAATGGAAGATATATAAAGATAGGGCAAGTTTACACGTGAAATTTTTTAATTTTTATTTTTTTGCTACAAATTGCTTCAGATTATTAATCATAATAATTACATAATGAAAAAAAAAAGTTGAAACATGCACTCGCCCGACCGGACAAACCCATGCAAACTAAACCAACGATGTTTGAACAATGGTCCCGAATATGAAAACAAAAAATTACACAAACCTGCTCTCGTCGACTAATTTTGACCTACAGCCTGGGAGGGGTTAAACGCGTGCGGAGATATGTTTGAATAATATAACGTAAGAGAGCGCAAAACCCCAAACTAAATTAACAATAAAATATTATCCATCATTTACTCTTGGAACGGTTATTGTATTTCGAACAGTTTGTTTCATTGTGTCTTTGATGATGTACATTTGGCTATCCCTTTACTTCGCTACGTCTTCGCCGAATGAGGTACCGAAACATCTTATTCATTACTAAATTAGTTCAGTAATAAAGTATTAGTACTACTGCGATGTTTCGCAACATGTCGAGGTAATCTTTTCCTGCTTTTCCCATTCGACCGATAAATCTTTCGCCGGTAAACCTAGCAGCTTCAGCAACGCTCCAATGTATACCCGTTTTTGCGCCACGAGCTTTTTGTAGTTTGTGTTCTTTTCGGTAGTTTCCGCGCACTCTTTCTCCAGCAGTCCTCTCACAGCTCGCGCCTTGGCCCGGGAAACCCGTGCCGCTTGGGTGATGTGTAGACAGTGTCACAGTAGTGAACTACAGATATAAACGTGGAATTGTACCGGTTCAGATGAACCACATGATGAACTGTAAATGAACAATAAAGCATTCTGTACTTGGACTCCAACCAGAGCGGACGTGTATAACACACGAATATCACATGGTGTCAGAAGTGGTGAAATAGAAGAGCAGACAGAATCAAGTGTAGGAAAATGCAGAACAATAACGAAAAGGTCATGCCGTCTCAAGCAGCGTCGGCTAAACCACTAAAAACCAGCACCAACGAAGCTGCGGCAGTGAAACCACCAAAACCCCTCATCATAGAGGAAAACATGGCGGTTAAGTGGAAGCAATGGTGGCGACAATTCAAGTGGTACTCCGTCGCCACAAACTTAGAAGAGAAGCCTGCACAGGTACAAGCGGCGACGTTCTTGAGTTGTATTGGTGATGAGTGTATCAGAGTGCTGGATACGTTCGGATTAACGGAAGCGTAGGAATTTCGTGGTTGATCAACTGATGTTTAACGTTTGCCTAGTAGAAAACCCGAACTTCAGAAACGACCCCCCCAGGAGAATTCCCCACGCACTGCGAACGGCGGTAAAAAAAGAACTGGACTTAATGATGGAAATGGGAGTCATCGAACAAATCACCGAGCCAACTCCAGTACTGAACGCAATGGTAATCGTGCGACAAAAAGGTAAGCTAAGGATTTGCATAGACCCATCCCAAGTAAATAAGAACATCCTACGTCGCATACATCCGCTTTCAACCGTAGAAGAAATTTCAGCTCGAATCAGCGGTTCGAAAAACTTTACGATCCTGGACATGAAGAAGGGATTTTGGCAAATACCAGTATCAGAGCGAACGAAAAAATACTTAGCTTTCGGTACACCCTGGGGAAGGTTCACATGCAAGAGATTACCGTTCGGATTAGCATCTGCTCCGGAGGTATTTCAGAACGTGATGACCTCACTATTGGAAGGAATCGACGGAGTAGAGAGCTCCATGGACGATATTCTAATACACGCAGAAACCGAAGAAAAACTTAAAGAAATTACCAAGAGAGTATTGACAAAGATCCAGGGTGCTGGGCTAAAACTTAATAAGGACAAATGCGTGTTTAACCAAACAACAGTTAAGTTTTTGGGACATTTGGTCACAGAGGTTGGACTAAAAGCAGATCCGGAGAAACTGGAAGCAATTAAAAAACTTAAGCGGCCGACAAACAAGCTGGAATTGCAGCGTATGTTGGGAACTATAACATACTTGGGCAAATTCGTACCAAACTTGTCAACACTTACCGAACCTCTAAGGAAACTCTTGCTAAAAGACACAGAGTGGTTATGGCATCAAGATCAAGAGGAAGCGTTTTCACAAATCAAACAAACCCTGATAAGTCCACCTGTCTTAGCATTCTATGACGTCAATGAGGACGTCACACTGTCGGTTGATGCCAGCTCGAAGGCTTTTGGGGCTGTTCTTCTACAGAATGGCAAGCCAGTCGCATATGCGTCAAAATCCTTGACGAAGGCACAAGAAAATTACCCGCAGATAGAAAAAGAAGCAGCAGCGATCAGGTTTGCTTGCAACCGATTTCATGATTACATTTACGGAAAAATACTCAAAATAGAGACAGATCACAAACCATTAGAATCAATTTTCAAAAAACCATTGGACAGAGCTCCTCCCAGGCTGAAACGCATTCTTCTGGACGTAACTCAGTACAACCCTGAAATAACGTACAAAAAAGGATCCGACATACCTCTGCCGGACATCCTTAGCAGAGATGTAGACAACACAGAATCAAACGAACATTCGGAAGAGCTAGAAGTACATATAGTATTGCAGATGTCAAAAACGGCACGCGAAGAGATTGTTACAGAAAGCATGACAGATGCAGAAATGATCAAACTTACACAAATCATCATGGAGGGCTGGCCAAGTGAGAAAAAGGCAGTTCCAGAAGGCTTGAGGAAATATTGGTCCTTCCGGGATGAAATGGCTGTCTATGAAGGGCTAGTATTTCGATCCCACCAAATATTAGTTCCGGAAAAGTTAAGAAACAAAATGTTGAAGGAGATTCACAAAGGTCATACCGGGATCCAGGGATGCATACGTAGAGCAAAACAATCCTTATTTTGGGTTGGTATGACATCGGATATCACACAAATGATTGAAAATTGTACAGTCTGTGAAAAACACCAACGGGCAAACGTTAAACATCAGTTGATCAACCACGAAATTCCTACGCTTCCGTTTGAGATAGTATCGTCGGATTTATTTCACTTCAATGGCAACGAATACCTGTTAGTGGCGGACAGTTATTCCGGATTTTTCGACTTTGTAAAACTGAAAGAATCCACATCCGCAGCAATTATCGAACAGCTTAAAAGATGGTTTGCAACCCATGGCATACCTAGAGTACTGCACACCGACAATGGACCACAATATTCAGCTAGTGAATTCATTAAGTTTAGCAAGGATTGGTCATTCGACCATATCACGTCCAGCCCACATTTTCCTAGAAGCAACGGTCTCGCTGAAAGATTCGTTCAGACAGCAAAAAATCTGCTCAAGCGATGCACAGAGGATGGTTCCGATTTACAATTGGCTCTTCTATTGTTAAGAAACACACCAAGAGATGAAGAGTTACAGTCAGCGAATCAAAGATTATCTAATCGCACCCTACGCTCCACCATTCCAGCGACCAATGCAGTGCTGAAACCCCGAATAATACAACAAGTAGCGGAAAACTTAAAGGAGAAAAGGATGCAGCAAAAAGAGTATGCGGATAGAAGTACAATCAATCCCAAAACATACGCAGTGGGACAACCGGTTATGCTGAAGGACATTAAATCGAATCTGTGGAGGGAAGGCAAAATCAAGGAGCAATTGCATCAGCCACGGTCGTACATGGTACAATTAGCTAACGGAAAAGTATGGCGCAGAAACGTACGAGACATCAGAGAAAGGAAAACGCTACAAGGCACTACCGAATCCAGGATGATATTCCCTGCCATAGTTGATCATCAAGAACAGCATGAGAGTCATCAGCAGCAGGTTGATCCTCTTCCCATAGCCCCACCGCATGACGTTGCGATCACACCAGACAGTACAATCAGAACAAGAAGTGGAAGAGAGGTGCGGGTAAAGCGGAACAACGATTTTGTGTATTACTAAAAATATTGAAAGGGAAGATGTCACAGTAGTGAACTACAGATATAAACGTGGAATTGTACCGGTTCAGATGAACCACATGATGAACTGTAAATGAACAATAAAGCATTCTGTACTTGGACTCCAACCAGAGCGGACGTGTATAACACACGAATATCACAGACAGCGAGTCCTCTGTGCCGGCGTTCTTTCCTCAGTGCTAAACGATCGAGCCATATTTTCGTGGTACGTCAGGTCCACCTCGAGGGCGTTTATAAAGTCCAACTTTGTTGACAAATAAAATCGGATGCGTCCATCCTAAATCAAAATCATTTGATTTTATCGTACGATCACGTCGTTTGGGTGAATGCGTGTGTGAGTGGGAATAATTTTCTTCCTCACGTGTAAAGTAACAAAAAGTAATTTGTTGATGGAAGAACTGAACATTGTGAGAATGTTCTATTGAACCAAAACGCGAAGCGCCAGCTGGTCAAAACGTAGTTTTAGAGGCATCACACCTCACATTACTTCTAGGGACATGTTGTGGGTTAATTCGCTGGGTTGACTCCTCACAAGAAACCTATGTCTGTCCTAAGGAAGTGAATGCGTTTAGCGCATTTTTGGGTAAAATGCGAGCAATGCTTATTCCAATTAAGCATAGAGTTGAACCAGACACATGGGTATCGGAAGCTGTCGGAAATTTTAATTTTTTTGTTTTACAAAGAAAACACATCGAACTTCGGTGCATAAAGACCGGCGTATCTGTTGTTTTGCGAGTCGCTAAAAAATGAGAAGACGACCATTTCCGTCTTCGTGGCAGAGAACTCGATCCCTAGATTATCAGACCACTTGCAATGATTGTCCAAGGTGGTTTGCAACACATCCTGAATCACGGAGGAGTCGTATCTCCACCCCAATTGATTCCTTGGGAGTGGAAGTCTCCCAGGATCAAAAACGGCGCAGGCAACACCGCTCCAAGGTTTTCAAGATCATTTTTGATGATCCCTACAATCCGCAGTTTTTCATCCTTGGCTATCGGTGGGATACAGATCGAAGCTATGATCACGTCAAGATCGCCTAATTTAGCCTGTTTTGCAACACTTTCGGTAAGACTTAGTCTCGGTGTCTGTATGCTAGAGAAGGCGTGACTCCTTTTGATGCCGATAAGCACTTCTTGACGGATTATATTTTATCCCGGGAAGGTTAAGTTTACGTCATCCGATAGCCAAGAAGTAACAATTTATAGGTTAGAAAATTCATCAAAAATAGAGAAATTGTAGCGTCTTAAAAGCAAGATTCCAAGGCAACGTATTTTAGTGTTAAAAAAGATGATTTTTTTTAAATAATTTGAGGATAATGGGGATGGATCAGCTAAAGGAATGTCTTGCAACTGTGTCAACTTTAAATCGACTAAAACATATTAAATTAAAAAGTAAAAATATAAATTACTGGTCAATTTGATGCATCGAAAATTATATTCGTGGAAAATGATTCTGTTAGAAAGTTATTGATGGTTTCGCGTGAAATAAGGTTTTGAAAATTAGGCTTTTGGAAATGAAAACTTTTCAATGAAATAACATTAAGGAAAATGTTAGTATAATTGAAATTTAATTTGTTATTAAAATGTGTTGTTTAATCTAAATTGAAATGTTATGACCTTTGAATAAAAAAGTATATGGTGAATGTATTGAATGTTTTTGAGGCCTTCCATTTATAGCTGCTCTAGGCCTCTAGAGCGCTTAATCCGCCTCTGAACTAGAATAATTCTTCAACATTCATTCTTCTTGTAATTTAAATGATTTAAGTAAGGCATACATTCATCAATTGAAAGAGATCTTAAGATTTCGATGCAAGCGGCAGACAACAAAATGGTGGAACATTGTGATATATTTCAGGAAGGGAAATGATACGTTTGACAATGTTTTTTTTTCATTATATTAAATTTTATTTATCTTTTATTATGTACATTTGCTTTTGCGCTTTACTTCGCTACGTCTTGAACGAATGGGGAGACCGAGAAATCTTATTTAATTACTCAACTAATACTACTGCGATTGTGCGGAACTTGTGGAGGCAATTTTTTCCTGCTTTTCCCATTCGACCGATAAATCCTTCGCCGGTAAATCTAGCAGCTTCAGCAACGTTCCAATGTACACCCGTTTTTGCGCCACGAGCGTTTTGTAGTTTGTGTTCTTTTCGGTAGTTTCCGCGCACTCTTTCTCCAGCAGTCCTCTCACAGCTCGCGCCTTGGCCCGGGAAACCCGTGCCGCATGGGTGTTCCGTAGACGCCGCATCCGCTGTTCTGGCGTTCTTTCCTCAGTACTGAACGATCGAGCCATATTTTCGTGGTACGTCAGGTCCACCTCGAGGGTGCCGGAAAAATTCAACGCAGGCAAGCTCACTCCCATAATGCGCTTCCGCAACTCGATCGGTTGTAAGCAAACCTTGGCCGGCTGCGCTGTGATCGTCTCATCCTGCACTGAATCAACAACTATCGACTCTTCTGTAGTTTCTTGTGGATACGTTTCTTCGATGGTCAGATCTTCCGGATGTTCGGCCGGCGCTTCAGTGACGGTTTGATCTTCGGCAACACTCGATCCAGGGGGCGAGGGCGGTGCGATATCCTCAGGGAAGCTCTGATGGTGCTGTTGTAGTTGCTGCATGAGCCTCAACCTTTCCTGGCAGATCGTCTGCATCAACAAGTTTATCTGGAGTAATTGAAGTTGAGGGTTTGTAGCTTCCAACTTGCTTTCCTCGTTGGCCTCCTGCTGACGCTTGATTTCGGCGGCCAGAATATTTTGCACAAAGTTTTCCATTCCGGATTTACACACAGATTATGATAGAACGACTTGGTTGGATAACTGTTCGCTCGAAGGATTCAGCTGGTTGTGATTCTGAAATGCAAAAGTGCACCCAATATATACGCATATAGCTTTGTTTTACCTCCAACATTACAGACCTTACGGACGTACACTGTTGCGAAGATTTCGCATTGTGCATCGTGTAGGTAACAAAATTACTCAAGCAGCAGGTAACATGATTGGCCTGGAAAAGTGAAACTCTTTGGCGGGTACACTCCAACCAAATGGGATTGTGGTGTCCTAAGGTGAGGCAATTGTTACCCAAGAGATTTTCGGTTTACAATGGGTTAGGGAAGTTTACACGTTTACCTCCCACGAAATGTTATGCTGAAAAATATGTTGTACGTATAAATAAAACGGGTAAACAGTTTTAGAGAAACCATTGGGTTTTTTTTTACCTTGTGGGAAGGTGAAGTATCAAAACAGTTTACGTTCTCCGCTGCAGACCTATCTATTTATTCAGGGTAATATAGGGCTTTTTCCTTGTCCCTGTTGATCCAATTCTCGTGTCGATGTCGATATTTTGAGGCCATAATATGCAAATTTCAATATTACACAATCGATTCTCGTTATTTTTTCGTTAGGAAAGATCACCTTAAACATCCGGTTGATTGTTTGTGCTTTGGAAGATGTCTGTTTTTTTTGTGATGGACCAAAATCTCCTACTGTGTTTAAATATACAACAGTCTAATAAATATAATAATAATAATAATAATAATAATAAAAATAATAATAAAAAGTTAAATTCTACAAAGATACAAACCTCTCATGCAGTCGACATTTTGAGGAAGTTCTGTTTCATCAATCTTAGTAATTGAGATTTTCAAATTACTACCAGCAAGGAATATGAGAATAGGTTGAATGAATAATATGTTTAGAATGTTATGTTAAATCAATCTAGTTCAAATGACGAACCACGATGCTGAGGTTTCTCGTTACAAGGAACATTTTACGCAGCAAGACGCAAACGAAATTGCACATAAAGTCTGTTTATTGTTTATTCAAAATTGGAATCGCTACAATCAATAAGTATTTAGCCACAATGCGATTTCAATCATAGGGCTCGGTCTACCATTACCGAGAACTGCTGTTTGGGTCTCCAAAGAGCTCCAGTAACCATGTATCCTGAATACATACATTTGTTCTACAATCAATCGTACGTTCTGTGGTTGCCTGTGTTTTACAATCCCTTAATAAATACCACACAATTTTCGCTACACTGTACAGTAGAACTACGAATCTCTCAATATACAGAAAGGCCACAGTTGTTTAGTTGTTTGTAAACTATTTTTAATCTCTACTAAATGTTCCATATCTGTTCACAGGCTCTCGCATAACAATGCACGCGCATTTATGGTAATGGTTGTTAATAAGCTTTCTTCAATTTGATTATTTTTTTAAATAATGTTTTATGAAGCGCAACACACAACGAGCAAGGTGTTTGTCATTAGAGTTACGTTTAAAAAGCATTTCAAACACAAGCGTGATGGTTAGTACAAGGACGCATTTGGGTTACTATTTCAGGCAGCAAAAAATACCTACAACAATGGCGTTCAACTTGTCACATTCTGCCACCACGGGGAGTTAGACATAACAAATTGACAGACAGACACAATCAGAGGACGTGATGTAATTGTCGTATTGCTCGTTTTATATAATTTTTTTTTATTACTTTATTAGGTTTAACTTTTATTTCGATTTTTGCTTATTTACGCACCGTATATGAAGAGTGAACAGTATGGTTAACGAATAAATAATTTAAAAGATGAAAATATGCGTCTACTACGAAACGATTCTGGTTAAACGTGGATGCTTCCGCTAATGTACAGTAGTATACTCTAGAAACAGAAACGAGACGAGGAGCAGCGACCCATAGGAATCGCGTTTTGTCGTTAGTTTGTATGTATGTGCGCTTTTGTCTCTTATGCCCTGTTTTTGGTGCCTGTCCGTGGCCACCAATAGTTTTTTATTACTTTTACTTCAAACTTTCAATTTTTGTTGCTTTTTTATAATGGGTTTACTTTCTGTGCGTCACATTCTTTTGCAGTTACTTTCGTAGCATCGAATTGAAAATATATTTTTTTAGCTAGAACACAAAGGTAGAGAAACATCACGCAAATTGATGAGGGATTTTGACAGGTTCGTCCCTTTTGCTGCTGTAAATATTCAATACTTCTTCCTCTTGCCTGAAAACGACGATCGATTTCAAAAGCGGTAACTTTCGTTCTATCTAGCAACCGTCGCCAGTTGTGCCCATGCTTTCTTCGGTTCCTCCAACGAAAGCGGCTTTAGCTATGTATAAGGGGGTTATGCTTTCATCTTCAACCCTTAGCCAAACAGACTTCTACTATATAAACATTAATATGTTGCTTCCCAACGATCGATTCATATTCTTTCGGTGTAGTGATTATTTTGTGTTTGCTTGTTTTTGTTTTATGATAGTAAAAGGCAACTTTAGTGAATATAGGCCGTTGCTACGCTACTGTGTTCGTTGCTTACACACGTGCATCTTCTCCTCTTCGCTTCCTTGTTTCATTTTTCTTCATTTCTTTCGCATTCTACATCTCGCGCTTCTAACATTGCTTTCTTCTATAACTTTCACTTCCTTCAACACGTACACACTCCGCGGTTTCTCTACACCTTTCTCACTTGTTCTTTCTCACGTTCGCTCTAGTTCTATCTATAATGGTATCTTACTACGCTCAACAAGCTGCTTTATGCTTGAAACATGTTGTTTGCACAGAAAGAAAACGGTTAAAACGCACAATAATTTAAATGTCTGCTACATGTGAATTTGTTTCTCCTTCTATAGTGCGCTCCGTCTCTACAGATACGTCTTATCGATGAGGACAAATACAATATCGAATGCTTGTTCCTGTCACTATCGTCAAAGTTTAACAAAATAAAAAAAAGATAAATAAAAATGGGACAAACAGAAGCCCAACCTAGATAAGGGATGAACCAGAAAAGTCGAAGCGGTTCGAGTGGAGTTTGTCTGTAGGAGGGTTTTGCGGATGTTGTTTTGCTCTGGCAAATGGACATGGACGGTTCTGAAATGTTCATGTGAATGCCTTTGGGGAAGGATATGAAAGAAGGAGGAAGTGTATCATCCTTTTCGTGGATTCTTAATTAAGCACATTCGGACCCTTTTTCAGGATGGTTTTCTCTCGCTTTTTTTAACTTAACTGAATGCACTGGGAAATGAGTGTGGGGGAGGAGAGTACAGAAATGTGTTCTCGATGAAATCTTTCAATAATGATCGTGAACCGCTTGCGGATGGCTTTGCCGAGGTTGAGGCCTGGCACACGTTTACATCAACTTCTGCTTGGCACACTCCGGACAGATAACGTCCTGCTCGTCGGTGATGAAACCGCGTCCGACCAGCGACGTTTTGCAGATGGCGCAGATGAAACAATCGTTGTGCCAGTGGCGATCCTCGAACGAGATGAAACGCGTACCGCCGATGCCTACGGTGAAACAGAAAGTCGCAAGGAGAAAGTGAGTAATAGAAGTAGAGACGAGTCGACCATGTGATCAAGCTTTTATTTCTCATCGGACACTTACCGGTGATTGGCTTGGTACAGGAGGTGCATCTCTTCGCGAACAGCTCGCCGAAACAGTCGGCGCAGTAGGGCTTCTCGTCGCGGCTCGTGAAGCGCTGGCCGGCAAGCGACACCTGGCAGTTGGTGCAGGTGAAGCACTCACGATGCCACGGTTCGTTCTTGTACGTTACGCCGCCACTGGTGATGATCTGCATTGGAATGGCAACGGTAAAAATCGATCAATGACATTTACCTCAAGTACGTTCGCTTACTAACAAGTTTGTACTTACCTTCTTGCACTTGATGCAACGGGTTGCGTACTTCTCCTCGTAGCAGCCGGCGCAGTAGATTTCCTGCTCACGCGGAATAAACGACTTCGTGCCGATGGCGGTCTTGCACACGCAGCAGCAGAAGCACTTCTCGTGCCACTGTCGCGTTTTGTACTCCATCTTCTTCGTGCCTGTAAACATCAGTGGAAAAGAGAAAAAAAAATTAGAATAGTTATGAAAACGAAGTTGTGTTTTTCCTAGATGCTTCATAGCAGTCACTGATTCTAATAATTCATTTAAAGCAATTTCATCCCTATTTTTCATATTCAATTTTGTTTTCTCCACAGCGTATATTGTCAATTTGCCTAAGGGTGTATTTCTTATCGGCTATATCATGAGATTTGGTTTACCAGTGGTGGAAATTTTCAATATTTGAAATGTTGTAATGTAAACATGTAAATGAATATATATGACCAATAAGGATATTTTTTACTCTATAAAATTTTTGATGGTGAAACTGTCCTCTAACTGTCATAAAATAACTTTACATTTTACGTGTTTAATTTCACCTATGCTCAATTTATCATATGAGTCAGGAATAGTCTGTAGTAAATTTTTTTGGTTGTCACTATTTAAAACAATACAAAAGAAATAAAATTGTTTGTCTAAAAAACACGGATTACTTTTAGTAGTAAAATTACATAAAAGTAGGACCACCAAATTGTTAACTCTGTAAGTAAAAAAGAAAAACAAAATGTACAAATAACTTAAGCAATCATTTGATTGTACCAACTTCAACATCTTAATGCACGTGAGGGATCCAACAAAAACCGCACCCTTCGTATTTTACAAACACGTGCCTCGTGTCATTTGAGTCTCATCTTCAATCTCTTCCCTACTATCTACTTCTCTCGTACCCCCTATGGTATGACAAATATTTTTTTCTTTTTCAACACCTTTTCATTATCGCAGTGGCACCTTTTAATTTGCAATATCAATAATTGTCAAGCACTCATCTTATCGCGGGCGCCTCGTGGCTTTAATTGCACGCCGAAAAGGTACACAAACGGCCAAGGCCCAAACACAAACAGTCAACAATGTCCTCCAGACCGCAACCATACATTCTAGCGCATCTACGACGATGATCACTTCCAACAAGGTTAATCGGTTTGCGAACGATCGTCGATCGAAACCAGAGGATCAACGGAATTTAACATGTATGGCTAAAAACGTGCATTCGTGCGATGTGGAATGACGTGAAATATTGCGATGGGGGTTTGATATCAATGTGAATCATCATGCCAGAGAAACTTTTCACTTCCGTACAAGGAATTTCGCTTCCTAGCGCTTGTCAGTAGTTGAAGATGCCACTTGAGTCACGAACACAGAAGCCGTATTCTGTTGACGATACTTCCCGCAATCGTCGATCATCGGGGGATTAATAAATTGCTTGCCCTGTCTCCCCACGGGGCCAACATGAGTTTCGATCGATTTATCGACCACGCCAGGGTCCGATAAAAAGTGCAATGGAGGTGGAGGTGGCTCGGAACGGAACCGAGGAAGGGATCCCTCAGCGCCATTTCCAGAAGTTGGACCATTTAGGGTAGCTATTGCGGACGTCGCCTCGTGAGAAATTTTATTTTTCGTTGTGTGGGCGTCGAGGGTCACAAATCTCCTGTTTCATCCACGAGCTATAAGTTTGGTTTGCAGATGGCGCCCTCAGTGGAGGCCCTCCAGAATGAGGGCACTCATGGCCGTTTGTACGCTGGAAATACGGAAGGCCAGCCTTTTACGGGCGAGAGTGAATTCTCGTTGGCGTCATCGACAGCGGAAGGAAACTGCGATCTGGCAAATAATCGGTGCATGTGTGGGTGTCCCGGTCAGCTCAAGAAGAACTTGTAGAATTTAGTTTAATTTTTAATTTGTTTATCGATGAAGATCTTATATAAGAGCTTTGAATATCTTTATATTAAATTATTATCCGCTTCCGACAAGAAACTCATTAATCGCCGAAGGCTGGAGGCGCCATCTTTTGACGAATGTGTCGTATGCATTTAATTTTTCAACGCACTTGTCGCTTGTCCTCCGTTAAGTGAAACATGTTACAAGCTTCCGCCCGAAAACGGACCACCTACACAAGGCTTGTAGGCTTGCCGATAGCTTCCATCCCTTTCACATCGTTCGTTCGTTCACTCGAAGCTAAGATTAATTAAATCGAATGAATATTCAATCGATCTTGGCCGTCGGGTGGCAAGCAAGATTAAAATGTTGGCAAACGCGCCATGCGCAAGGCAAGCGGCAGTCGCTAGGAGAGAAAAAGCAACACAACACGTTGATTTATACACGATCTCATCCATCAAATTGCAAACGATCTTTCGGTCGGTGAAGACGGCGCATAACGAGGGGATGTGAGGCATGCTCTTAAGAACATGCCTGTGTGTGACAGATTTTGAGTGAGCACCCAAAATGCCGATGAAGTTGTTTTACATAAGTCAATGGCAGCGCTTCTAAATGTTGTCGTGTTTTTTTTTCGCAATACGGCTCGGGAAGGAAAACTATAAAATGACTATAAATTATCTCCGAACCGTCGGGAGAAACTACCCTGACTACGGCCCATGTAGGTGGGACACATTATACATTATCTTTCCAACAAGGTCCGAACTCATTAATGCCATCCATTCTGCTCCGTCGAAGAAAGGCAAAAGCGTGGAAGGGAGTAAATGTTTAAATGTCGCTAAATTAAAACACAATACTTCATTATTCTTAGCTCGCTAGCCAAAAGTGGCGAAGAATGAGTCTTTAGGTTAAAACGACTAAACAACACTAATGATACATCGATCGCAACGGAAAGGCTGCACATACAAGCACACGTGGGGAAAACAAACAAACGCACATTCCCGATTGTGCGGAGGATTTGTTTATGCATTGGAAAATTAATTGGCACAACAACTCGGCTTCCTTTTTCCTGTTTGGACTCGACACGGAACGTGGGCATGAATTAGCATCGTCTATCTATTTCGGTTGATAAATGTGCATCCATTACTAGTGGCACCGAGAGTCGTTGTAGAGGCCATTCGAATTATCGTAATGTGTGAGTGTGTGGTTTCGCCACATTACTATGATGCTGAGGTTGTTGATGTGGGAGCTTTGGAATCACATTCCATTCTAATGAGACAGTGGTTTTCAAAAATAGTGAGTTACAAGTACTTCGTCTCTTAAGGTGGTGGAGGGTAAGAAATTGAAAAAGGATTAAATTTTAATATTAAACCAAAACCAAATTAGATGATCTTTATCCTAATGTACGCAGTTTAGAGATATTTCCATTCGATTCAAACATTTTATATTGTTTCGACTAATCGACTTTACGATCGCATTGAGACGCTGTTTTCTCGACACGTTTCGTCCACAATAAGACACGACAAAAAGCTTTTGTCGCTTGATGTGGAACGTTAATTTCAAACAAGCAATAAAAATTTTATAGCTCTTCCCTTCCAAAATCGTCCACGCGAGACAAACTGTTTTCTTCTTCCGAATGTTAAATGTGTTGAACAAATAATTTACGTCCAATTTCCGCCGTGAAATCACGACGTTACAAACAACCCACGGTCAGCGGCGGTTGATCAGACGGTGGAGTATTATAACAAATTTAAAAAAAAAACGCATAAGGTCATGTGCAAAGGAAGAAACCAAAAAAAAAAAACAAACGTAGTCCCTCTTCGGACCAACCACTTGACACTCCCCGGGAGCAATGATGACGTGTTTTTCGTCAAACATACAATCCATGATCTCACCAACTTATCCAATCGCGTTTGAAGTCAAGCGTGACGTTTCTGGTTTGTTTGCTTTTGTGGCATCCAGATTTAAAATTCGAAGAGACAAAAAAACAGCAAGATTGCAATCGGCCGTCTGTGGCCATGTTGTGAGCAAGCGAACATTTTATTTTTCACCCAAGTGAAGCAGTTGGAAAGTCAATAGAATACACGCAACAAGAAGAAGTGAATGCTTCCATTTTGGACGGAACGACGCCAAGGGGTAGAGTTGCTACTTCTTGGCCCACGAGCTCCCCAGGACGTGCTACAAGCTGCCAAAATTATGCTAATTTTTGCATCTTTTCAGCATCGTGGGACGAGCAAAGCTGCGTGGAGTAGCAGCACGCGATCACCATTCGCCATTCCGAGGCCATAAAAGAAATATCGAACTGGACGTGTTATTCATTGGCCGCCGGGAGACAGGTTGTTCTCCGAGCCTACTCCTTTCTTTGATGATGTATCTGATGGCAATCTTTCTTTGGCAGCACCCCGTTCCAGGCGAAGGTCGTTTTACGTACGTTCTGTTGAGACGAGTGTGTGTTTGCCCGTGCACGTGGGCAGCACTTGCAGCGCACGCTGCAGGGTCAACCGCGGGAAGATTGAAATTTATAGCGATCACCATCCGATCCGAACCCGACCCGGTCGGTCAACCGAGATTGATTCCAACCGAGAGCGAATATCGAGAAACACCCGCGAGAGGAACTGTGTCGCCAAACGGGCGGAATTGTTTGCGGTTTTACGGTTTCCGATGGAGTTCTTTCCAAACCGGCACACAAACCCATTCGAAAAACACGGCTCAGGGTTAATTGAAATAATGGCGACTGCTATTTGTCAAAGACGGTTTGTGATTGCATTTCAGCGGCGACTGATTGGCGCTATTGTGGTGCTTGTATGAGTTTGCATTTATTTGCCAAAACTCACATTGGAAGGCATCGAAAGGCAATTAAAATCATTGGCAAACATTTGATGAATGCACTTTTCATTTGACCTTTGTGAGTATTCGTTTGTTGAAGAAGACGTAACGGTATATTGTCGGTATTTTAATTATTATTTTTACGAATACCTTCCCTGTTTTTAAACCCATTTTTAACCAAAACTAGTCTTTGGAAATAATTCTCTTAATAAAAATCTGCTGTATATTCTGTATGGTAATGTATTAAATTTGGTATATGTTCATACCAAATTTAAATATATTTAATATTTTTTTCTCTTATACTTCATAAGTAGTAGATCTTACACTTCATAAGTTCTACTAAATCTACTTCAGTTCAAACGATGTTAAGTACTTCTATTCTAGTACATATTTTAAGGTTCTTTTAGATTAAGATTTAGAAAGATTTTACTGCACGAAAAAACGATTCAATTTACAGAATTAAAATTGGTACAGATATAGTAAAAATCACTACCTTCGATTCACTTTAACTGCTGATAAAACAAAATTTTATCGTATACATTACACCTGAACAGATTTGTCTATAGTACGATCAATTAGGATCGTAAATTATGCGCTTTTGGGTAAAACGCTTATCGAACAATGGGGTAAAGTTAAAAAATAAATCATCTTCACTGAGTGCAACAACAAACAGGGCGTTTTAAATGGATTAATCTATTTAGATTATCTTTTGACCGCTGATTTGCTAGCGGAATCGATTTCAACTCTACAACGATCCTCCACTTTTGCCAGTGCACTATGGGAAGATTTATGACCTACATAAAAGTGCCACACTTCCAGCATTGAGTCAACTGTTACGCTAGAGAAAAGGACCTCCGCCAGCGCTTTAATGGCGACATTAACCCTGCCTATCGATCAAACGCCGGCAGGACGGACCTTGCGGGCTCCAGTTCGAGTGCTGATTCCAAACGGTAGCTCAGATGCGGGGCTTTTCGGTTTTTGCACGGCTGTCCACCAGCTGTCCGCGAAGAGGGCGAAGAGAGGGGGAGAGGGCTCGTAGTTTGGTGCCGAAAGAGGGCAGAACCGACAACCGTTTGCACCTTTCGGTGGACGACGCGGA
This sequence comes from Anopheles coustani, assembly GCF_943734705.1. Taxonomy (NCBI): domain Eukaryota; kingdom Metazoa; phylum Arthropoda; class Insecta; order Diptera; family Culicidae; genus Anopheles; species Anopheles coustani. Next base: position 55,201,019 of record NC_071289.1, read on the forward strand.
CAGGCTTGGCCGATAATAGCGTGGCGGGGCCAATTATCGTGCGTCCGTTAATTGGACCTAAATGGATGCGACACACGGGGTGGCCTGTGCCCGGTGTCTCGGGTATAACTTCATCGAGATGAGCTTGTTTGCCCTGACCGTAGATGGCGCGCGCACGAGCTCCTTCCGACGTTCCGAGCTCTACCGCAACGGAAGCGGAACCGAACCGGTTCCGTCCGCGCGGACATTAACAACGCGAAGCTGTTGGCGTTGCCGTTCGTAGGCGTGTGCGTGTGTGTATGCGCGTGAATGTGTCAGCCTGGTGTTAATTCGTTCTCGCGCACAAGTAACGCGAGGGCGAGGCGTCAATTGGTTCCTAACGAGTTTTTAAATAGTGTTTGACGATGTTGTGTATTGTTCCCAAAATGATTTTGGAACTCCCATTTGTATTATCCAGTACCTGGAGTCGTGTCGCGACAGTCACCGACGCGGCAGTCCAGTCCAAGATGGCAGCGGAACTTTTCCTGCTCCTTCGCGGCCGTTGCCCCCGGCAGGAACATGCTCAGGATCGCGATGTCCTCGTTGTTGTCCTCGGCGCGCTTAATCCGCTCGCCGCCGACCGTTTTCGTCTTCAGCCGCAGCCGGGAGTCGAAGTCGGACGACAGGATATCCATGGCCATTATTTTACTATCGTCAGGTTTCAAGTGAAGTTCCTACACCAAGCAACAAATCACGAGGATCACAGGTTGTTTTTCCAACAAAGAAACCGACCACTTTGAGAGCACACAGCTAATCTTTGCTGTTTTTTTTTTCTTTTTTAAGCTTCAACACCTCTTCAGAGAAATGGAACAAACTTTCTTTATCCACTAGATATGAAATATTTTCACTCCTTTTCTTGCCGTTTCTCCAACTCAGGATATAACACGGAATCGGGTAAACGTGATCGTGCAACTTTTTTAGCACACAAAACTTTACGCACAGGAGACACTCGGGAAACCGGGACGGGAACTGAACGAAAACAACGGTCCGACAACGAGATCAACGCCACGGCATCCGACGATGTGCGCTGACCAAACGTTCATTCATAACTGAAGTGAAGTCGCACGCCGGCCCCGGGGTATAGTAGTACTTATTGCGTGAGCTAGCTCAGCCGTCTCAGCGCTTGGAACGGGGTGGACATTGCGGGGCGATGAGACGCGCTTTTGGAGCGTGGTGTTGTGGCCGAGGTCAAGGCGGTAGTCGAGTGGGAGAGAGATTCCTGCCTTCGTCGTTTCCATCGTCGGCGTCGTCAAGTTTACCTTCCACATTTCCTTGCATGGTTCTTTTGTTTTCTTGCCCCTTTGCAACGCCCTGGCACACGGGCGACTGGGGCCTGCGGTGGGACGTGTGGTGTGTCTACGTGGTTGCCGGCTGTCGTCATCTTCAGTTTGCGGAATGCCAAAGGGAAGAGCACCCCACGGATGTTTCGGTACAAAAAAAAAACCCTCGTAAAACGGAGCTCAAACCTGAGGACAACTTCGCAGGGGAACCTCGCACCACATTATCAATCCTTCAGCAGCATTAGCGCACAATTTTTCATATTTATGAGCGCCGGTCCGATGCTGCTTTGTTTTTTGCGTGTTCTTTATTTCCGTCTTAGCCGTCAGTGGTTTCGAGTTTGCTTGTGAAACCGAATACCGATAATCTCCAAACATTATGGCCCTCCGAAAAAGGCTCCGCCCTTCATGGGGATCGTCGCGTATGGGAAGGAAACTCGCAAAAGGCCGTAACGTAACTTCACTTGAGTGCAGAAAAAGGCGCCATGGAAATATGTCTCGAAATTGATTTTGACATGCAAAACATATCCTTCGCTTTGGGGTTGCGTGCGTTCAGCCCTTCGTTCGTTCGTGTGTGGTAGAATCCGAGCGATTTCGGACGAGACACTAAAAGCGGCACACACTTCATTTTCCCTTATGGTAGGTCCTGGGATTCGGGAAGTTCTAAAACAAAAGAAACCCGAAAGCCAACGTCCTCGCCCGTTCCGAATCGAAAGGGCCCAGTATAGGGCCCTTGCATGTGGAGCCCATAAAAGGTCTGCGTTTGCGACGCCTTCGGCTGTGTTCTATGTCGCAGGTCGGTTCTGGTGAGGTTTCACTGCCAACTGGCTAGAATCGGTGGACAGAAGGGGGAAGGCAAGGCCAGGAAGCGAACGAGGTAATCGGCATTTGCATGCGATTTGCTTATCGCTCGTGTGTTATTTTACTTTTTTTTTTTGTAGCTGGTTCTACCTCATGGAGTCGCCTGTACGCGATGTGTGGCACGCGTTAGTTGTTGCCGTTGTTGACACGAAACTCTAGACACCGCGTGCAATCTCATCCTCCGTGTAGCTGGGCTGTGATGGATTTCACAGTGCTCCAATACGCTCATCTCATCGCGGTGTCACTTTGGTCGTGGTTTCAAAGTTGAAGCTGCCCGAAGCCCCGAGCCAGCACGTGGGACGTAAAATATAAGAGCAAAAACAAAGCTCCCTTAAAGTGAACTAGTTTCCTAGAGAATATTAGAGTAGGGCTTGATGCGTAGGTTTAAATAGAGGCAGAAAATAAAAGAAAATCCAGACCATACAAATTATGCCATAAACTGACATGTTTTAAGTACTACTTTTGTCTATTCGTCAGGCCAAGACTGCTCAGCGGTTGTAGCGCCAATAAAGTAAGTTTGTATATAAATTAAAACCAGACAAGTTTTTAGGTGGCATATTCTATAAAAAATGTAGAAACAATTTCAACCAATCAGATAAAAAGATTAAGGTAAAATTGCTTCTCACAAGTTAAAACCAAAATGCCTCTCGATTCCTAAGATATTGGTGAATGATTCCTCCGTGCGAAACTCACGCTCTAAAAACCCTTGAATCCCCAAATCCTTGGATGCCCTTATAGTGCCTGTTTATAGTGCCCAAAAAGGGCTGCAAATGAAATTAGCAGTTAATTGCTAAACTCCAGCATCTAAAGTTGTTTGTGTTTGCGATGAAAGCAGCCGAGGCAGCGTTTTGTTGTGCGTGGGTGGTTCACCGGAAAAATAAAACACTGTAGCAAGACCTCGCCGTAATCCCACCCCAACAGGCTCACGTTACATGTGTCTCGGTGGCCACACCGGGGAATCAAACCTCTGGCTGATATGTTCCGCTGTCTACGGATGAAAAGGGTTTTCTGTTTACCTCACACGTGATCGTCCACGTTTGTCCAGCTTTAGTTTCAGAATCGTGGCCAGTCTAGGGACTAGTGGCAAGTACTCCGCAAAGGGTTTAGTTCAAGGGATTACGATCTGAAAAGGGTGCTAATGGAGAACCACATTAATCACAGCCCTCGCCGAGGTGGCGCGGAATAACGAGTGTTTGTTCTGCTTTGACGGCATCGATTTCCAAGGACAAAAACCTCATTCGTCTAATATTTTTGCGCCTCTAAGAAGAACATTTTAGTATTTTTATATCTCAATAAGAGTTCGAACATCTTAAAATCATCTTCTTGTCCGTTCTTATTCTCTAAGCAAACACAAAATAAGCGAATGAATTGTGTCGTTTTGTAATTAGTTTCAACTTTACAACTCCACGCCGGAGTACTAAATCGTTTTGTTACTAACCAAAGAGAAGTTTCGACTTGTCGTAAGTTACGTTCCGTTACGGCGAAGCCTTCCCAATGTCAACGGACCTTCTTATGGCCCACCATGCGCTGTTGTAAATTTATTGCTTGTTGTTTAATTTTGCCTCGGTTGTTGTTGTTGTTCTGGAACTTGCATTTCGGGCCTGCGGAGGCGGATTATGGACAGGTTGATGTTGATTAAACAATCGCACATTAATGTCGTCTCCAGTGGTCGACCAATCGTCGATATTGTTTTCGTTCGCTCTTTCACTCGGTACCGCTCGAGGGAAGTGGTACCGGGCCATGCTCCGCACAGGCCTGACGTTTCGATGGACATACGTTGAACAAAAACAGCGATGCAGATACGCCTCGTTTTTAACCTTCGTGTGAAGTGTGCAAGTGAAAAGAAGCAAATTGTGTTATTAATGCGAACCTCAGCCACCCAGGCAGACAAGGTTTCGCAGCCGCATTGGAAGATCCAATCACCCCGAGGGGAGTGGGGATTCTATTCAGTAGTAAACGTCGTCCGGGGACGTCTAAGTCTCCCGCGTGAATGACAGATGATTTCCAGAGGTTTTTGCACCCGTCCGCCTTCTCTGACAGGTCGGCGCGTGATGGATGAATGCAGTCGCGATCGATATCGATGCACTAGACAGCAACAGGAGAACTCTACCCGCGTGATCGTGCTTAAGTCGGGAGAAAACTGTTCATTACCGAGCCGCAATGGGGCGGCTAATCTGGTGCGTTTCAACCGAACGGATTCCACCATGACGCTGACGACGGCAACGAAGACGATCGTCTTTCTCTTGCCTTATTGCGGATTCTTAGTGTGTTGTTCCGCCACGTGGCAGAATGATTCATAGGATTTGTGGCGCCGGGTGAGTGCGCGTAAAGCTTCCGGATTAGAAGAAGGCGAAGAGCCGAAGGCGTGATCGGAATGGCATCCATAACACAGCATAAAACAAACATCGCCCGCAGCATTCCGCACGCTACTGCTGGATGGTTCTCCGGTGACTCCCACGTTGTTCGAGGGGACTCGGGCGAAGCATGACAAATCGGATCACGGCGATCGGATCGTCACACGCATCCTTAGAAACCGGGGGTGAAACTCCTACGCACGCATTCGTGGAGAACTCGATTAGAGGTTTGATCGTTGTCCAGCATTTCTATGCCTTACTCCATGCGAACCAAGTTGGGGTTCGCAACTCCTTCAAGCGTGTCGTTTGTGTGTGAGTGCGTTTTTTTATGGCACCTATTGAGAGGTATCAAGTTTTACGATATGGAAACTGTCCATAAATGTCTCATTTTGGAATTGATCTGCGAATAATTTACTTGACCTAAAACCGTTAGACAATGGGAAACCTAGTTCCGGTGTTGGCTGCGGTAGAGTAGCTGTCAACTTGTCAAACTGACCAACGCGACCTTTTTTGGAGATATCGAGTTGCAACCTCTCCTAGTTTTTTTTTAATTTATACTAATTTAAATCAATAAATATAACCATCACCAGAGGGGAGAAAATATTTCGCTTCCATAAGACACGATCGTAGTTGGCGGTTATAAACCCCCACCCGCAGGACTCCAATTTGCCAAACGGTGAAATAAAATAACTTTATTAGCTTGTGCACCATTTCGGACAGCACTTGTAATTGGCGCTATAAAACGAGAGGGCACCACATAAAAAGAACACCGAATGGTTTTAAAAACGTCGGCTGCAACAGGTCGCACTGGTCCTTAACAAGTGAGGCTCAGCGTCACGCCAACGACGTCGTGACCCCACGCGGCCGATAACTGCCCCTGGTGGCAATTTACCACCCCGAAATAATGGCGGCCCCCATTGTTCTACAGCCGCAGAAAAAGCCATAAAGGATGGAAATTAAGCCCACGGCCATGTATAATACGCTGATCGGCGCAGGGTTGCCACGGAGAGTGAAAGTTATTCGATCCCCAGAAAGCTTGCGCTCCCTTGGGTTTATGAAGTCGTTTTCGAGTTCAATGTCTGGCTGCTATGGCCTCCTTGGGAGAGGAAGGATCTGCCTGGAGCAATGGGACACCTACGCGGTACGGCTGCTCAATTCGAGGGTCATTCCTCAATTTTGTCTTGCGTTCGTGCATGTCTACAGCTGCAACAAAAGCCGAATATCACGCTTCCGCCCGTTCCCCGTAATGTTATAATTGATGTTGTTCCTCGTCAAAAGGCAGGACCGGGAGGGAGGAAGAAAAAAGAACACGGGATGGTGGTAAACTTTCCGCCGTTGTCGATCCTGTCCGCACAAATCGGATGCCAAGGCTGAAGATAGGGTGTGATCTCTTTATTTGACTAATTTACGAGCCTCTCATCTGTCTCGCGCTGGTCGTCTGGAAGGAGGGCAAGTGCAGTGGGAACTCGCCTCACACTCAGGGACAGAAACCCCCCATGACGTAATCCAGATCACAAATCATACGCCGGAACCTTGTTTGTGTGACCGATCGCTTAGGTCATTTGGCGAAAGGTTTCAAGCAAAACAAGCAGGAAAAAGAAGCATGGGATGCGCTCATCTGGCTCCAGTTGCCTGGGGGACTTTGTAGGTCAGGCTAAAACGAATAGCATGAACCGTGCGTGCTCTTTCGGTTCGGGATGCGACACGCGAGATTTGTGTCTTGAACTCCAATTGAATTTAATTATTTCACGACCATCGCCAACGGGAAGCTCGTTGAGCAAACAAAGGCCAAAATAAAACACTGTCCACGAGACAAAAAAGGAGAAAACCCCCGCTAAGTATCGCAAGTACCTCGCGCCTTCTTGGAGATATTCTTTGTTGTACAAGTGCAAACTGTCCCCGTTTCATCTCGAACACGATTTTCGGTGTGTGTTACACCGATCCGTGTAATTAATCATCTTTCCGTTAAAGAACCCAAAGGTGGATTATGTCACTGTACACACTAGACACATGCGGCGACGAGTTTTGTTAAGAACCTCGCGGAGTTGCTGATTTATTGCTTGTGGCATCGACATACCTTGAAGTCTTTTGTTATTTTTATTTTTTTTTTCAAACACGATCTTTTTTTAAGAAGGTATCCATGACACATAATGTAGGTTGTAGATTTGACAAGATTTGTAGTAGGCTGAAAGATCCAAGATCGACTAAGTCCTAGTACAAGTGTTCGGTCATGGTCTGCCGTTCGTAGATCGCAGATCATTCGTATGTTTCAATAAGATGATTAATGCTAATTGAAAGAAAAACTCCATCAGCCTAATCCCGTTCTGAACTTGACTCAAGATTCGATCTTATGGTTGCGCTGTGGACTTAGTAATCGAAAACTTCTGGTTATTTATAGTCTGTGTCGCTTTTTTCAGTAGCAACAGACACAACATGTATGAAGTCGATGTATTTATCGTATCGATTGGAGTTTTGGTTGGTCGTTGAGTTGCCGGGAAGCGGATGGATATGAATAAACCAGATGGCTTTCGAGGTTGATTAGAAACCACATCGTACTCCTTTCAATCAAATCGTTGCCCTGTGTTTTGATTTTATTTTGAAGCGGCAGATGGACGCCACTAAACGAATATTTTAAAAAAAAACTTAACCTGAGAAAATGAAGTACAAATTATAACAATTCTTCAGGAAGAACGGCACCAAGGGAATCAAAAAGGCCATTTTACGCAAAATATACTCTACTCTTTTCATTCTTTTAATTTAGATATTGTTTTGTGAAACCTCGTATGTATAACTATTTGTGCATTGATTTCTTGGCGCACTTTCAATTTGCCACACTTTTAAAACTTTCAAATACCCAAAAAGTTTTTTCTACAGAAAACCTACTTTTGATCCTTAAAGATTAATGTGTTTGGAGCAATCACAGAAAAGAGGAAACCCATATTTCTCTATCCTTTTTTCCTACTTACCGGCACGGAAGATTTCGCCGCAGCCATCGCAGCGGGACGCGAACTGGGCGTCATAGCAGTTACCGCAGTAGATTTTGTCCGCCTTGGAGCCGAACTGTTTATCCACCAGCGAAATGCGACACTTGTTGCACAGGAAGCAGGCTTCGTGCCAGTGCTTGTCCTTGTACGAGAGATCCTACGTAAAGAAATTGATTTTCATCCGTTAGTTGATACACTTCCTCCTCAATTTTCCACAACCTTCGCCTACCTTCGAATCGATACCGATAGTCTTGTTGCATTCCTCGCAGACGTTGGCGAACACGTTCTCGTAGCACTTGATGCAGTACGGGTGCTCGTCGCGCAGAACGTACCGTTGGCCGGTCAGGCTTTCGTCGCACTGCCAGCAGCAGAAGTGACCCGAGTGCCAGTCCTTCGACATGGCTTTGGTGTACTCGCCACTGAAAATAAGCTGTAGGAAAAAACAAAACACATGCTCAATTCGTTATCGATATCAAAGTTTGATTTGGTTTGAATTGAAATAATTTCAATTCACACAATTGGTAAGATTCACATAATTCAATCCAAAATAAATGTCTTTAAAGATAGGACACATGCGCATATAGAACAAATATCTACACTCAAAGTAAGAACAAACTCATTAAACGCTTCATCAGAGTGAAGTGGCAAAAGTATGAATTAAACTTTAAAACTACTGGATGTTAAATGTTTCAGGAATGAGGATTGAAATTAGTTTCTGAAGAGAATATTTTTCATATTGTAACCACTTTGAATAAAGAACGAACTTTCGAAACCTTAAATAATATTTGTCTGTACCTTAAAGTTAGAGCAGGGATAACGAAAGACGAGTGCGGTTCAACTGGACTGGAGTCATCATCATCATCACCCAACACGCCTACGAGCCACAAGTAGTCGGAATTCAGTTCATTTCACCAATTTTCCAACCCACAAAATGCCGTCTATGTTTCGCTGCGTGAGCAAAATCATAACACACTTAGCTTCAAGCTGTCGACAACATATTTGTTTTGAATATTTTGATGCTGCTTTGCGTTCGCTACCGAATGCATTTTTGCCTCGCTCGTTTCCATGTGGTTTTCCGCTATTCTTCAACCAGCCCAAGAGCATATCCCAACATCTTCACCGCTTGGGCCCCTGCAGCTCAAGTCAGTCTTGGGGGCCGAATGTGTGTTGTTCTAAAAATAAGCCCAATACATTGGAGATCAAATGTTTGGTTGCGCACCGGCCGAAATTCGGTCATGCGAGCGGGCCGAGTGCAAAAACGAAAACCTTCCTCCCCCTAACACCAGACCAGACATATGAATATCATCTGGGACGTGAGTGTGGGAGCGATCGTTCCATTTTACCATCCCAGCAAGTAGCAGAACTTGTGTCCCGTGTTTGGACTAGATCTTTAGCGTTCTCTAAAGCAACGGTCCGGGGAATTGCTGTTCGGCATGAGCTGCATGGCCAGAAATATGCATATGCTCATCCTGGCAAAGGTCATAAGGCATGCTTTTTGCCAGTGTTTCGTTCTCGAATCGTTTTGCTCTGGAAACAAATTAAACACAACTCTCTCGACGCCTCGTGCCAGTAGGTGGATATCGATGAAAAGTTAACCGAACCGAACCCTGCCCGTACAACTCTTGCCCGGTCTGGTGAGTTTTCACACTTCGATAGCATTTTATTTTTGGCCCTGGTAGGGCGCGCATTTCCGCGAACAAGAGTCACGTCGGCAAAAATCCATCGCGCTCCCGGGATTCCCGCTCCTTTTCGTCGATCGCGTAATGCGCCGCATAAAGAGGTCGATGATATTTTATTTTACAAGTAAAAAAGTCCGTGTGCTATTATTATCTAACACGATCGGAGAAGCAGAAAATAAACATGCATTGAGTTCTTTTCCAAGCGTATCAGGTCTGGAAAGTGAATCCCCGATGGAGTAACATTTTAAAATGTTTAAAAATTTAAAATTATATAGTTATAACAAAGGTTATGTTTTTAATTTTTGTCAAATCTTCAATAGATGCATTGAACTCTTTTCCAAGCATATAATGTCTTGAAGTAACATAGTTTAAGCTTACAGTTACAACTATAATTTTTTTTTTCAATCTTTTTAAAATCTTCAATATAGGAGAATATTCAGATAATTATTTGAGGAAACATATTTCAAATTAAATTTTGAGAGTTCTATTATCTTATGACTATTGAAACGATTTATCTGATGGCCAAAACTTACGAATTGTTTTTTAAACTAAGAAAAAAATTGAAAATGTATGAAGCAAAGAAATTTTACAGTAAGTTGGTTTTAAATTATTATCACGATCAATCGGCGCGGATCGCCGCACTATTCGCTGAACACAATCGCTTTGTGGTTATTTATCGCTCGGAAATGTCTCCTTGAAGTTCGATAGTCGCGGTCGTCGCGGCGAGACGAATATTCGAAGGAATATTAATGCTTTATCTTCACACGCATCGCGCAACCCCGAAGCCAATGACACTTCTGCACGGCCATCGACATCCCCTTTCATTGGTGCCGATCGAAAACCCATGTTCACCCGATGTAATTCGATTTGTGGCTAAGATATCGCAATTCACGATTATTTCATGAGCCTGCGCCGCCGTCTGAAGCTCCCGGTCCCTTCCAAGGTGCACAGACCCATAAATTCATGCCATCGCCCAAGAAAGGACCGGTCGGGTCGGTGCGAAAAGAAAGACGAAAACTTACACTCACACCTAATTTAGTCACGTTCAAAGTGCAGTAATAATTGGATTTTCGCAACACCGGAGCGACCACCGGACACAGTTCCCGGTGTCCCTCAGGAAAGCTATCCGGTTACCGTGTGGAGTTTAATCCCCGGCTAAACGTCGCGTGTGACAACCGCAAAAGAGGTTTATGGAGGTCTCCTCCAAAAAGGAAACTCTCCCAAAGGACAATCACGTCCGGACGGGGTGATGATGACGATTTCCACCGCAGTTTCCCTCGAGGAAACCCTCGAGGGGTGCTCTCTTCCTTTCGTTACCCCTGCTTGTCGTCGATGGCGTTCAGGCTCTGGTTGACCGAATCCGTCGTCTCCATCTCGGTGATGGACACCTCGCCGCTCTGGTCCGACGACTCGCGGCGCTTGGTGGTGGTCTTTTTCACTTTGCGCGTCTTCTTCACCTCGACCGTCGAGTGCATCACTTCAACATCGGCCATTTTGCTGGTGGTGGATAATTTAGATTTCCGAAAGAGTGTTCCAAAAGCGAATTCGCGATCGCGAACAGAATGCCGGCACAAACTCACACACACGCACACACGCTCGCGAGTACTAGAACTGCTTAAAAAATCGTTTCAACAGATGGCGGATAGACGAACCGTTCTCCTTCTTTCCCGAGAGGCAGAACGAAGCGCGACAATGAAATTAGCCTTTGGAGAAGTTGTTTGCTTCCCCGCGAAGCACAGAAAAGTTTTCGTTACTACGTTTAAGCTAAGCTGAACACGAACTGTGCGAACCGTGCGTGAACTGATCGCGCCAGACCGGGCCAGAACCGGGGCGGTCTCGGTGCAGCTGGCCTAATGCTGAGTTCCTCCCTAGCAACGGATTCTGGGCAGAGAAGGAACGATGTTCGTGTGCGCACTCATTTTCCCGACCACACACGTCACCGGAGTCGGTCAGCGGAAAAGCGTGCCGTGTGAGCGTCCTGTGTTTTGCGCACGTTTGTCAGGTGTCCTCTTTTTAACCCTGCTCCACCCTTCTCCTCGCAAAACCAAACATCGGGAGAAAATTCTAGTACTCTCCGTTACGACTCTGAGTGTCCGGGAAAAATCTTCACCCCGTTCTCGTTCAACAGAGATGGTGGCGTGGAAATGTACGCGCAGGCGCCGTTGGCTATTAGTTATTTTATGCGCACCAAACATATGTTGTTTATATGATTCTGAAGATCTTATACGAATTGTGGTGCTCCAGAGAAAATAATGTCTAGCACAAGCAACTCCAAATTTTTTGCAAAATGCAAATGCAAGCACAAGCAACTCCATATTTTCCAGAAGGAGTGCTCATAAACATCTTTCTACTCCATTCGAGACGCTAGGAAAACAACGATTTTATTTTGCTTGTTTTTCTTGTTACGTGGACAATTAATCGTGCAAAATAAAAAAATTATTCATCTGTGAATATTTTTATTTATTTTCCAACAATTAAGTCGCAGTCTGTCAGAACCAATTTGAGAGATCAATAAACAAGTTAGCTTATCCAATAAGTCAGTCCATCCGACACAAGATTAAATCAATTTATGTTGTTCAGATTCAAATAATATATTTGCAATATTTTGTTCTCCTTTGGTGAATTATAAACTACTGAAATCATAAACAAACGCGAAAATGGGATCCAAAACAAAATATCTAAGATTGTTTTCAAGCCAAACATAATGGCAACATTACGACAAACGCGGCAAACAAGAGGAAAATTGTGTCTGTGCTCCCCGCCAATCATCCCAGCCCCCATCCAAGGCGCTATATTGGTGCGAATGGAAACCCCCGACTGTGCTCTCGAACACTCACCGTAGAAGAGATCGTCGTGGCACGCGTCGTTTTCCTAACGGATTTTCCTCCCGTTAAATTCTGGTAAACGCGTGATGGGGGAGTAGTTCACCGCCACCACGGTGGAGCAAGAAGATCGCAATGCCTCGCTCTCTTTCGAGTTTTAATGAATGAAAATATGTGTACCATCTACTCTGCCTCCCTGTCGCACACTGTTATCTCTCTGTCTTTGCTAAACAAAATACTGTTTGTCTAGAGAGTAGCTTGAAAATATTGAGTTTTGCTTTCGACAGTAGGGAAAATGGATTTAGTGAGCCTCCCCGGGGAAGCAAACACAGCACGTGCCGACGGAAGGGTAAAGATTTTCCGTCGCCCGTGCCTTTTTGAAAATATTTTTTTTTCGCTTTCGTCAGACGGTGGCAATAATTTCGTTGCTGCACACGACCCGAACAAACTTCTCGATCGTTGGGGAGGGGCTAATACATCGCTCCCACCCCAGTGTGTCGTTTTCCACCGGTTTGCACCGCTATTTTCCCGTCCGGGCCGTCGCTCAGTAGGACACAAACGGACCAATTTTCGTGACCCAACACTGACAGGCGGTGCAGACGGCAACTAAGAGAGGGAGAGAGAGCGAGTGAGGTCAAAGAAACGATTACCCTGTCCGACAGGAAATAAGAAGAAACCAAGAGAGAAAAACCAAATTGGACATTCATGTGAGGGAAAACCGAAACCTCAACAACACAACTGTGAAGTGATTTTTCCTTCAACGCATCGCAGAGCCAGGCCAGGGACGCGCAAGAACTGGCCCGGCACAATCGAGTTTTCCTGTTTCCATTTTAATTTTCACTCGCCACTTTCCACGCCGAAGGGGTACGCGGCACGAAGCAGTTCACTCGAACGTTTTGCTGCAGAGGTACGTAATTTAGTCAATAAACGCACACGACATAAATACGCTAGCGTTTTGGCCGGCGTTTTATAAAGGGAGTTTAACGACCGCTTATCATGCGCCGACATGAAAGGATTTGAACCGACTGTGAAATTTTATGCGTAAATAAACATATCTAGATTGCTTTCTTCTAGAAAGATAAATTTTCACGTTCGATCGAAAAGTGAAGAAAAAATACTAAATCAATACTAAATCTAAAAATACTAAATTTATATATTGAGAACAGTACATTGTCGAATATTTTGAAAGGGCTAATATTTCAAAGCTAATCTTGCATGATATTAAGTCGATTATAACAACTATTTTGAAACGACGTTAAATCAGGAAATTGGAAAGCCTATAAAAAGATATATTTCTGTATACTAATATCACGAAATGATTTTCCTGAATTTTCATTCCCTTGAGTTCCCTTTTCCACGGTGTAATAAACAAAGTGGCGCCCATTCAGATGATGAAAAAATTGATCAGCTTTAAAAAATGGGGTGGTTTGTGCAATGATGCAATGAAACTGCTTTTTTCATAAATTATTTTCCTCTTGCTTAATGATTTGATTGATTTTCGTTCAATTTTGTTCAGATTTTATGGTATAATGAATGTGAAACACATTCCGTCAAATTTTAAAAATAAAAACTAAAATGCATAATACACATACAAACCGTCAAGATATAATTTTAAAAACAAACAGCCAATGCAGTTTACAAATTAGAATAAACTATTGATTAATATGGCCACCGACCAGAAAAGGAAATGGTTAAACAAACTAGAAACCAGCTTGTGAATTAAACGCGTACGGTCTGCTCAAGGAAAACTTATCGCGAAAGAACAAGGCCTTTCGCCGTTAAAGTGCAAACCGCGGCAACTCCAAGCCCACGCCTGGCCTCGTGCTCCTGTCCGGTCAGTGCAATGTTTTGGGTGGCACTTGGCACCTCACCGACAAAAAATCGCAGAACACTGCTAAGGTCAAAGAGTGGTCCCCGCCGAACGGCAGCCAACGGCCAACGCCGAAACCGATCGTGGCCAGCGACGTCGCCCACCTGTTCGCTGCTCGCCGGCTGGGTGCTGGGTTCGCCCTTGGATTTATCTGACGGGAACGGTTTGAAACCATCAGCTCGACCACCGGAGCGAGCCAGGGGCAAGGGACGGACGGAAGGATGCAATGTAACCGAGAAGTAGAAGACAGCGTGTAACATGTCGACATGTTTTACCATTTTTCAATAATTAGAGATACGACCGCAAAATTGAACGCACAACAAGCAAAGGCGTACGCGAAAGAAACATTGACGATAGCGAACACGATCCACCAACACGTTCGTTCCGTGGATTTTCCCACCATTCTAGACTGGGATAGTGCGGTTTCAAAGAGAAAAAGACTAATGAAACTTCCGTGGGCTGCGCTGATGATGGGTGGCGGCTGCCATCAGCAGTAGAAAATCTTTTTGGCATCATTTTTCAAACGAATTTTCGAGGCGTCACCCGCCACCGGATGTCATTGCAGCGGCATTCGCACATTTGTTGTTTTGTGGCGTAGTTTTTTGCCCAATTTATCATCACAGTTTGATCCCTTATGAGTTTGAAGAAAAGTCTCAAATGTATGAAAAAAGAAATCCAACAACATTTGTTCTTAAAATAATACAAATTTTCCATTGTAGGTTTTTTTTCCGATTGTAGGTGTGCCAATTTGATAAACCAAAACAAACTTGAACATTTCATATTTAAACCTTATGACAACAAAAACTAAATTCCGTAGTAACAGAGTGAATTATTTTTCAAGCGACTCAGCAGCATCACCAGCACGAACATCATTTTCTATTACTCGGAATCGACTATCCCGAAACGTTGCCTAGTTAACTCTTCTGAGCTTAATATTTCCTTCACCTTATTCTAAAAATTCATTCAACAGTTGTAAACACCAATAAAAAAATGCGTTAAAAAATTAATTCGTAAAATCGAGTTTAACGAGCGAAAAAGGATTAGATAAAGCAATCAAGCACTTTCTTGCACACGAACGAGCCGCACGTCATAGAACGTCACGAGTGGATTTTTATCTGCGTCATCGTTTCTTGAACGAACCGCAAACAGAAAACAATAAAATAGAATGAATAAAAAGACCATAACCGAGACGATCTTGATCCTATCTTCAACATTACGATCGTTTGCCTATTTCCGACCATCGACGCCCCGTGAAGGCCTCGAATCGTCGGGAAAGCAGCAGCAAACTTCCCGCTTTTCCGTTCGACGGAAAAAGGGAAGCAAAATCTACCAAAAAACGAGCGAATGCGATCGCTTCACGCCCATCGGCTCTCGGACGCCGTTGTTATTATGTTCGGCTAAGGTCACTTTTGCACTCGTTACACATCGACTTCTTCGGGATCGCGAACCATAACTCTTGGGGTGTCTCAAAAACCAAAACGAAAAAGAACCTCATCAGAAGAACAAACAACTCGCAGGAAAATAGATCACCCCCGGATATCGTCCACCCCCGAACGAAATCCGCCAGTGATTCATTTTTCTTGCTTGACGTCGTGGTTGAGCAGGCAAGATTGATAAATTTTCACCCGTCACCCGGAGAAACATTGAGCTGCGCGATCTGTGACGCTCCCGTTTTCCGCGGCAACCTTTCGCTAATCCTTATATTGGAGTACGATACAGCCGGTGCGGGTGGGCCGAATTGAAAAACAACGAGTGACACAACGATGCTGTGGGTTAAATGATTATTCTTCTTGTGCTTTTTCTTTGCGAACGTGATGAATAAATAACGCTCGCATAAAGCATTCAAAAACAAACTACGAATCATTTAAACAATTTTGCATCGTTAACGGCTTCTCGATTTGTTCCACACTAATCCTAGTCACGTCGTGATTTACGCTTCTCAGATTAAAAACCGCGTCGCAAGAGAAACGAAAGCCGGTCATATCTGTCATCAAATCATAACGATAATCTTTGACGAACCTTTGTTGATGAAACTAATAGCCACAATTTAAACGCTAAAAAAACATTCGCCCCAGCTGACAATATAAATACTCCACCGTAGCGCAGTGATTATTCTTAATTGCCATCCGATTGCATTTTTCACGCCTTCCTGTGCTCAGTAAAATTTTGTCACCCCCGTGTCCCGTTCGAAACCTCGAAAAGAAATGGGTTTTCCCCCCAACCAAAACCCGAGTGGTAAAAGTGGATAATTTGTTGGACCTGGTTAATGGCAGTGTTAGTTTATTCACGGTTTACCACCACCGTTTGCAACCGCGTCAGTCGTAAGGATAAATAAATAATCCTTCCTCGGCTCATAAACTGCGGAGGCATAAATATTTGCAGTGGCTTTCGGTTTTCAATCAAAAGACGATCGCCTTGTTGCTTAATGTGATTTCGATGCGAGGAAAAAATCCGAGGCATGCGGGTTGGGAAGGTGTTTTGTCGGAAACGGGGCATGTTTGTGCGGGTACATGGTTTACGTTTTATATTTCCGTCCCAACGCCGACAACAGCACGACGGCGGCAGGATAATAAGTTTTGAGTTAAACAAAAATAAACCACCCAAAGCGTAGTGAAAATAAAAGACGTGCGAAGCGTGCGATTCCTTGCACGCAAATCGGCTGTAAAAAGAGTCGGGGTTTGTTGTGTACCGTCGTTGACTGTTTTCCCAAACCCCCCAAACGCTCCCAAACAAATCTCCACTGCCACCGGAAATCCAACCACCAACCAATCAGCGCGATTGAAGTGTTTTCCACCGAATCCTGAGAGAACGATCACTCGCACACGCTCGCCCGGTTGTTACGACGACGTTTTACGAGCAACCATAAATCAATGGACACTTGCGCGGGTTCGAAAAATGAGTCAAACAAGTGAACGCACAGGGGGGAAAAAAGCTAGGAAAACACAATAATAAAAATGAAGCTAAAGTGAAACACAAAATGGGGCGCACACAAACGGAAAACATCCACCCGATGGTTAATGAAAATCAGCCCGCGTCGTCCGACGGCGAACCAGTAACATCCGAGGGCAAAAACGAACCTCGTTAGCGGATTGCAAATTATCCTCTAAATGATCGTCGGTACCGATCACTGCCGCTGTTGGCGCCGAAGAATATCATATAGCCAGCGGTTCCAAAGTAAGTCCTAGTGGGACTCTAAATTTTCACTACGCAATTAAATTACAGAGTCGTCCCGCCGCTGGTCAGCACTATCTTCTATTTTCAATCGTCTGTCGACAATACGGTAAAGGATCCACCTAACGGTCTCGGTCTCGTGAGCGCGCGTGTGGGGATTACATAGAACAGAAAAACTTTGTGCACCATCAGTGGAGAACAGTAAGAGTACGGTGGTGGTACTGATTCCGGTGCGGAAATAGATTTGACAGGGGCGCGTTGACAGAAATGGGTCAACGAGACTCGGGTCAAGCGTAACTGCCAAACCTGCCGGTGCACGAGCCACTGGGATGGGAACGTTTTGCTTTCTTCGGTTACCTGTTTCAGCTTGGGTGACTTTCGGTCCGCGAATTACCCTTCATCCTCTATCCCAGAATTTTGGCTTACCTGGTGGAAAGGAAAAATGAAACAACAAAAAACAACGGGTGAAAATGATTTCGTGTCATTAGCTATTAGTTGTGATTTAGGAAAATAGTTCCCAGCGTGGTGGTATGATTTGTTGATTGCAAGCGCAAGACAGGATTTCATCACGTATGGTGGAGGCTTAACTGTGAATTTGTCAACACTAACCGATATCAATTTGTAATATAATGATGTAAACATGTTCTGAGTGCGGCGTTTAATACAATACTCTAGCATCACGCGTTCTAGACAAGACATGTTAGATGCTGTTTCGGCATTGTCTCTGAATAATCCGTAACATATTGTACCCCCAAACAGTCCCCAAACTGTGCGTTGATGCCATCAATGAAAAGTCTGGTTTTGGACGTCCGGACTTCCAAATTATGAGTATTCATCATGATTTTCCGTTTGTTATAAATAAGTATGAGTAAAATGAGCTTCTTCTCTAGACCAGCGCGTTTAGAATCGAAGAACCTGGAAATGGTTGAAATAATTGACCTCACATGGTGGTAAGCAAACAGTACGTGCAATATTTGGTGAAATTGCACATCCTGGAAATTGGATATAAATTTTTTTATTTATTACGAATTTTCAACAAATGTTCATTGAAAATAAAAATAAATTAAAATAATAGCCTTCGTAGGCTAAGCCTAATCATGTGTACGCATAATTAGTTTTTAGCGGTAGAAAAAATAATGGAAAAAATAGATTATGTGTTAAACGAACTTGTGATGTGTTTATAAAATAACGACAGCATCTTTTCAAATGCCATAATGTTTCCTAATTCTTTTAAAATGTCGCTTTCTAGCAAACTAGTGTTGTCCTTGATTATTTATTTTTTTGTGATTTTGTAATATTTGGCTAGTTTACACGATATTTTAGGTTGTGCATTGTAAAAAAAGATTTTTGCAAATTCTCACTGTGCCAATGATGAGTGAAATGTAGTTTAAAATTTATTTATTCTTTGTTGGCCATTCGAAAAAGCTTTCCAACTACAACATCGTGCACGATTATAGAAGAAATCATTAGGTACTGATAATGAATAATTCAATATAAATATTAATTCCGAAACCGGTTCCGAGACCAGACCCTCCCCTGTACGAGAGGACTGACTATCCACCTACACAAAGGGGAAAAGTCTAGTAATCACCTAACGGACAGGCATGACCAAGACGGACGTTACACCAAGAAGAAAACGAAGAAAGAGAAATATTAATTAAGTAACGATACTCGCATAATTCAAATTAAAAAAAAAATTGTTTACCAAAAATAACTGCAGGAAAATCACAAAGAAAAGGTCGGAAGCTTCTATGCTAAAGAAGAGATCACAACATTAATCTTCAAAGAAACTTCGAACGATTCGCTTGATAATAGAATAAAAAAAATAATGAAATTTTCACTCTTTGTCACAAATAAGTATATTGGTATTATATTTTTAACAACGAGGTAACAATAAACCAAACTATTCGATACAATATTCAAGTATGCTTCAATCTCGACATAAACAATCTCAAACAGAGAACTGGAACGCACAATAACATTCACCGAAGGGAATGACTTAATTTTCACAACCTTACGTAACAAAGCCACACTCGCACGCACGAATTTTCCTACCACCCGCATTTACGTTCTCCTGTTTGTTAGTCAGTTTATTGCAGCATAAACGGATTCGGAACGGAGCAATTGCTGACTTTTCCAAACATTGTGTCGGGCAACGGTCGGCTCAGCAAAAGCAACGGTAAACCCCTGCCATGGGCCAGGGCCTTGGCGAAGGTGTTCAACTTTGCGTAAAACGAAGGGAAGACGAAAAAGTTGAAACTAAACTAAACCAATCCCATGACCTGTTTACACGAAAAGCAATGATGCGCCATTCGACATTTATGCGCCTCGAGCACGGAGCGTTCGGACTTGAGCCTAGGACTCGAGCGAAATGCGCAGGTGGAAAACAGGGGTTTCCACCGGTGCCGTCGTTGTTTACTGTCTCCTCCTTCCCAAGGTTTTCCCCGCCCAACCCAAGCGGCGTACCCCATAAATACAGCTGGTGATGCTGCAGATTTCTGAAACAATAAATCAACCAAATTGTTCCATCGTTCGCCCGCCAACGAAATCCGTGCAGATCTGACTGAAGACGCGTTATAGGACCTACATTTTGTTCTCTCTATATCTCTCTCGCTCTCACACACACGCACACTCTTTCTCGCTTCGCTTATGAAACTAAGGAATCCCAGCCCGTGGGATGGAAATGGATAACGTAACAGGCGTATAGGTATAACAAACGCACACCATTAATCTGCCGCTTCGTTCCCAAAACCTTAACAGCACGGAACGGGAGTGCATTGGATCCTCGATGGATGGATTTTTGGCGCCGATCCTCGCCATTCTGTCAGACGGGGGGAAACCCCAAAGGGAAACAGGAAAAGCGCACACACCCGCACACACACCAGGGGCCGAAATGAAACCGTTAAACCACATTATGCACCCGGCACGATCGCTGGGCACACGACAGAATGTCCGCTCCGCCACGGGATGGCGGCTGTTTTTCCTGTGTTTTCCGCACGTTTTGCCAACGCCAGCGCCAACGTGGGCAAACTGACGAAGATTCGTTGGCATCCGATGGCGGCGCAGCGTCTTAGAGAGAAAAGAAAACCCGAAATTGATGGTGGCGTGCGCGACAAAATGCCAACGCGGGAAAGGCGCGCGGAGCAATGGCGGAAAAAGGATGGAATCTTTATATTTAATATTACACACGCCTTTCCACTCGCCGATGGAGCCGCTCTACCCTTCGGACCCGCAAAAAACCTTCCCCAATCGATCGCGCTCTGCCACGCTCTGTCTTCTCCGGGTTCGATGGCTAAAGGCCAAACCGAAACCGATCGGAAGTCGACCGTGAAACATTGCGTTTTCCTTTAGCGAGGCAGAATTTAATCGACCCTGTGCCGCGGGAGGGAAAACCGATTCACCTCAAAACGTACGACCACTTGAGCCGCCACCATTTTTTCGGTAGCGGGAGAAGTGGGAGGATTTTTCAATTTAATTCAATTTGGTTTCATTTCTTTCCCCAACGCTACAACCAGAACGCATCCATCCTCGATATTCGCTCATTAGCCGCCGAGCACCGCCGGGATTAGGAGCAAATTGATGGAAATTCCACAGATTACAGCCTTCACCCGGTTGCCCCGGTCGATCGTTTTCCTTCGGATGGAGTGCGGATCTGATTTACGACCTCGTTTTGCGGGTTACCCCTTTCGGTGTTGTCATCATCAGTTGTTGACTCTTGTTTTCCTCTTTTCTCCCCACGAATGGCCGGTGAAACATTTTAAATACTTACGACTATGTTTTACGACGAAAAGGTTTAATAATTTTTGGCTGCACCACAGGAAACGAAAGACACGAAATTTGCACAAAGCGTCCCATGTCCAGCCAATTCGTCCATAAGGTAGTCATCAGGTTAAATATAGATTTATTATGCGGGGTGCATGCAAGCAAAATGAAGAAAGCGATGCGAACGAGACTGTGGCGATTCCACCGTCGTCGTCATCCTCGTATGGGACTCTATTTTTACAGTCGCACCAAATGCCACCCTCGCCCACCGACCGACAAAGTGATTGGAGCGGATGCTGCCTGCGAGTGCCAAAAATCCAACAAATTCAGAATTCTTCCTTAACATATCCTTTTCCATCGGCAAGCAGGAGATTGAATGTGCGCATTGCCAGGACCAATTTGGGGAACTGTCAAAAAGTTACGCATTCCACTTTGTCAGCTCTTTTTGCGACAAAGTGATACAACTAGATTTCGTCTTCTTTAGTCAAATTATAGATAGATGTGAATTAAAGGATATGTTTTCATGTGAGTTGAATTTAAATTATTTGATATTACCATACATAATATCGATGAGCTACCGCAAATAAGTTTCACGATTTTTCTTCTGTCGTAAAATGATGATGATGTTGAATAGTGAACGAATGCTCTGAATCTAAATAAAACATTCCATTTATTCACACCATTCTAACAGCACACAAATACGTTAAGATTGTGTGCTTATTGAAGACTGTAAAAACCGTTGAGGGATCGAAAACGATCATTTTGTGGACGAAATAAATTAGAGATAAGGTGAGAAAACTTTAAAATGGTTCATTTTTCCTCTTGATTGACCGTGAGAAAAACGGTTTACACTCGGTGCAAGCCGATGCACGAAGCGTATCTTCATGCAGGAAAGGAAGGGAAGGACTTCATTCGTTCGGGAAAATTTGCTACGCTTTGTGTCTACTAAAGCGTGCACAATATTCCAACAAACTTTAAGAAAAAATGCTGCATGAATAATCGTACATGTTTTCAAAATATTGAAAATTCATTAATGAATTCTTCGTGAATCGTGAAATACACATGATTTTTGAAATCAAATAAAAGGTCACCATCATCAGCTTGTTTATAGAAAACTGTGAGTTTTGGAAGGTTAATTAAAAAATGACAATTGTTATTAGAAGCATAATCAGAAAACCTAAATGTGTACCTCAAAGTAATTTTCATGCATTTAAAGCCATGAGAAAGATCCGGCAGTCCGGAAAACTTATGTCATACAAATGTTAACGACATCGCAAGGCTAAAACCGTTAAAGATCCCATATAATACCCTATCTTATCGTTATAACCAAACAGTAGTGTAGCTTTCAATTTCACAAATCACCATTTAATTTTTACACTCTAATTTGGTGCAGCCATGGATCATTGTAAACATTCAACGCTTCAATGTCCTGCCCTCGGTAAAAATGAGTAATCAAACATCGGGCCGAAATGGACGATCTTTGACGACTGCATAAATCACCGACTTTGAGCGATCAAAATGTCACCCGGGACAGAGCCGTTTCGCGAGCGCGTGAACACAGGCAAAGAATGTGCAATAATTGTTGCCGAATTGTCCCAGAACTGCAAAAGCATGCCACACCGAACGTGGAACGTACTGAGGGTCGGGCAGGTGTCTGTGCCAACAGTATTGCGCCAACCGGGGCGACACGGTTGATCTGTACTGCTGATGAACCGTTAAGTGGTTGGCTGATGGCCCGTAACGTATTCCTTGGCTGACGCTAATTAAATTGTCAACAACTGGGATGTGTTGGTCAGGGCCTTGACTGTCAAACATCAAACCGAACGAAACAAGCATCCCGACGAAATGTGAAGCCCCTACTTACTATCATAGAAAACGAAGGTAGAACACAACAAACAAACTAAAGAGGAGGTTAGTAAAGCCTTTCTTTCGCAATCCATTTTTATTGCACTCTAAAACGAACAGAGTAAAGCAAAGGTAAGCGATGTAGGTACAGTGTTGTATTCGTTTGTGATTGAAAGGGGCTGTCGAACGCCTGAACGGGAGTTGGGAGAACTTGGAGCTCGCTTTCATTTAGTGACCATTGCCGAGTGTTTCGTGTGTGTCGTTTGATCGTCGTAGTTCCTTAGTTTAGCGATTTGTTGTGGTTGGTCGTTCGGCTGCCGTTAGGAAGTTTATTTGCTGGTAGTGGTATTCTGGGTCTGTCCATCGTCTGGCTCGACCATCTCCCAGGAGGAAGAAGTGGGACCAGATGGTGGTGGAACTGGCGATACGCTGCGACTCGGTGGTCCCAGAATAAGCCCACCAAGATTTCCAATATCAAAGGCCAGCTCGTCCGGACTAAGCAGCGCCACTTGTGGTGTGGTGTTCCGGCTAGGTGTCGGTTCACGGCTCCGTGCTTCAAAGATCAATCCATCGAGGTGCCCGATCTCGAACACCAACTCCTCCGGCGTTATGTCAGCGGGGAGTGGCGAAAGCGACGGTGTTCGGGATGCACCGGGAATGGTGAGGTTCGTTCGTGGCGGTGCAGTGTTAAGGGAGGTGCTTGTAGGAGTACTGACGACGTGTGCCTGTAGATGGTGGCCTTGTGCATCACTCTCGTTATTCGTCAGGTTAGGTGAGTGGGATAGTGGCGTGAAATGGTTCGCTGGAGGCTGATCCTGTGGTGTACTGCCAAATAGTGGTGAGCCGAGGGCAAGGGAAGAGGAACCGGAAGGGGTAGGAGCTTGGGAGGAAATCCTAGAGGAGGGCTCCGACAGGTCCGACAACAGCGATACCGGCGATGGGGTTGCATAGGCTGGCGTGAGATTCAGCGGGAACTCGGTACGTCCGTTGATTTCTGAAGAATGTGCGACTTCAGGACTAGCGACTATTTCCGGTTGAGTTAGTTGAGACGTGTTTCCAACGGAGATGGTCTTTGGCTGCTCAGTAGGGAACTTCTCGTGATCGTCGTTGCCATCGTGTGCTGCCTTCCGGATGATGCTTTCCACCTCTTCGTCGTCACTGTCAAAGTCTTCTAGCGTCAGGTGACTCGTCTGGTTGTCCGGGAACTTGCGAATCCACTCGACATAGCTAACCCGATGGTTTAGCGTGACGCCCGCATGCGGATGGCTCTGGCCGTAGAATGACTTTGACGATAAGTCGTCATGAAACTGTGCATCAGTTCCCTGGTCGTCGGTTAGCACCAGGCTTGGTATATCTCCGGTTGCCTTCGTAGGATAGAGGTAGCTCGGTCGGACCGGCTCCGGTGGCACAAAGTTGATCTCATCCATGCTGTTGATGTAGTCCTCCAGCTCGGACGGAGTCACCGACAGGTGCTGGTCGGTAAAACTATCCATAAACGTTTGATCGTAGTTGATCGGCGTGAGGCTACGGGCGATCCTCTTACGCTCCTTGTACCGAGGGCGCGGAGATAGAGATCCAGTCGGGCCCGCCGTTCCCGTCCGTGCACTGGTATTGGGTGCCGCAAGTGAGGACGTGCTTCTCGGCGACTTACTTCTCGGTGACTTACTTCTCGGCGACTTGCTACGTTTTTGGCGCAAACGTTCAACATCTTCGCACTCCGTGTCGCCTTCGGTGCCAGCATCGATTTCGAGCCCCTCTCGGGGCGAAATGGAGTCGAGTCGAGGGGTCAATGAGTTAACGCCCTAGAATTCGAGATAACAGATTTTTAGAACAATCTTCACCACATCACCATCGATGGCGGCCAGCGGACGACGATGGCTTCCTCCTTCGGTGAACGTGACGGTACTCACAAGTGCCTGTGGACTGACGGACCCACCGTTCGTGAGCGCCGGGGAAGATGATGATGATGGGGTGGACTCGCGAGACGATCCGGGCTCGTCGTACGGCGTCGGGGAGCGTGGACGTTGGGGATAGGGCTCTGCTGGGGTGGGGGGACCGGTGGAGAGCAGAAGCGGAACGAGCTGGTTTGATATGGCTACGGAGGAGGCGGGAGAGGAAAAGCCATCGGGAGGGTGCGTGGCGGGATACGGCGAGGGAGATTTGGATTGCATGAACTGGGTATGGTGATGGTGACGGGAAGCCCCGGGCAGGCCGATGTCAGAGTCGGACTCCGTCTCGGTGTGAACAATGATTTCGGTGGTCCAGGGGCTCACACTTCTACTACTTGCCTTGCTCTCCTGCTCCGTCGCCGGCTGCAGTAGTCCCGGCAGGTTGGACTCCTTGGTTGTACGGCGCAATGTCGCCGGTTCGTTCGTATGATCGCGCTCGGGTGTGTTGGAATGGGAGCGCAGGTTCGATGGAGCCGATTCGCTCGTGTGCAGCTGCTGCCCAACGCTGCTTTGTTTCACACACACCGGTTCTTCTGCAGGCCGCTGCCGCTGAACCTCGGACCCGGATGCCGCCTCATCCTGATCGCTCGGCCTACCACCCTCCTCCTCCTCGATCGACATTGAACGCGAGAGGCGCGTGACGGCCTTCTCCTTGCGCTTTATCTCTTCAAGGTTGATGTCACCCCAGGGCTTTGTAATGTTGGCCGCAAGCGTGGGCTCGGGTGATCGCTCCGGACACCACGGTCTGCCACTGCTACCACCGTCTTCATCCTCGTGCAGTTGGCACAGTTCGTGAATGGGACTAATGTTATGCCGGCGGTTTATCCCGTCGCCTCCTAGGTAGTCGTTGCGCGTGTACTCGATCACGGTGTACTCTTCGTCGTCAACACGAGCGGCTTCCTCAGCCTCCATTCGGCTCAACAGTTCTAGTTCCTCCCGGCGATCCTCCTGCGACGCGGTCGACGTCACCGAGCGCCGTTTGACCGACTTTCGCAGCTCACTATCACGGCGGATCGGCCGGAACTTGCTCGAGCTCGGACGAGGATCATCATCACCGCCGATATCAGGTTCCGCGTTGAGTACAATCTGCGGCACACCAGCATCCGGCACCGAAAGAAAATCCTCCGTGCCGGTGCCTTCAGAAGGAGGTGGAGCTCGGATGGAACCCCTGGCGGAACTTGTCGGTTCCACGCTCGCTGCACGGCTAACTGGTCGCGAACGAAGTTCTTCGATGATCTGCGTCTGCTCGAGGGAATTGCGCTCCAATTCGCTCATCTGTACGCTCATCTCCTCCAGCCGGGCGTCCTTTTCTTGACTTCGACGCTCCAGCTCACGTAACTTCTCCATAAGCGCATCGAGGCGGAGCTCGTCGTGTTGCTCCACCCGGTAGCCATCGTGATACGCTACCCCATCCTGGGCGTATGTTACACCGCTTCCGCTCGGACCACGCTGAGCTACTTCGATCTGCTGGCGCAGCGAGTTCCGGTACTGCTCTAAATCTGCGTCACCAACATCACCAACAGCGGGCTGTTCCCCATTTTCCGAACCATCGGTGAGCTGATTGGAGGCGAACGCCAGACAATAGATGATATCCATCGCACCAACGCTGGCCACTAGCACCGACAGCATAACACCCATTTTGACGATGACGATGTTGGCGATGATGATGGTAGAGAAAATATTAATTTCGGTGGACGTGGCGTTTGCCAAATGTCCTCCCTCAAGCCCACCAACACACACCCACACACACGATCACAAATACACAGAGTTTTCTCGAGCAATTAATCTTCTTAGGAGGACCTTTTTCACCACGCAAACGCCACCGTTACGCAACCAGTACCGTTACACAATCGCCTCGGAGTAGTACACCTTGTACTGCTTTGCTGACAATGCTTTCACTCTATTTCTTCCCCTTTTTCTCCACAAAATGCTTCAGATTGCTAGCTAGTATCCACCACCATCGCCGCCAGTGTCCCAGAGTACCACAGATTAGCCTCCAGGATTAGGGCAGAAAAAGAGAACTTCGAATTGGTAACTGTCTATCCTGTTAAAGCCCGTTAACGCGCTATCGTGAGTGACGACTGAAGCGGGCGAGATGTCACTCGATGGCAGATGCTAAACTATCGCAAAACTCATCGACACAAAAGACCGTTAATTGTTCGATTGCCCGATCGGATCGATGTGGGCTCGGCTAATTACATTTGCATGGTGAGTCGTCGTCCCGCTTGCTCCACCATCGATCCGATCCCTCGAAAGAATCACAATGAGAAATGGGATCACCGACGATCAGCGATCATCCACACGATTGCAGAGGTTTTGTTTCTCTTCGTGCCACTTTTTTCGACGCGGTGATTAATTGGCAATCGGGTGTAATCGATTGTCAACACGATCGATCGTCGACAGACTCCGCAGACACGAGCCGCAAATGGGTTTGACCGATCGATCGCTCGTCTTTTGCGCGGCCTACTTCCGCCCGCTTGTAAACAAGATAAAGTGCGCCTGGCGCGGTTGTAGGGTGCTAAATTCGTCTACAGGTAGCAATGCCGACGCCGAAATATGCGCCAAAAATAGTGGCATCGAACTAAAGATGTGCACTTTGTACTACGACAACTGTAACTACTTCACGCCAGATTTGGCTGTGACTAGTATTTAGTGTCGGCCTGAGTTGATGTTTAGGAAGGAGTCAAAAAAGAGCATGTGTCGAGTGTGCAACTGCTGAATGTGTTTACAGTTACGATCCTTCGTATGATAAGCATACGGAATACGGATGTTGAAACAGCACAATTTGCTGTTCTTCTTCTTCTTCTTCTTCTTCTTGGCGTAACGACCTCTTGGTCATGCCTACCCGTTAAGGGCTTACGAGACTTGTTTCCTTGTTGTTCGTGGATTGTCAGTCTTCTCGTACAGGGGAGGCTCCGGGCTCCGGTCTCGGTTGGGATTCGAACCCACGCCGTCGTGGTGGTGAGCCCCGGCGCTCATGGGCCGATTTTCTAACCGGCGCTACCGCTCGGCTGTTGCGGACCCCCTTGCTGTTCTATTTAACAGTTTAAAAACAGAAGCAAATATAGAAATAAATGGAATTGTTCTAATACGCTTAACTTACGATTTATGTGTAAGTCGTGAAAAAATAGAAAATTATCATTCACAGGATGTAAAATATAAAAATTTACATAAATACAGATCGTGTAGCCGTTTAAGGAGAGCGGAGTAATTTAAATGCCATTTTGGGTTTGACACTTGTTTTATTGCGTGTTGGTTCGTGTATAAAACCTACTTAAAACCTACGTAAAAGTCAAAGTTAGGTTGTCCTTTTGAATTATTTTTTAAATAAAAATACATGCCTCGAAACAACTGCTATTTGTATGGATTATTATAGATACTATCAGTTTTTCTTTCTAGTTTATTTATTACATTGAGTAAGATTAAAAGTTCAATCGATTATTTTTAGGTATTCCACAATAAACTGAATGAAATTATTTGATAAGGCTTTTTCCGTTTTTTCAAAATTCGTTCAACAACAAAAAATCTTTGTAATGGGAAGAACAGATCATTATTTTTAATTTATTTAAAGTTAAACCACGATATTATAAAGCTGAGACAAGCATTTTAAATGTTCTTCTCAACGCTTCAGGAGAGATAGATTTTTATTTTCTTCGTCTGTGCGTCAAAAAATAGCAACACATAAATATTCCTGAATCTACTTGTTTAAAAACGATTTTTGTTGACATTGTTTCTTTAATCTGTAGCCCGTTTGCACATAGCTACAGGCAATCATTTGTTTCCAAAATACAATCACAAGGATCGTCCGAGATGTATTTCAGCACGGTTCACAAAACAATCTACAAACAGCAAGCACAACGCGTGCGAGACAAATCGATTGCTTTTAAAACCGCAAGCGGCGCAACGAGGTAATAATTATGCATTACCTCACATAAATCTTATCCTTCTCCCGGCGCATTGTGGCGAACTTTAACGTTGCGTTTTGGATTGCGTCATGCGAAAAAATAAGGATTGCCAAGCAGTATCCTCAACACGGAAAATACACACCAGTGAGTGCACGATACAATGTGGATAGAGTCAGCCAGATCGTCTGGTCTGAGGATACGTACTATTAATCCCTCTTGTTTACAGGCCGTTGTAGACGCTGTAAGAAATCAACCGAACCGCATCGCCATCAGCTGCGGTTGTCGAGTGTTCATATCAGTAACCTAGAAGAGCCGGGCGCGAATGTTTGCTTTTCGTCTATGCACCCCTAAAACGCATCCACTCTGCACCGGGTTTGCCCACTGTTTACAGTACGCGGACATTGCGCTTTATCCGAAATAGATCAGCCTACCGAATTAAACCACCCCGAACTGGGCAGAGGAGAATACCTTGAAGGAACGGGGTGTGAGGGATGCGTTAAAAATAGCCTCCTTGCGAACATCCTCGATGCGTCACCGAGCGCCACGGAAGGGTCGCAGGGTTGGGTGGATTGTAGAACCATCGACACATTGACAGCCGCCACCCTTTTTCCCGGTGATCAAGCTAAGTGACCTTCAGGTTTTTTTTGATGTTTTTCTATTGCCAGGAGCTGAACCTGACCGTCGTCAGCTGTAGTTCGGGTTAGGGATTCTCATTGCTTTGAGACGGGTCTTTTCTTAAGAACGTCATCATTCGTGTTGGTATATTTTTACATTTTATCAAATATGTCGCGTCGGTGTACAAGGTTAGGTACCCAATTAACGCCAACGCAATTAACAATCATCGCTGTAATAATTTCCGGTACATTACTGTTCGAGAGACACACTCTAAACTCGTCTATAAAACCACTACGATGCATAGAACATTCATTTTGAATGCAATTATAAGATTGCTTAGAAGTGTCTTGGGTGACATCCAAAAATTAGACTAAACAAATAAAATTGATATTTCCATTTCAATGCCACAAGTCCGCAAAGATATAAAAAATAAGTAAAAAATATTAGGTAATAAAAATACGTACGAAATGAAAAAAACGTGCAAAATAATAAAAATAAAAAATCAAATAATGAAACGTGGCTAACTTTAGGTATTACTGACGATCAAGCCTACTAACTAAAAATATGTTACTTCTAAACAATATGTCATAAATCTAAATATAAGTAAACTTAAACGTTGTTTCTCAGTAAAAAAAATATTTCAGGAATGAAACAATTGATCTACTTCATTGTTTGCATGTGCAAACTGTTAAAGGCTGCGCCTAGTATATTTTTTTTTAAACTATTAGAATTTATTTATTGAATAAATATAGCTATTTCATAGCTAAAAATCTAAAATATAAAATTCTACACATATTCGTGATATTCCATTCATATATAGTTAATCTTTGTCCGGTACTTTTAATTAATCTGAATCTCATGAACGCTTCTCTATATTACAACATTTTCCAACAGAGTGCGCTACTGGTCAGTTAAGAGAAAGTCTCTAGTAGCAGACTAGATTCCGATTTGCTCGTATCTAATAGAATACCAACACTAAATATAGTGTACATGGTAGTAATCTATATATAGTACACGCCCAGAGACTACAAGTGTATTCCAGCAATGGTTATTATCGTTAATCGTAAAGATTTAAATGAAGAAAAAATAGGACCTTCTCCTAATGTTGCAGCGCCATCTATGGGCTAAAATACTGTTCGTTGCGAAAGGACGTTACACCTCGTGAAATAACCATAATCACATCTAATAAAGAAACGACCGGCGCGAGGAAATTATAGATATGTTAAAACCAAGGAGCTTCATACATTTAATGTTATGAATTAGGAAAAAGCTCTATCCGTAAATTGTTATTTTTATTAAAAATATATATTCTATGTATCAGAGATTTTCCAAACTAATAATAGTAACCAAATAAATCTACGAGCGTTTAAATTGAACTTAATGGATTTATACATAATTTAATTAAAAACTAGCATCATTTTACAAATACGTTCAATTCGGAAAGCTCCATATAACGAAGCCACGGGAGCGATCCTAGTGCAGTTAAATGTGAACAAATTGTTCTCAAGAATTATGCTTCGCAGTTCATTCAACGTATTTTTGTCTAACCTAACCACAGACTCCTATTGATCACCAATCAACAGACTGATACATTACTAATTAAAGTGTAGAGGAAAGGGTTTACACATAGCAAAACATAATGTTAAAGAGTAACTTTCTCCCTTTTTGTCCACAAGATAAACACCGGACGATGCGTTCGGAGGTGGAATATTCATTCATCCCAAAATAGCTTCCTACATTCATTCCCCTTCGAACTGACTCCCTCCAATAAAACCGTAACGATGGTCGTTCGCTCATGACGGGACTGGAACTGGCTAGCCCAGGCCCGTTTGATGGGAAATTTATTGATGACTGACCGGAGGGTTCGGTCCAGTTATTACCTAGGCACCCCATAGGGGCCCCGTGGGCTTGTCCCAACCTTGGCGGCCCTGGCTGGTTGACTGGCTGACTGGCTGGCTGGCTGGCTGGCTGGCTGGCTGGCTGGCTGACTGACTGACTGGGAACTGGTTCCAATGTACAAGTTGCTCCTCCTCCACATCGAGCTTTTTTATGATCATTATTTGTAGCCCGCATCCTGCTGTCAGACAGACAGGATGACCTTCGCAATATTGGCTACTAAATCAACTTTGTGGCAAACGAGCAGGTCACGCTGCATTTGCAACGGGTGGAAAACACACACACAAACACCCAGTGGCGAAACGAATGCGCGAGGAAGTCGTATGTTTGACGGTCAATCAAACGATGATGGATGATAATGGTTGATGATCTAGCAAAAACAAAATTTGTCTTCCTAACGCAATGGCGATTGACTGGACGTCACTGGTCGATGAAGGAATAATGCTTAAATGGTTCATTTAACATACTTTTTTTATTGCAACAAGTATCATCAAATCGGACAAGTACAATGAAATCAAACAACAACAAAAAAGACTACATCCCTAAAACAATATTATTGCTACAAAGTACCAGGCGTCTCCATTAGAGCATTTGTTTCCCGTTTTCGGGAGGAAATTGTTAAACCACCTTCAAACAAACCAACCACATGTAGCAGCACGTTGTGGGCCAGTATTATGGGGGGAAAAGGCGTCCATTTAGCAAAGCGACGTAAACGAATCGCGGAAACAATTGCTGACGCCAAGTGAATGAGTTCCGCTGAAGCGAATCCGTTCCATCCGACCCCGCCCCGCCGTTGTGCCCGAGCTGACAACACGACGATGAGTGCTGGTGGCCTAGTGAGCAGCTTGAACGTTGAAACGAACGCTCGAAATGTCATGCTGCAAAAAAAGGGACTTGTAGGGGTGCGGACGAAATTGTGCACCGCTGGCCGAAGTTCAGCTGTTATTAAATTAAATTAAATCCTTTTGGCTCTTGCTGCGGCGCTCAGGGGAAGATGGACGAGCGAAGGGGAGGCAGTGGGGCAACGCGCAGCGCTGGCACCAGAAACCAGAAGATGATGAGCTTTGTTCTGGACCATTTCACTCAATCTTCATTATGATAATAACACGATATCTGGCGCAAGGCGGAAGTAAGGTCGGTGCGTCGGCGGTTCTGAGGTTGGTACAATGTTATCTTTCCTAAGCTGCACTTGACGTTCGGCGCAGGGAGATCAAAAAAAGAAAAAAGACCTTGATAAAAACTCGCCCTAGCAATATAGTTGTAATCGAAGTTTTAAGATAAACCGTCCCATTCGAACCATTTGACTAATGGAAATTTGCAGATGAAACTTATATTTTACTACTTGTATTTGTGGCTTGCAGCTAGCGCCCAAAAACACCAACGTCAGTCAGAATTTTAATTAAAAACATTGGATAGAATGGAACAATTCTGGAATATGTTACATGAACGGCTAGAAACAGTTTAGGCGTTCCGCCCGACAACACGATCAAAGCACGACGGTTTTAGCTGGCCTTTTCCTTCAGTCGCTCCGAAACATCAAGGCACAAAACGTTTGCCTGGCACAAAATAACTGTATGTTTGCCTTATTGTACGCTTATTCCCTCCGGATATTTGCCCTGCTTTCAAGTGTGTTGCCCCAACGCAAACAAACCCGCTCGAAGCTTGACGCGATGCTGCTACTGCACTTTTCCAACATGCCGCATATACCGCCTTGAAATGGAAGAGAACTTCAAGCAGAGGCAGGACCACCGGAAGGGGACAGCACCAGAGTGGAAGAGGTGAGGGTTCCGTCTTTGGAATGGCTTATAGGCCCTGTCGACGCCACCGACATAGCATTTCATTAGCAGGAAAAATAAAAACCAAAGGATATATGTGCGCCTAAGGCTTCCGCTTGGTCTCCCACGATGTTGGATACTGGGCATGTGTGTTTGTGTGTGTCTGGGAGTGTGGGACGGCCGAGGAGATGGTGAGAGGATTCGTTTTTGCTTCTCGTTGCAAACGGTCAGGCCAGGCTCGAGGCCCGAACAGACCGACCGATCCGCCTTACCAAGGACATCAACTAAGCAGATTTCAGACTTTCTAAATCAACTTGAATGAATCAACATCGTATTGGCGTCGAGTGGTTTGGGGCACAATTTTACGATCTCGATCAGGGGTCAAAAGAAAAAAAAGAATTTCCAATGGCCGATAGACGGGCGAAATTTCCTCAAACCCGACACCAATCTGGCAAATGGTGTATGCAGCTTCTCTCGTGCCCTTTAAAAACTGTCTAGCAGCGCCAGATCTTTGGCGTTCGTTTCTTTTTTCCGAACCACGCTTACCCTCACACACGCACACACTTTTTTGGCAACGTTCGGAGCGGTCCGAGTCTTGTGTCTTTCTCGCCGAAAGCTAGGGGGAGAGCACATATTTCAGTTTCGATTTATGCGATCTTTCGACAGGACGCGATTTCCGGCTGGTGAACCCGTCCAGTGTGGATGGCGCCCAAAAGCGCCCGAAGGAAAATGAATGCGTTGATGGTTGATAAGTTCCGGCCGACAGCGAATGAAGAGGGGAAAACGGCTAGTATTTTGGAACCTGCTGACATTTAAATGTCATTGAGCTTATTCGACGAAAATGGCGGCCTCTCTCACTCTGCAAGTCAGACCAACTGTCGACATAAGGCTTGCTACCGTCCCATTTTGGCACCTTTACTGGTGTGAGCGTATTGTAACGCTTCCTCGTTTTCCCGGCACGATGGGGGGAGGAAAATAAGTGAGCAGTCGCGGCGTCCGTCATGGCGATACGGGACGGGACTGACTTATCTAAATGCCATTCTCGTGGCATTCCTTCCGGCTGATAGCGGGCCGCGACAAGCTTGCTTTGGCGCACAACGGTGCAAACCATGCTTTGCACCCGGTGACTTCGGGGGTGAATTTCGAACCGGCATAACAGACGAAAACCGCGTGCCACACCCCAAGAAAGCCGGAACCGATCGATCTCAGTCAGTTCGCCCCATGCGGTCGGGTGCTACCTTTTTAATTAATTTAATTGTGACACCAACACTGCACACACTGCTTCGCCTGCACTTGGAACGGGGGGAAAGTAACCGATGCTGGTACGCTGCATGGTTCACGAAGGGCCGTGGACACGTGGAGCTTGACTTGCAGGCCGAGGCAAAGACTACCGCGGAATGCTATTATGGCAATCATTGCACAGACGGTGCGGTTTTGGGGTGTTGGCTTCTGTAAGGTTTCAAGCGGGTCATTCAAGACACTTCGGAACCATGCGTCGTTGTATGCATCGAGATTGGAATGGAAGAATTTACATTGTATTATTGAATATTTCAAATAATTTAATTTCGATTACATCAAACAGCGAGGGTTAATTTGAAATTTTTATTTTTCTGAACCAGCAATTTTGAATTGTAGTTTATTAAAGCACAAGAAAGAGTCATAAGAGTCGGTACAGTTCATCTGTTTTTAAATAAATCTGATAAAGCGGTTACTCTGCCCAATGTGTAACTTATTATGCTATTTAACCTTGCTAATATAATAATTTAAATTAAAGTTAATATCGGAATTAAACCTTTCAGGACCATAAGCTATTCAGGACTAAAATTGGCAATACAACACAATATTTGAGGTGTAAAATAAGAGAATATCACCAGAAAAACCTAGCAGTCTGTGTAGGTTTTTTTATAATTTCATGGGAAACATTTTCCCTATGGAACATAAAAGTGAATAAACGACGAGTTCCTTTTTTGGAATTTCTTTTATTTGCTTTCCAATGCAAATTACAAATTAAAATTTCTCAAAAAAATCTCAGCCATTTCTGTAAAAAAAATAATAATTTCATTAAGTCTAATAAACTTTCCAAATATTGTTGGTTGAATGCACGAATGGTTTGGTTTTGGAGCAATTCATTTTGATAGTCCTTTGTTGTTTATTCGTTCATAAAGACATTTGCCGCCTTTGACATAATGTTTTCTTTGATGTTTCGTTTCAAAAGTACCGTTTTGATAATAGTTGAACAAACAGTAACGAGTTTTGTAGATAAAAATAGCATAAAATAGCATGTAAATAGCAATTATAGCATTAAAGAGCAAGAATAAAACTTTCAATCATAATAGCTTGTACATCATAAACCTTAATAATTTCATAGCTTTTGCAGTCAAGTTTACGTTATATGTTTTTGAATTGTTAACTATGTTAAACATGGCA
The DNA here is from genome assembly GCF_943734705.1 of Anopheles coustani. Taxonomy (NCBI): domain Eukaryota; kingdom Metazoa; phylum Arthropoda; class Insecta; order Diptera; family Culicidae; genus Anopheles; species Anopheles coustani. The sequence goes on from NC_071289.1 coordinate 55,236,229, forward strand.
TAATAAAAAACATAATTGCGGATGACATCATAAAAATCTCATATATAACCAAGATACTAGCCAAGCCTCATCATAATTTTATTAAAAATTCCGATGGAATGATGTTGTAGTAAACATGTTCAACGAAGGGTATGCTTATCGTTTAAGATAACATACAATCTATCTTGCAGCTTTTTACATTTCGAAAAGCGGAAAGGTCGACCACCCTTAAACCTTCCCAGATACCGATCAAATCGATCGAGCCCACACAAATGCAACCAGCATCGAAACACACGGGGAGGGAAAAGAAGTAGGCGAGTGGATTTACCTTGTACCGTTTTGGAAATTCGAGTACCGATTTTCGTTTTATGGTGCTGACGGGGTTCGGTTTTGCTTCCAAACTGTCGCACGACACTCGTCGCTACCCACTGACTGGCCCCAGACTGTAAATTTTTTGTCTTTATTTTCCCTTTCGCCACCCGGCAAAACTGTTTAGAATTACATTCCTTTCGATCGCAACCACCGACGAGTCGGGGGAATATTTGGTCGTGTTCGCGTCGCGTGTACTAACGACACTCTGCGCAGCATGTGTGTTGGTGTATGTGTGTGTGGTTTTGTGTGCGAGAGAGAGAGAGAGAGAGAGAACGTTCAAGATGAAAATAATATCCGCCTGCGGTAATTACGCGCGACGAGGTGCCCGTACCATGCGCTGCCGGTTTTGGAACCACCTGATTTGTCCTATCGACGATCAAAACCGAGCGTAGCTAAGCAATGGCAATAGCAAACAGGTTTTTATTGCCACAACAACGCGCCAGCCTCGCTAGGTTACAGTTTTGGCGGTTAGCCGTATTTGGTTTCGCCGATGCAAGCTCCGCGGCGAAGAGGGCTACTAATGTGTTGCTGCTTTCCAGACCGGCGTTCGATCGTGGGACGCGCTCGCTCGAGGGCCACTTTCTGGTTGGGAAATCAATTACCCAATTGCTCGCCACTACTAGGTTGTTGTTTCCTTTATATCTTCCTCAACAACGTACTGCTATAGATCGGTTTACGATCGATCGTCTCGTCGATGGTGAAAAGGGGTTTAGACAACCACTGACTTCCTCATTTTGTATTGCACTGTTGATCACACGTTAGAAACGAAAGAGCCACTAAAGCTCAAAGTTTCTTAATATCTAAAAACAACTGTTATAACTGTTGATCACACAACGTTACATTTTTTGCCTCTTTTATGCTCCTTTCCTCACACAAGCGAGAGGTTCTTCTTAAGAAATACTACGTTGAATGTGCCGCATTGTGCAGCATAACAACAGAACGCACCTGTCACGGAACGCCCGATGCAAAACTCGACGAAGATAATCACTCAACTCCCACCGGACAATCAACCGAAACGCTTCCGATGGCAATGGTGACGGGAACGATCCTTGCAATCAACCGAACCCGCACGCTAACGAGTGTAGCTCCAGGCTAGCAATCCGTTTCGCACGATTTTATTTCCACTTCAACACTATTCCGTTGGTTTACTCCCAAACGTTTGTAACGCACCCTCTTTGCTGGTGTGAAATCGCTACCACGTGTTTGTTAGAATAGACAAATGGGCATCGTACTGCACGGCTTGCAATAAATCACGAGCAACACAACACCGGGGAAAAGGAAATAAAAAGCCCTGCGATATCACTCAAACCCGCCTCGATGCGCGATGTAACGCTTTACAGTAACGCTCGGTAACGCCACTCACACGACAGCCACGTGCGGTTGCGGGTGGTTGTGGTTCCCCGCACCCTCACATCACCGACGGGCAACAAAGTATTGGAGCGATCAATCAAAACGTGTTCCTGCCTGAGCAGGATCTGAATCGGCCGGTACTTTCGAGTCACAGGATACACACCGTTACCTTCGCACGACAACTGGACGCGACGACGCGTGGTGCACGAACACGCGGCACACGAGGAAATAAAACAAACAGACCGTCCGGTGGTTGCTAACCCTAGCCCCGTCTACTGGGGCCGTGAATTTTCCTCGTCCGAAGCTCACAACACAGCCACTCACAACCCACCGACGACGACCACGACCACGACCACGACGACGACACTCGCTGGACGCGGATGGATGCCGCCTAAGCCCCGTCTGCTAGTGCTGTGTGTATCCGTCCGATCGTCTGCGCTTAGTGGACTTCTGTCTACTGTCGCGTGCCGCCACAATATCTCCTATTCGGTTTCACTCACTTCCAGGCGTACACTACCGCCGCCGATGAGAGTCACGTTCTCACAAACCTTCGTCCGCAGAAAACTTCGTCCGAGCCCTCGTGAAGCCTTCTTCAACGTGGAGCAGCAGCTCGACAAACACACCGCGAGGCGTTTATCGCAACCCTACTCGTTCGTCTGCCTTGCACAGCAACGCGGCGACGGCGTGCTCGTTCTCTTCTCGAGAGTCATCTCGATCCTGATGTTTATATGCTGCTCTCGGACCGGTTCGCTCTCCCCCGGCAGTCGGTCCAAACACAAACCCGATGGTCCATGGCACACAGCGCCCAACGAGCTGTGGACGCCAAACCATTTCTAATCCATCAACCGGCCCGTCAAGGCATCGTTGGGACAAGTGCGCTGGCTACAAGGCAGCTGTGGTGACGGCAAATGTCAACAGTTTCTGCACTCGCATCAGCAGGCACATTTTGCCAGGTACAGTTACACCAACAAATCATGCTGCTCCTTCGTAACCTTCACAATGTTTCCTTTGTGGATTGCGCCCCAAAACTAGATGTAAACCATTCGGTTACAGTTAAAAGTTGTCAAACGGGCAATTGCAAATGAGAAACGACACAACATATAGATTTAACAATGTATATTAAATGCCCATGCCATAGATATAAACATAGTAGCATAATCTCAATGGTCTATGCATAAACACACACGTGTCTCAAATTAAGTGTTTGCAGTGCTTCATAGATGATCTAATTTATTGACCGCGAAACTGTGGTCGATTCTTCCGCATGAGAAAATTCCAAATCCAAACGTTGACTAGTTTCTACTCACACATTTGTACTCGGGAAGTGCGGTTTTACTTACTAAAAAAACAAAACGCTCAGCGCCAAACCAACCCATGCCAATTATCCTGAAAGCATTTAATTGTGGATGCTGATCTCCTCGCAGAAGGGGAGGAGTTTATGCACCCCAAATTTATTATTTTTATCCTCCGCAGTAGCAAGTTGGAGTAAAATGTTAGAAGTCACCTCAATGTGTACATGCTAGAGCTGTGGACCTACTGCCAAGTGGATACCAGGCAAGTCTTCCACGCTAGCAAGCAGTCAACGTTGCGTTCATTTAACTTACGCAACATCTTTAATGTTGACAACATTTGGGGCACATTAGGTTATCTCAAAAGTTAAGAAAGTTGGCAAAGTCCGCAAGTTAGTATTTGACAACTCAAATTTAGAAAGTGTCTTTGCATCCAATAGATAGCTGGAAATTAAATTAATGTTTTCTCTCCATGATACTGCTAAAGATAGTGCATGCATGTGTGATATGCAATGGATCCTAAGAATGGATTTATTGACAAACGGATTATTAAGAAAAAAATTAAGACTATCAAAAATACAAACAACAACATACTGCAACAAGTATAGTTAAACAAGGTACAAGGTAAATATGAGGGGCTTAGAAGTATTTTAAAATAATGAATCTGCAAGCATAAATTAAAACCTCTATATTCTTAATTTTCAAACGCCAGCAAAGTTGACTGAACTTTACACTAACCTAAGACTTCACCGATGAAATGCCTTCTGCTATTTTTGGGTCCACCGGGTGCATCATACACGGCCACCAATCACGCTCATGCTTCGCCGGATATTTACATTAATTGCAAATTATGCAACTCTGCTCGCTCAATCATTCAAACCCGAACGGATAGGTACAGCTGTCGGAAACAACAAACCCCGCCATCAAACCAAACACGAGTGATTGACACACGCATCCAAATGCCTAGCAATCGGGTTACCGAAGAAAACTGGCTCGGTAAGAAATTCAATTATCAAAAAGTGTGCGTATACGTGTCGGTAACAGCGACGATGAGCCGTCGGGTTGTGCTTATGCATCCACCATTGACCATGGCTCTCTTCCGGGAAACCAAGCCACCCCCACCAGTCTTGATTCTCCATTTCACTGCCCTATTTGTGTCAATTTGTATTACAGTCCTTTTTTTTACGATTATGATCCCGACATTCCCGGGTGTGTCTCGGACTGTGGTCCTTCCGATGGCCTTTCAAACCGACGCCAAGTGGATGGAGCCGCGGGCAAGGATTTTGACCGGGGTGCAGCTTCGCGTGCCCACCCGACGGCGAGCACGACGGGCAACGAAGGGAGACCAAGGGCGATAAAGAAAACGGCAAAACGGCACACAAGGATAGGGAAGAGCGATCGCGGTCAGCAACTGTGTAAGTGCCATAAATATGAACGCGCCTTTTTTCCTTCTTCCAGAGCACGTGGATGCGCTAACAACGGGCCGGCCAGTCACCAGGAAATGGAAATGGGAACACCCGTAACGTGCGAAAGTCAAAGCCCGAAAGGACACCACCGCGAGCTGATAATGCGAGCTAAACGGATTCGCCTTTCGTTTGGTTCCGGAGACGGTCACGGAAGTTAGTGAGGCGTGAAAATGTGAAACCGCCGAGGACGCGGACCACCCCGAACCACCAAGGCGCTGCACGGCGGTGAGGGATTTGTTCAAGCAGCGGTAATGATAATATAATGATGAGCCATTTCATCCACCTCCTTTCTTTTAGTTTGTTGGTAGGTGGGGACTGAGGACGTCCAAGAAATTCTACCCATCCACACGATGGCGCGACTGAAAGCGATATTTCCTTCACCGGAAAAATAACACGAGGAAAACGGAAACAATTATGTTAATAAATCCGACCGATTTCCCCGTTTTTGCTTGTAAAAACACATTAAATGGTCTGTTAAACATGCAATTTATTACATCGCGAGCCGTTGGGGGATAAGAATCAATCAGGACTTTTTTTTTGTAAAATTGTGTCAGTACTTTTTTACTGGTACTTTAAAAAAGAAGGATAATATAAACTCTTTTGCATACTGCATTCTTTATTTTAATAATTGGTATACAATTTCACATCCTAAACTCAAACGTAAAAAGTTATACAGTTTCCGGTATGTGATTAAGCTTGTTCGATCGTCTAACGGCCATACCAATCATTTTCCACGGTGTGCTCTATCCGTTATTCATATCTCAATTACAGTAAAACCGTTCGCTTGCTACTCTGCTCCCACAACCCAGCTGGAGGAAACATGTTCCCGGGGTGATCCGTTCGTAAATCAAATATTGGCACATTGCATGATTTTATTGGCAATGTATCGAATGCACAAACATCCACATAATCGTGTCGCTTGGGCCAATGTTTGAATGCGCCTTCTTCTCCCTCCCACAGTCGTCGTTGGACAAACAGAGCGGACATGAGCCGCAAGACTACGGGGCGATTTATGTACATCCCTCCACCTCCCCGCCAAAGTCTGACACCTCGGGCTCGAAAGGACAACGTACGGAGGGCCCCACGTATTACGTGTCCCTTTTACGACGTTCATATGAGCTAATGCTGTGTCTTGACCAATATAAATCACTGAACCAGCGGCGTCACGTCGGTTGGCTTTTATTGGGCACTTGTTCACCATTAAGCGGTTGGGGTAATCAATTAAAAAAGGCTCGTGTGTAACCTTTTGCCGCTGGGACACCGGGTTCACGCCGTGTTTGTGCACTCGGTGATTAGCGAAAAGGTGAGCCAGGATATGACAAAACAAATAAACACAACGAAAGGCGGAGCTTTGGACCGGAACGTAATGCTCCGGTTGCCAGGGAAGTAGGATGAACTTACCTCATCGCAGGCACTGCATCGGGGCTTAAGCATTTCCGCGTAGTGGCGCTCGCAGTAAATTTGATCATCGTGCACGCAGTATGTCAAGTCGACTAGCAGCTCATCACAGGTCGTGCACTTGAAGCACCGCGGATGCCAGAGGGTCTGTTCGCGAAACTTCGGTGCCGTCACAGCCATTTCGCCCTGGTTCAGCGTTTCGCTGCAACCGGCGCATTTCGTCGTCTGCGGTGTGTCTTTCACATACCCTAAAATATAAAAAAAGTTCACATCATCTTCTTTCATTCATTATTATTCCATCTATAAACTTATCACTAAATGGGGGACTAAAATATGAAACGAAAACAAGTTTGATTGCATCTCGCTATGTGAGATTAGTGCATTAAGGTTTTTTCAATCCTCCCCTTTAAAAAGGTGCCATATTTGAACGGAAAATGTTGAAATTCAAAAGAAAGCTTTACGTTTAACCGTCCCATGCGCTATAGCAGCGCTGCGCAAAAGCTCATTTGTGAAAGCTTTTTTTGCGCCATAGTACTACTCTTATCTTTCTTACTTAGTAGTTATTTCCCAAAGACGATGGAAACTGTTTCAAAGCAGAAACCGATGTTAGTTTTTGTGTCTGTGTTTGAGTGACGTTTGTAATTTTAGTTTGCTAATTATAAGGCACAACCACTCCATAGGCTGGTGACATGACATGCATTTAACCGTATATTTCGTGTGTTGAACCATAGTGTGACAAATAATCTCAAAATATTTCAATAACCACTTTCAAACAAACGGAGGTGTGAAAACACGCCCTACATATCAGCGGCTCAACACAACAGCCTACAAGTATGCAATTCTCAACCATTTAGAGAGAAATATGAAAATGAATTTTGAAACGTAACGTACTCTCAAGGGTCAAAATCAAAGTATTTTACGAATAATATCACCAGAACAAGTAGCGAAAGCCCCAATACACACCAATGTCTAGGGCAATCTCATTCCGTGCCGCCACAAAGTCCTCATACGAGCCGCGGTGCTGCTCTTCGACGTGCTTGCAGTAATCGAGCGCCAGATCCTGTTTTGGCAGCTGGTACACTAACTGCTTGTCACGGAACCGCTCACCTTGCGTGCCAATCTTGGGCACCTTCTCCGGTGGTATCACATCGAAGTATCGTTGAATCTAAAACAGAAAGCATACGAAATAAAAGGAAAGACAGCACATTAGATAGAGAAACGAATTCTAGCGTTGAGGCGATGAGCAGCGCTCAGTAAATCGTACAAGATACTTGTACTTGATGGTGACGTTATAGTTACCTTTGCCGAAGTCAGAATACCGGGCGGTACCCAGGTGTAGCCCATTTGGCGTGGATCTACGCGTGAGGTATTGGTATCATGTTTGAAACCGAGCCGATCCCGGACCGTCGTCAGCTGCTCGTGGTAAACGGCGTGCGTTTCTCGGGGGCACTTGCATTCCTGGCATGTTTTTCTGCAGTGGCGAAAGCAAGGAATGAAAAAAGAACTTTTAGCGATTGAAATGTTTATTTGATATTGTTTTATTGATATTGTTCTCGTTAACGTAAAGAAAGTGTTTTAGAACATTTTTTGGATTGTTTGAAGAATTTTGCATTTCGTTTATCTTTTGTAGAGTACAATATACAATGTTTTGATTTGTTTTTTTTAATGTAAATTTATAAATTATTACAAAAGTTGGGCTTTTTCCAGTATTGTTGCTACAACAATTGATAACAAATAAGTCAGAAATTGAACAGTTTTATTCATTTCACGTTACATAGTTGTGCAGGGCAGGAGTCGGCACACATTTCTTGAAGGTTGCTAAATAAAAATTCAAACTGCACACCAGATACCATAAGAAATGTTTTCATTTTTCTGTTGTGTTGTAGTATTTTGGAGTGATGTAACATGGATTTTTTTTTCCTTGGTTAAAATTTGATAAAAAAAAACTTTAGCTGGATAAAATTTACTGGCGGGCCGGCCGGCGACTTTGCCGACCCCTGGTGTAGGATATCGATCATATTGGTCAAGCCAAATGGTCAACAACAAACCCCACTGGCAACAGTGTGTGCGGCCAGTTGTTGCACCGCTCATTACGCGCGCACAGATTTTCACTCTCGCCATTCGCTTGTGTAAACTTCATTTGCTCTCTCCGGGGGATCATAAAATTTAATTGAATTAGCCCATAATAGCGATCATTTACCGACCGGAGATGGAAGGACGAGGCACGGCAGGACGTTAAGGATGAACTGACGGTAGTGTGAGTTGTGTTTCTACCCGTCCTTTTCAATCTCTACATGGCTATCGGGGTTGAAGCAGTAGCCTATTACAACTCAAACCTCGATGGTGTTGAGTTGTTTTGATGAAACTGAGCGCACCAGTGATTTGATTTATCTTATGATTCTATGATTTCGACTACCTCTTGCAAGCTATAAAATAAATATAAGAGCCAACTGTTTTTGTTTTCGTGTTTCCAAGGACGATTCAACAAAGTTTCCACGAAAAGCACGAAGTTTCCAGTTAGTCTACACCACTGGTTGTTGAAGATTAATCAAACTTTTTTGATACAATTTAGCAGATAATTAAAGAAGAATTCTAAAATAATATTTACTTTTAAGAAACAATTCATAAATACACCTTTTTCGAGCACAGGTAAGCATTGTTCAGCTGCTTCTGTATCACTGTTCAACCGTAAGTAATCTTTTGGCGTCCAAGTAAAATACTGTTGCCTATCTGTACATGGTCCAAACGTAAATGAATAAAGTTCAAACGCAACGAAACATGTGATGCCTCCAATGTCTGAGAGCAATGTTCGTTGCACCACATTAGTTTCTTTATGATATCATCAACCGAAATTAAGCTAAAAATACAATTTAGATAATAGTATTTTAGGTTACTCAATTAAAATACAAAATAAAGAAAGATAATTATTTTTAATTGATTCAGTGTAGCGCAGGTATAACGAATGGAAATTATTAACAGCGGAAATTTTGCATATTATGTTCGTGCTTCAACAGTTAATATTGTTTTCATATCGTTGAAAATATTTCAACTTAATATTAGGGGTGAAATTGAAAAAAAAACTACTACATTGAATAGCACTACATTAAATAGCAAGATGTAAAACTATATATATAATTCAAGTAATATGAACTTTGTTATTTAATGTTGTCCGTAATTGTGTCGGATGGATGGGATGGATATATATAAAATAATCGATAAATACATGTTTTGAAAATCTTTAGTTATAACGTGATTTTTGATATTACAATCAATTGTTCATGCTTTCTTTCCTATTGCATACTGTATTTGTAGTTTTTTAAAAGAAGATTAGCCATTCGATTCAGTACACGGCAATGTAGTTGTGTTAACATAGTAAAACTAGTTCAGAAAAACAGAAGTACTTAAAAAATTGCATACGCCCATCAAATATCAAAATAAATAAAACTCACAAGGAAACGATGAATAAAAGGTTAACCCAATGCTCGTAGATTTCATACAGATATTATTTATCAAGTTGCAATGAAAATGACAACGAACCGCTTTGGCACCTACTACACTTCACCTGAAAGGCAACCTTGAGTTGCCCTGCCGCTAATGAGCTTGTTAATTTAGGTATCTCTTATGCGACCGGAGCCGAACGTCGGAATGCGGTACGATACTAATTTTGTGTCCGCTTTAGAATCACTGCCCGTTGTAAAATTAGAAAGAGGCGCGTTCTGACCAGCTTCCCCCTCGACAAGCTCAACTGACGGCTTCGAAACGAAGAAGCTGCTTAGCCATCCATGGATCAACCCTCGGGTTAAAAACATGCCATTCATCACAATAATCAAGTGGTGCCGCAGGTCACTAAAGTCAAGTTCAATGACAACCGAGATCCAATTGCTTTGAGTGGACCAGTGTTGTGGTGTTTAGCTTTTCCAATATGGAGCATAGTGTCAATAAACGTGATGAACCAAACTAGTAACAAGTTACTCTGCTGTGAACTCTGGCAAATTAAAACAACCAATATTTATCTTCCCGGAACATTAAAGTTCTTAGAAAATGAAATTTTGTAACACTTTTCTTATTCATTTTTAAATATTTGCCACATCACCCTGCCGCGCCAAACTGTGAGGCACCGACGTAGATAAATGGTTTTCTCATCCTTTTTCTTGCCTTTCACACTCAATCATTGAATGCAGTGGCCGCACACCGTAAGTGTGGCTATAATTATCTACTGTAAACATTGCAACTAGCGTTGACACTTTAAGTGCTTAGATCATCATCGGAACCCTTGTTTGTTGCCAGTATATGGAAGAGTGATGAAAGATAACCGAGAGTAGTGCCATTCAGTAGCTTTTCGTCACAGTATTCGACAACGAAACATTTTCTTCTATATTATTTATAAACGGGTTCTCTTTACTTCTTCCACTTTAAAACACACTTAATTTGAAATAAAATTAGACAAACGCATGTAGAAACTAAGCTAACATTTTTTTATGTAGCAATCAACTTAACATAAAAAAGTATGAAATACCCAAGCAAGTAGCATATAATGTACTCGATTTTCCATAAACAATTTCGAGTGAAATGAAAAGAAAGTGTGAGCGATTTTTAAACATGAGTAGTTTTTTGGAATTTATCATTTCATTTCGGTTCACACCGAGGACCGCGATTAGTTTTACTTTTTATATATTTATTTTTAAAGGTTTTATGTTGTTAAAAAGGATTATTTTAGATTTATTTTTTGTGAAATTGTTTAAAAAACGGATAAGATTTGTTGAGCCCTTTTCTAACGACGATGATCAATGCAACTGCGATGCGATGATCATGAAACTAGTCTCGAGAACACTAATGCATGAAATATGGAGTTACGAATATTCCTTATTTTTTCACAGATTTTTTCCTCCACTTAAAGAAAGGCCGATGAGCAGTTGATTGGTTGGTCTAATAGTTTGTTTTGAAATTTAAACCACTACACGGATTGTTTCGATAATTCAACTTAAGGTTAAGTTGACGTGCGATAGAAATAAACTTTAATAATTTATTTATTATGATGTTATTTTGCAATATTTTGTAAGTAAATGCACATATTAAGTAGAATACATATTTCTTGCATATATCGGAACATTTGTGGGTCGTGGTCGTTCATAAAATTCAAATTTCCAGTAAAATATGTGTGTATGCATTTCATGTCATTACTGTGACCTACTACATCAAATGTAGCATATCAGGTGCGTGCATTTACCTTACTATCAGATCGTACAGTTCCTGTTTGTTGAACACTTTACAGTAGGCGTGCAGCACCTTGACACAGGCGTAACGCATGCCTGGCCACGGCACCACGGGACTAGCGAGGGCGTCCCACAGCGGACAGTCGGCGTGTCGCTGTAGGTCAAGCATACTGTGTATGATTTGTTATTTCTGCAGTTTATAGAAGTTATTTATTTTTTCCTTATGTTTAATGTGTCTAGTTGTGCTTTCTACGTTGTGGACCGCTTGGATAATTTACTAATTCAATCACTTGATCTTCCGTGAGCCTCTTTGACTTTTTACTGCACTGACACAGTTTTCGCTGGCGATTGCAGCTAAGAGCACCCGTTTTAGCACCACGTTCATCATCGCAGCACTACATTTTTGGTACGGGTTGTTCTGTTTATCTAGAGCACTTCGGTGAATTAGTAATTATTTTTTAATTTTCCCATTTGTTTATTAACACATGCACACACGAACAAACTGCCGACCGCTAACCCGAAGCGGTGCTGGGAGTACTTTTTCGGGTGCTTATTTTTCCTGCAATAAATAAAAACCCAAACATCGCCTCGTTAAGCTAATGATCGCCAACAGTTGCTTGACCCAGGGCGTCGATGGAACATCACATTTGCTGGCGGATTCGGATTAGATCGACTGCCTGATCACGCGACGGTACTGTTCTTTCGCACTCGCGACTACTTTGGCGCTCAGTTTTCACACATTTCCCCACTTCGATGCTGCATCCTTCGTTTATACCAAACCACCACACACGCACACCTCGGCACAGGAACAGGTGTAACCCATTTCAGCGCGGGCAAATTTATGAAAATTAACTATTTTATCTTCCGTAGACCCAACATCATGGTGGTCGTCTTCATCATTGCATCGTTCATTAAATTATACAGTAATTTTTTCTACCGATTAACCGTATGGGTAAACGGAAAATTTAAAATAAGTATATTTGAACACACAAAAAACATAACAAGCCAGTTGGCGGATTCTTATGCCAAAATAATTGGAAAGGATTGCAGTGAAGTCATAGAGATATTATTCATACATTGAATTTGGGAAAAAGTTAAAACAAACTCAACCCATGAAAATTGTATAAATCCTTGCATCTAAAATCAAAACTAAACTAAGCGAGATGCGGTGGATCAAACAAAGCGATAATGATAAGTTCCATTTTTTCCAAGACTCTTAAAATAAAAATGAAAAACAAAAAAATCATCTTTTCATATGTCAGTAAACGTGCCGAAAAAAAACCAAATCAAACCATTTAAAATAACAAAAATAAATTCAATAGGCCTCACGTTTTTGCTACACGATCGCCTGGCCGATCCCTTCCACCCACCCCCAACAAGCGATTAAAAGTGTGAGCAAGATTGAGGAGCGAGAAGAAATGTTGAAAAATAGCAATGGATTTGTTTTCGGACGGTCGAAATATTTTCCCATCCAGGACCACACACACCGGACACGATTAAGACGATGGATCGAATGCGAAAAAAGGGTTTTTGGCCCGCGTGTTGCGGGCTGTTTTCACGTTACTGTCCCCCTCCGCACATCCTGACACTTCCGTTTTCTTGCTCGACCATTGTGATCGATGCTTGATGTCTTCGCTAATGGAAAGACAAACATTGCGAGGCACGGGAAACCTCCGCGGCCGATGGGATATTTTTCATCCCCGCATTGCGCGGTGGCTTGTTTGTTTGGCTTCGGGTCGATCGATTTGGTGATTTTTCTTCCACCGCTCCCACCAACGCTGTCGCATCTTGTTTGATCTATTTCTACACAATTTTCCTGACTTTTTCCTCGCACCCGGGCACTTCCGGTGGGGGAGGGAGTATTTCTTCGAACATAAACAAAACGTTTCTCATCCGCTCAGATTGCGCTGCTTCCGATCTTTGCGAGCGGATTTTTTCCAATCCCTTGCACGATTGAGGCAGGTGTTCATCTGCTTTCGTTGCATGCCTGAAGACTGATACTTTAAAACCGGTCCGGGCTGGGAAAACTCGGAAATAATCTCCAGATGTTTGCTTCGGGAAGGTTAAATTCGGTTTCCATCGAGTAGAATTTTTGTGCAACTCTTCGCTTTTTTCCAAAACCTAACCCACCGTTAACCCGTACATTAATGAAATCTTCTCCCTCTCGTTGGTTCCTCTACCCGTTGTGACCCACGGGCGGGAAAATTATGATATTTTAAGTCGAAATAGTTCCGGCCACTTGGTAACGCCACGCTGCCTCATATATTCCAGCAGCCGGTTGAGTTTAAACGGCAAAAAATGTCCTCACCATTTGACGGGTGAATTGAATTTTCTATCCAAAAATAGCCACAGAACGATAAGTAGCGGTCGCTGGGGTGCAGCGAAGCACCAGAGACCGGGATCGCTCTGCACGCTTCCTGATGTTGGCTAGAGATTTACAAAAATAGACCCGGACCGGGCGGGACTGCAGCAACTCCGGCGATAACAAGTTATTATGCCCTTTATCAGCAGGTCAATAACAGGACCTCGTTAGGTCTTCTTCCTTCGTCTCGGTCGGGCAGTGATACATTCTCCCCGGCAGCGGAAAGAATCGTTTACGGTCCTTTCGCGACAGACGGGTGGAGCTTTCGCCGGAACCGCGGCGGTGTTCTGTCTGCCATTCCGGTTCTCATTATCCTTCGCCGATTCGGTCGGTCCTTTTTATGTTCCCCCCCTGCCGAACGGGGCCGTTGCGGTAAGGGGTAAGAAGTGACACCAGAATAGAGAAAAAAACTACTGAGAAAAGACGACGAGGCATTCGTTAGGCGTTGATAGTTCATAAATTTAATTAAATCAACCCGCCGCACAGGAGCTTCCCGGGTGATGTTTCCGCATTTTCCGCCGCACACACCGGACGGATAAGAGGGTTCGGCTCATTTCCTTAACTAAGCCAGTCAAACAATCCCACCCCTAAGACAAAGCACCGACGAAAAGCCGGTGAAATGGCTAACCCCGGGAGCCACGGGACAGTGTAAAAGGCGAATGTCATTGCCATTTGGTAGATTAGTAGCATTGGTTCGTATTGATTTGCCCAAGGATCAATACAGGTAGGGAAGAAACAAATGGCCTGAAAGGTGCTGAACGAAATGATTCGTCGTGCAAAGGAACAACTATGGAAACGCATAAGATATCGAAGCTACTAGCCATTAATAATAATCTTTACACCAACCAGAGATCAGCGCCCAACAAAATATTTACCAGCAATAGTGCAATAGGCACTGGTTATTTATGTAACGAGTCAATAAAAGTAAATGTTCTTGTTATGATACTCGGTTACCCATAATTGACAAAAGTATCTCATTTTGATTTATGTGAAAGTGTTATCGATTTGGTGCTCTTTCAATTTAACACCACAAATGCCTTTAATTATCGGTAAAGTAGGTTTTAATGTTCACCAAATTTTACTGCCAATTTTTTTCCCCCTCCCAAACCACGCTTGTCGCCCTTTTGTGCTACTCATCATTCCAAAATTAAAATTTTAATGACCACGTCCTAGAGCAATGTTTATCTTTAAATTTTATATCGTCGTTGCAGAAAAGCACGGGGCAAATTAATCTACCATGTTTTTCTAGCTGTTGCTTCTTCTTCTTCAAAGCGCACGATGACTGCCAATCAGATCCAGGTTCCCTTACGATCCCGTCGTACTGCGATGATCGACGTCCAATGGCATAATCGGGCCGCGTCAGGGGATAGGATGCCGGGCCAGCGGCTAAAGATGTGGCAGCAAAATTATAAATCTATTTTCAAACGAACCTAAGCCAACGCCGCAGCCCGCCCGCGTGGAAGGGACAATTTTTCCTTCGATTTTTCGACGAAGAAAGCGTTAGGAAAATGGGACGTTTCCCGCCATCCCGGCCTCCCGCCGTTTGTGTGCGGCGTTTTTATTACACTTCTAATTTTATGCCCGTGGCGTGCCGGCTAACTGGTCGGTTTTTCTTTTGGGTGTGCTACGAGTTACGCCGTGACGTCACAGGCTACGTCCGTTCACAACCACAAGGTCAAGCCGAGCGAACCACCACCGCCACACGGTTCCCCGATCAAAAACGGTCGCGAACTCACCACCGTCGGAGTGACACTGTGGCGCCAGAAAGGGCAGAATACCGGCAGACGTCGGACGCACACACCTGCCAGGGATCTCGAACCTCAACACGCGATCGTGCCCGGTTGTCAGCTGTCATCTGGCCAATTTCTAGCAGTATCGGCCCGCTTCCGATCGTGCGCTACGATCCGTGATCAAACTGGCTTCGAGGGAGTGTGTGTGTGATGGGTGATTAAATCATGACAAACCGCTTCCGTCAGCGCAGCGACGCGCAAGATATTTTACGAAAAAATTTCACCATTAATTTACATCTCAAAACAACCGGATAACGATTGGCCATTTCCGATTGTTGGTGGTCTACCAACACCAGCAGCACCTCCACGCTCAATTGTCGGCCGCAACGAAGCCCGAAGGCGTCCACGCCGTAATCGCTTGTGAAATGTTGACAAATTCTGACGAGCTTAGACGAATACCAGCTCAGACACGACGCCCCACGCCACGGTATGGCTGTGCCATTTTTTCACAAGTGAATGAAAAACCACCACGAAACGAAAAGTAGAAACCATCACTCACTGACTACACTAGAATGAAACACTATGATGCTTATGGCGGAAAAATATGATCCACTGTTTCGTTACAACGCACGGGAAGGGGCCATATAGCAAGGGTAACTTTTTTTAAAACCTAGAACATCAACCACTCATATCCTTTTCGTTTGAAACTAAAAAAAAAACAAAAAAAACGAAATAACCCTCCTACTAATGTCACACACGGGTGTGCGATGAGTGAGTATAAAAGTTGCGCTCAAAAGTGTGCCTCTGTTAACGAAACGATATGTTAAACAAATGGGAAGATTTATTGGCCAACGAGGGGGGGGTTTATTTTTAAACTCGAGAAGAATGGAGACAGAATGGAACGGCGAAACCGAACGAAACGAGGGTGAGAAACACGAAGCAACATAAACATCATCATCGCGATCATCATCATCGTCATCAGCACCCTGGCAGTGCGCGATCCTGCAACAGCTTCAACTGACCATCGCGCACCATCTTAGTTCCCGTCGTCCAGAGCCGCCTGTCGTCTTCTTTCGGTTGAAAGGAACACAAAATTGCATGCGACAATGTTTGGTTTGGTTTTCGGACATGAGTAGACATAAGCGCAACGCAATCGCCAACACTCATTAGCAACAAAATAACAAGAGAAAAAAACCAGCTAAACGCGTCCGGTCAAGTCTTAACGGTTTTAAAATTGACTTTCTAACCGCCGCTACGGTGTGGTTCAGTTTTCGCAACGGGTTCGAAAGGTTATAACAATATTATTCCTTCCGACAAGCAAGTAGGTCCAACTAATGCACCAGTCGTGGGGCAGTTTCCAACTCGAAGCATAAGGCATGAAAAAGCACTCCGTTGTTCAGCCCTTTTTTCCCCGACAAATTTGGCAATCCGGTCAGAGAATTTTCCGATAAATTGGCGAGGCGAACAAACTGCTCGCTCGAAACCGCTTCATCAACCGCTCTCTGGCTTATCTCCAGCGTCGTCCATTCGATCATCTAATAGCGAAGGAGGAGAAATACGGATCGTAAGGATGCCGTCACACGTCGATGGCGGGTGGGAAGATAAATGTTGGACGCCATTGGACGCGCTTCGTCTTTCATCGGCTTTGACGTGGGGTGGACCGTTTTCCGCTGAGGGGGAAAAATTTAAATTAAAATTTGGAGGAAAAAACAACATCGAATCCACCCAGCAACGCTGATGAAACCAAGGCCGTTCCGCTAGAGTTGACGATGTGTTGCCGACATCGCGCGCGCTAACGACAACAGTCGACGACTTATGCGATTGCATCGCTTTCCTTCATAGTTTTCTCGTGCTTGTTTTTGTTACGTGTACGTAAAATTGGGTAACGTAAAAACACGTGGGAGAAGATTCGCTCGCCGCACTAATCGCGACACGTGGCCACAGGGATCGGCTCTCGTGGGCCTAAAAATATGTTAGATCTCCTCCAGCGTACACAACACGCCTGCCGTGAAATAAAAAGTGACCAACCTGCTCCCAAAACGTACACAAACACACACACTCCCACACAAACATACGTAGGAACAAGGTGCGAATTTTCCACCATCTGCTTCTCATTCAGCTGCGCTGCCGGGGTTGGCGTTCAGTTCCGTCAGTTTGGCGTAAACAACAATTGCCGTTTTCCCAACCGGGTCGGGTCCCAGTCCGGTCCGGTTCCGTTGCTTTTCCCGAATTTCACCACGTTCGGCACGTTCGACCTTCCACGTTTCCTTTGACACTCGTAGCCCTTCCGCTTTCCCGAGCCTTCTTAGAGGGGCCGAAAATGTTCCACTCGAAGCCAAGAAGTCAAACGGGTCCCGGGGAAAATGCATCGCCAACACGCTGCTTAAAATACAAAAGCCGCGATTGTTTTTATTTGCATCTTCGTGGATCGTGTTATTCTTCCAACGACCGTATAAGGTTAAATCAAATTAAATTGTTTTAATGTCGTCCGTCGCAGCACCAACCCGGCCATCGATCAATTACGCTAATTACTGAATTACTCTTGCGATTAGCAGGTAGCCATTTTTTTACACTTTAGGCACCCCACAATCAATTAATGGCCAGCGGTAAGTGTTTAAAATATCAATCATCCTACCAACCTCCCAAAAGACCAAAAGAACCCTTCCTCAATATGATTCTAGTGAAAGGCGGAAGGAAATAATTAAAATGGACTAGGCGCCTCCATCGGGCCCAACGCCTAGCCCATGCTTGCTTGTGGCGATTAGGAAAAAGGGGTAAACATTGTTTTAGAAAATAAACACAACAAAAATGTACCGAAAAAAAGGTGGCCAACCACCACGCCGACACTCAATATTTGTTCCGGTCCGTTTCACCAAGCGCCGGTCGGTCCGAAAAGTAAACTGCGTCAATGTTTACTGTAAAAAAATGCACACACATACACATGGTTTGGGTTTGGGCATTATTATTGTGTTTTATTCGATTCTATTTTGCTTGCAAATTAGTGAACGAGCGTGGCGTTCTGAGAGAAGTAAGCGACCAGATAAAAATCGAGGATGGCAGCAAACCAGCGAGAGAGAGGGAGAAGAACGAACGTTACTTTATGAGTATCGTTAAGGTGATAAAATAAATTAAAATTGCCGTTTTGCTACGCAGTCTGTTTACATTTGCAGCACAGAGGTTCAAGTTGCGAGAAGCAGCAGATGCAGCTGGGCGGGCTGAAAGCGTGATAAGAAAAGAGAGCGACTACTTGCGAGACTCGGATAGAAAAGATGCAATGGTACATTTTACGAGCTTGCAAGTCTGTTCGCCGTTCGTAGCATGAGTTTGGCTGCTTGCGATTGCAAATGCAAAGGCCGTTAACTTAGGAGCACATGTTCCGGAAACGCGTAAATCACACACCCTGCCATACATTGTGGCGGGCCAGTAAATACTTTCTAGTCCGCTTCACAGACGACTGGGAACGAATCGAACACGTGTTCTACTATTCTCGCAACTTATTTCACACGGCAAATTGCTTTATCATTGAGAATGGAAACAAATCATTTACATGTCTACTGTTTGACTCTCGCAGCAACAACACTTATTCTCAGTCATGGTTGGGGTCTGTGGTGAGGAAGCAAAAAGACAATCACATTAGGAAACATAATTCGCTGAGACAACATTATTGATGTTGATTCTTTCCTTTTGTTTACATGATGCCTTATTGTTTCATGGATACCAACAGATTTGTGGCGCGCAGAATCATCGTGGCAAGCAATTGGATTTAATTTTCATGGACATGTCAACACCGTCCGTGCATCAAACCTGCACGTTGATGACAGCGTCGAAATGCGAACGGATAAGGTTGTGCAGCTTTTTAGTCGTTACGTTCCAGCCGGCCACGTAATCCACCTTGGAGTAATGGATTTAGTTTCCGCCTAAAGCGTCAGTGTAGGACTACTTAACGGCGAATGCAGAGATATCGTTGTCCTTGCTATTGGCTGCCAACATCTAAAAAGAGATTAATCGCACAAATGATAGCTTTCTGACCCGTATGTTCCATAACAACGTTGCATTTAACGATAGCTCTGAGGTTTCTAGACGATTTGTCGACCAATTGAAATCAACCTACGGCGATTTGTCGATGCCTTACGCTATGTTACCCAGAATTCAGAGGTTATTGCTGCTGCCTCTTTGCCAAAATCATCAGCTGCTGCCGGTCCAGATTACATCCAAAGCATAGATTTGTCCTGCTGCATCAATGCGGTTGCTGCTCCTTTGACTTCAACCTTCAATAGATCCTGGAATAGATCCTGGATGCTTGGATTTTTGCTGTCTACAAGAAGGCTGACCGCACCATGATCTCTAGTTATCGTGGCATATCGATGTTATGTGCTTGTAGTAAACTATTCGAGTTGCTCATACATCGCCATCTTCTCCGTGAAGTCCGGGGATACATCGCTCAACGGTAGCATGGATTCTTGAGTCGACGCTCAATAGCGACCAACCTGGTGCAATTCACACACTTCTGCTTTCAACACCTCGAAAAGGGATTGCAATTAAGGCTGGAGATCTCCAGGGCCGCATTGTTGGACCCCGATTATTTATTTCGTTTATTAATGACTTTTCCTTAGCCTTAGATCATTGTTCCATGCGCTTATACGCCTACGACTCAAACCTGTATTTGCCTATTCGCAACCTAAACGGAATAGTCAGAAGAGTTTGAAAGTTTTTCACAGTTGTGGCATATCCACAAGGTTTCGTTAAATGTTCCCAAATGTTTTTGTTATCTCTTTTACGAAATTTAATTTTGACTACAAACTTTGCGATTATGACCTTTCTTGCTACGATATTGTCCGTGATCTTGACGTTTTATTTGGCTCTATGTTTAGCCTAAGCGTGCATGTGCATGCTTACCATACTTAAAGCGAACCAAATGCTAGGATTTTTATTGCGTGCGTGTAATGAATTCCGTGACCCTATGAGTCTTAAATTTTTGTATTGTAGTCTAGTATTACCTGTTACTGAAATTGCGCCTGTGGTTTGGTCTCTTGTGCATAGAAATAGAATCGATCGCTTGGAAGCTGTCCAACGTAGGTTTACTCGCGTAGCTATTATCCGTCTCTCTGGTGGAACGGCCTGAATATCCGACTCCATCCCTGCCTGACAATCCGACTCGGTCCCCCTTCTTCTTCTTCTTTTTCTTCTTGGCGTACCTGTTGGTCATGCCTGCCCGTTAAGGACTTACGAGACTTGTTTCCTTGTTGTACGTGGATAGTCAGTCCTCTCGTACAGGGGAGGGTCCGGTCTCGGTTGGGATTCGAACCCACGCCGTCGAGGTGGTGGGTCCCCCTACTTGTCTTAAACACGCTGGCACTCTGGAGGACGATTTCCCAGCATATATATTTTGAAAAACTATTAACGAGTCAAATTGATGCTCCGTCTCTCTTAATTGAAATCGGCTTCTATACACAAAGTAGAGCTCTCAAGACCAGATCTATGTTAAACGTTTCTTTTTATCGTAACCGTCGTAATTCGGCCAACCGTGTTTTACGTAATGTTCGCGTTTAATTTTGAAGTCTAGTTATAACCTTTATGTGGGCCATAAGGCCAGAAAAATTAATTAATTAATTGAAATTGAAATTATTATTCACGGCCCTGGACTAAAGCACTCAGTTGAAACCGTGCAACCTTGGGATGTTTTATCCACTTCTGGCCTCCTTATTCTTCATCGAGGAACAAGACGAGCAACGCCATTGCAGTCAACCACATACAAGAGATTAACAGGAGACAACAATTTTACCTTTATGACTGTAGTTGTCACGAGGTATCAAGATAAAAATACGAAATCTGTAAAAAATTCGCTTCAAATCATGCGAAATTTAAACTCTCTCCGAAAAGAGTTTCTGTTTACGTATAACGGTATTAAAGTTGATCGTTGATTCCCTCAGATGATTCATGATTGATAAAAAGAATAAGCAAATTATTCTATATCTATACATAGGAATTATATAGCAATTCTATATTTCCAAACAGTATCATACCGAAAGGAAGTTGTACACTTACTTCATAAGATTTTGATTATTTGATTTGTATTCAGATGGAAAGATAAAGAACGCCCAATTAGCCAATCGTTTGCAATTCTTTACAATAGCAGCTACATTTTTTCACCCTTTTTTGCAACTGGAATTCAAAGAAGAAGAAAAAGTGTTAATTTTTATCACAATATTAACTTTGTTTGATTGTTCCACAGTTATTGCTATTGTAAAACAACACATTTTACAATTCTTATTGTCCAGAAATTTTTATCAACTTAATTTTGAACCCCGTTACCAAAACTGGCCGTCTAAAATGCATCCACTTGGCTAGACTTTTTTTATTTGTCGGGATGGATCATTCCCGGCCGGTATTGCACAAATAAGCGGCCGCCTTTGCAACAAACGCCGCTTGACAGGTAGATGTAACACGGTTTAAATCTCCGTTTAAGTTTATCTCATGATGTGTTTTTCCTTTCTTTTTTTTCAAACCAAAAATATTAAACAAAACACAAAATGCTGCACCGTTTGTCACACAGTTTTTCTCCACTTCAGTACATCCGACTGGTGGCGCTGCACGAGACATTTCTAAAAAACACGAGGATCGAGTCGATTAGTGACGACATCGTGCTCCGAGCTGCCACCAAACGTTCAGAACCTCTCGGCGGAGGTGATATTGCGCAGAGCTGGTCGAGTTCTAGTACAAACGCAACGAGTGGCAGGTGCCAAGCCACGACGGCGCGGTGAGCGGAACGGGAAATTAGTACAATATTTATCACCTCGCGGACGGCGATAGACTATTTCTTGTGCGGCCACCGGCAACGCTTGTTCAGCAACACCTGGCGTGGCAAGGGAGAGGGGTCGGGGTGGTGTGCGAGGGACGATAAACGCACCAACCAGTCAGGCAACCGCCGTCGAACACTTGCCAAGTTTAATTGATTAAAACACACCTCTAGACGGGCACACGGAGGACTTGCTTGACGCAATTAGTGAATCAATTTCAACGCCAGTATCACCAGCAAACCCTCACCAGCATGCGTGTTGTTGTGTGTGTGTGTACTGCTGGGCAGGTTGAGCCTAAGTGTGCCTACAACCATACCGATCATGTTAGCAACTGCACTTTGTTGATTCTGAGTGAGTATTCGGACGCATGAATCACATCGCGTTACGGAACCGAATCCCAGAACCATCACGTCATCACGAGATCGTCGAACGCATACAAATGTCTCGAGTGCATTGCATGTTCCACCAGCGATGCCGTCAAATCAAATCGACGAGCTTCAACAAATTCAACCTTGAACCCCAGAGCATATGTCCCTCCGGTCCGTGAATTAGCAGCGATTTATTCGATCCCATCGAACGTCCGCTAATCTTCGCCCGACGTGCAGCTGCATACCTTATTGCTGTATCGGTTTAGACGGACGAACACCAACATAAAAAAGGGCCGGTGCAAGCCCGGTACCGGAGCGTGCAATTGCTACGGTTTTCCCTATATGCAACCCCAACACAGCAGTATGTCACCACGCGTGCTGATAATCGTTGAAAGGCAAGAAGAAAAACAAAAAAAGACAAATAAAAAGATAAAAAAAGCAACACCAGTCGCAAAACGACCCCGGGAAGCTTCGCAGCTCAATAAACATTTTTATCTTCAAGACGATGGCCGGGTCGGGTTCCGAAGAAAAGCCCCTTCTTTACTACCAAGCGGTACGTGATAAGCAAACAAAACACACAAGCAATCGTATCGGGAAGAAGGAATGGAGCTGCAGATTTCCCCTCCTCCCAACCCGCTGTGTCATTGTCACAACCGTCATCAGCTGCTGCTGGCCGGTATCGGACAGCCATTTAGACATTAAGACACACGGTTGGTTCCAGCGGGCGCCAAGAAAACTAGCAATTGCTAACCAATTGCGCGGTCGCGATCAAACATTCGATTTTTTCCGAATCTCGCCGGCAAATGGTTTTCACGAATCCGTGTAAATGCTGTACGGAAGAATCAAAGCACAACTGGTCGGCGAGTTCACAAGGACATCTGAAGGATACACAATCACACGCAGGGAACTGGCGGTTCGTTGCAATTAAAAACAAACATCTCTTGCACCGTTCGATACACCGATCACGGGTTAAACAGATATCGTAGGCTGGTGGTGGCTAGTCCTACAGAACCAGGCGGATAGATTCTATCACCTGGTTTGAGAGTTTGCGTCCACGATCTTCTGCCTGGGTTCCCGCTTTGGCACACGATCATCGGCTGACGACTGATCCGACCCTTTTTCGGGGATTGCGATCGCGCGTCTCGCACACTATCTGGCCAACCGAACGTACCGTAACAAATTCACGCAATCACACGCCACGCCGATTCCCCGCTAGATACCCTCCCAGATGCGCGTGTTTTTAGCTCCTGTGCTTTGCGCGAATTTGCGCCACGCGGTAGATTGCGCCGCTCGACAACGACGACGACAACGACAAACGCATCCGCGGACGACGGGCTGACGGTGCTGACTGACTGGTCGCAGCCACCGTGCCGAATGCCGATGTCACGCCGTTCGGCCGGCCTCTGGCGTGGTCGCGGGCGAGGGCTGACACGCGGCCACCGTGACTTTGAGGAGGCGTGCGGGAAACGGTGGAAAAATCCGCGCACGCTCTCTCACGCTCGCTGGTCTCTAGACTAGTACGCGATGAGTACCGTGCCATCGTACGTACGTGACCACATCATCAGGGAGAGAATGTGCCACGGAACAGCTCACAGTCGGATGAGATAATGGTGGGGAAAAAAGAAACCACAAAACAAATTCACGGCCAACTCGCGAAAATCGACTCGTTTATCCTACCGAACGTCGGGCCTCTCTGAGTGATATAACATATTGCCCGATGTAATTTAAAAATATCTGAGAGAACGTGAAACTTATCCATTCGCAGCGTGCTACTAATGCACTAAACATAAACACCCGGCAGCTCGATTTCCGGTCGTGAACATCCATCATACATTTGGCATCACCTGTAGGACGGCCTGATGGGGGGTACATCGCTTGAAATCCCCTTCGGGAGCAGCAGCCTACTATCTTATTTTTGCCTTATCTCACAATTTAAACTTTGCCAACCACATGCTCCACAGCATAATCTTATCGTTTCAGCTACTTTAGCTTGGTATGCGCAAATATGTGCTTAGGAGTATATTAGCGCAAAACTCTAATCTTTAGAAAGGTGTTTTTTATAACGCGAGGTTAACAATAAACTCCGACGAGACAGTGTGTATTTCGAATATTACCGATGAAACAGTAAAACTCCCCTTGTATAAATCAAACTCACCATAGCAATTTACAATTGGCGGGAAAATCTTACGAGAGTCTACTCTCTAGCCGAGTCTAAAAATTAGCCCGGTACAAAGATACTGGAGAGAAGAGAGTGGGATAAATTCGCCACTGATCCGTATAACCGTTCCCAGCACGTTTTCTGCAAAGACAACAAAAATATGAAGCATACGAAACCCGAACAACCGCATGGTCGCCGCACGCGGTCGGCAATCATTCATTCGTTTTGTTCGTTTTACGTTGTACGTTGCGATAGAGCACTTTCTTTACTCATTTTCGCACCAACACCGTGACTCACGGCGATGAGAGCGCTGAGATTTTCCTCCTCGCAACACTGCACACAGGAGACCAACGTCGTCGTGGGCGCCAGATGACGAGCGAACGGAGATGATCGGTTACCATGGTAACGTACCTATACCGTCAACAGCGCACAGATGGTTTTCCGTGCGTGCGTTCGCCAATAAGTAATAAGGTGCACGTCGCGTGTCACTCGCTGCACGGTTGCATCGTTGCATAAATCGTGTCACGAGACGAATTGGAATTGGTAATCCTCATAGCTCATTAAATCAATTACCCGCCAGATATGTTGCTGATCACTCTTTTGTGCCGCATTCGGGTTTGGTTGGTTCGGGTGAATGTCGGGTGAATGTAGGTTTTTAATTTCCCCTTGTCTACCGCCATAGGCCAGCATCAAAAAAGGGCCTCTTATGCAAGGGCATGTCGCGTCCAAGCCCTTTCGACCTTCAGCGACCTTCTCTTCGGCGCCAAGCTTCACATCCCTTCGCAAAGTCCTCTATTGGCTCAGGCCAGGTGAGGTCTGCAATGTGCTGCCGATGGATGCAAGGTAGGTTCACGTGCGTTACAGAACCAATGTCCAACGGCGTTCGCTGCCTCCTATGGTAGCTGGTGCTCGATAGCCCACCAACAGGCCGGCCCACGGCCTTTGGCGGCTCCATACATGGATCGCATTCGTACAACGCTCCGGTATGACTGATGTGAGTTTGAAAATTTGTTATCTTCTCCTCGCCCTCCTGGCGGTCCGCATCTTCGGATTGGAACCGATTAGATCTGCCAAGGCCGGGGGGTTTGATCTGACTCACGCATCGAATGTGCGTATTTTTGGAACCAGCCGATCCAGCCACTCGCAGGACGCAACGCAGTAACACACCTTGCCAGAATCAATATTTGCCATCGGGTTTCCGTAGCCTTCTTTTATGATACCATCATGCTCGAGGTAACGAACTGAGGAGTTTAATTAAGCTCGGGTTACACAATCGGTTTATTTTGGCATTAGCTCACTCGTCGGTTGTCGGGGGTCTTTCCAAGCCTACGTTTTAGGATTTCGTCAGCTGCAGACGAGCCTCCGTCGACCGGAATAAAAGGGCGGCTGATCACAATTCAATCCAAACTTACCTGCAATAAAAACAGAGGATAAATCGATAAAAATATAATTAAAAATTTGCAGAAACTATTTGAATTACACGAAACTAAGGAAATAACATTTTAAATATAACAATTAAATGCCAAACAATAAGAAATACAAAAAACTAAAAAAAACAAGAAATCCCTAACGAAAGAGAATTACGTGTTAATCTCTTCACGTGGAAATCTTCACATTAAGCCATTGCAAACGCCATGCATTTATAACTTCATATTTTCCTTCATATTGATCGAAAAACTTGCAAAACTTGCGAGACATTAGACATTCTGCTTAATAGTAAGGCTCACTATGAAAAATTATTTTCTACATTCCATTCCTTTCTTTACCACAAAACTTGTAGCAAGTTGTACGAGAGAAGGAAATATATCGCAATTTTTTGGAAAAAATTAATAGCAAGAACATTGAACATAAGTGTTGAAGTAATTGTCCTTGAAACCCCGACAGCAAACAACGAAAATGGTAAACTGTATTGAAAAATACTGTAAAATAAGTATTATCTCCTTCTTATTAATATGATTGATATTAATCTCTATATCTATAAAAATGAATGTTTGTATGTTCGTGATGCTAAAACTCAAATACGGCTGGACCAATCTTGATGACGTCTTGGTATGATTTGTTCCTTTTTACCCAAGGAAGGTTTAGAAAAAAATAAAATTTGAAAATTCCCAAGGAAAAGCCGGAAAATGGGAAAATTCGGTAAAACCGGCTTTTTTTATATAAAAAAAAATAATTTACCTCCTCTAACGAAAACGGTTGGAATTACCCCAACGAAGTCTTCCGATGATTTGTTTCTTTTGGCCCAATAAAATATATAGTATACTCTTAGGAAAAGCTAGAAACCCAGAAAACTCGATAAATGATTTTTTCCATAAAAAAATTTAAACTTGAGTGAGTGAGTGTTTGTTTGTTTTTAATGCTAAAACTCAAAATCGGCTGAGCCAATTTTGTTCGTTCGTAATCAAATTATTTGTTCGTTTTTATTCATGGAAAATTTAAAGAAAAGACAGCTTTAATATTGTCTAAGGAAAAGCCGTAAAATGGAAAGATTTGTGAAAATTGCATTTTCCATTCAATCAAATCAAATATACGATGTATAATTTAAACTAAGAAACCGCTTGGCCAATCTTAAAGAAGTTCTGGGATTTTTCCTTCTTACCCATACCGATTAAAATTGTGACAAATCATGAGTCCGAATTCACGGATCATCGAATAATTTCATCTCGGTTAATCAACAAGCGATCGCCTAGATCACGTATATTTGGTTCTGATAAGCGTTGAATGTATTTTGTTGAGTAGCAGAAAGAGTTTTCTTGCTAAACACATATGAATTTTGAGTATTTAAGTTCAGGGAAATCTATCAAACAAGTTTGCAAGTACGTCGCCTGATGCGATATGGCGGTTTTTGGCATTTAAGGAGAGGACTAAAATGTCTATACTTAATAGAAACATTATTTCGATGAAGCCATAAAAAGTCCCGTTGATTGTGAGATACGTATAAAAATGACATCGCCGAAGATATTTCACATCGCTTTTGAAAAGGAAATTTTGAACAAAAAAATGGAAAAACTGGAATTTTAAAACATTCTTTGGATTTGTTATTGTTATGTGCCGACATCTTCATGAACCGAATCTATGAGGCTTCCCTTGAGTTTCAATAATTTATTATTCCAATATTAGCGTATTGTTAATATGGGACGAGGCGAAGTTCGTTGGGTCGGCTTGTATGATATAAAATTTATTATATCTAAACACATTTTTGTATTTTGAATTAGAAACAAATTTATCTTTTCTTTAACTTGCCAAAGTCTGCTCCATTATCAATTCAAAAAGAAGTGTTCTGCTCCATTATCAATTTTTCCTATAATTGCTAATGACATCTGCAAA
The DNA here is from genome assembly GCF_943734705.1 of Anopheles coustani. Taxonomy (NCBI): domain Eukaryota; kingdom Metazoa; phylum Arthropoda; class Insecta; order Diptera; family Culicidae; genus Anopheles; species Anopheles coustani. The sequence continues at coordinate 55,264,038 of NC_071289.1, forward strand.
AAAGTGTACTTAAAAATCTTCGTTGTGATAATAATTTGAGAATTTTATTGTCGTTTTATTAATTTTTGGTAGAAGAACAGCGGATACAGAAACGAATTATGAATTTCTGGCATTACTCTTGAGTAGACTGCAAGAAATGTATGTTGTTCACTTAAGGGGTGTAGTTTTTCTTGCATTATCTGAAACGTGCGAGCAATGAAAAAATACACGTTTATCCACTTATCAGCAAAAGTTGGTATGACTATTGATTTTGGATAAAGGATTAAACAATATGTTCAAATACATTTTGTTTTGTACATCTCTTCAGAAAGGATACTCGTAAGGTGCTAAAAATATTTAAAACAATAGTTTAAATATTACTTGGAGATGCTAATCTAGCGATATATTTGCCAAACCGGTCCAATGAACCGGTGCGATGAGCATCAACAAATTGGTTAACAAGCAGTACAAGAAATGATCCATCCAAAAACGCTTACTGGAGCATAAACAAAACCGTCGGATATAATTATTCCAAGCGTATCCTATCAAATTATTTCGATCGAGTGCTAATGGGAAATGAATTCGATTAAAACGGAAAAAAAAGATTCCACAGCCCGTTTGGAGGAAACCCTACGACTATATTTCGACTGTTTCTAGGGCCACACCCTCCATGTGTTTGCGTGTGTGAGCCCGGAAAAACTTTCGCTTCTCGATTAATCGCTCGGCTAAATTTCTTTCCCGGGGGAACCCCCATCCCTTTGGGGATGGTCTTAGTAAATTAGTTTTAATTTGTAACCATGCTTTATAGCAAGCGTAGGGTGTGTGTGTATGTGTGTTTGACTAGATGAGGCTTTCAACATGGCATAGGTTGACATTTACAGAATGGCGGATGTGTTTGATGGGCACGTTTACCTACGTACGGCCAATGATCCATGGCCGTGGAAGGATGACGTGCTACAGTGTGTGGGTTCATTTCACCGTGCATTGGATCGCTAAAGGAGTGTTTGTTTCAGCGGACCATTGTACATTTTTCCTATGATTTTTTCCCTATTCCTCCTTAGGAAGATCATGATCGTTTTTTAACCTGTAAAAAGCGGTACAAGAGAACCTCGTAGCGAAAATCAACTTTCAATCGATGTACACCTCCAGGGACGTTATTTCAAATAAGGATATTAACGATCCCCTTTGCTAAGGGTGAGGCCGTCGAATGATGATGACACTAAGGAACGAGAAAAAAAGGCTCAGGAAAGCTCATCAAACCTAATATCCTTCTCGCTGGCAAACAAGGCGGCACAAATGATGGAACACCATAACGCTAATGGATGAGTTTGATGGGTGTACCGTCACTTGCTCCCCCGGCCCCTCCGGTTTTCCCTTTTCCTGTTCTTCAACTCCCATCATAAACTTCCTTCTCCTTCTCCAAGCGGATATATGTCAACCTTTCCTTCCTACTGACAAGCGATTATACGACGCTTGGCAAAAAAAAGTTGGTTGACGATTTCTTAATCTTTCACCGAGATTTTTGCATTACTGCCCCGATTCGCTTATGTCCTGTATCCTTCGGGATCCTTGAATTGTCCCTCCTTTTTTTCTTAAACCCCGCCGTAAACGTAATCGTTAGAACAGTTACTTCTTTTTATCGGGTCTTTGTTCCGCTCATAAATTTTACGAGCTTTGCACAGTCAAACCAATGTCGGCCCTCCTTATGCTGCTATCCCTCCATTTGTGCTTGTGTGTGGGAAATGCTTTTGTGCGAAAAGTTGTGATTTGGGGAAATCACGCCAACGCCAACGAGTTGCGTTCGTTGCGGACTATGTTTGAACGCCAACATTTCCTCGTTCCGGTGGTACGTCTCCAAAAGGCACCGGTGGAGCGAGGGGTGGAAACACTAAAAATATCTCTCGATTGTTCCTTTTACTTTTTCGCCAATTTGTGGAACATTTTCTCACCCTTTTGCGACGCCGGCAAGTTCGGGCTTGCCCTTAGGCTGACGACATTGTGATCGCATCATTGCCGAGGACTCTATCAGCAACGCGTTCGGGGTGCCATTTGCACCCAGTTTTACATCGCAAAAGCGGGCAAAAAGAAAACCACTCGTATGCTACCACTTCCAGAAAAGCGGCGAGGTAAGCCGAGGGCACGGTTATATCCTGTGTCCTCGGGAAAGTTTACGACAAGCGCTCCTGGACGGGTCGGGATAGCTAGATGACGACGGGGTAACGAAACCGACCTAAAAGGGGGTAAATGCATCAAGGAGTTTTATAGTTACCCTCCAGGGACCATCCGGGAAAGTCCCAGTCGATGCTTCGCTATCCTCAGAGTGGGGAAAACTGAAAGGCCAGATGAATTTTGTTTGGTGCTGCATGGGGCGGTACCTTTCGGGTACACGTCAAACAATGACAAAATAGGGTGTTTAGACAAAGAAAAAATCCTGGTACACTCGGACTACGGTAACGGTTATGGTGGTTATGATTATCACGATGGCCGATCGTCGTTCGCAGGAACTGCTGACGACGATGCCATCTGGAACGTAAAATTTTCTTCGTACATTTGCTTTGACTGCAACCGGTACGAAGTGATACAATACGAATATGTTCTCTCCAATACTACTTTTGACGTCATTTGAATTACTGCAGCTATGTGAGGAAATAACAGTTATATTTTGTCTTATAATAATTGGTAGTAAAATAGGCAGATATGGTACGAATCTTAATTTAATAGCAATTTTCAATGACAATACAGAAAAAGTGCTATGTTAAAGTGAGAGCGAATCTTAAAATACAATATTTAAGAACGTAAATAGTGAGAATACTTTTGTCATCCGAAAATATTCCAACATCTCGAAAATAACATCTTACATTGAAAAGATCTCTTTTTATCCAGACTCTAGAAAAGACACTTTTTATCATTTGACATTTGAGGAGATGGTGTAAATATTAAAAATGGTGTAAATATTAAGTCAATTGAAATATTAAAAAACAAAGTTAACCCTAAAGAAGGTTATTATGTTATTTGGAATAATATCAAGACTAGCAAAGTTCAACAGGAGCATTTCTTTTCTCAAAATGACTTTGTTTTCAAGACGTAAAAACAGACGTAAAAAACAGCATTTTGCTCTTTGATCACAAATGTTTGTGATCGCAATATATTTCTACTTTTTGAATTTGCTTTGTCCTAAAATATTTCATCTAAGTGAGACTCTTTCACTGTTAATTGAGAACATTCAAAATATCTCCCCATGGTTCATTATTATTTTAAATATTTATCAATGATGAAGAACATCTAATAATAGTCATAATCACAGAGGAATCAATCAAAAGATTTTCATCAAAAATTCAATTTTGTTTTTATTTTCTGTAGAGCACCCTGTATTTCGATACAAGATTGTTTTGTCCACTGTCGTTGGGATGAAGAATCTTATAATGTTCGTGTTGTTTATTTCCTTCATAATGAAGCTAGGAGTATATTAATCCCGAGCTAGAATAATATTAATGACCGAAAACAAAGACCTGTGCTGTTACTTTAATCACCTAAAACTAGTGGGGAAATATGCGTCATTACCATCCAACGTGAGTGAAGCTAAAGAAATTTTTTTTACTGTTAATTACAATGGCGACCTTTGGAACAAATTCATTGGTTTTTTGTTCTTAGTGTGATTACATTCAGTGTTTTAGTTTTTGTTCCTTTTAGTTTCGTTTCTTTTTATTTATGCGAAAAATGGTCCCAAAGTCAACTTTCGTTGTCGGTTACATTTTTAGTTATGCTACTTGCATTTGTATGATTTTCTTAACATAAACGAGATCACAATGGATTGGTTGTTTGTGAATGAGAAGCTTCTGCATAGCATCGATTGAAGAAATCCTTCACCTCCCGAACGATGGCGGATCTTACTTGCTTAGTCTGCGTGCGCTCGTAACCGACACCGGCGACTCTGGCGGGGACTGAAGGTGCTCCATCTCTGGCGGAGGCACGCGATGTTTACGCCGAATCGCCAAATTCCGCTCGCGGGACGGAAACCTCGGCGTCTTCCGAATCAGCACCGGTTGCACCTCGACGGTCCCGGTGACGTCACCGTTGGCATCCATCCGGGAGGTTTCCGGGGCAGCTGCTGCCTGTCCAGAGACCGCATCCGAGAGACGCGACCGTAGGCTTTGCAAGAAGCCGCTTCCACGTACAAAGTCGGCCGGTTTGGGATCGCTCGGTAAACGCATGGTGTAACAAACGCAGGGAATACGACACTGCGGGCGCACGGTCTGGGGCCGTCGTCAAATTTCTTCAGACACAAAAACGGCTACAGCGCAGAGTTTGTGTGAGTGTAAGCGGCCGCGGGGCGATAACAAACCGATGGCGGTGTAGGTGATGGACGTTTGCCAAGGCGAGTTTTGTTTTCCGACGCTGCTCGCTCCTCGATCGTTCCGGGTGTGGTGACGGTACACGAATGACACGGAATCGCGATAGACGCTCAACAATCGATGCTGTTTTCAAGGCACGTTTTGGTGCGCCCCGTTTTTGTGTTTGCCTGCACCGACACCAGAAACACACACGCACACATGTACCGATAATCTCCAGGGGCACGTTACGACCGGTGCACACCCGCGCTTGCACTGAGGACAACGTGTTTCCTTCTACCTACGAGCTAGGCCAGACAGCGGTAGTACTGTTGTTACTGAACAGGCACATGGTCATTGGCAAGTGGAGTTCTATAATTTGTACCTCATTTTGACCAAGCATATTTACACACACTTCTAGAACATGGGCAACAGCACAAAGAAATGCAAAGTGAAGGCACCATCAAAAGGGGCCAAATATTTGGCACGTGAACCACGGTGTGCTGGGAAAACATGTTGCCAACAGCAACAAAGCGGGTAGGCAAGAATTTAAAAAAAATTACACATGCACGGGTGAATGCACTACCCTCTACGAAGCCCAATACGCGTGTAAAGTCGCGGCGATCGTCTCGATGGCGTCGTTCGTCGTAGTTAAGCCGTTGCGACTCGATTTATGTAATCGAGATTTCAAGCACACACACAAACACAACCACACTTACGGGTACTTTGGCTACGCGGGGATGATGAAGATCAAAACCTCGTACTCTCAGTGTGCCATAAGGCGAAATAGTTCCTCTCCGAGACTCGTTGCGATCGGACGCACTTTTTTACAGAGCAGAGTGTTAAAAAACGTGCAAGAGCAAGCCACATCATGGCTGCTTCGAGAAGCACCCTGCGGGTGGATTTCTCGAAGCTCCCCAAAAGGCCGTCCTTGATGGAGGCCACAACCCTCGCCATGACCAAGCTGGGTCTAAGCAGCTCTTCTATCCTATCAATCCGGACGAAGCCGGCATCCCACTTCCTTCACATCCGAGTGAAGGACCAGAGCCTTGCTCTAAGAACCGTCGAGGAGAACGACGGCAAGCATTCTCTCGAATGCGACGGGAAGAAATTCCCGATTCCGATCGCAATGGTCGACAATTCCGTGGTCATCAAAATCCACGACCTGTCCGAGGACATCACGGACAGATGCATTACGGATTTCTTTGCTCGCTACGGAGAAGTCCGGTCAATCCGAGCCGGAGTATGGGCGAAGCCATACCCGTGTGCCGGAATCCCTGACGGATACCGCTACGTCACAGCGGTCTTGTCTAAGCCGGTGCCGTCATACGTCTCGATTGGAGGGGAAGAGACGCTGATAACATACCGGGGACAGCAGCAAACGTGTCGAACATGCCGTCTTGCTGCACACCATGGGATGACCTGCACCCAAGGCAGGAAACTGGTGGCTCAGAAGACGAGCGTCAACGAGAGGCTGTCGTACGCCTCAGCGGTGCAGAATGGCACCGAAAACCCTGCTCCAGCAACAGTCCCCCGGGCGAGCACACAAACCGTCCGTGCACCGACCGACCCGGTGAGCACACCGACCGTTCCGGCAAACACAATGCTCATCCCATCGAGCACACCGATCATCCCGGCGCCCGCATCGACCGTCCCGGAGAGCGCACCGGCCGTCCGCGCACCGACAGTCCCGACGAGCACATCGACCGTCGCGGCGAGCACATCGACCGTCGCGGCGAGCGCACCGGCCGGTGCTTCGAGCCTGACAATAGGCGCACCAGCAACGATCATCCCGATGCAGGCCACTAGCGTTGCGGCTAGTACACGGACCGTCCCGGCAGTAGCATCTTTCATCCGGGCAAGTGCGTTGACCGTACCGGCAGCATCGACCAGCACCAAGATGGACAACGCCGGACTTCAGGTGGACGCCGATACCTCATCGACGTTCAAAGCCCCTCGTGTCCCTTCACCTTCCGCTACATCTTCATCCCTTTCCTGGCAAACAGTGGCAGGTAAGAGAAAGACGGACGAACAGACGGACAGCGACGTGTCGTGCAAGTCTGGGGAGGAACCGATCAAGCGTAAGCCAGGTCGTCCTCCCAAAAAGACCAATGCCACGGCAGCGAAACCGACTGGGGTAATGGAAGTGGACGCATAGTAGTTTGGTGGAAATGGATGAGTTGATGACATCAGTGACGATCGCATCGATAAACATCAATGCGATATCCAATTCCACCAAACTAGATGCACTACGAACTTTCATACGTACTCTTGACACAGACATAATCTTCCTACAAGAAGTTTCTGTCAAAGACTTAGTGCTCCCTGGGTACAATGTTGTAACAAACATTGACCACACAAGGAGAGGTACAGCGATCGCCTTGCGGGTGAACCTAAAATTTTCTCACGTCGAGCGTAGCTTGGACTCACGACTAATCTGCGTCCGGCTTGAGAATTCTTCCACGCTATGCAACATTTACGCTCCTTCGGGAAGTCAAAACAGAGCTGAGCGGGAACTCTTTTTCAACCGCTCGTTGGCGTACTACCTGCGGAATGCACCGGGACCGGTCATCCTTGCAGGGGACTTCAACTGCGTGCTGAAGTCCAAGGACGCGACGGGTATGGGGAATACGAGTCTCACTTTGCAAAACTTTGTTGACAGTATGCAGTTGTGTGACAGCTGGGAGGCTCTCAAAGGAAACTTTGTAGAGTTCTCTCACATCACACGTGGTTCGGGCTCTCGCATCGATCGCTGCTACGTCTCTAAGGACATGAAGGATCAACTGCGTGCAACAGACATGCACGTATTGTCTTTCTCGGACCATAAGGCGCTCACGGTGCGCATCTGCCTTCCAAACATACCTCGGTTACGGCAAAATGGATACTGGCAACTTCGGCCACATATCTTGACAGCCGAAAACTTGGAGGAGTTTAGATGTAAGTGGAACTATTGGACAAAACAGCGAAGGAGCTTTGGCTCCTGGATGGAATGGTGGATTCATTTCGCCAAACCAAAAATAAAATCGTTCTTCCGATGGAAAACGAATGAAAAATACTCCATGTTCCGCTTGCAGCATAACATTCTCTATGCGAAGTTAGAGTCCTCATACGGTCGGTATCTTTCCAATCCGATCGAGTTGGTCAATATCAACCGTATAAAAGGAGAAATGCTACTCCTTCAGAGGCGTTTCTCTGAGGACTTTACACGGATTAACGAAACAAGGGTGTGTGGGGAAAACCTCTCCACCTTTCAGCTTGAGAAACGAAGGCGGGAGCGCACCGTGATCACCAGACTTACGTGTGACAACAACGTTGTTTTGGACTCTCCTAAACAACTGACAGACTATATACATACGTACTACAGGGAGTTATACACCGACGAGACAACGAACGTTGACGATACTTTTGCCTGTCATCGTGTAATCCCCGAAGATTGCGAAATCAACAACGATTGCATGGATGAGATCACCTACGGTGATGTCCTTCATGCAATTGAAAAATCGAAACCTCGAAAGTCTCCTGGGCCGGATGGAATTCCGATTGAATTTTATCAGCGAACGTTTGAGATAATTTGGAGAGAAATCATATTGATTCTCAACGAGGCTCTCAACGGTCGTTTCCCGGCGGCCTTTGTCGATGGGGTCATAGTGCTTGCGAGGAAAAAGGGAGATGGGTGCAAACTATCTTCGTACCGTCCGATCTCTCTGCTTAACACTGACTACAAGCTGCTTTCCAGAATTCTGAAGCTGCGGCTCGAGAAGATTATTGCTAGGTGGCAAATCATTTCACCGTCGCAGAAGTGTAGCAATAAACCCTGCAATATCTTCCAGGCTGTACTCTCTGTTAAGGAGAGAATATTCGAACTTAAACGGAAGAAGAAGTGTGCAAAACTCGTCTCTTTTGATCTCTCGCAGGCGTTTGACCGTGTTGACAGGGGCTTCCTGTTTGGAACGATGGATTCATTAGGGTTTAATCCCGCACTAGTGCGGCTTTTGAGGAAAATTGGTGAGCAATCTTCGTCCCGTGTCATTGTAAATGGATCCCTATCACCTGCCTTTCCCATCCAACGTTCCGTGCGACAAGGAGATCCCTTGTCAATGCACCTGTTCATCCTCTACCTTCACCCCCTCATCAAGAGACTCGAAGATATATGCTGCGATCAGGACGACCTGATCAACGCGTATGCTGACGACGTCTCCGTGGTGAGTACTTCCCCTTCCACAATCGAGCGGGTGAGAGCAGCAATTGAGGCCTTTGGAGTCACTTCTGGAGCGAGGTTAAACGTCCTTAAAACCACGGCTCTGGACATCGGAATGGTGACAACCGAGAACAGAATCAGCCTGCCATGGCTGCACACCGTAGAACGGCTCCGTTTACTTGGAATTCTGTTCTCTAACAGTATCCGGGAAACAGCGGGCCACAATTGGGATACTGTTATCAATCACTTTCGTCAGTTGGTATGGCTGCACAGGGTGAGAGATCTAAACCTGCTGCAAAAGGTAACGCTGCTCAACTCATTCTTGCTCCCTAAGCTATGGTTTGTTGCGTCAGTCTGTGGCCCTCGCGCAATGGACATAGCCAAGGTGACAAGTTTGATCGGATCTCTCCTATGGAACGGATCTGGGGGTATACGTGTCTCGCTCCAGCAGCTGGCCCTGCCACGAGACCGTGGGGGCTTAAACCTCCACATCCCAGCCGTGATGACAGCAGCCCTACTTACAAACCGCTATGTTGTAGAACATCAAAGCCTCCCATTTGGAGCCCAACACATCTTGTGTGCGGGAAACCCCCCAGATATTTCACCGATACCATCTACGTATCCGTGCCTTCGCAGTGTTATCCAGCAACTGGCGTACACTCCATCGGCGGTAAAAAAACAGCTATCCACCAAGGCCCTCCGCAGGTTGCAAGTGAACAGACTACCCCCAGCCAAGATTCAGTCCCATCCGAAGGCAACCTGGAAAAAGGTGTGGAACAACATACACCGAAGCAAACTAACAGCGGAGCAAAGATCCACCTTATATTTGCTCGCGAATGGCAAGATCCCGCACGGAGAGCTGCTTATGCGTATGGGACGCACGTCTTCGGCTTCCTGCATGTTCTGTGTTGAGTGTGACACCCTGGAACACATGTTCACCTCCTGCACTCGCGTTATTGCCGCCTGGGACCTGCTGCAGCAGTGCATCAGGAATGAAGCTCCAGGGTGTCAGTCGTCCTTCGAGTGTCTCCGATTCCCAGTGCTTGGGAAGATAAGCATTGCGCAGCGGAAGGTTGTCCTTCGTTTGTTTGCAAACTACATCATCCACATCATTGGAAACAATGATGCTGCGATCGATGTAAATGTCCTTAAGTGTGCACTGTATTTGTGATTATAGAGTATAAGAAAATTTTGTTTGTACACCTTATCTATTTATAAAATAAATAGTTTATGTTTTATAAAAAAAAGGGCACGGTTATATCCTGTGTCCTCGGGAAAGTTTACGACAAGCGCTCCTGGACGGGTCGGGATAGCTAGATGACGACGGGGTAACGAAACCGACCTAAAAGGGGGTAAATGCATCAAGGAGTTTTATAGTTACCCTCCAGGGACCATCCGGGAAAGTCCCAGTCGATGCTTCGCTATCCTCAGAGTGGGGAAAACTGAAAGGCCAGATGAATTTTGTTTGGTGCTGCATGGGGCGGTACCTTTCGGGTACACGTCAAACAATGACAAAATAGGGTGTTTAGACAAAGAAAAAATCCTGGTACACTCGGACTACGGTAACGGTTATGGTGGTTATGATTATCACGATGGCCGATCGTCGTTCGCAGGAACTGCTGACGACGATGCCATCTGGAACGTAAAATTTTCTTCGTACATTTGCTTTGACTGCAACCGGTACGAAGTGATACAATACGAATATGTTCTCTCCAATACTACTTTTGACGTCATTTGAATTACTGCAGCTATGTGAGGAAATAACAGTTATATTTTGTCTTATAATAATTGGTAGTAAAATAGGCAGATATGGTACGAATCTTAATTTAATAGCAATTTTCAATGACAATACAGAAAAAGTGCTATGTTAAAGTGAGAGCGAATCTTAAAATACAATATTTAAGAACGTAAATAGTGAGAATACTTTTGTCATCCGAAAATATTCCAACATCTCGAAAATAACATCTTACATTGAAAAGATCTCTTTTTATCCAGACTCTAGAAAAGACACTTTTTATCATTTGACATTTGAGGAGATGGTGTAAATATTAAAAATGGTGTAAATATTAAGTCAATTGAAATATTAAAAAACAAAGTTAACCCTAAAGAAGGTTATTATGTTATTTGGAATAATATCAAGACTAGCAAAGTTCAACAGGAGCATTTCTTTTCTCAAAATGACTTTGTTTTCAAGACGTAAAAACAGACGTAAAAAACAGCATTTTGCTCTTTGATCACAAATGTTTGTGATCGCAATATATTTCTACTTTTTGAATTTGCTTTGTCCTAAAATATTTCATCTAAGTGAGACTCTTTCACTGTTAATTGAGAACATTCAAAATATCTCCCCATGGTTCATTATTATTTTAAATATTTATCAATGATGAAGAACATCTAATAATAGTCATAATCACAGAGGAATCAATCAAAAGATTTTCATCAAAAATTCAATTTTGTTTTTATTTTCTGTAGAGCACCCTGTATTTCGATACAAGATTGTTTTGTCCACTGTCGTTGGGATGAAGAATCTTATAATGTTCGTGTTGTTTATTTCCTTCATAATGAAGCTAGGAGTATATTAATCCCGAGCTAGAATAATATTAATGACCGAAAACAAAGACCTGTGCTGTTACTTTAATCACCTAAAACTAGTGGGGAAATATGCGTCATTACCATCCAACGTGAGTGAAGCTAAAGAAATTTTTTTTACTGTTAATTACAATGGCGACCTTTGGAACAAATTCATTGGTTTTTTGTTCTTAGTGTGATTACATTCAGTGTTTTAGTTTTTGTTCCTTTTAGTTTCGTTTCTTTTTATTTATGCGAAAAATGGTCCCAAAGTCAACTTTCGTTGTCGGTTACATTTTTAGTTATGCTACTTGCATTTGTATGATTTTCTTAACATAAACGAGATCACAATGGATTGGTTGTTTGTGAATGAGAAGCTTCTGCATAGCATCGATTGAAGAAATCCTTCACCTCCCGAACGATGGCGGATCTTACTTGCTTAGTCTGCGTGCGCTCGTAACCGACACCGGCGACTCTGGCGGGGACTGAAGGTGCTCCATCTCTGGCGGAGGCACGCGATGTTTACGCCGAATCGCCAAATTCCGCTCGCGGGACGGAAACCTCGGCGTCTTCCGAATCAGCACCGGTTGCACCTCGACGGTCCCGGTGACGTCACCGTTGGCATCCATCCGGGAGGTTTCCGGGGCAGCTGCTGCCTGTCCAGAGACCGCATCCGAGAGACGCGACCGTAGGCTTTGCAAGAAGCCGCTTCCACGTACAAAGTCGGCCGGTTTGGGATCGCTCGGTAAACGCATGGTGTAACAAACGCAGGGAATACGACACTGCGGGCGCACGGTCTGGGGCCGTCGTCAAATTTCTTCAGACACAAAAACGGCTACAGCGCAGAGTTTGTGTGAGTGTAAGCGGCCGCGGGGCGATAACAAACCGATGGCGGTGTAGGTGATGGACGTTTGCCAAGGCGAGTTTTGTTTTCCGACGCTGCTCGCTCCTCGATCGTTCCGGGTGTGGTGACGGTACACGAATGACACGGAATCGCGATAGACGCTCAACAATCGATGCTGTTTTCAAGGCACGTTTTGGTGCGCCCCGTTTTTGTGTTTGCCTGCACCGACACCAGAAACACACACGCACACATGTACCGATAATCTCCAGGGGCACGTTACGACCGGTGCACACCCGCGCTTGCACTGAGGACAACGTGTTTCCTTCTACCTACGAGCTAGGCCAGACAGCGGTAGTACTGTTGTTACTGAACAGGCACATGGTCATTGGCAAGTGGAGTTCTATAATTTGTACCTCATTTTGACCAAGCATATTTACACACACTTCTAGAACATGGGCAACAGCACAAAGAAATGCAAAGTGAAGGCACCATCAAAAGGGGCCAAATATTTGGCACGTGAACCACGGTGTGCTGGGAAAACATGTTGCCAACAGCAACAAAGCGGGTAGGCAAGAATTTAAAAAAAATTACACATGCACGGGTGAATGCACTACCCTCTACGAAGCCCAATACGCGTGTAAAGTCGCGGCGATCGTCTCGATGGCGTCGTTCGTCGTAGTTAAGCCGTTGCGACTCGATTTATGTAATCGAGATTTCAAGCACACACACAAACACAACCACACTTACGGGTACTTTGGCTACGCGGGGATGATGAAGATCAAAACCTCGTACTCTCAGTGTGCCATAAGGCGAAACGACACGGAAAGATGAAAACAACACAAAACGATACGAAGCAGCAGGAGAATCGGAGCATGCCTCCGAGATACGATGATCTTTTCCGTACGTCGATCATACAATCTTGTCAACCGACGTTACACTGCGATCGTAACAAACATTTCTCAACGATACCGAATGTGATCATTTCCGTCATTCCAAACGAACCACCACTGGTTCTCACTGGATTGTTTGAAGTTAAATCTATAATGAAGAAGAATCTTTATATTGTTCAGATATGTTTCATCTGTGCAACGTCGCTCGATCGCGACATTTCTACGAACGTACCGAACGAACCGACAGGCGGACGACTACTATTATTATTTTGCGACTAAATAATACCGGTGCGCTAACGATCGCTGGCGTCTGTGGTGGGCTTCACAGAAAGTGGTGGAACGTATTGCAAACGTGCCCAGAAAATTACGCGTCTGCACACTGAACCCGTTGAATTGAATTTATGATCCGAGAAAAGTTTGTAAAAATGGATAAAATGTGAAACCAACAGTTTTGCAAGCGATTTCGATCACCATACACAGGTAACTTTATTTCATGATGTTTGAAAAACGTTAGTGTGCGACATTAATGGTTGTAATAAATTTAATTGAATAAAAAAACGAAACCCACAAAATATGGAATGACCTCTCTTTGATTTTACGAATTGAATATTTTTGTTAAGATGTTTTTTTCAAATTTAATTCTAAAACAAGCTTACTGTGCCAAACGACGAATGAAAGAGGGAACAGGAAGCCTTGTCATGCACACGAATCCAAAGCAAACCAACGACGTTGGAAGTGCTGCACGATGGAGTCGGAAGCCGATTTAGAAAAGTGTAACCAAGATAGGAGGGTAATTGGACGTCGATGCTGTTGCAAACAAATTTCGGCAAGGTCTTTTAAAACTCGAAATTGAATTTGAATTAATTTTATTAATAAATCAATACTGTTAGACGAAATATTTATTGCATCTGATAGAAGCATAAATTAAACATCTTTTTTTTATTTCAACGTAAGGCCAGTGAGGGTATTTTGACCCATGCATGTAATTTTTGCCCACTCGAAAGGAGATCGGGGGTGCCCATGGCGCAGCGGTAGCGCGAGGAAACACCACACCACAGGTGTGGGATCGAATCTCGAGTCTTGGCACCCTCCGGTATTACGAACGGCTGACCACCGATCTATAATATACCGTCTTTCGGTCACATAAACTCTCTTCGGAGATAGGCCTTGTCCCACTAGGGTATGTCGTGCCACATTAAAAGAAAAAAAAAGAAAGGAGATCAATTATTACACTGATTTCAAATAATGATGCGCCCCAAGTTTTTTATAGAGTTAATATCAATTTAGTCTATTTATATACCGAATTTGGGAGCGATTGCATAAATATTTTTCGAGAAAATCGTTAAAAACTACGAAGCTGTCGCTTTTTTTTATGTAGGCCAAAACTGGTACACAGGTGGGCCAAAATAGAAGCAAAGTGGGCCAAAATAGCGACAAAAAGTGTGTTCGAAAATTGATAATTTTTCAAAATTTAAAAAAAAAACACGTGAAAATTTTCGTCTACCCGTTTACAACGTGGCAAATGTATAGAAATTACCTGGCAGCTTACGAATGCTATGTACTGGTCACTTACTGTTACATAAGTTTTAGAAAAATATACAATTTTCCAATTTTATGTGTGCCTCAAGGGTGTGTTTTTACACAGGTTAATATGTATGGTATGCTACAGGTATGTCTAAAACCTACGTTATTTACCATGTTGGTATTATTTAATCCCCTATCCCAACGTCGGTACCATATTGGTTGCTGCTCCTCAACTACAAATAGTTCAACTGAGCTGGATGTATCGGAAGTTCTACGAGGACCAGCTGCAGTTACCGGAAAGAATTGCTCCACCATCACCCCCTCGATCGAGTTTCGCTGCCGTGCGAACCGTCGTTCGTCAAGGCCAGCATCAAGGAGAGTTTCCCGCCGAAGAAGAGCATCCAAGTGAAGAGCTACCAATTGTTGCAAATACCTGGCAAGATAAGCCGAATGTGATAAAGATAAAGATTCGTTATGAGTCCAAACATAAGGCGGACAAGCCAGTACGCCATAAACGAGGTGGCGTTAAATTTGACAAGTCCAATGGAAGTAGACCTGAATCACCACAAAAATATAGCTCATACCGCTGGCAAGAAAAATGATCTAGACCAAAAAATGCGGCGATTTAGAAGAACACTATCAGCGCGCATGTTTCGAGCAAAGAAGAAAGCTGCGAGAGATCAACTAAAGAAAGAGTGTATCGAAGCTGTCGAAAAGAATACTGGCTATAAAAAGCAGATAGCACAAAAACGCGTTTACATAGGAGTGTTACAGAAGCTGTTAGGGCTGCCGGCGAAAGACCTATCGGTTGAATGGGAAAAACAGCTACAGGAAAATTATGATTTGGAAGAAAACAAGGTTGATGAGAAAGCGATCGCGGATGGCAACGAAAATACCATTAAATAAATTATATCAATGTAATAAACCACAAAATGTAAATAAAGTATATAAAAAAACCTTAACACTATGTTTTAATCATATTTATAATGTTGACTATGCTACGCTAGGAAAAATTATATTTCGTTCAATATCTATATCAATTACCAAACATTACTTCAAAAATCAATAAAAAATGTTTACAGTCCGAGTTAGCTTTATTTACTTCAAAATTTAAAAGACCGCAATTTGCAATAGAGACGACCGACCAAGGAGGTCAAAGTCTCTGAAATAAAAAAAAAATTAGATTTGCAATGACCATCATTTGCTAAATTACGTTTATTATTACTTACCTCCTACATCACCTGAATCTTTACTCGGCTCAAGGATAATACAAACGATTTCAACGATGGAGCAAGATGTGCAACTGTTTGATTTTTATTTTATGATAAAATGTAAATTACCAATCTTCTTCTCTGAAGCCATTCTAACTGGAACGTATCATGCCCGCAGCTCAAACTATTTTAGTGCGCACCAGAGGTTGGTGACGTCGTGCGGCAGGTTATAGTTTCCCGACCCCTGAGCCACTACTGCGCCATCTTGTGGCCGCTAGCATTAACGTGTTATTAACCCCTACATGCTCACGAATAACAAAATTGCAATTGCTATAACTCATTTTACCAAAAACATTAAGGTAAAAGAGTAAATGAGGCCCCGGCCGCCATGTTTTCGATCGTGGCTACACCTCTTGTGGACGTTTAAACTGAATGTATGCAATTGGTGATACATTAATTCGTTAAATTCAACCTACGAGTATTTGAACCGTAGTGTGTACCGTTAATTTCGGCTACGCAATCAACCTAGGGGTGCGGTATGAGGGGGGCCCACAGGCCCCCCTTATTTCTCAAAACTATAACAAACTCTCTTTTTCGGTAGACCTAGCGCAGTCCGCTCGCTTCGCTCGCTGCGGGCGCGCCGCCGTTTCCAAATCATTTCTTCGGCTAAACTCATTGTTTCATGCTGTTCAGCATGTGTGGTATAGTTTACTTATTAGTAACTTAACATGTTAAAGTATATTGACCCGCATTCAACCTCCACTGCGTGATTAGTTTAAACCGTTATGGTCTTTTAAGCGAACCGTTAGCGTTCAAAAATTCCAAACGAATGCATGTGTCGCGCTTTGCATAGCTTCAGGCGCTAAATGTGAACCAGTAGGAAGAGGAGAATCTAGCCCGGGGCCTCATTTACTCTTTTACCAAAACATTATTTAAATTTGCTCGTGTAAATATAATATTACTTTAATCGTTTCGAAACAACTTGACTTTCAACTGGTAGCTGATGTATTGCTCTTATCCCTTCTAGGCATAATGATAACCATTAACCTGTTGATCGAACCATGAAAAGAAAAAAATAAGCGATGTCTCGGTTCTATTAATTGTTAACACATAAGTTAACACATTTCGACACAAAATACAGTAACTGCATAACTTGACACATCAACACATTTTAAAAGCATGACAGAGAAACCATGTGCTAGGAAAACATGTAGCAAATAGAATAACCAAAGGCATCCTATGCGTGCTCTATTAAGTAATAATCGTTGCCTTGAAGTGGTATAGCCAGGGCAGGTCACAAATGCAATGATTCAACGCAGGGCAACTAAAATCGGAAACTCGAGGCGCTTACGCAATTGTGTTGCCCGGGACATCCGGGCAAGGAAAAGTACAGGATAGAAAAAGGCCACCGAGTGAGTCGAAAAAAATTAATGTTAATCATTACAGTTAATCACCTTAGAACATCTCGTGGCTGTTGAGCTCGAGGGCTCGAAATAAACGAGGGTATAATTCTAGGTACTTTGTTGAAATAAAGCAGTTAATTTCTGAGTCCACAGATTATCTAGCCACCGATACAAAGAAGTAAAATTTGAAGCCAATAGATGTATTTTGAAAACAATGCCTACGGCGCGAGAAATGGTAATCTTTTAGGTTTTTGTTCCGTTCAAATATTAAATATCGCATGTTCTTAGCTAGTGGTTTATGAGAATTGTTTTTCAATAAATGCCAAAAATTTCAATAAAATCCGACAACGTAATGAACGTTGCGCTTATAGTATTTTTCCATTTAAAACCTATTTAATTTTTAAGTTCAGCTCGTTCGAAACAAAAATAACAGTTGACTTGTGAAAACATTTTTTATTTGTATTTGTATTTGTATTTGAAAACCAGTAAGCAACTCAGAAACCAGTAAACAAACGGTATTATACATTTGGACCGAACAAAACACGAAAAAAATATCTGTATAAAACACTACACACGAAAATTTCTAGCATAAAAAAATCTAAATAAATACTTTTTCTACGGAATTTATTTGCTAAATCGGATTGGTCATAAAGCATTATTTTAGGTTCTTTCCCCAAATTGAAATTATAGCGAAAATCCCAAGGAACGACTTCTTTTTTTTTTAATGTTGTTGATGAGGCGTGAATTGTCAATGGCAAAATCTGTCTGGGAGACGATCCGATCGAGTGCTGGGAATTCCCTGCGATAAGAAACTGTACACCAGATGTTTTTTTTGTTTTATAAATACATGTACAATCAGAACGATTTACCACACGAATTTGCATTCGTCCGGACCGTAGTCTTGATTGCGGTTCAGTTGAAGATTGCTAGTGCTACGGGTAGGAAGCATCTGTAAGCATTGCTAAAAATGGGGTGGTTCGTTCGCTCCTTTATACCAGTGTTGATAATGGTCGGTGTTTCGCAGGGGTAAGCTGATAGGAGAATTTAGTGCCCAGTGACCGAAAATG
Organism: Anopheles coustani; assembly: GCF_943734705.1. Taxonomy (NCBI): domain Eukaryota; kingdom Metazoa; phylum Arthropoda; class Insecta; order Diptera; family Culicidae; genus Anopheles; species Anopheles coustani. The sequence continues at coordinate 55,282,050 of NC_071289.1, forward strand.
TATGTGAAGGTTTGCATTTAATTCAACAACCTTTTCCAGAATGCTAATAATTGGACCGAACAAGTTTCGTTCTAACCAAAAATACACGCTAGTGGCCACCAACTTTCATAGCAAAAAACTGGATCTAATGGTGACAATGGAAGGAAAAAATGAAGCTAGTGAAATTATTTTAAGCTCAACCAAAGCAGTGGATTTACGAAAAAATACTAACAGATTAATTGAGTTTCAAGTAAGAGAATGGCATCTAAACCATGGTTGTAAATTGAGCAGAATGTGACAAACTTTGTTTTTCAGATTCCTCCAGACCTTCCACGGGGAAATTACAAAGTCACCATCGAAGGCCAGCGTGGGTTCAGCTACTATCAAGAGATTCCAATTAATTTCGAGTGGCAGTCCATCTCGGGCTTGGTACAGCTCAACAAACCGGTGTTTAAACCGGGTGATACGGTCCATTTCCGAGTGATACTACTGGACAGTGCGTTAAAGCCTCCCGCTCGCGTAACAACCGTAAATGTCTCCATAACAGATCCTTTAGGCAGTGTGATACGTAGATGGTCTGCAGGACGCCTGTACGCAGGAGTGTTTGAGAACAAATTAGACATATCGCCGAGACCATCGCTTGGAGTATGGAACATAACGGTGCGGGACGATGGTGGAGAAATATTAGAGTCCAAGACGTTCGAAGTTAAAGAATACGTCCTATCGACGTTTGATATCAAAGTCTACCCGAAAACTATTCCCCTCGAGAAGCACCAAGGGCTCGATCTTACGGTTACAGCTAACTACTACTTTGGAAAACCGGTGAAGGGTACCGCCTTGTTGGAGCTCTTCGTTGACGACGACGAACTGGATCAATCTAGAACCTGGACAATGTATGGAATGGACAACGTAAAGCTAAACTTTAACAATTTCTTGGAAGTGGATAAAGATCAACGGAATGTACACGTGCGGTTAACATTTATCGAGCAATTTACAAGTAAATAGTTGCGTTACATACATCTTCCTATTGATCGATTGAAATTGTAAACACATTTGCTTTTAGATCGAACGGTGGTAAAGGACGAGGAAATTATCATCTACAAAAACAAGTATCGCGTAGAGCTTGTGCCAGACATTCCACAATTTATTCCTGAAAAACCGTTCAAGTTTGAAATTCACATAAAATATAACGACGGAAAACCGGCCAAGAATGTAGTTGCACGAATAGCAGTGGAAGGTCTTGATAAAAGCATTGATGAAACTGCAACCAGTGACAAGAATGGGATTATCAAAAAGACCGTTCGTCCCAGTCAAGCGGCAGAATCGATGAACATTGAGGTGGGTAGATCCTTCACTATTTTAGAAAAACAGACCACTCATGAGTTATTTTGCAATATTTCCAGGTTAGCGTCGATGGCATTGACCTATTTCAAGACGTAATCGACAAAAGTGAGTCTACAACTTACGTCAAGGTTGAACTAAAACCCCAACAAAGGTAAGTACACAAGAGAAACAAACAACCAATAATGAGTAATCAGGAAAAACTTAGTAATGTCGAGGTTCATTTCCAGCATTAAACCAAACAAACTATTCAAGCTGGATGTCCAATGCTCGGAGAAGATAAGCTTCCTCGTATACTACGTGATATCACAGGGAAGAATTATTGATGCCGGCTCTGCGAACCCAAACAGGCTCACGAAAATTACACTGACAATAAATGCTACCAACAACATGATTCCAAGATCGAAAATCATCGTGGCTACGCTCGTCAAACAAACAGTAATATACGACACTGTGGACATCAATATCGATGAGTTGTTAAATATCGTAAGGTTTACTATTTTCGTATTTCAACTCTTCCAATAACTAGACTCTTTAAACTTCCATTCCAGTTCAAGTTAAGGGTACAGGACAAAGAAGCAAAACCTGGATCACAGCTTCATCTAGACATGGAGGGACGGCCTGGATCGTATGTAGGTCTGGCTGCGTACGATAAAAGTTTGCTGCAGCACAATACCAATCATAACGTGCTCTGGAAGGATATTTTGGATATTTTTAATCGCTTTCATGCCATATCGCAGAATGAATTTGATCCATTTGCTGTAAGTATGTCTAGTTGGCGAAGGTTCTATCGATTCTACATATCTTCATTCGATCGGGTTCTAGAGTATGGGACTGTTTGCCAGAATTTCGGACAACATTCAAATCGAAGGTGTGTATGAACAGTGTACAATTTTTGTACATAGCACAATCTACATTCATCTACATACATTATTTTCAGGAGTTTCTGATACTGGCCGTTGGCCTGAAGCCTCCAACGCTCCACCGAAAAAGTTCATCCCGTATCGAACGAACTTTTTAGAATCGTGGCTCTGGAAAAACTTTACCATGGCCGCATCTGGCAAGCTAACAAAGGCGCAGATTGTACCAGACACAACGACTACATGGTACCTGACCGGGTTCTCCATCGATCCAGTGTACGGTTTGGGAATCATCAAGAAACCCATCGAGCTGACAACTGTTCAACCATTCTTCATTGTAGAAAATCTCCCGTACTCTATCAAGCGCGGGGAAGCGGCTCTGCTGCAGTTCACATTGTTCAGCAACCTGGACGAAACACACACTGCAACCGTGGTAATGCATAATGTTGCCAATCAAACTGAGTTTATAGGGCGCCCGGCAGGGGGTAAGTAACCTATCGGCTTTTAAATTGCTCAACATGCGAGATTCTTATGATGATGGACAATTTGTTCTTTCAGATTTTAGCTATACCAAGACCATCAAAGTTTCACCATCAGAAGGCGCTTCCGTTTCTTTCCTGGTCAGAGCAAGAAAACTTGGAGAAATGGTTGTCCGCCTGGAGGCTACCATTGAATCGGGCGAGGCAGATGCAATCGAGAAGGTGATTCGCGTAATGCCGGAAAGCGTGGTACAGACGGATATGCAATCACGTATGATCAGTCACAATAAGCATGAGAACAAGACTTTTTCACTAACCTTGAACATAGATAAACTTGCCGTTGATGGATCGCAAAGGATAACCTTTTCCTTGTACCGTAAGTATTGAACTCAGGCCAACTAATAGATCACTAGGTAGACATCATTAGTTTGATATTTTTCTTCACAGCAAATTTACTAGTCCCAGTAAGCCAAAATCTGGAGAATCTTCTCGCCGTTCCCACTGGAACTGGGGAATCGAATATGGTGCATTTCGTGCCCAACATTGTAGTGCTCGATTATCTTATAGCGAGTGGATCAAAGGATACGGCACTGATCACTAAAGTAACCGATCTGCTAAGACAAGGCTACCAAAATCAGATGAAGTACCGACAAACGGACGGTTCGTTCGGTGTTTGGAAGCATGACGGTGGAAGCATATTCATAACCGCGTTTGTCGCAAACGCATTACAAGAAGCCTCAAATTACATCGCTGAAGTAGACGTAGGTATGGTTGCCAAAGCGTTCGAATGGGTAGCCAAGAAACAGGAAAGTTCTGGGAAGTTTGTTGAAGTTGGCCCTATCATACACCAAGATTTGCAAGGAGGAACACGAAACGGAATTGCTTTGACCTCCTACGTACTGATTGCCTTTATAGAAAACGAGAGTGCCAGAGCAACTCACGGAAGTGTTATCACAAAAGGCATACGCTATGTAGAACAACACATACAGCAAGTAAATGATCCGTATGATCTTTCGCTAGCCATCTACGCATTGACACTGCATGAGAAGGTTCCACGGGGCGATTTATTCAATAAACTCATAGCTATGTCCGATACCATCGACTCCGGTGTCCAGAGATACTGGAAAAGAGATTCACATATCATTGAAACAACGGCGTATGCACTATTGGCAATGATACAGGCCGAAAAATATCTCGACGGCATTCCTATCATGCGCTGGCTTGTCGATCAACGTTACGTCACGGGAAGCTTCCCGCGGACCCAGGATACGTTTGCCGGACTAAAAGCGCTTGCAAAGCTGGCATGGAAAATTTCGCCATTACGAAACGACTACACACTCCAATTGCGCAATACGAAAACAAATTATCAATTATTTTTCTACATATCTCCCGAGAAAAATGAGCCACACGTTGTGGACATTCCCAGTAGTACGAGATCACTGGAGATCAATGTTGCAGGTATGGGCTTCGGGGTGTTCGATGTAAAGTACGAGTACGCTGTAGATTTGAAAAATTATAAAAAACGATTCGATTTGACTGTGGAAAAGTTAAACAAGAATTTCAACCAGGAATTAAAGCTTAGAATATGTGCAAGTTTTGTACCCAAGCTTACAAATGAGCGCTCGGATTTGGCACTAGTGGAGGTTAACTTTCCCAGCGGATATGTCGTAGACAACGATCCCATAACAGATGCTACCAAAGCCAACCCGATAAAGGTAAGTATTTCTTGATCTTGCCAACCTTTAGAGCTTCCCCTTTCAATGCGGTGTGCATTAAATCATTCACAGAAAATTGAGGTACGGTTCGGTGCCACATCCGTAGTGGCGTACTACAACAACATGGGAATGGAAAAGAACTGCTTTACCATCACGGCATATAGACGATTCAACGTGGCGCTGAAGCGCCCAGCACATGTAATAGTACATGATTTTTTCAGAAAAGGTAGTTACCAATGCCCGGTTGACAGAAATTGACATTGTTGCTGGTACTATGTAGTTCCAGCAAGAGTCTCAGCAATCTGCCATGGAAAAACTTGCTGGTACTACATGACAGCTGCAAAAAATTTGAATTTTTGTCAGCCGGGTGGTTTATTTTGAATCAAATCCTTTTCATTGATAACTGGTTACATGAATATGTTACGTTACGTTATATTTTCAGATTTGTATGCCTTGCATGTTTACACGGTGGATGATCAAAATCTGTGTGACATCTGCGATGAGGAAGACTGTCCAACATCGTGTAAAAAATAAGTGTCAAAGGTGTTGAATAATATACCCTTTTTTTAATTTTGATATTCTCCTTCGGAGGTACTATGGTAAAAAAAGAATTATGTAACTAATAAAAACACGTAACAGTTATCGCATTAATCAGATATTTTGTTGTGTTGGGTGTAAGTTGCCTTCCGAACTTTATCATCCGATATCCGATCAAATTTTGTAACTTATATTATGTGTCATGTGGGGTCCGCCACAGCCAAGCGGTTGCGCCGCTATGAAAATCGGCCCATGGGCGCCGAGGCTCACCACTTTGACGGCGTGGGTTCGAATCCCAACTGAGATCGAACCCTCCTCCCCTGTACGAGAGGACTGACTGATTATGTGTCAGACGTTGGTACCGAAAAAACACCGATATTAAAGTGTGTACTTTAGTGGTGTAAAGTGACGAGTCACATTACCTCTAGTAAAATAAAACCGTTTGTCATAGGATTCGTGAAAGGATGACAAAACGCTCCGGGTCATATACATGAGGAAGTGCTATTTTTAAAACCATCAGTGCATCTTTGGCTGTGTCCCCGTTAGCGTTATAAAAGCTAAGGAAACATCACATAAAACGCAAACAATTATCTGCCTATTTTCATGTTTATGAGAAATGCCAAGGAGAAGAAGAACAAGACATATTGAATCATTTCACGAATTATCATTAGAGCAGTAAAATTTTCAAGACTAGAGAAGTTGGAACTATTGAGGAAAAATAGAATGAATAAAAGGCAAATTCTTTTTCTTTTCTTTTGTTCATCTTTATTCTCAACTTAATTGATAAGAACAAAAATATAATTACCCTTTTAAAATAATAGTACCTAAGCAAAAGATAAGGTTTGATCATTATCAATAATACGATATGGTTGAATCATCATAACGCTGCACGACATATTTTAATGAAGATCATTGGTCCAGACGAACATTCCTTTATCTTATCCGCATCGTTGAAATATGAATAGAAGACTTAGCATTTGTAAATTTGTACCGATAGTGGCTATGATTCTGAGACTGGGAACGCCTCATGTCTTGCTGTTCCTGTAAACGAAAACGGTAATAAAATGATTCCATTACAAGCATCGTCGAGTAAAACATCTTTGAACAACATCTATGTTTGAAACAACTTTTCGAGCCAGGAACCAGCTGCTTAGAAAGATCAAAATAACTTAATATCCAAGGATCAGAATGATGGTGAATAAGATCTCAATGTTTTTTTGTCATGTTTATCGAAACTGTTAACATTCTTCCAAATTGGCATAATTAATTAATATGTGTTTTAAAATAATGACGGACTTGTGGTATACATATTTACTCCGTATAGGTCAATCGATATATAACAAACTTTTATAGTCAGAAAAATTGTTATATTTGTTGCTTGAATCAAATTGAAGTAAAACATTATTGAATTTCACTGGATCAATGTCTCGCCCTGCAGGCGAACATAGGCTTTTTATATTATGACTTTATCGGTGGCAAATACTCAACCGGTGGCCAATAGTTAGAACAATCGTATACATTTTCCACCTACACATCATTAACTCCACATCCGTCACATTAGTTCCACATGAAATGCAGTTTGTATGATTATTAAGTAAGAACTAGATAGATGTAAAAAAGTTCTGCCACGATGAATACATTCCAAAAACACTTGTGATCTCCAACCGCAGAAATGTGTAAAACAAAACACTTCTTCAGTTATGCAAGATTGTAAAATGGATGAAACTTTCTTGTTTTTCTTCGGGATTTAAATGGAAAAACTTAGGTTTTTGGGAATCCAACTGCTTTTAATTCACTTGCGAATTTACTTGAAAAATACTTACCGATGAGTAGGATTTTTCGGTGGTTTATTTTTCGGTTTGTAAATGCTTTCTGCATGGTGCATTTTTTCCTTGCAAACCGATGCTAAGTGGCCGGGTTCTTTACAGATGTGGCACGTCATGTTTCGATGAAAACAACGGAAGCCACTGTGACCTTCATGACCGCAGACAAAGCACTCCTCCGTGTTCCTATTACTTTGTGTTAGAATTTGCTGATCATGCTGCTGCTGCTTCTTTTGCTGCTGTTGTTTTTTCAATTGTTGTTGATTTTTTGGCTGATTTCGCTGTTGTTGTTGTTGAACCTGTAGCTGCTGCCTCTGTTGCATTTGTGGATTCTGATACTGTTGCTGTCGGTGCAGCTGTTGCTGTTGAAATGGTTGCGGATGCTGCTGGTTTAGCTGCTGCCGATGGTGTTGCTGCTTATGCTGCTGACGCAGTTGTGCCTGTTGCGCCTGTTGCTGATGAACCAGTTGCTTTTGTTGCTGATGTTGATACTGGCTTCTGTGTGATTGTACCGTTTGGTTCGGGCGATTTATATTTTGCGATCCGTTGTAGTTTTGCGCGTAATAGTTGTGCGGATCACTGGAATAGTTTCCAGGATAACCGGAACGGTTACTGCTTTGCTTCGAACTACTCAATCCCATAGCTGTTAATCCTCCACTGGTTTTTCGAACACTGATCACATTTCGCGCAGCTATGAGCCATCGAACCCCCTGCAGAAGTGTTTGTTACATTAGTGTAGGTGATGCAACCAAACGCACACTTGCATGCTATGTGCCACTTGCTTTGCCGTTTTGTTTACATTCAGTTTGCTTCGCAAAACAAATGCTTAAGTAGGAGAAAGCGAGGTAATATAAACAAACACGTAAAAAGATACACGTATAGATTTAGCAAGTGAAGAAAATAGCTCATTCACGATACCATTTTGAACCCTACAAGCATTTTGCGTCACTACATTGGAATTTATTAAGGTATATATGGCAATTTGATATTAGAGCCTTTCGTTACTTTAGAACAATTCGCAGGTTCTTTCCATGAAATTGTGTAATAATACTTGAGGACACTGTAAACTAAGCTACGATTATGTATTTTATGTTTTGTATTTTTTTATTACAAAAATTAGGCTAAATATACAAAACTAGGCTAAATATACAAAACTAGGCTAAATAACCACAGCATTTCGATAAATATTCGATTAACCCCTTCACAGTCCTGCCAAGCTGAGAAATTGGCTCAAAAAATTGTCACAATGTTTTTTTTACATTTTTGTATAGCCAATTTTTGTTGGGATTTTATTGATTAAATAATGGTCAGTTTGCGCGAAAATAAGCGAAAATTTGGTTCAATTGCATCGAGTAGTGTTCATTATGTGAATAAAAGTTAACAAACATGTTAGAACGTGTTTACGAAACAGGTACACTCGAAATAACCGACGCGCAACGAAAGTATAAACAAAACGTGCGACAAAAATCTGCCCAGGCCAGGCTCGGGCCCAGCAGTACAAATTCCATCCGCTTGCCCGAGTCAGGCTCGGGCAAAACTGTGAAGGGGTTAAAGTGTCATACAGTCGAAGTTATTAATGACAGAATGAATAGCGGAATTACACGATTACGGTAGCGATTGCGCTTCACTTCCCGTGCCCTTTAATTATAATTTTCATTCAGATGTACATATTACTAATTTTTCTCACTTAGGCATGGGGTGCATATTGCCTGGCGCTCCGGTACATGCGAACAAGAGTGGCTGATATCACTATCGAATATACTACCACCTTCGGCACCGCTTAGCTTATCTTTTGAGCTCAACACGATGCGTAAATGAAATGAGTCATGTACTCACATACAACTCACCCACTTTTATCTGTGAAACGTCAGGCACGGAAAATGGTGATAATATTGCCTGATGCAATTCTGCAAAACATTGTATTCTGTTCAAGAGCCGAATGACCAAACACTCAAAGTATCTATAACTAAAACAAACAAAATGTGTTCAGTTTAACAGATATAAGTTCGAAGTATGAGGGATTAGCAGGGCATTATAGACCAAAGTGGTTTTCTATCACGGAAATAACAATAAAAATAATAATTTTTTTTCGATTATTGTCTTTATTGATGTCATAATCCTACGTATTTTCGACTCAAACCATACAATTATCAATACGATTTACAATTATTGTAAAGTATACAAATCAATTGTGGTGTATATTGCCCCAAGGCTCCCTACAACCCATTCACATTCAAGCGTTGACCGTACGAAAATAGGAAACATCAACGTTGCACGTGTGTTGGTGTCAACTATGAATCCGATCATCAGATTGAAAACAGTAAACAGTACGTTAACAGCACTGTGCCAGTAGTGCAGCAAAGTTTCACAGATGCAATAGTGCGACTGAGTTTCAGTTTTCTTATCACGCTTGGCTTTGTCGTGACCCAGCGATGGGGAATCTGTGTTCGTGTTCAGATTATGAGGACGAGAGAGAAATAGCCCGTTCTCCTCAAAGAACATATCCCTCAACACCGCCATGGGCACAAAACAGTCAACATAATGTACCGGTTTGTACTCAGCAGCCACCAGCGAAACAGGCGCTGAGTCGTAGCTCTGCGATAACAACGGTGAGCGGATCTTTTCAAAGGGCGCAATCTCCTCAACACCTATGGGAAGGAAATGGAACGGTTATCCTCGTACCCAACCTGCATAAACCACCGGCACCTCATCGGCCGCCCACTCAGTTGGCAAATCGTAATCCTAAGGAATCCACTGTGACCAAGCCTGCTCAAAGATCCAGATCACCATCACGGCCAGCGGGGAAAGAAAACGTTGTAATTTGCCAAAAAACCAGCCAGCACAAACCTTCGGCCAATGCTCTACGCCCGCGAGCAAAATCGGCAGTCCGCGTGCCGGACGTCGGCAAGGGCTGCAGTGCCTGTGGTGATCCGGAACATTTGACCGAAAGTTGCCGGTACGCAACTCGCCTGTGCTTTCACTGTCGTGAAGAAGGCCACATTTCGCGTGTGTGCCCCAAACGCCAGAAAGGAAAACGGGACAATAGTAACACACGCCAGGCGCGCTCTCGCAGCCAACCGCGAAAATGATTGTGGAGAAGTAAGAGTGGAACAGAGCGGGTGGAACTTACCTCCAGGCATGCGGCGCAAATCCGGGACACTGGTCCGGGCAGTTGTCACATTCTGCACCATCGAAGACTTCGCTGATGATGACGCCCTAAGAATGGAAGAAAATAATAGTTAGATGGTTAAGTTAAAAGTAAACCATGTGAGGTTCAAGAAAACAAAAAGTTTGTCCAAACAGGATGGTAAAGCAAGATTGCGATTTATGTTGTCTTGACCTCCAGAGACACCCGATTCAGTGCCCTAGAGAAATCGATGGGTTGACGAGTCATACGTGGATATGGTAGACTTTCTGTTTGCTCCACACGTTCGTTTTGTGTAATAAGAGAATCTTATCGTGTGGTAAACATAAACAGAACAGTTTCAAACAAACGGAACAAAGTTGATGAACAGTTTAAAAATCCCCCGAGGATCGTAACTATATTGCAGTCAAGTGGAAGAGGGAAAAAGAATGATTTTTATTGCCGTTGTGCTGCGTCGGTTTTGAGACGCGCTTAAGAGGCTGCCGAAGCCTGACGAGAAGAGGAAAAGATTATGTTCTGCCAACAACTTTTGTACGTGGTAGAAATCTGGTGGAAGAAAATATGCCACCACACGGAGTGGAATAAAAAATAATACAGAAATGAAACAATGTCTTCGATTGTTTGTAGTCGCATGAAAATATCTCATGTAGCCAGATGAAACCTAAAGGTTTGGCCTTCATTAGAGATGTAGGCAGGCTTTCCCATATTTTCTTTTCCAGATTTGGTTCTCTGGAGCACTTGAAGATATTCCGAGAATTTTGGAAGCAACTACCATCATTGTATGAGCAATTTCCAGTAAAATAAATTACAATATGTAGATTTAATACGCCTGACAGCGAATACTCAGCGCAATAACAGTATGTATTGTAAACCAAGCAACGACGTGAACGAGAACAATCAACAAGGCTTCAAAAATGTAAAATTCTGAGGTCAAGAGAATGTTTCAGGAATTGCCGTAACCTCATAATTTGCTAAAATAAATTGCAGATTGTCCGCGACAGCCTAGCGGTTAGAAAATTGGCCCATGAGCGCCGGGGCTCACCACCTCGACGGCGTGGGTTCGAATCCCAACCGAGACCGGCGGCATCCCCTGTACAAGAGGACTGACTATCCACGAACAAAAGGGAAACAAGTCTCGTAAGCCCTTAAAAGGGCAGGCATGACCAAGAGGTCGTTACGCCAAGACGAAGAAGAAATTGTAGAAAGACGCTTCCCAATGGTTTCGCGGTTACGCTTTCCGGAACTTTGTACTGCGAAGAGCAGTGCTTTAGAGGTTTTACCATACTTTTTGTAGTTTTATTCTACAATTTCACGTCTGAAACTATTAATTTGCTAATACAAGGCAAATTTTATTTATTTGTAACACATTTTATATCTTTATGAAGAAAAATGATGATGTTTTGTTCCATGAAAGTTATATGACGCGTATTTAAACTAAAACTACAATAATCTGATCAATCGAATCATCCGAGTGTCCTACCAGGGTCAACAATGTTGCATTGGTAATAACAACTATCAAGCGTCGAAACTAACTCCCACACCACTATAACTGACAAAAATACGATGAAATCTTACTGTCCGACTTTCCGTTTGGCCGTCAAAATTCTAACCTTTGCCACTTTATTGTTCATTGCGCCGTTTGATGACGATTTTTTTACAGTTCCCTTTGCACGTGCTTCGTAGAAAGGAGCACCAAGAAGAAGCGATAAACAAACATTACTGTTATCAATTCTAAGTACTCTAAAATCGACCGCAAGGCCGGACGCCTGCTCTTTTTCTGAGTGTTTTGAGTGTTTGTGAATTTACCATAAGAAGTTTGAAACCACATTTATCTGCTTTGTATTATACGCGTTAGATTAATTCAAACTACACATAGAACAGGAACAGAAAAGAAAGAAATAACTACATGTTTGTAGTTGTATGAATATCTATTTCAAATCCGTTGACACGTCTGTTAAATGTTGGATAGTTTGCTATAAAATTGGAAATCCGATAATCCTGAGTGAAACATAAATTTCTCAAATGGCGAATTTTCGAAGGCCTTAAGATTCTAATGTCGGTTTACCCACAGCAACCGAAACAAAAGAAAAATACATTTCTCAATTTTATACTGATCTCATTGATAAACACCGATCAGATGGGATATGGAATGTCAAACAAACATTTACATTGTGATTTTTATTGTCATGTATTTTTGTTGTTTTAACGTATTTCATTCTAATTTTATTCGGATTGTTTAAAAGCAGCATTAGTTTGAAGAGGTAACGGCTCGCTCGTGCGTCCCACTAGGCGCAAACCATTTTCTTAGATGGGCACAAAGAAGCTCTGCTGAACGGATACTTCCGACGCGCTATCGTCCATCTTCTGGAACGACTTTTGGAACTGTTGAAACCGACTTCGACGCTGTTGCAACTGTTCCGTACCAAACGTGTACTTCGGCAGATCAGTCGGTAGCGAATCCTTCCTTGACATCGGTTCCGGGCTTCTGTCTCCCGGGCGTGCTTCATTCATCCGCGGACTGGCTATTCCTATTGGCTTAGTCGGTCTGGACGTGTGCTGACGTTGATGTTGCTTTTCATCGTACTCTTCTTTCAGCGTGCGATACGTGTCCGTTCGAAAGGGATAACGTACGTACAGTGAGTTCTGATCCTCACGGTCACCGGGGTAATCCTCACGCGATGCACTGCCCCGAGCGGTGGTGTACTGTCGATCTCTTGGCTGTACTTCATCGTCCGTGTACCCTACGGCTCGGGATGTACGCCAGGTTCCACTGTTCACCTTGCCCCGTTCCGGAGATCCCCCGGGCAATGACAGTGAACCCGACTGCCGTTTGTTCACCACACTGTAGCCCATCTCAATCTCCTTCTGGCGACTCTTCAGGAAGCTGCTCTCAGTCTGACGTAATAGGGTAGAACCGCGCGTTCCCATACCCCCCTCGGGCGGTGGCGATGGACTGGCACTTCCCTGATCTTCCTTCAGCGGCAACACGACGACTCCGTTCGAGTGCGACGAGGCCGATAGGCGATCGTAGGTGGAACCACGCTCCAACAATCGCTTCGTGGGCGACTGACTACGGCGGCGATCGTCACGTTGGCTTACGAGTGAGTCGCGCGAGTCTTGCCGTGATCTCCGCATCGCTTCCAGCTTCGCCCGAAACTTCTCCTCTTCGTCCAACTTGCAGTTGATGCCGACGTCGCGAAACCGTGGTCCACCGGTTCCGCCAACCTCCGAGGTGGCACTGGAGTTCTTGCGCCCTTTCGGTGCGTCACCACCGGAGTTCGATTTGCTGAACAGCGTTCGCTCGAAGCGTTTGATGAAGCTTTCGACCTTCTGGACGGGTTTGGACGACTTGAGGGATTTCTTGCGATAGGTACGAGAGTCCACCACCACCGGAAGTCGCTCATGCGAGCTCAGCTCAATGTTTTTTGCGTACAAAGGTTCAAACACATCCCTAGTAACAGGCACTGCTGATGCTGTCGGAAAAGAAAAGATTTGCTTTCTACAGTAGCCACACATGGTATGAAAAGTAGCCCGAGATGGGGTGATCCATACAAGAACGAACAACGTAACAAATCACCCACTTTACTACCCACTATAAATAATTTAATTAACAAACTCTTTATCTCAAACTGTTGCTTTTAAGAGATGATTTAGTCACTTATTGCTTGTACACTGGGCCCAAAGTTAATCCGGACGCTCAAATAATGAGCATGCGTCCGACTTTGTGGTCGATTTTAGAGTACTTAGAATTGATAACAATGATTTTTGTTCATTGCATCTTCTTGGTACACCTTCCTACGAAGTACGTGCAAAAAGAACGGTGAAAAAAATCGTACCCAAGCGGCGCTATAAACAATAGAGTGGAAAAAGTCAGAATTTTGACGGCCAATCGCAAAGTCGGACAGTTATATTTCATCGTAGTTTTGTTAGCTAAAGTGGTGTGTAAGTTAGTTTCGACACTTGATATTTGTTATTATCGATGCATGCGACTCTTGGGCATCGTTAGAAGCTCTCGGATGATTCGATTTATTATATTAGTTTTTAAGTTTTTATTGAAACATGCGTCACACTACTTTGTTGGAACGAAACATCATCATTTATTCATCATAACAATGGAAAAAGATGTCAAAACACATGAAATTAGACTTACATTAGCAAACTAACAATTTCAGACATCATTAAAAAGTATAAAACTTCAAAAAGTATCGTAAAATAACCAAAGAACTGCTCTTTGCAGCACACAATTCGGGAAAGGAGAGGAAGAACCAATCGATTCAACCCATTTACTACTGCCATAGATCTAAAAGAAACTTTACTAAAAGTGTTTGTTAAGTGCTCTAACTATTAGAAACTATTTACATCGGAATGGGCTGCATGCCAGAACCCCGGGAAAGAAATCATTAACATCGGCGAAAAATCGTAAACTACGATTCTGTTGCTAGAACTGATGTCGATAAAGATAATGATTTTAGGAACAAATTATATCAATCTACGTCGAAAAGATAGCTAAAGTTAAACAATCATGATATTTTGTGCAAGTCCTGTTTACAGTTGACACAAAAATTCGCATTTTTTTCTCAGATGGATTGCGATACATATGGTGCGTTCGAGGGAAAGGGTTTAACCAAAACTGTCCGAGTTGTTGAACGTTCCTTAATAATATGAAAGTGCATGTAGGCTAAAGGAGTTGGAAAATTACATAATATTAGGGGTAGTAGATGAGAATTAGTAGACGGACAATAGTAAATGGGTTACATCAAATGGTTTTTCGAATCATTCTACCTTCCCTCTCCTGAATTGTGTACTGCAAAGAGCAGTTCTTTGGTGATTTTACGATACTTTTTGAAGTTTTATACTTTTTAATGATGTCTGAAATTGTTAGTTTGCTAATGTAAGTCTAATTTCATATGTTTTTGAAAACTTTTTCTATCGTTACGATGGAAAAATGATGATGTTTTGTTCCAACCAAGTAGTGTGACGAATATTTCAATAAAAACTTCAATAATATAACGAATCGAATCATCCGAGAGCTTCTAACGATGCCCAAGAGTCGCATGCATCGATAATAACAAATATCAAGTGTCGAAACTAACTTACACACCACTTTAGCTAACAAAACTACGATGAAATATAACTGTCCGACTTTGCGATTGGCCGTCAAAATTCTGACTTTTTCCACTCTATTGTTTATAGCGCCGCTTGGGTACGATTTTTTTCACCGTTCTTTTTGCACGTACTTCGTAGGAAGGTGTACCAAGAAGATGCAATGAACAAAAATCATTGTTATCAATTCTAAGTACTCTAAAATCGACCACAAAGTCGGACGCATGCTCATTATTTGAGCGTCCGGATTAACTTTGGGCCCAGTGTATGTCGATCACCAACGATCTTTGGCAAATCAGTGGAACCAATGTTTTTTAAACTTCTTACTTCCATGTCGGGAATAGGTATTACTGTCCACCAACGTCTCATCGCTGGACTCGTTAATGGTAAACGTGTCACTTCTGGTGATCGCATTCCGACTCCTCTGCTCCTGCTCGTCGTCGTGCTTCGTGAACGTATTCGTACGCAGGATGCTTGCCGGCTGTTTCCTCTCGTCATGATGCTGATGTTGCTGTTTATCCAGATACACCACGATCGGGGCCGGATTTTCTTTACCATATCGTCCACTGCCGGACGAGGACGAGCTGTGTTTAGCACCGTTGCGACCCTGCAGTGTGGCTGAACTCGCCCGCCTCCCACTGTGGGCACGATCCGAGCCATCGCCGGCATCTTCCATCGTACCTCGACCACTTGTTGAATGTTTGCGCGTCCCGCTGGAAGACGTCGTTTTTGTCGTGCCCGCCGCCGTCGCTGCCTTCACGTTGGACGAACCGTTTCGCATCGTACGATCGTTCCCGGGTGGGGCGGTACTGAGGATCAGGTTTGAACGAAACGTCCGTAGAAAGGACATGGCTGTTTTGAGGAACCACAGAAGAGCAAGAAATAAAGAGCTGGTTCATTCACCACTCGGCCAGAGGGTAGAAGGGATGGCACAACTGTGTTCGTGACGATTGGACGAATTTAAACTAGTTTCACTTGTTATCGAAGTGCAGACACGACCAGAAGAGACACCGGATCGACAACCTTTTCACGCTTGTCTCCGGGTCCTCTGAACGGATAGTCCGTCCCAGAAGCAATGGAGCAACCGCTGCGAAGGTATTCCACGTGCAAAATCAAATTCATATCGTATCGAATGATTTACAATGCAAATGTAGCATGTGCGTCGTTTAAGGGCATTGATCGATAAACATGGTAACCAGCTTGGCAACCAACTGAGAAGTTGTTTGATAACTGATTCAACAACGTATTCGCTGGATATTCTTGATTTTAAAGTTAACGATTGCAAAAATTCAATTTTTCTCATCATTTAGCGGTAATTATTTAAAGACAAAATCCTTGACCAAAATACGGGCCCAACGAGTATTCTCTGTTCATTTGCTACTGTTAGGATAGGTTGCCGCAATTCCGCAACGGTTTGGCATATCCAGCAAGATCTTGAACCAAAAGGATAAGCAAACACTCACTTGCTCGAAAGCAACGCATCAGAGATTGGGAAACCTGTTTTACTGTTTTACGATCTTCGTCCAAATCGAACGACTGGTCACTGCCGGTTCGTGTCTGCATCTAACAAGCGGTAACTGGTTTGCTGGTTGGTGGATTTACCAGTGCCGACAGTGTCCGACCGGGCTGGCCCGCGATGCTGGTTGGCTGATGGACGCGAAAGCTGATGGCAACCCGCCGATGGCTGCAGTCGAGATTGTTCATCTATTAACACACCACTTTTGCAGTGTACTTTCGTACGTTTCGTGACACACTTTACTGCTGATTGTTTCGTTTTCAGTTAGGCACACTTGTGGCAATGAATTTCCAATGAGCAGCCGGGAGTGTTTTACGGGTTGATCCTTTCCAGGCGGTGGTGCTGAGCTTGGAGATCTCCAAAAGAGCGTTAGACACTTCCGGCACTATGAACTCGTACAATGTTGTCGGCCTCGATCCGTGTGCCCCTAGCTTCTCGCCCCTGCCGGTGTCACTTTTCTCACGTGACGTGATGCCACACACAACACCCCGAACAAAAGATAAAACTCGTGTGCATTCAACGAAGCACGAGCCCGCAAAGCTCTCGCCGGTCGAGATGCAAAACAGCGACTGGTCGCGCCGTTGTCGTCCACGTTCAAATCGCGTGCCGTCTCGTGCCCGGCGACCTTCTGCAACGCCACATTCATCGGGCTGCTATCCCTCTTCCCCAACTCATGCCAACCATCGGTGGTCTGCCCACACATGAGGTTGAGGTTTTTTTCTGTCCCCCCCCTTAGCTGTAGTGGTGTCGAACGATAAATCCGCGCGTTCATCCATTCCATTTCGAGAGCACCGTTCGCGATCATTTGAGCAAAACCCGGTCCCCTCCTGTCCTTCCCGACGCGTGTATCGAGGAGAGTATGATGGAAAGGGTTTGCTGGGTACGGGAACGGATTTGGTAAGCTTCCCGCCGGTTTTGGGAAAAGGTAAAACTGGTACCGGATTTTTTGCCTCCATCGTACGGCACCGCGGCAGTTTCAGTTTGGCGAACTTGGACCTTCATTGGCGCCCCGTCATCTCCAGGTGGATGCATGTGGGATGGCCGTTCTAGGCCCGTTCATTGTGTGCGTGGGAGAATCGGTACCGGTTGGAGGTGACCGCAACCTCCGGGAAGAGTATTGTTTTTCGTCTCTCTTTTTAAAGTTGTTTTTTTCTATTCCGTCTACTCTGGTAACGCCACAGCGGAAACGGAACTTGGGAAGAGATTATCTAAGGGATCGCTACCGTGGTGGTGAATCTGAACAACATCTCAGGTTGCGCTTGGGTTTGTTCCGGTATGACCTCATTGCGGCTGCTGATCGACGGTTATAGATTCGTTTTTGATTCCGCTTTGGGCCACAAGATCGAGTTTGGGGCAGGAATCGGTGGCGAAATTTCCAAAACCAACAGCTTGCACACCGTGTTATACCGTGTCGTGGCCGTAAATCAGGCTCCGCGTACCTCGACCGTATCGCACTCTGTGAATTATTCGCACCCATCGAACGATCTCGAAAATAAGCCGGCTACTCCGCAGTGCATTCGTTCCATGGCAGGACAGGCGTGGTTGGTTTTGGCCCTCATTCTGAGTGATGAGGTTGCAGAATCCGGATGGTCCCGGATGTATAGTGCAGACATTCGGCGCACAGCAGCCGACAACGGCGACAGACAGGATTCATGGTGTGTTTATTGGCCGGTGTATATTTTCATTTGGTTGCCAGACAACCGCGGTACGCTGTGCGGGAACAAGCTGAAACCTCACTTCAGGTTTGTTTGGAGACGGGCATAAACAGATGCCCATTGCCTGCATTGGGGTCACACGTTGATCGTGAGGTGCATCTTAACGCACGTGTCGATGAAGACGAAACAGGTATTTCAGGATACGATTTTGCAACAAAAAACTGTGAAGACATGTCATTCTGACTCTTGGTATATTTGTTCGAAGATCAGGTTTGTAAACATATTTGGATAAATTTAGTTTACCACCCCGAGCCACACGGTTTCTTTTAGATACCCATTACCTTCAATTTCAATATACATATTATCGTGAAAGTTCCAAAACGTTTTTTTACAACACGTTTACGATGTTTGCTAACAAGCTCGTTACAACACTCTTGGCTAAAGAAAACAACTAAGAAGACGAGAGGCACTTGCAAGCCACATATTTGTACATTTTTTCGATGTGTCGCTGTGGTAAAAATAATTATCCAGCACCTTTGGATCGTCTATGGAAAACAGCTACAACCACAATCATTTCGATGCTATTGCTAAATGGAACTGTCGGGACGAGAAACGGACACTTGTTGGCCTCAAATACATATTCGACCTCAGTGGCCCGAAAACTCGCCTCTTCGCAGTGAAATCTGTAGGGGAAAAACCCACCGTGCTTAAGATGTTGCCTCAAGCGGCGACCAACACTTACTTCGAAAAGGAGCAACACCGTGTTTTCTTCCCGTTCTCTACCATTTTCGCATCCCAGGGCCTTTCTATTCCCGCATCCCACGATGGGCCAAACCAGTTTGATCTAATGATGCAAAAGGGTCACAAGAGAAGGTTCCTTCTGAACCGGTGCAAATTCACATTTTAGTATTGCGCCTCTAACTGCATCGTTGATGGTTGTGCGTTCTAAACGTGCTGAAGAACCATAAACATCAGTTGCCGTTCTAAAGTCCAAAGGCGGTGAGGTCATCATTTCTTAAAATACATTCCCCAACACGAGCCGAACACGAGGTACGAGGGAAGTGGAGAGAACGATCGACGGAAAGCTTTCCGAAAGGTGGGATTCCCTCCCGAAGAGGCAACCATTTCGATCCACCTGGGGATCATCGAACCGAGGCCTCGCAAGGGTAAGATGGTTGCCGGTAGAGGATGCTGCAGGTCGCGCGATCTATAGCGAAGGGGAAGCATTAACGATTCACCATTGCTTTCGAGTTTTGCACAGACCGTCCGCTAATTGCAGACCGGCTGGAGGAGAGGGTGAAGCATTTGGTACTTTTTTTGTGTGCTTTCTATTTCAGAAGGCAGAAATCAGAAAGGTGCTTCGCGGAGGCGTCATACACGGTATTGGCACCGTAGCTCTCACCACGTCGAAGCCCGCGAACGCAACGATGACGTGAGCTATAAAATTGCGCTTTGAATCATGCATACTGCTCAATGGCGAAATAGACAAGATATAAAGGCCTACACCTACGTTTTTCGAAAAGTAATTACTGGAACGGGTGGTGGCAATTTGTGACGGCAAAATATATTACACATGCAATGAGTCAGTGTTTTTACACAAATGTACAAAACCAACATTTATCTTTAAACCTATACATTACGCATGAATTAAAATAAAATTATTTGTCTAAACCAGATAAGTAGAAATGTTGCTCAGAAAAGATTTAAAAAATACGTATCTTTAAAATTGTAAAAATGCCAACACACTTTCTATACTACCACGTGTAGCGATTTCATTACGTAGTATGTTTTACATTTTTATAATAAAACAAAAACACACCCATCCTTTTACATATTCTAGCGTGAATGTTGTAAATAATCGTCAATGACTGTAACCGATCGGGCTTCTTTCTGGTGGTTCATATTCAGTGATTTCTTTTCCCCGGCCGGCGATCGAATGAGGTTAAGTTAAGAGCAACCGCAGGTCATGTTATCGTGCATTAATTTCGCCCCATCCTGCTGATGGTCTCTGGAGTCGAACGAACATGGGGCACACACACCGGGCAGGGATGGAGTGGTGGCTGTGTAACCGACCTTCGCGTGTTTGACATGCCACAGGGTCGCTACCTGTCATCCCAGTGCCCTCAGGGCGTTGTGTTTATTTATTTTTTTCAACACGCATCCACGCTTATCACTCGCGGTCTGCCGGTAGAAGCTACAAAAGAACGAACAAGTGCACCGTCTCGTCAGGGACGGCCTCCTGTGTGTGTCGGTTCGGTAAGAATGTAGTCCACCGTCGTGCAGACGTATCGCTTTCCGGGTGCACACTCTTTATTGCGGACAATTATGCCCTTGCTTTCGGGCTACCTCGGAAGTTGCCCTAGCTTGCAGGGTTCAGCAGTTGCGCTGCAAGTGGAAAACAATCAGTCTCCGATCTGGATTTGCATTACCAGGTGGTATGCACCGTGTACGACGTGTTTTCAGCTCGGCATGAGAACAACGTGATAAGTGAACAATCTCTGCAATTTTAATGCACCTGGGAAACAGGAAGAGGTTTACACAACTCCAGAAAGCAAAATGCGTATCTAATCTCTACAGTAGTGGCGTCAATTCGTAATATATGTATAATATTATGTTTGTAAGACAAATGTAATAAAGGTAGATTTATTTTAGTCATTACTATACTTATTATAAAATATATTTATTATTTTATTTTAACTTCCTCATCATCACATAAAATGCTATTTTCAATTGATTCTTAAATTTAGGTTATGCACTATAAGCACACTGGCTTTTCAACTTCGCTTTAAGTCATCGTGTGAACACGTAAGCGAGAAAAATAAAATTCCGTTTTGTTTGCAAAGGTAAATGTGTTTCAAAGATAAGAAATTTGTAATGCATTCAACTCATTTCCAATAGTGAAAAATGTTTTCTCCGATGGCGTCAGCGCCAACTGAGAAACTATTGACGTGTACCATATGCGACCAATTTGGCACCAAACAGAGGCCACAATTCAAAAAGGTGTCGTACAGCTTGCATCAATGTGATAATTTTTCACGTGCTGGGTCGTAGTTGGCGCGTTTTGCACCCGGTTTTAAGCTTGGGGAATTTACGCCGGAAGCATCGACATGGCGCTCGGATGTTTCCAATCGCACCGGCGCTGCACGCGATCGTCTCCAGTGATGCTAACCGATGACAGCATGGCACCGATCGCATATTCGCGCTGCCAACACCAGTACTATGTGTGTCCGATGAGCGGAAGTAACGAGCGGAAAGATCGCTGAGCACGATCGAATTTGTTGGCCATATTACTTCCCCATAGTTTATATAACTGGTGCTGGAAGTGCAAGCGAGGCGATCTTGAGTCAGTGTTTTATAACCGTCGACTGTTTTCGCCGTAGATTCAAAGTAATAGGTAGTCAAATGTATGAATTGAGTGTGATATCATCCCACTTTTGATATTCCTGATGCTTTTGTATTTACTAAGCAATGTTTGTATGTCTGCTACGCGATATTTGAAATATGTAATTGAGGTTAATATTTTTGAAGCCAGAAACTGGCCACGATAATTTTACCTGTATTTATTATTCGCCATGTTGAGTGCAATTTTACAAATGTCAACTAATAACTGGTCACATAACTGATAGTTGAAAATTTCGATGAAATTGTTTGTTTTGCCATGAAACAGTCGTAAATAGTCATGACAAACTATTGATTCCAACATGGTAATAAAAGGACCAATTTCATGCTAGTCGTAAATTATTAATAATCGGATGTAAAGTGCTACAATTACAATATTTATGTATTTCGATTAGAGATGGGAAAGATGATTCTTTAAAAAGATCAGGTGCGGTGCAGTTCGCTCAGTGAGATGAACTGAACGCGTGCGGTGATTCTTCCGCACGTCCCAAGAGCGATTTTTCGTCGAATGGGTTATAGATTAAACGACAAATATTGACCTGGTCATTACAACACCGTGAAAAATGGGATATATTGTAAGATATCACATACATTCAGAATATTTTTTACATAAATATTCGATATTAGAATATTTAACAAGAGAATACTTGTTATGTTTATTCATGATATTTCTGGATGTGATTTTAACAACCATAATTAATATCGTTGCCCACCTAAAACAGTAATTCATTCTAAATTATAGCGGTTGATACAATAACCGCTTTTTTTTGCTATCATTTATGTACGAACGAAAGAAAGAATGGTGTAAAGATTTGCCCCACACTTACATAGTAGGAAAGTTGATCAACCGTACGAAGAATCATAACCGCACCTCTGGCGTGCGATTGAGCAGGGCTAGCCAGCTCGTTGATCAATCGAATAAACCAATACCACGCCGCCGGTTGGAGTGTTGTCGTACACATTCATGATCAACCGTAGAACGAATCAATATCGCACCGCTGGCGTGCGGCTATAGCCGGCACGGTAGGTGACCGCACGAGGAATCAATACCGCACGTCTGGCGTGCGATTGAGCAGGGCTAGGGAGCACGGAGAACGATCGTCGTGCGTAGAACCAATACCACTCCGCCAGCGGGTAGCGTATTGTCTTATCCATTCATGATCAACCGTAGAACGAATCAATATCGCACCGCTGGCGTGCGGCTATAGCCGGCACGGTAGGTGACCGCACGTCTGGCGTGCGATTGAGCAGGGCTAGGGAGCACGGAGAACGATCGTCGTGCGTAGAACCAATACCACTCCGCCAGCGGGTAGCGTATTGTCTTATCCATTCATGATCAACCGTAGAACGAATCAATATCGCACCGCTGGCGTGCGGCTATAGCCGGCACGGTAGGTGACCGCACGAGGAATCAATACCGCACGTCTGGCGTGCGGTTGAGCAGGGCTAGGGAGCACGGTGAACGATCGTACGTAGAACCTATACCACACCGCCGGCGGGTGACGTATTGTCTTACACATTCATGATCAACCATAGAACGAATCAATATCGCACCGCTGGCGTACGGCTATAGACGGTAAGGAACCACCCCGGTGGCAAAATGATCATGCTTTCTCGTTCTGTCGGTATCAATTGTCAATTGGACAGAACGAGAGAGCATGCTGATTTTGCCACTAGGGCATCGTCACACAGCTGGCGAGTCGTGATTTTTCCTATGTATGCATAGTCGCGACCATCGGCGTGCGGAAGAATCATTTTGGTTGATTTGAATGTGCGGTACTCGTTCGCTCAGTAGAAAGATCAGAGTGAATCATACAGTTCTGATTCAATTTGCCCATGCCTAATTTCGATACGACAAACCGTTCAATTAATACAATAAGCATAGACTAAAATGCAGCATTAGAGACAAACTACCTGAAAAACTATATAGTTTTCACCGTTTCCTTGAATAACGTTGGGGATGAGAGGTATAAAAATACTATACAAATGGAACGAGGATACACAATTTTGAGATATTCTACGTAGCTTTCAAAATATCGAAAGATGTTTTCCAATAATTATGCTTTTAAAAAAACACTGGTTACCACA
Organism: Anopheles coustani; assembly: GCF_943734705.1. NCBI lineage: Eukaryota > Metazoa > Arthropoda > Insecta > Diptera > Culicidae > Anopheles > Anopheles coustani. Next base: position 55,305,690 of record NC_071289.1, read on the forward strand.
AACCACTGATGGATATGGGTTTGGCGTAGTTGTTTGGTGGTCTCTCGACCGCGCCCTGGCCCTCGCCACTATGGCAATGCGGAAGTGAAATTTCCAATCGACACGATCTCAAGAAGTCTGCTTGCACCCATCGTCAATTTTAGGCCTGTTTAAGTGCTTAGAGTAGGTTTGAATTGACCTTCTATCCTCCGTAGAGCATACCATTTCCTGCTGCACACTCCCATCACCATTCTTAGAACATGCGGAACAGGAAATTTGTTGCCGTGAAAAGAAAGGTGATGAAATTTAGGCAATCCAAAACGGAAGGATATAATGATCTGTTAATAAGCCTCATTAAAATTACCTGTTTTTGGGATTTCCGAGAAAATTACTAAAAATACATAAGTACGATACTTTGGTTAATCTTATTCCTTACCCACCGTTCATCTGCGTACGGCTTCGGTCAATTGATAACTAGTTTTTTTTAATCGACGAAAATCCCACCAACCTTCCAATATGCTGTAATATTTGATGTTAGTGAATTCTCGTACACCAGACACACAAACACATGACCATCCGGTTCCATGAATATGGATAATTATTTATAACACCAACCTGAGAAACACTCGGATGGAAATGGATCCGATCGTTTGCAGAAGTCTAACCGGGGTTTCCATTCGCTTCAGGGGCGAGAAAAGCAAGACGCACTATACGCTTATGCTAAGACAATGTTGCACGGGTGCAGCGGAGAATGCAGCAGTGCTGCCTATCGTTCCCGGTTTGATGTGTTCGCAATTGCAACGTTATTGTGACGACTTGCACTCATTTGCATCTGTGCTGCCTTGTAGCGCTTTCTTCCGTGAGGAGATGGGGTTAATCTGGCCATCGTGCTGGTGTATTTGCGATTCAAGCAAAATCAGACTGAGCGATCTTAGGTTTCACGTTCGCTGATTTCATTTCCTCCGTTCATGAAGCGAGCTCATGAAGTATTCCGTTAGCCGGATAAGGTTCTTGCATCAATTATACCGTATGCTAAAATCATCTTTAAACCATTTTAGCAATTTTATTTTAACCAAAACGTAACGTAACGTTTTTTTTTTTGCAATTTCCTTCCAAAAATGATAGTTTAGAAACATGATTACCATTTTATTAAATTAAAAATAACCAGTGAAAGAGAATATTTTTCTGCTTTCCTGTTTTTCATATTTTGGTGATAATAATCGACCGACGACGGCACAATGTTGTTAGGTAAAATTATTCAGGAAGTCAAAATATTTTCCAGTGCCTGGTTAATGCCACTCTCTGGGCTCTTTCTTGTGCATATTCAACACATTGGCATAAACTAGAGGTGAGTCATACCTTATGGACTGGTTTTTCTTGAGACCTGTTGAACGATTTTGCATGCGACCAAAACTGCAGGAGAGGCCGTTCCTTTATTATTACGCTTACTTTTATTTTGCAAGAGCATATGCCTTTACCTACGCATCATTCGTCCCAACGAATGGATACCTGGTTTCTACCTGTAGTCGAGGACATTCCCCTCCTCCAGGAATTCCCCCTATTCATCCAATGCTGAGCCGGTTTATTCCGTGGTACCGACTTGAAGGTCAATATTTTGTAGATCAACAAACTAAAATCCCGCAGATGCGTATCTCTGCATCTATATGCACTCTGGAAACCCTGGTTTCGTTGTGGTTGTTGTGAAAAATTAGGAAATAAATTGTACCTTGTCAATGAGCGAATGCTTTTAATTTTATTCATAACATTGAAAGCGATGACGTAACTCGTATTCAATATAATTAGGCATTTGAATCAGCTTGATCATAGTATACAGAATGGTAGAGCATAAATTTGAAATATTTAAACTCACATAAAAAAATTGTTTATTTTTCTGTTCGAAATGGTTTCTAAGCAAAAAAGTAATGCAGATACTTTTCAAACATAAAGAGAGAAGTAAAATTATCTTTAAAGTAAATATGAACTGTATTCAATACTAGACCGGAAGAGCGTTGACCTAAATAAATAATTTGCTGCCAGTGCCAACGGGCAGATAGTGCAAAAACCAGCATAAAACACATGTTTTCAAGGGACTAGGAACTGCCATAAAATGTTTACAACTATATATATGGACCGTGAAGGATGGACATACATCTTCTTCTTCTTTTCTTCTTCTTGGCGTAACGACCTCTTGATCATGCCGGCCCGTTAAGGGCTTACGAGACTTGTTTCCCTGTAGTACGTGGATAGTCAGTCCTCTCGTACAGGGGAGGGTACGGTCTCGGTTGGGACTCGAACCCACGCCGTCGAGGTGGTGAGCCCCGGCGCTCATGGGCCGATTTTCTAACCGGCGCTAACGCTCGGCTGTCGCGATGGACATACATACATGACATGAATATAGTAAATGACCTGAACGAAGGGTCCTATCTCAAAACGTCCTTTATGAAAACAAATACACTGATAGAATATTAGAAATGAAAACTTAAAGTAATATTCAACACAAGTTACTGCTACTTGTAATATATGAAAATATTACGACATCTTTAAAAATAGAAATATGGCATTTACATTATTCAGTTGAAAAAAATTAAATATAAGTGATATCTATAACTAATATAATCAGTATAACCGATACGTGAGCAATAATACTCTGTTGCAAAATCATTATTTTAATAATTTCGAATTGGGCGGATGCTGCGCGGATATAACGAATGGCATCGGTTTACCCTCTATTATCAGAGCAAAGAGGTTTTTCTACGATTAAATGATTCTTTTTTTTTCTGACTAAAGTTTTCACAGGTTCAAGACCAAGAAATACGCTCAACTCGTGTTTATAAATTTTAAATTTATAAAAATATACAACAGCCTATTTGTTCCATTTGCATGACCTTTAGATATGGATACAATATCTAAATTGCTATGCCTCAATATTACAGCGATCACTACACGTAAACCTGCACGAAACGTAAATTTTATCACGTTGAACTATTTACGAGCGTCTCCATTTATCTCCTTTTATAGAATAAAACCGATGTATTGTACTTGAAGAAGTGAGTCACAGGTTGGCTACATCGATTAAAAAAATCCCGATACGACATCTCGTAAGACGCACTCCAGGGTACCTTAATAGTTTCCCACTAGCATCGTGCACTTCCTCTGTGGTAACGATGCACTTCGAGGGAGGATGAAATTGTGTATCATAATTAATTAGGGCCTCTAGTGCTATTGAATCGCTGTTACATATATGGTTAATATGGCTCCATTTTACGGCTGTGGCGAGACCGCAGCGCGGTTTATCTACCAAACAAATCTGCACAGTCGAGGCCCGCGATTGTCTTCCCAGCCTGAGAGTGCACTTTCGGTGGAGCCTTCGCCCTGTGCGTCTGTCGACACGACCTTCTTCTCCGGAGGCTACGGTGCCATTTGTTAGCTAGGTGCAAGGAAACGGAAAGCTTTTGAGCATGGTACACAAATACCGCTTCCCTCTTGGTGCCGAGTGGAACGAATGTCAACGTGAATGAATGCCGAGTTGGATCGACGGTTGGCCTCGTCTTTCCGCGACATGCCATCGTATTTTACGTTTTGGTACTAGCTTTAGCTGGCGAAAAGCTATGGACTGAGCCCCGAACACTTGTTCACGGTGGTTCCCGATGATTGGGATGGGGTTTTCCGTATTTTGATTACAACCGGATTCTGTGAGAGACAGAGTTTTTTTTAAAATATATTCAGTGTTACACAACCATTTGGACTTGTTTTCCTATTTGGATTAAATAATATTTGTTTCATATTTTCTAGTGCAGTGTTTTGTTTGCAATCTATTGAGATTTTATTAAAGTCAGGATGTTCAATTACACCATATTCGTAATAATAATAATAATTATTATTATTCGTCCCATGAGCGCCGGGGCTCACCACCTCGACGGCGTGGGTTCGAATCCCAACCGAGACCGGACCCTCCCCTGTACGAGAGGACTGACTATCCACGTACAACAGGGAAACAAGTCTCGTAAGCCCTTAAACGGGCAGGCATGACCAAGAGGTCGTTACGCCAAGAAGAAGAATAATTAATAATTTGTTTATTAAGTAATTTATGTATTAATACGTTTATACATTTTATTAACTTTTTATTTATTCTTGGTTCAATAGTGAAAATGCTTGTGAAACTTGCATGAAATATTTCTTATAGTTTTAATTGAGGGTTAAGGTAAAATCTCCTAACTTGAAACTATCTAACTACTCGGAACAATTGGATTTCAACTAATCATGATGAAGCTGGAGCTTCGCATTTTAAGGATAAAATTGTGTTACTTAGACCGTAACACGACTATATGTATTTCTTATTATTTCTATGCGTTATCTGTTATGTATTTTTCTTCTCTTTGTGTATATTGTAAAATATTAATAAGTTACTCTCATTACAATAATAATAATAATAAGGGAGTCCGTGAAGGCCGAGCGTTAGTGCTGGTTAGAAAATCGGCCCATGAGCGCCGGGGCTCACCACCTCGACGGCGTGGGTTCGAGTCCCAACCGAGACCGGACCCTCCCCTGTACGAAAGGACCGACTATCCACGTACAACAGGGAACCAAGTTTCGTAATCCCTTAACGGGCGGGCATGACCAACAAGTCGTTGCGCCAAGAAGAAGAACAAGAATAATAAAATATAATAAAAAGTCGTTCTTTTGATAACAACTTCAGTAGCATTAGACCATAAAACTAGAAGTCATAAAACGTAACAGAGAGAAGAACAGTATTATTGGCATTTGTGATGGCATCAAAATTTATATTTTAGCTTTGTTTTTTTGCCAGACGGCGACAAGTTGTAAAAAGCCCTGGTACTTTATGTTGCGTTTCAAGCTTTTTACAGTTTTTTTTTTAAATTATTTTGGGGTCCCTTAACTCCCATAGACATATCGTGGCTGAAAACCAGCGAGAAGAATTTGCACAAAGTCGCTGTTTTTCCTGTCAAGCCTTCCGGCGTATGGGGAAGTGTATAGTGTGCAGTGTCTTCCGGAATTAAGCAACTTTATCAGAAAACATCATAAAGAGCACGATTCAGTGGTTTGGACATACCTGGCCACAGTAAATCATGTGCAAAGAGAATCGGAGGAGTTGAACGGGTCAAATATAATTGATATACCCGACACTGCTAACCCTCCTTATGACTCTCAACTTCAACCAATCCTAAAAACATTTAACACACTTAAAGGTAGGACCTATTCTAACATTTTAAACTTTTCTTTATTCAATTAGCTTGGTTAATGTTTTTCTTATCACCGATGAAATTTTTTTTTTTTTAATGCAAACGTTAGATACGGCTTGCACCGTGGAACAGATATACCTATTTGTAGTATAATTCGCCCCACCCCGACCACCCTTGTCGCGATTAGCGACCGGGTTTGATCAACTATAAGTCTTTCGCTAGTAAATTCACTTACAAATTGGATACGTTTTACATCATACGGAGGTGATCTGTTAAGACCTTGACACAGTTTCAATTCCAGCCACAATAGAAGACACTATGCAGAGTTCAAACAGTGTTACACAATGAACAGCTGCGGTAATTATTCGAGTCACTGCTACGCTGTAATAATTATTGTGTCAATCCGAAAAATGCCGCCACCCGTGATTTACTGGACATCGCGATTCACCTGGGAACCGATTTGGAGTGGGTCATGTTTTTGGGTGGCCTTCCGACCGTTCTTATGGAATTTTAATTAGCACCGCTATCGGCTAGACCCTCCCCGGGCCATGTTTTGATGATGGGGAAGGTGGCATCAGTCCATTAGCGGCCGATTGCAAACTTGTCGAGTCCGTATCGGACGCCGAGAGTTCTCATCATAAACGAAGATAGCAGAGTAGCGACCGCCGCCCGAGCCCACAGGGGCGATTATCATGTCTGTGATGGGACAGTATTGATTGATAAAATTGGGCAAAAAAAATCGCTACAAAAATCAGACGTGACGATTGGCAGGGAAGATTGTGATAAACTTGCAACATGACGTCGAACATGGATGGAACGTCGAAGGTATGCAGCCCATCAGCTTGGCTGACGTTTCTTTGAAAACGCGCCCTCTCCTTCCTCAAGCATCTTACCGGTCCGGTTAGACGGCTGCGATGACCGCATGAAGGACATTCCCAGAACACAACACGTAAAAATTCGTCATCCAATCGCGACTGATCGAGTGTATATTCGCGTGTCCGTGAGGGCGTTCCACCTTCGCAAAACCCACTCATTTCGTTCTTACCTACGTGTACAAGACGTGTTTTTCATTGGTATGTCGGCGAAAGCACAACGACTCACGATCGTCAGGGAATTTCGTTGAGGTAAAGACGGATGACTCTGTCTGCTCGAAAGTATAATATAATTATAGGCCTACTTCCAGATGACGTCATGGCGCAGTCTACTTGTTTCGCTGCGCCACGAGACGATTCAATTGGAAATTCGACTTTTATTAAGCTGTTTATTATGCGGACCTCTCTCGCATGCTGTCTGGCGATTGTCTGCGCCAAACGAGTTTGAGAGCGTGTGCAATTGGGTGCAAGTTTTGCTGCATCACTCCCTTCTGGTGGCAAATATGGGCGCCTCGCATTCATAACGTTCCAAGTTTTCAAGCAACCCCTGCGTGTGTGGTGATGATTTTAATTCGCAAATACACACAACACTATCTATCCCGCTGCAAAACACATGTGATAAAATGGAGGAAGGAAAAAAAAGTTAGTCATCACAGATTGCCGCGATAACGGGGGGGAACATGAGAAATGGGAACATGTTCCGGATGACTGCCGTGCGCTTGAGGGGTCCACAATGTCCGATTACACTGCGGAACGTGGGACGCGGAAATGCCCGAACACGTTGCCAGTGGTGCACAAAATTGTTTAGAACGCCACGCAGCACACGTCGTTTTGAACAACGCCCCGGACAATGCCGTGATGCTGCTGCGCTCGATCACACTAATTACAAGCAGACACAAACCAGGCGGCACATCCTCCGAGCAATGTCATCGGGGATGATGACACTTAGTAGAATATAGACCGCACTGTGTGGCCAATACCGAATGGACATGGAAGAATATCGATGCAATGGAGCAATTTTATCATTAAACCTGTATGAATAGTAACTTTGATTCGTGCCGTTGTAGGAAAGATGGATTTTATAACCACATGGTACCAGCAGCAAATGTTAGGAAAATGTTGGGATTTTCATAAATCTTTAAAGATTTTAACTATACACCGGTGGTTTTTTATTTGTCCAAAAATGTGTGTATCGTCCTAAGTTTTCTCAGAACTTACCAGTATTTATCAAAATCAAATACTTTAAGGTTGTTGTATACAATTGAATCAAGAAAGTGGAATACAAATCAAACTAAAAGTTCCTCTTTTGAACCATCAGAACTTTAGGAAAATTTGCATAAAGTTTAAAACATCATCAAAATAAAACCATTCATGCCTTCTTTTCAACATTCCATCCAATTTGACTATAGCAGAGATGTCAAACATGCGGCCTGCAAAAACGTTGTATGCGGCCTGTGATACCTTTGAAATATTTATTGTGAACATGGCTCCACGAACTATGGGTTTTATACCCGCAACAGGACTGAACCACTGTCAATTTGAACAATTTCTATGTGAACGTCATACTCACCATTGATTAACATCTCGCCGACGTATGGTGTTGGACAAAGGCAAAGATTTTACACAGATTTTTACACAGAGCTTTGTTTTACGTGAAAACTACTGGCGTGTTATCGATCAATGGGGAGTATTACTTTCTTATAGAAATTGTACACTACAATAATTATTCCCACAATAAGACATACTGAATCATTACATCATGCCTTGTTTCGCTGAAAATTGCTTATATAATGATAGTGGAAATCTCAAGAAAATAACATACAACTAATAAAAAGTTGTTTATGATTCATAGCAAATTTATAAGAGGTAATATAATACACCGAAAATTTAAAAGTATAAAACATGATTCAATGTTAAGTTTAAAGCCCACTGATAAGAACCTAATTTCATGAATCCAATCAATACTACGTTTTGGCCCGCAAATCTGTTTTGGGAGGAAATGCGGCCCGCAAATTCAACTAAGTTTGACACCATTGGGCCGCTTTTCTCGTACAAGGAGTACCACATCTTAAATAATTTAATTCTATCACATTTGAACGATAACCAAGACATTTTCTCCGAAAGCAACAAAACTCGAAAATATTTTGTAAGTAAAATCAACAACATTAAGGTGTAGAAGTTGTGAACTCTCGTTTTTGCTCAAATTGTTGGCCATACGTATTTATAAAAAAACATTTCAGAACAAACTAGTATTTAGTATGCAATTTCATTTCTTGTCCAAACAGTTTCAAAACATCGAACTATATGTAGGGATGTGTGATACAGCCTCCATTACCATTGTACCTGTATACGTAAGTATCAAATTTACATCATTTGGATACTATGTTATACACATTGATCTTTACCCGGTTGACAAAAATTCAAATTTTTTGCAGCTGTCATGTAGTACCAGCAAGTTTTTCCATGGCAGTTTGCTGGGACTCTTGCTGGAACTACATAGTACCAGCAACAATGTCAATTTCTGTCAACCGGGTATTTACCAGCTGTCGGGTATAATTCAACTGTAGAATAAAGCACAAAGCAACATTTAGTAACATCTAAACCTAAATAAATCAATATAAACTGTCTCCAAAAACAAAAACCATCCATCTATAAACAAAATATATCCATCCTAGCCCAAGCTTTTTGATGATGGCCTTGGTTTGTTTGATCGTTCCCCACAGTGGACCAGGTGTACCGTACACAAACAGCATCCCCTGAGAAGCATCGGATGTCCATCTTTGCGATCGGTCTGTATTTGTTTTTGTTTACCAGACGTGAGGCTCACTGGCGCCCATTATCTTGCGTGCGCTAGATGACGGAAACCCGCGTCGTACGATGGTGTCATCCCCAAAGAAAAATAAAAATGAAACCGCGTATACCGGGGCGTGTGCTTTTGCGACGATTAATTGGATTCACATAACCGTCGCGATCGCTTTGGTACAACATCATCACCATCATCCTCTGTGTGATAGTAATTTTTCTCGAGTCGTTGGTTGATTACCATGAAATTCGCGTTGCCCGGTCCCAGGCGCTCGGAAACAGCATGCAACGCCCCGGATGACACATGGAACCCCAATTCGTTAAGCTGCCAGTCGGACCGGGGAATATTTTTCCAGTGACTCTATTCTCGGACGAAACAATCAATTTAGACGCAATAATAACTCGCCATCGGGTGATTTCGATTGGTCGCCCTGGAAAAGACGTCGTTGTGTCGTGGATGCATGACATGTGATTAACAAATGAATAGTCTTTAAAAACAGACGACGGAGCTTCATTGGCAATAAAAAAATACAATTTCTGGTTTTATGTCTTTATGCTTACCTTTTCCGAAAACTGATCCCGAGGCGTTCGCGAGATCGTTAGAGCTCCGAGGGCCTTCGCCATATCGTCGCCACTGTGCGATAAGGTCAGCATGGTTCGTCTGTTGGCGCTGTTGTGTTTCGGCTTTTGTCTATTGGCCTCTGTTCCACGCCAAACAACCCCTAACGCTTTGCTCTCCCACACACACACACACACACACAGAATACAGAACACTTGTTTCACTCTCGATCACCCCAAAAGCGCAGGTGAACTCGCGCTAAAGGCACACAAAGATTCCTAATGTGACAGGCGTTGGATTGATCAAGAAGTAAGCTTCCGTTAGGTTTCGAATATGGTCCGAATAGACACACACACACTCATATACGCGCGAACGATAGAATCTCACTCTGTGTAGTTAAAAACAAAAAAAGAACAACCCGTTACACTGTAGTGGACAGACGCAAGTGGACACAAACATATGGGAACTAGAATTCCCAGTTGAAATATGCGCGCGTGCACTCGACCGAACGATCAACGAAAGTAGCCTCGAAAAATCATGCAACACCGTTTCCGGCACACTCGGCGGTACTTGTTCGCGACACTGGAATATCCGGTGTGTTCGTGTGTTGTTTCTTAATCAATTTTTTCCACCGACAACGAGACGGTCATCCTCCGATTTTCACGTGCCCTGGAACCACGTGGAACTTTGGTTTGCGTGGCGAGTCGCGACGTTTTGCGCTGCAAGGGCTGAACCACAATCGAACCAACCGACTTCCGAAAGAGTACCAACAGAAACCGACGAAACTGAACTGAAGCCACATCCGCTCCACTGGAACGGTCTAGGAGGAATGTCGCGTGGACGTGCGCGGTCGTCCGGTCCGAGGGTTCGCACACCGAATGTGCCGAGAGCACACTTTACGCACAGCTCGTCGTTGTTAGCGGTTCGCGCAAACGCGCAATGACGACAGCAAGTGGCGGTGCTGATGATGATGATGGTATCGATGATGATGTTCCTAAACCGTTGCGGGCAGGTCCAGTCCACACGGGGAGACGATTCTGTGTTTACGCGACCGGGACAGACGTGAAGCAAGGACGACGCGAAGGATGCAGACGTGCGGCCTCGGAATGACGCGCACGGCTCCGGAATTCGTTCCGGAAAGTGACAGATGGTCAGTTTTGGGCGTTGGGCGCGTCTACAGGCGGCGGAGCGTACGTACGAGTGCGCAGGATACGATTGGAGGAACTGGCACGCTGCGGGCGCTCCAGCTAGACGTGAACCCCGCACACAGAACGCACCGCACCGGATGAAATCTCGCTCGTGTGGCTCGCGGCCGGCAGCGACCGAAGCGCGAGAGCCCACGATCGGGCCGCGCAGACAGACAATAGCTCGCTGAGGCCCGCCGCATCATGCGGGCTCCGCGAACCGGTTTCGGGATTTGAACGTGGAGTGGGCTCCTCGTGCTGTACGTCGTCGAACTGCTTGTAGGCTTTAGAGGTCTCTCGCGCTAACCGCGACGGAGGAGGCGACGGCGGATCCGGCCGAAATGAGTAGGTTGCGTTGGGTGAGGTGTGGGACGGCTCGCGGCCTGGTTGGGTGGGAACGCGCAGGATGATCCGATAGCCCATTTTGCGTCGGTGTGCGGAGCAATCGTACCGTGTGGAAGTGGGCATCTGGAATCGTGGCCGCGGTGGGTTTTCATGCCACCTACTTCGAGGGATCCGATTATGCTCTCGTGAGCATGCGGCTCACTCTCCCACACGCGCGTCTTTCTGCGTGTTGGTACACCTGGCGATCGTCGGGCACGGATGAAAGATCGCCGGATCTGCGGTTCCACAAGGCGCGGATTACCTGTGCGCCAGCGGCACTATTGCCGCTCCTCCGCGGGTTCTTTGCTTTTCATGCCGTTTTTGCCAGTGTAGGTGCGCATCGAAACGTCTCTGAATACCACAAAGAGAATGCGAGAGAAATAAAAAATTATTGAAGCAATTGAGAAAGAGAGAAACGCATCTAGAAGAAATATACAAATCTTTCAAATACATTCTCAAGAAAAACGTTCCAACCAGCAATGTGTGCGTCTGCTCTTTCACAGAATCAACAGCTGACGAGCTCCTTGCATTCGAATGAACCAAACACGTCATTTTAATCTGAAGAATCACCCTAATTAATCGTACATTTTGTTCTATTTGTACAGATAATATTACGTTAATGTGCATTATGTTGATTTTCCATTTTCAGCAACTATTTTTCAAAATAGCCTTAGAGTGGCCCATCTGAGACTCGGAGGTAGAACCTTCTTTAAAGGCTGATTCGCACGTCGGCAAGTGGCAAGTGCAAGTGGCAAGTTGCCGCGTACCTACCCCGTGCGAATCAGGACCTAGCAAGTGGCAAGTGGCAAGTAGCTACTTGCCACTGGAATAGAACCGAGTCTATTTTTCGGGCAAGTAGCTGGATGTATTGGTTGACAACTCGTGTAATTACAAGTTGTCAAACAAAAACTGTTTCATTTTCGTGATTTGTTTACGATAATTTTCGACTAATGGCTGGTATCGCGAACGAATCGATCGAGACGATTTCGATCAAAAGAATTAGTCGAACGAAATCTAAATCTACTCGAAATAGCTATCGGCAACGGGGTTTCTGTTTCGATCGATGAACTATGGGCGTTCGTAAAGTCGAGCAGCAAGCGAGCGTAAGGCCGGTCCTACACTTTGAGCGAATGTTGCGCTTGTCAATGCGAAAGTTGCCCCGGGCAGCGCGAATTGCGCAGGCCAACGCGAAACTCCATATGAAAAAAAACCGATTTCGTTCGCGCTGCGTTTATAAATTGCGAAACTCCACCGAGGGCGAACGTTCAATTTTAACCAAGGTTTTTATATCATCAACTTGGTTTGAACTGAAGTTGCTCAATTTGAATTTGGTTTGAACTGCTTCAGAATGTAAACAAGTTATTAATTTCATATACCACTTTGACAGATCGGACGAATAAGTTCGTTCGCGCTGGTTATTTGGCAAAACCGGGCTACTTTTATTCGTTCGCATCGGGCGAACTTCGCCCCGCGTTTAGGGAGCGCTTAAGCGATTTGTTGTGCACCACGCAGCTGGGATCGGGCATAGATTTTGAAAAGTATAGGGTATCAATAATTTTTTTACGAATTTGTTGTGCACCACGCAGCTGTGCACCGGTCATGGGGTATTAGCCATCGTCGCACCCAGCTCAATTTTCTCAGTATATTTCGGATCACATAGGGTACCAAGAATTTTTATGAATCCGAATAATCGAACCCAATTTATAAAAACATCAAAAATCACTTTAATACGCCTTCGTTGAATCTGTTTATTTAAAAGAAACATGTTTGCAAATGCTTATGCGACCGCTCTCGACCTGTCTAAATCATTTCGATCGAGAAAAGGCGTATGCGATAGTAATTCTCGATCGAAATCGAGTCAACTGTTGACTGCTTGAAAATTTATAGATCGTTTGCTTCTACGTTTCGTTCGCGATAGGTCTTTGTCATTCCGATGAAGCAAATGAACCAAAAATGAACACTTTTCGACAGGTTCATGCAGTCGATCGAAATCGAAACCGTTCGCGATACCAGCCAATTGAGGGTATTTTAATTGGGAGCGCGGAAACGATACGAACTGTCAGATTTCTCGTCGCGGTCCCATACAAAAGGTAAACAACACCTTTGAAAAAAGCGAAAAAATGGCTAGCCGCGTCGTTTCGTTTCCGCGCATCGTCTCGACACGTAGGTGGCGTCGTTTTGGATCGTCGAGATGGCCAGCCATTTTTTCGCTTTTTTCAAAGTGTTGTTTACCTTTTGTATGGGGCAGTGTCGAGAAGTGTATCGTTTCCGCGCTCCCAATTGTAATACCCTCAAATGTTCGAGAAATATTTGAGGGTATTATGATCCAGTTCCGCGTTATTGCTCGAAAGTTTCCGCATATTTGCTCGAATAGCAACCTGGGTATTTATACAAGTATTTCAAGGTATATAAATATATAGTTTTTAACAAGTTTCGAGCACTTTGATTTTTAATCAATTTTCAAAACGATCGAGTTATTGGTGTGTTTTATACTATGGCTAAATGGCTAAATAAATCAAAGTGACTTGTCTAAACACAACGTTGATATGAAAAGTGCATCCTGAATTATCATGTTCTTGGTAAATACCAAGATCCATAGAACCCACATATGCTTCGGACACATACGGTCTATAGAGATCCATCGACCAGGAGGTGCTTGAAACTGCTCGACGATAACGACGCGCGTCGTTTCGTATCCGCGCATCGTCTCGACACGCAGGTGGCGTCGTTTTGGATCGTCGAGACGCCCAGCCATTTTTTCGCTTTTTTCAAAGTGTTGTTTACCTTTTGTATGGGCCAGCGTCGAGAAGTTCATCGTTTCCGCGCACCCAATCATAATACCCTCAATTATTTGATCGTATCGTTGATCCATCTTTTCATTTATTGATGATGAAATAATGGTAAATTAAAGTTTATTTGTTATTGTGTACTTGTGTGAGTGAGCAAGTTACCGGCAAGTACTTGCCTGCAGTGCGAACAGCTACTTGCCACTTGCCTGCTTACTTGCCACTTGCACTTGCCGACGTGCGAATCAGCCTTAAGTCAATCCATATCCTGGCATGCGTAGATGATATTGAAGGTATTGATAGAAAAGTCTCCTATGTGGCAGATAAGTGAAAAAGCATCTCCTATCTGGAAAAAGGGTGAATTCGGTTTAACAGTTTGAATCACTACTCAACTAGGGTCAAAGGTCAGCAGCGGCTACAAAATCGAAGACAGATCAGTCGTGCATATGCAGTTAAAGCGAGGATTGATAATACTATTGACTAATTGTGATCATCGAGTCTTGATTCCATTATGAGTTTCGTGTGGAAAAAATATGTCCCTCCCGTAAAGTCTTGATACCATTATGAGTTTTTTTGTGGAAAAATGTCCCCTAAAGTTGATCGTGCTCAACCATTTTTATTGCATAATCCTAATTATTTCAGATAATTGCATTCATTTACTATCTTTTCAATATTGTACCTTGCTGACACACTTTATTTTGTCGATCAAAAACAATACATGTCCGTTCCGACAAGCTATCGATTTTTTATGTATTTATTATTTTTATTGGAAAGAACAGTCTAGCCATATTGCGTACTGAGAAAAGCTGCCCATTCTGTCAGAAGATATATCCTATTTGCAATCGTCTTCTTTCACTGATCTGCCCCTGAATAATATACAGTTTGTTATACAAAGAAACTAATTGTTGTTTTTCTTATATATTTAGCCTATGAATAACTTCGTTCGAAAAACTTGTTCTGATCTAACATCAGGGTTTTTATCTCAAAGAACATAGCAATGAATTTGAAATTGGAATTTGGTTAATCTAGAGTGTCTCTAATACGCGAATTAATTGTATAATCATCCGACAGTATGAAATGGATTTCTTCTTACATACTAACATTTTCAATAGTTTCAATATTTTACGAAACCGCATAATGAGAAGAAAATTTGTATTCGCTACAAGCGAATTCAAAAACGTAAAAGCGTTAGCGACGTAATTTAAAATTTGATACTCAAAGCTCTTTTGAGCTAAAAAAGAAGCTTTAAAGCGTACGGTAAATGAGTAAAAAAGCTAGTAATTCAAAACATTAAAAACAGAATTTGTCAACAATCCATTTGGAAGTCCATTACACCAAACGATAACAAGCAACAGATTTTGCTTCTACCATGGCAGATCTATGATGAATTTGTTTTCCTGTCCTGTTTTGCCAGTTTCAGTTCGGCAGTGAATCAGAGCGGAGGTTAGCAGTGCAGTTCCTGAAAGGGTTAGCGGAAAAGTAAGGTTACGGCACGACCGCGTGGTCACGCCGAGCTGGAGCTCAGGTCAGAAAAATCCTAGCTGCCGCACATCTCGTTCTGTTTGAGTCAATCAAGCGGACCACGAGTTCTTGTGTCCTGACAACGGAAGGAATTATCCCTCCCGTGGCCGGCGGGTGGACATATGGCTATTATTAGCCGGTCCTAAAGGACGAGCCCCTTCATAGGAGTTCGGACAGAGTCGGTACGCCTCTGATTACGAGTAAGGGAACAAACGTTCGACTTAGCGTAGGAGGATATACCCCGACTCGCATAGCGAAAGAAGAAAAGAAGAAGTCCTGTTTTGCATAACGGTCAACCCACTCATTTTATCTTTGAATCTTGATGCACTACCTTTCATCTTTTCATCGCTCTTTCGAATACTCGGCGTTAACTCTTTCGAATTCTCTGAATGGTGCTGGCTATAAACATACCTGATGAGCCATAAAACATTTTCACACACGTACTTTCCTCCTTGCGATGTTTCCATCCTGTAGAGTTTGATGGTAAGGCAGCGAATAATCAGTGCTTCCGCTCAGCTCCATCCAGTTGTGAATGTATAAATTACACATGATCAAATATTAACTAACGTACAAAAAAAAATGCAATCTAACTCGAAATAAACACTGAAACACAGGAATGAACAGTGGTTTGTTTTCATATGCATATACCAAGTCCGTCGTGAGTGTGAACAGGCAAGAATACATTGGAAAGAACAAGGTAGAAAACTGTGCTGAGTTGATTGGGGTTACTTCAATCTCGTTTGAAGTATTTTTTTTCAAACAACCACACGTTCAACTATACCGCAGCACTACAGTATAAACGCAAACCACCCGGACGCACAAGCTGTCAAATATATTTGTTCCAAACAAAGTCTATCGAGACGATCAGGTAGAGTCATTTGAAGTAAATTACAATTTACATCAGATGGATTTTGAAAAGTTCTGTACCATGAATAATATCTCTCTGTTCCAACTTATTCTGCATACAACGAGATGTTGCTGATGTAGCGTTGTTGGTAAATTCCTATGTTTTGCCTCAGCTTTTCTTTTGAAGTCTAGCAAATTGACACAACGTTACGATAAAGATGCCGGCTGTGAAACCTGAAATACTTTACCTTTCAATAAGAGCACCTTGCGAGGCGCTAACAGTTCCAAACTCTGAAAACAGCTGTATTTTCACACGTTTTTCTTCATCCCTTCATTCCATTTAGTAGTCTTGCGTCCATTGCCTGAGAAGGTTGTGTTGCGTATTTTCGCTTTTCCCAGTGTCGAAGATTATTCTCTCCCAGTCGTGTTCTGCTGACAATTGGATCGACGTGTTTTCCTGCTCTGTGTATCGTTTTTTTTATTCCATTTTGTTATTGGAACATCACAGTCCAAATAGCAGGCGGGAGTCACGAAAAAAAATCCCCGTTTCTGGGTGCACCAGCACTTTTCAATGCAATCGCTGAAGCAATTACTCAGAGTACACTAATCCGCACCGTTTCACCATTCCTTGAACTTTTCTACTGCTCCCGATTGCGCACGCACAAGTTAAAATATTTTATCATTGTGTGCACCGTGCCGTACTACTGTGTGTTTTCTTACGCCTGAGTTAACGACGTGCGTTCTGCATAGAAACAACGGAAGCATTTTTGCTTGCAAATTTCACCGTTCCACGTGATTTTTTTTCGTCTGTAAACACTGGCTGAATTCAAGTTACACGTTTTTTACAAACATTTACGACCGGTCAAAGTTTAGCTCAAACTGTTTTACCATCGAAACGGAAAGTGACACAGAATCACACGCGGTGCAAACGAAGAAAACAGGAAAAAAGAAACATTCGACAAGGTGAAACAACACGTGCTAGAAAGTTCCTGAACGGACCGGCACAAAGCTTGCCCTAGTGAAATTAAGGAGATTTAAGCACAAAATCTGCAGTAGACGGCGCCTGGTTTCTTCTTCGGTACTTCCGTCCACTACTTTGATTGCAATCGATACTCAGTCGAACTTCGTTCGTGGGTGCAAATAAAGACAGAACATACTTAAACAAAAGTGCGAACGAGTACGAGGATACGGCGTGTTTCTGCGTTTTTGTTCCGTTCACAGCAGGCCATTCGTGTGCAAAGGTAAGTAACTAAGGCAATTGTTAATTATCTTTTTTCCCGTTGCTACCAGGTTTTCTTTGAATAGTCATGCGAGTGTCCTTCGAATAATAGTTGCCTGTGACAGCGGCCGTTTCCGTCTACAAGGGCTTGTCCATGGGCACGGTAAGGGATCCTCACGCGCCCATTTGACCTAGAAAGAGGGAACCCCTGCCGTTTGTCGATAGAATCATTCACTCTAGCCTCTCGCGTCTTGACCTCCCCTAAGGCCGGGCAAGTGCCTAGAAATGGTCCGAGTCTGATACACCTTATCAGCTGTTCAAACCGACGGCAAGTGCTGATAGAATAGCACCGCTTTCTGTGTTTCGGTTTATACGATTGAATGCCGGTTGCAATGTTGTCATTTGCCAGTACCGATCAATAAGATGCGTCCGGTGCAACGCAATAGGTGATTGTTGTTGAATCATCACCAGCCGATAATCCATCTCTTTGTCCTGGGTTGGGATCTTTATTGATACGTGTCTTTATTTCGCGCTCCGTGCCATATTCACCTCTTGGGCAATTCAAGAGTGCGTACTCTGGGCCCAGGGGTCGGCATACGTTTCCTGAAAGGGACCAAATGATGATAAAGCACCCGAAACCGCGGGCCTAGATTCCTTAACCGGTGTTTTAATGTTTTCTAAGTAAGATTACACGCTTTTCAAACGGACTAACAATTATGTAATCTTGAAAGGAACATGAACATAAGATAAAATATTCTTTTCGACGTAGTTTAGGTTATTTTACCATTTGATATCAGGTTATTTTGCACATTATGAACCATATTTTGTTTGGTAGTGGTGTCGAAGTTTATATTCCCTCGATGTAGTTATTGTGGATGCCAAGTAAACACGTTATTTTGCCGGCAGATTCTAGATTTTTTAAGAAAAAAATGTGTAATACATCGAATAAATCCGATAAGAATTCAGATGTATTGTTTTTTGCATGTGGTTCTTAAATATTCTTCAGAGCCGGATAAAATCAGCTGGCCGACCCCTGCTCTAGGCAGTCCGCTAGTCACCGTCGGCACCGGGAAGTGGCATTTGGATTTGCTGCACGTTCACTCAACCAAGCGAATGAGCTGACTGTGGCTGGACGTATCGTGTGCTCGTCCGAAACCGGGAACGGATTGGAGGATGGATATATGGATGAAAAAAAAAAACAGAAAAACCATAGAGATAAAAAAGTGTCTCTGAAGCGGCATCGGCCCGATCCGGCGCACTACGGACCAAAGGCGCATAGCGAAAGGCAGTGCACAGTCGAAACGGCGATGGAAAATTCCACTGGCCACCGTGTGATCGCATACTACGACCAAACCACCGACTCGACACAGAGCGGGACGGTCGACGGTGAATTCACTGCCTCGTTGCTTAAACCGCGTGGTGTATACCCCGGAGAGGCTTGTTGCTTTTTTCACAAGCTGGCCCGGCGTTTCTTTGCTGTGATGTTGCTGGATCGAATATTCCGGTTACTGCCTAGATCAGCCCTAGGCAAAATGCTGTTCTGAAACTTCGGCTGGTTTTTTGTTGTACAAAAAAAAATGTACAGATTCATGGCAAAATCGACCAGCAATGAAACGATTGAAACACGAATCTTCCGGAATGTGAAATCTTTTCTTAATTTTAAAATAACAAAACCAGTTTTGAATGCGTTTGTTTCGCGCGTGAATTGCTTGCAATTAGTTCATAGGTCTGTCTTGCCAGTTAAGGAACGATATTTCCGTGCATTTTACCACCCCGGAAAAATAATTTTTCGTTCCAATTGTTCTATTCATTTTTTCATTTTCGAACTTTATTCCCCCCATCTTCATTTACATTTACTAGAAAAGTAGTTTTATACTTTTCAAATTGCTCTTTTTTTAAATAAATTTAATTATGTTTTACGAGAAAACGAGTTTTTTAGAGTTGATATTGGCCTGTTGTTGTTACACAAACCGCGGCAATATTTTTACTTAATACAGCACATATTTTTTTAAAGCAGAATGAACCTATGAAGTTCATTTTTTTCAATAAATCTCAATATACATATTTGTGCCTTAAATCAAAAACTACTATCTACTACTGTTGGAAACTGTTTCAACGTTGTGCAAAGCAAAGAAAAGAAAAAGAATTCCTTAGGAACCGATGTGGTACTGATCCAAAAAATTAGTCTTTTATTAAACGCTTATGTTTGCACAATGGCTCATGGCGCCCAAACGAGCCCTATTTAAGGTCTTCCACCGTCGAAGCCGACGCCAATGGTCATCGATCCTCTCGATCAGCCGATCCGTCAGCTGATCGATGAAGTTCCATTTTGGCTTATCAATATTATCAGGCTGTCTGTTCTTAGCCGAATTGACAGCTGGCGTTAGAAGGAAAAGTTTTTCTAACAACTACATTAAACTATCTTCGACTAAGTTTTTTTTAATCATCAAAAGCATGATCTCATGACACTACACCTATTTTAGATTTTAATGCATTTGTAATATGTAAAACATTATTAAACTATGCAAGAGTAAAATGGAATTCTGGCATGTAGAAAAAAAAAGATTTTTTGATTAATTTTCATTACATAAAACCATTAAAAAACAAGCTCTTATTGTGTAATGGAGATTTTTTTTTTTGGTTAGTCTATTTATTTGTTTTAGTTTACTTTGTTCAAATATGTTTGGTGGTAGGTATAGCTGCATGGAATAAAGTCGTCGAAGAGTACCACATTTTAGCATATTCGGTGTATTGGACTTGATTCACCGCTAAAAAGTTGTTCACACATTTGAGCTTCACGCGACTTCACATATGGCGCATGCTCCTCAACGTGATCGGGTCGAAGTCGCCGCGGACGAAAGAAGAATTGGAGTTAACCATCTTATATAGATGGACAAATTCATTTCAAGTTCATCAATTGTCGGCGCAGGTCAATTAACTTTATTCTGAATAAAAAACAATCCCATTAAAATTGGTCAGAGGCCAACGCAGTTTTATTTAGCTCCAGAAACTATGGACGAGTTTTTCTTCTTTCCGATTTTGAGATGTTCATACGTATATATTGATGCAAAGGGAAATGGAGATTTGCAAAGATAGTTCTAATAGTCATTCTTAAACGGTAAGGTCAACGTTTTAAAATACAAAAACGTCCAGCACGATTATTCTATCAGAAACAAATTAACCTGGTTGATTAAACTGCCCGGTGACAGGCGAATACATTCCCCGACAGCTCCATTGCGCAGATGCGCCCATAATTACAAACATTACTCAGGAAATTGAAAACAAGGCAGAGATTGATAAGCGAACGGATTTACAAACAACCGATGGCATTGAGGAAAAGCTGGCGGGACCTATCTGGTTAAGTAATACTTAACATTCTACAGGAACTTTTGCAAACGCAAAAACGAACCAAACGAGCCTGGTTCTTTGCACTCCATTGACAAACGTCGGTTTGTTCGATCTGGTTGGTGGCTCGCTTGCATAATAAAATTCCGCGTTCTTGACACTCAGGTCGTCGTCTATCGTGTAACGAATGTGGCGTCAAGAAGTTTGGCTTCACTATTGCTCGCAACCGAGCGAACTCGCTTTATGATGCAATAGTTTGCGCCGAGCATTGAAGGAAGACAACGTCCGCAGCGATGGCTAGTTTTAAATCACATGGAACGTGTTTTTTTCTTTTAAGCCGGTTTTTTTTATCGATCGGCTAATAGTGCGTTGCCGATTAGCTAAGTTAGCAGAAAAAAATAACCAGTTTTTATATGAACAACTGGCGCCAACACTTTTTATGTGCGAAAAGATGCAAAGTAGGATGGAAGGTTCGGGTTAAGGTGAATGTTGATTTTGTCGTTTGAAAATGTAGATTTTGAATTAGTAGATTAGTTTAAAAAACAACGAAATTTTGCAAAAATTAAAAAAAAAGTACATTTATTCATCTGTCCACAAACCTATGCAATGAAATAAAAATTAAATCAAAAAGATAGTAGTAGTAGTACTTCACCTGCATGTGTCGGTGGTGATTCGTTCTTTGGTCCGAGTTGTCTTTTCTTTTTTAAGAAATTTCCAGTGTGAACTGGTGTACCGTTATTTTGTTCACTCAATTCACGCTGACTAATCGATTGTGCTCGCAGATCTAGAGCAAAAGCACGTGGTTTTGATAAAGAGCGACCGAACCAATGACGTCCGAGAGGAATCGGGGATGTGCAGATCGTTGGACAGTGCCTTATCAACTTACTCTATCACGAGCGACGGGTGCGTTGCTCGTCCTTCTATATTTAAAAAAATTCCATTATCTCTGTCCGGTGTATTACCCCACAATAATCTGAAACCGGAGGTTGGGTTTTGGTAACACTTATCACGCAGATACCTTTTTTTTGTTTTTAGTATTTTATTTTGCACCTCATTCCGGTGAAGTTCAAACTGCTGATAAATATTCGTTCGAATTCGAACGGGTTGTACTGATCCAAAAAAAAAACTAGAAAGACAAGATTGGACAGTTGAAGCGAGTCTTCCTGCAGTATTCTTTCTATTAGACAATCATGCCACCATAAAACAGGTACGCATGATAGAGATATGGCTGTACAGCGTTACTGAATCGATTCTTTGGTGGATCGTTAAGCATGACTTTACGTTAAGCCCCACCCTGGCGGTAGATGATACAAAATAGTTTATTGCAAATTTCTTCGATCATTTTGAGTACCATCAAGTGACTGCCAAATGAAAAGATTGGCATCTTTCAATTGATGCTATCGTCACATTCCTTTTATAAACGACGCATCTATTTTTCCCAAACCATCTTTTCTGTAGCCTTGAGTTAGTCTAATGACTTTAAACGAGTAGAACGACATGATACGAACTGGTGGCGTTTATAGATGCAGTAAACAAAAAAATGGCAACGCCGAGTGGTAGAAAAGTTATAAATAAAAAAACGTAATGAAAAAAAAGGAAATTACATCTAAGCTAGATTGATGATGATTGATTCGTGATGGTGATATGATTGCAATTTAATTGCCAACGAATTATTTATTAGGTTATGTGCACTCAATTAATGTTCGTTGTGTAATTGACCATAGTGTTCATGTTTTTAAAACAGTTTGGCTATACATTCTTGACTTTACTTTAACTGATTGGTCAATTATTGCGACGTTTTAATGTCATTTGCATTTTAGTGAATGCTAGCCAAACATTACCTGATGATAATTTGATGATAATAAATCGAATTCTTACTTCTTTAACAGCATATAGGAACATCACAATGTACCCTAGTTTTCCACAATTTTTATAAAGATAGCAATCAAACAGGCATTTCAATAACCTAGTTTCTCGTATCTTTTTTCATTGACTTTTCTAATGCGTCATCCGATAAGCTTATCATTATTGTTTATGGTGCATTTATGATTCCCCCCGTAAACGTATGGTATCTTACGCTTCGCATCTTTATATTTCTTCCTTGGTTTTACTAACCTTTCGAGATAGTCGAATCCGTCACCTTTTAGCTACAATCTTGCCCACTTTATATCGTTTCGATTGTAAGCGTGCTTCGGTGTGCAATTTCGCACACATTACCGTACGCAAAGTAATTTTGCCACGAACATTCATTGCTCATTTAAGTGCACCTTAGCGGACGTTACTGTGCCATTGGGTATGTTTGTGCAACGGAAAGGTTGGCCTTCAACATGAGCGACATGCAAAAGAACCCTTCGAGGGTCATACATTAATTGTACAATTTACATTCTACCATGCAACAACAATTAGCATAATATTTTGTCACCAAGAAAACCCGGAAAAACTACGGTACACTTTCGAAGTCACATCCTTCGTGATGTAAACGACCTTCGGTGTCATGGCGGTTGTGGGTGTTGCCTTTTCTTTTCGTTTCTAAAAAGAAAGGAAATTTATGCTTCCCTCACAACCCCTCCTAAGCCTCCTACCGAGCGGAAAACGAAGGCAAATTGTTTAATGCTTTCCTTAATTTCCCTTCGGGCGTGAACGGAATGGAACACGATACGGAGGTGCGTGTGTTAGCCACAAGGACTTGTGACCTTTTATGCAACAGTCTGCAGACTGTTAGGGGACCTGGTCGTGGCTGTAATGGGATTAACATTTCGGCGACGGATCGATTTGAAGGAAAGGCGTTTTGTCGTAATAATCCCTTGTAGGGAACTCGACGTGTTTCAAAGAAAAGTGTATGTCTTACTGTGATACTGCATTGATTGTAACCACAACCGTTCCTTGGCAAACGATGAAATATTACTTTGAGATGACACCAACTTAAATGGTCAAGTGTGCATATTTGCCCAACCCAAATACGCCTTCGCCTCAACAGTGCAATAAATTCGCGTGCCATATGGCAATCAAACACAAACTTCGCATGCCGCCAATCGTAGAAAATGGCAGCGAGTGACCGTGTGTCGATGGCGCTATGTGCTCGCATTTCCATTCCACTTCCCCTTCCACCAACTCAGAGATCCACTGAGTCATGTGCGACTACGCTGATGAGACACTGTTGCCAGCTGATGGGGTTATTTATATTTGCATCAATGATATCTCGTTACAATCATGGAGCATTGGCAGTTAGTGTGTCGTACCATTGGAATGATTCTCGCCTCTCGCCCACCCAATACCCACCCTACCTCCTCAAGTATAGTGCTTTCGATCGTTTAGACTCGCCTGATTCTTAAAATAGAATAAAAATAACACAATCATCGCTGCAAAAGGCGAAGTGACCATCATCGGTAGGTCTGGCAAAGGATGGACGGTCAGCAGTGTCCCACCTTGATTCTCTTCCTCCGCTCTCTGCGTCATGGTAAATGTTGAAAATAAAAGTGCTGATGCTGGGACAGGCCGCCGACGTGCGCAGGGAAGACTTTTGCGCTTATGACGTGCGATCACTCCAATACGTGTGCGTGGGTATGTAATCAGCGTAAGCACATTTACCCCGGCCGGCGGTAGTAAATGACAACCGGCCAGACCAAGACTGGAGCGAACCGGTATGAACCGATCGGGCACCCGAGATACGCAAGAAGTGACAAGTCTTCACAGTAGTAGGGGTTGGAAATTGGAGGACCGAAAACGGAGAGGGAGAAAGGGAGAGGTATACTGATGGTCATTGTGTTAATTTTTTGTAAATTAGTCTACTGTTCGTGCGATCGGTTTATGGTGCCCTTTTTGATTAGGACAATTTCCTGTACATTGACACATGTCGCTAGTTAACCCTTACGTGCATGCGCGAAATTTGGAAGGTCTCGTTCAGTGATTTCAATCGTCTATCAGTAAGACGCTTTTACGTCTGCAGGAAGTGTTTCTAGTTAAAACTTAAAGTAAGCTGCTTCCTCCAAATGCAAATTTTCTTTAAGAAGTACATAAATGGATAGTTTATCATTGCTTCCCTAAACTAATATGATAATACTTTGAAAGTCCATTCAATTATTGTCCAGTTGCTATAAGACCAGTAGCGTCTTTAGATGAAGAGAACTTATAAATAGAGCTGTTAAAGCATAAATTGTTTCATTTTGAGCGAGATATGTTGGATTGTGAGAGAAAATCTGTCCGTCTTGTAGATATATTCAGGTCGATCTTAATTGTTTTGCAAGATCCCTATTGGGACTGGTAAAAACTACAAAAATATATTATAAATTACATTTTTCTATTTAAAATAACTTTACGTTTATTAAAGTTGGCTAGACTTTCTATAAAGCATTAAAAAAAAAATATGTAAACAAGATATGTACAAGATGTGGGTTGGACGTTTTTTGAGTAAGGATATTTACAATTATCAAACTCTAAAATGTATTCTACCTAGACATTAGTTTGGGATTATGTCTTTTAAATCCAATTGTGTTTAAGTAGTCTTATAACAACTGGACAGAGTGTAGTAGACACATTATGTACATCTCTTGTCGTGTAGCAAAACAAACATTACAAACCCCTCATTAATTTGTATCTCACGCCTGAGAAATAAATGACTTATGAAATGGTCTCTAATCGTTGTATGTATTTTTTAACCATTAAAAAATATTATTAAAATATAAAAAGCTTGTGCCAGAGGAATTTGTAATTCTAATTACTTAAAAATTGAAATTTTATTATCTCTACACTACCGTTTTTTTTGCTAACATAAAATGACTAAAATTTGTTGAAAGAATTAATCAAACTTGGATTATTTAAAAAGCACGATTTCTGTACCATTGTGTGCATTGTTTATAATGCATTTAACTGGCTGAGTTACCCTGTATAAACATGCAAGCAGAGATATCTTTTGTTTGCGTTAGACTGAAAACTAAACAAACAACGTCGTTAGACTTGCAACAGATAAAATGCAGCACTTTGCACGTAGTTGAAGGAAAGAATGTTTATAAGCGAATGCGCCGGTCGTCAAATATAGTGGACGGCAAAGTGTTGTAGTATGTGGCAATATGGCTATCATTATTTGCACAGCCCAATCCAAAGCAAAGTCAAAGGGGTGAAACGTGATGCACAACATCATATCCATCCTTCACCACTTTTTTCATCCTGGTGATAGTGAAACTTCCCCCTGATAGCGACCGATCGGCTAATGACCAGAAAATACCTGACAGAATGTTTGTTTTACCTTCGACCGCTGTTTGTTCGGCGGATTTGTTATAATGTTAACTATACTTAAATAAACTTAAACTGGCTTGCGAGGGGGAAAGATTAGATTGCGGTAAAACCTAATAAAAGGACAACGTAATTTTCGAAGGCATTCTAAAGATAATAGAGACGAACCTTTAAAAAACGGTGTGGGTTTCCTTTATAAGGTTATGTTACGAGTTGCATCGCAATCTTTGAAAATTATATGCCAAAAAACACCCTGATTTTTACAATTTAGCATAGGTTTTCTAAAAGTAGAAGGTTAACGATAGGAAAAAATTTGTAACTTGGATTACTGGATTCGAAAAGATTGACCAAAACCGTGCAAACTGGAATGGGATCCTTGTGGGGTTATCCTTAAATTGGATGTCCTTCTTGGCGATCGATCAGTTTAAATCAAGTTTCGGCTGTTTTACTTTCAATTTTTTATTATGTAGGGTAGGAATTAAGATATTCTGGAATTCTGGATACAATTTCCGACTTGAGGACTAATTAATACTCTTGACAATAATTGCACTTTAAAATGTTCGAGTGTGTTAAACAAGGTATTTTATTGATGTATATGAGAGCATGATTTCTTTAACATTTGAACTTAAAAATGGATTATGTTGTTACGTCTACTACATACATTATAAATCACTGCAGTGAAAGAAACTCATTAAAAACTAATTCATTCATTCATATTTTATCAATAACCAACGCAGAAAAGTTTCATTCTTTCTATGTCCCGGAAAAGAAAACATAACTTCTGGCTACTTCTTAACATTCTCATAACGTCACGGTTGCCCCGAACTGAATCTAATCATTCGACCTTCGCAAACACACACCGTTCGAGTTCTTGTTTCGGTAGCTTCCAAACAACGATTTTGGCAGTTGCTCGCTCGTCAATGGGCAACCCGATCGACCCAATCACGGAGGACTCATTTGACAGTGTCAACGATCCACAGCGCTGGCTGGACGGAAGCTGCACGGGTGACAGATCGGTTGTAGAGGGGGTGAGTCGGAAGGACCGATTATGAGTGAACGTTGCCCATTGCGTAGATGCAATAGCAGACGGTTGATGGCATCTTCCAAGCGACGGGTGTGTGGGCTGCGAAGAGCAGGGGTCGGCATGGACGCACGGGAACGATGATAAGAGCTCATCGGACTGGGAACAAAATCCCCCTGCCTCCTTGTTCAGTACCGATAGAAAAGGTAAAACGGCGAGAGGGCTGCAGCACGGGTAGGGGGCTAGGAAAAAGGGGAGAAGTACAACAGCACAATGCAGCTCGTGCCCGGGAGCGCCTCATCAGTCGCCTGCGGTATGTGTTGCAATGCAGAGCGAAAGTGGAAGTGCTGAGGAACGGCGCTCGAGCGCGTGTTGATCGGATCCGGAACCACATTCGCCGCTGTGTCCGCCCGATCGTCGTCCTAAACGACTACCTCCCGTGCCGTCCTGTGCCTTGTGTGAGTGAGGCGAAGTAAATTGGCCACAGGTTAAAAGAAACGTATCTCTGATGAGTTTTCTGGACCCGCTTAAGAACAATTTTGTGATAAATTTTAATAAAAGTGTCACGATAAAAGCCAAAGCCAACAAGTACGCAAACGTTGACTGACAACGATGAGGTAAGTCGTCACATCCCCCACGCTTAATGGGGCGAGTGTTTTGGCAGAGAAGCACTTAAGAGATACGATATTATTTTACATTTTACGATATCTGCTGGACGGATGGATGGATGGATGAGAACCGGTGCGATAAACCTCTCTTATCGCCTGTGCCCTCAATGGCTTCTCGAAAGTGTGAAACGTAATTTCTGGAAATGTTTTGCAACATTAGCATTATCTTATCCTTTTTTGTGGCAAATTTTTGTTAATGGCTTCCAGCGAAAGTCGATTGAGTTCCACGTGCAATTCGGTTGCGTTATCTGGTGTTGATAATCCGAATGTGCGGGATTAGATACGTTCCCCGAGCAATGAGGTTCCCACGAAATTGACCTAAATGAAGATTAAAATTGTGTTCCGGCTTTCAAATCGGTTTGCCATATCGCTTTTCGCACCACAGGGAAAGCGTTTGTTACATGGAAAAGATTTCTAGCTTGACTTTCTTTTTTAAATTAAGTAAGTTTTAATAATGATCCAATAGCTTGATCTGGTTCGGTAATTGCGGCAGTGAGATCCGGTTTCTTGTTAAAATTATTGCAAAAAGAAATATATTTCTTCTTCGGCCATCCCCGACCGAACGACGCCAGAACGGTGCGACAACGCACGTCATGGTCCACCAGGCGGCTCCATTTCGCCGAGCAAGCCGAGCTCTCGGTCTGCGGTCTTCGACTACGTTAGTGGACGAACGACGCAAACATATGCAGTTGTCCTTGAACCTAGCAGACGTCACTATTTTTGTGGTAGGATGCTTTTGGAAGTCCGGTTCTAACTGACTGTTTCCGGTAGAAGATTACTATTTTTTTTTTGTGGGTGAACACAATAGAAACTGAATGAACTTCTAATCTCCTTTTTTGCCGCGTATTGTTATGTTTTGTTTTTGCCGAATAATTAGTAAACTTTCAGTTGTTTTACACTGCAAGTTTTAATCGTTTTTGATAACAGTTGAACCGTTTTTGTGGCGTTTCCCATGATTTTTGTTTTGCTTTAAATCAATCCTTTCATATAATGGTGACATTATTGAATGAGAAGATGAGAATTGTATCACATTGTCTCTCGAATCCTATTTTTTTCAGTTTTTATTCCCCCCAGACAAATTGTACTTACAATTGTATGTAACTATACAGTTACATGATTGTTATAAGCATTTAAGTTCATTTAATTTTCAATTCCTTAAATTTTCCAAATACTCATTCAAATTCAAATGTAAGAAAATAGTTTTTAAGACAAAAGAGAAGAGTTGAATTTTAGTACAGAGACAACTCTATTGAAAATAGAATCTTCATATACATAATTTAACAATTTAATCGAAAACTTTTGTTACACATCGTTGGAGTATTCCCTTATATTTTATTTTTTATAGAGTGTGATAATCCTTCTATGCTTGGATGTAGCACATATTTTTCCTGCGAGGTTCTTGGTGAATTGAATTGAAAATTTTGTCAGTTTTGTTTTACCTTAAAAGATAACAAATAAAAGCGCTTGTTCTATCGAAGGTAATGAACTGAAATATCAATAATCTATACAAAACAAATTGTCGTTTAATTGTATGTGCTGTTTTTATTTGTATCATACATATATCTTTCATCTACTTGACTCTCGTGAAGGTTATTTAAACTTATTCCTTTCCTTCGCTTTCTCATGGTTTCCGTTCTGATGGTTCTATTTATATTTGCAGATTTTCCCACACTAGCGGCGAAGCAACACACAACAACAAACCGCCATCGGTAGCGACCGGCAATATACAGACGAACTTACACGTGATAGAACGCTTTTCTTTCCACTCGGAAAGGAAAAAATAGGGAACGGCATCTCGTGTACCGTGTGTTGGTCAGTTTTTCCGCGAACGTTTGTTTGCGAATAGCAAAAATCTGCGTCTATCCCGGTGCACAGCCGTCAGGTACTGCCAATTTTCTGCGTTCCATCTGGGAAAAACAGCTCTCCGCAGCATCCATTCGAGGCCCGCTCAGGGTCGATACGGCCGTGCAGTAGAGTCGTTACGTTAGACGCGATCAACACACACATTGGTGTAGATATTGCCAACAAAGTGACAGCTGCGCTTCGCTTTTTTCGTCGCTATACCAGGTGGTGTGATTCTTAGTCGTTAGAAACGATCAAAACAGAACACAGGACAGGAGAGAGTGCTCCATCGTAAGTGCGATTTTTCCTTCCCTCCCGATCGAACTGGTTCGATCGTGGACCATACCGCAAAAAGGTACATCTATACATACAAAATGTGGTTCGGCTTCGCAAACGACGTAGCAGAAGCCTGACACACGACACACCTTTGAGTGTGCCGAGAGAGAACGAGACATATAGTGCGAGCCGTTTTTCGGCCAAATCGTATCTCGAAAGGAGTGCAAAGGGAACTGCTGAATCCCTTCACTTGTGGAGCCCTTTGCCGGAGCGATCCGCAAACACAGAGAAAGCCTATTCGACCATTTCGAGCCCCCCGGGGAAAGCTTAATGAAAGCGCACCATCCAGTGACATCATTGAGGAAAGCCAGCGGCCAGTCTAACGCACTGCTAGCACCACTTATGCATTGTATTCGGAAAACCGCGACCATCGAATCCGCCGCCCATTGTCTCCGCTACCTGCCGAAGGATCCCCGGCTCAGACCGTTAAGTAGTAGAGCTGAACCGCGCAGGATCTTAGCGTCCTGTATCATCACCACCACCAGCAGCAGCAGTAGTGGCAGTGCGCTAAGTAGTATTAGCCACACCACCACTAAGACCACCACCGGCATCCGGCGTCAGGCGTTCGTCGAAAACGCCAACCGTAGCAGTGTCGTGTCGGTCATCGCCAAGAGCCATCGATCATCACGTCGTCCGTTTTACTCGGCTTTGCTTCGAGACGAACTACTACGAGGAACGACGACGCAAACGGAGACGCGAACCAGTAATAGCAGCAAAAGCTACGGGGGCAAACAAATCCCGGGCGAGCGACAGCTAGTACTGCCACAGGCGAGGCGACAGTTTTTCCGCGACGACCTCGTGTAGTAGCAAGAGTAGTGGTTAGTGGTAGAAGCGATCCTGCGAAAACAAAACACACGCCTCTACAAAGTGTTGTGTGACATCAGTGGTGACGCTTGGCGACGCGCGCGCTTTTCAATTCACTGATTTTTTTCCGATTCCCGCGTCCATCCCAGGCTCTTGTAGCGGCGCTTGGGCCTCGAGTAGCATTTTTCGCCTCGTCCCCGAGGGAAAAAAACGCAGCCACCACACTTGTGTGTGTGCTTTTGATCGCTTGCCCGCCGCGCGGTCACTGGATGAGGTTTGTACCAGCGGCCCATCGAAAGGAAATACCGCTCGAAGTTAGTAGTAACCCTATCACCTCTATTGGTGACAATGGTGCTCGAAATACGTATCACCGATCCGTCGGAGAAATCGATCACCCCGGAGCGGGCGATCGGTAATATCGCCGCGGGCGATGAAACGGTCGACGAGGAGGACCGTCGGAATAATAACACCAATCGTCGACTCCAGTCGCCTCGGAACGGAGCGTCACCGGGACGGAATGGGGCGACACCTGCGCAGCGCATCGGTCGGGAGGAGCTGGAGGCGATAAAGACAAACTTGCTCAACACGAACGAGGTAACGTTCAGTACCGTGCTCGATTCCGATCTCGGCCCACCGGGATCACCTGGCTCGAGGAAGGGGGGCGGTAATTATGGGAAGAACCTGAGCATGTCCCAGCTGAAGGTACCTGGCACTGCTAGTGGTGGTGATGGTCATAGTGGTGGTGGTGGCGGTAATCGTCGTATCCGACTCAACTCGGAGCTCTCGGAAGCGGACTCGATCCTGTCGTCGTATCACGAGCCGGAGAAGAAGAAACCACCGAAGATCCCGGACGGTGGATACGGATGGGTGGTCGTGTTCTCATCCTTCATGATCTCACTCATCATGGACGGCGTGTCGTTCTCGTTCGGGCTGATCTACACCGAGCTGCTGACATACTTTGGCGAGTCGAAGTCGAAAACGGCCTGGATCGGTTCGCTGTTCATTGCGGTACCGCTCCTGTCCGGTCCGGTCATGTCGAATCTGGTCGATCGGTACGGTTGTCGCAAGATGACCATGCTCGGGGGCATGATGGGTGGCATAGGGTTCGTGCTAGCCTCCTACTGCCAGTCGGTGGAGCAGCTGTACTTTACCTTCGGCATTCTGGCGGGCGTTGGGCTGGGCGTCGGGTACGTCACCGTGGTGGTGAGCGTTGCCTTCTGGTTCGATAAAAAGCGCACGTTCGCGACGGGTATTGGCGCGTCCGGTACCGGTATCGGTACGTTCGTGTACGCACCGCTCTGCCGTTGGCTGATCGATAACTTTGGCTGGCGCGGTACGACGCTCATCCTTGCCGGGACGCTGTTCAACATCGTTGCCATGGGTGCATTGATGCGTGACCCCGAGTGGATGATCGAGGAGAGCAAACTGGAGAGCCGGGCGCAGAGCATACAGACGTTCTCGAACTCGAGCGTCTACCTGGACGAGATCAAGAAGCTCATCGAGACGGGCATCTCGAAGGAGCACGTGCTGGACACGCTGGTGACGAATGTGAACACCGAGGCGAACCAGACTATCCCAGCCGAGGATCCGACCATGACGAAGAAGTATCAAAGCGAGGTCGCCCTGCCGACGTTCTTTAGCGAGGATGAGCAGCAACCGCAACAGCAGCAATCGCACCGAGGAGGAGGAGGAAATATGCGCGGAAGCCAACGATCGCTACGTCACAGTGTCCTCACGAAGGAAACCTTCAAACGGTCGATCACCGGTGGCAGCAAGCTGGCCCAGGCAACAAAGGCCGTCCTAGCCAGCTCGGAAACGCTCAACTCGTATGAAAAGTTCTCCGACGAGGAGGAGGGTGACGACGAGCTCGGGCATCAGGATGGGATTAGCTTGGGCATTCGTGCGTCGCTGAAGACACTCAGCGTTGTTTCGCTTGAGGATGCGTACCTGAGTGTGAAGCGTCAGCAGGAGCTGCACGTAAAGGCGGGTGGCAGTACGTGGTCTTTGGACGAGGAGGCTCTCACTGGATCCCTTGTCGTTCCGACACTGCACGGTCGCGATGGAATTGGTGGTGGTAGTGGTGGTGCTAGTGGACTGGATGGGCTTGGGCAGGAGCGGTCACGCAGCTACCGTGGCAACTCGCTGGATGTGGTGTACGAGAATGAAATTTTTAACCCGAACGTTGACACGAGCGTAACACTGGTGGTACCGAAGCAGACCAAGCTGCTGCAGCGCTCATCACCGCGCAACGGTGGCCTAAAGAAGCAACAGCAACACGGCCTCGGTCGGACGCACTCGATGCGCTATTCGAACTTCTACAAGGACATGCGGCTGCACCGGAACTCGATCCATTATCGTGGCGCGCTGCTCAACACGCACCGCTACCGACTGAAGGCGTCCTCCTGTCCGAACATTTACCGCAATTCGATGACAACGATCGCCAAGGAACAAGATGAGGTAGGTGGAGTTCTTACGGAAACATTTCGTATTTTTAATATAATGTGGAATCTACAAAAAAGGTTTAAGTTTTCATTTTTATGAAAAGAGAATTGCATTTTCAAAGAAAATCATACACATGGGTTTGCCAAAAATAATCGCGACTATGGGGTTTATGATTTTAAATCTTAAAATCTTAGGAACTTCTGTTAGTGTAAGAGAAAAATATTGTATTAAATTATGCGTATAAACTACTAATGTTTTTATTTCAAAAATATATTTATATATTTATTTATTGTTGCCACGCATGAATTAAAACTAGAATCCATTGCTATGAAATCATGCCCGAATGCTTTTTGACCGCCCATTTTAGACAAGCTATAACTTTTGCATTTTGGAAGATTTTCAATTCATTAAACGACTTATTTTAAGTATTTCTATCGACTATCTTTTGGCGTTTTTTTTGTACCACTCCATCATTCTGATCATAATGTAAAGGGAAAAAGATCGTCCCAGAATTCTTTTGAATTTTTTTCCTTTTTATATTTTGAAAAGCAAAAATGTAAATTAGAAAAAGTATGCGCATCGGAAAGGAAAGCAAATAAATTGGGCAACTTTCAAAAAGTAAAATATATTTAAGATAGTCATGCCCCAAATTGACCTTAAAGTTTGAAATTTTGAATTTTCTATAGTTTGTTTCCGGGGGTCCGCGACAGCCGAGCGGTAGCGCTAGTTAGAAAAATCGGCCCATTAGCGCCGGGGCTCAGCACTCTCGACGGCGTGGGTTCAAATCTCAACCGAGACCGGACCCTCCCCTGTACGAGAGGACTGACTGTCCACGTACAACAGGGAAAACAAGTCTAGTAAGCCCTTAGCGGGCAGGCATGACCAAGAGGTCGTTACGCCAAGAAGAAGAAGAAGATAGTTTGTTTCCGTTCGGTGATTTATTTCATTATGCGTGAGTGTTTCGATCGAAATCGATGAGGCTTTTGGTCTTTAGGGTCAATATTTGGCATCATTTGCATCATCATAATTATGCATGAAGGTTATGAAACATTGGCATTGGGCATTGCAAATTTTTACCCCCCAACGAATTCCTTGACTTAGTTGGTATTGTGTACTTTACCCGTCGAATGACAATTAAAAATAACTCATTTGTCCGGTGACAGAGAGCACGTTACGTTCGACTAATCGGGGTTCTCGCATGTTTCACGTGTTTGGATCATTCTTCCGATTTGCTCATCGGGCGATTTTTGCAGCAAACATGTGTGCTTTTTGCTGCAAATGATGCTGTCACGGACAAAAGAACGTGCACAATCAGCAAAGAAAGATCGTTCGTGATTGCGCAACTCACAAACCCATTTGGTCAGAGTTTAGTAGAGGATCGTTTTTTGCACTTGTGCTTTTAATCAAATAAGATATCTGGTTTGTCATGAAAACCGGTTCTAGTTTCAGTGAGGCTTTTAACAGGTTGCCGATTACATGCAACGAACTTTAGTTTCGCGTCACGCTCAACTTTAATAGGCTTTTCAGTGGGGTTTTGCGTGCATTGATTTAAAATTTGTAAGTACCATCGTGAGCCTCCTGTCTGTGCCCTTGAAACTGATAACCAGTTCCGGTCGACGACCATGCGCCTCCATTTATGCACCCCGAAATGAAAAAAAATTCTAATAGCAAAATTTAACTGTCCATCGCTACCGAGTTCTCTTCTTAAATAATTAACCATCTTACTTTAAGTACTCGTCTTACCTATTATTGCCGTTTACACTGATTTATTTCCCTTTTACTATAACTACCCCCAAGGATTTCTTTATTAGAATATCTTTCATTGGTAAAGATTTTTGTCCCGGTCATTGAATTACATTTACAATCCTTTTGATGTACAAATTAATAAGCATGGATGATTTATTAAAATGAACTTTAAATTGTATTTTCAATCAAAATAAACATCCTCCATTTAGCCATTAAAAAAAACCAGAATGATCTTTGCCTTATGGTTGGACCCTGTAATTTAATTATTATTTTAATATTCTATTACCATTTAGGCAAAAGTGACATTACGAGTAAGTGAAATCAGCAAACCCAAATGCCAATGAACATTATTCTGTCTGCATTCAATAAACTTCCACCCATAGTATGAGACCTAATTCTAGAATTGTGTTTACAACAGTTCAAACATTGGATTTTTTCCTTAAAACAACATACCTTTTAAAGTCATCTCCTGCATTTTAAAATTGAGCTGAGCTGTGTTTGTATTGCATGTGTTTTATTGCGTCGAATACTAAATGTATGATTTATTGTATTTCTCTTAGCCATGGTACGGCAGCTTCATCGACACGTTAAAGTCCATCTTCGATTTTTCGCTGTTTTTCGAATTCCGCTTCGGTATGCTATCCATCTCGACGCTGCTGCTCTTCGTTTGGTAAGTGAAACTAGTCGCGAACTTGGTAGAATAGATTTTGTCTAACTATTAAAGATGTCCCGTACATTCCACAGGTACATCATTCCCTACTTCTACATCCCGGAGTACGTGCTGAAGTATAAGTATAGCGAGCAGGACGGTGCGAATCTAATTTCGGTGATCGGTATCACGAACACGATCGGCATGGTTGGTCTCGGCTGGCTGGGTGATCGACCTTGGGTCGACGTTAATAAGACATACGGTGTTTGTCTGGCACGTAAGTACTCGCTCAAAGTAACAAATATAAGGGTTTATTTAGTTTGGAGAGAACATATTTATGAAATAAACCTTCCGTTTTTCTGTCACTTCCACTTTCGCAGTTTGTGGGGCCTCCATCTTCGTCATGCCCTGGCTTATCTCGAGCTACGCGGCCATGGTGGTGCTGTGCATTATTTTCGGCTTCACCTTCGCCAGTACGTTCTCCTTTACGCCTATAATCATGGTGCGGCTGGTGAGCCTGGACGATTTCACCGTTGCCTACGGGTTGATCCTGCTGGTGCAGGGCATAGGCAGTCTGGTCGGGCCCCCGATCGCCGGTTTCCTGTACGACATCACCGAGCGCTGGGACGACTCGTTCTATGCGGCCGGTTTTTTCATCTTCCTGTCCGGCATCTGCGCTTGGGCCATCGGTGCGTCGGAACAAACCGCCGACAGTGACTCGGAAGAGGAGGAAAAAGAAAGCGAAGCTCTCAGTTCGACGGCTACGGCCTAGAGCAGAAGGAAGGAGGGTAGGGATAGGTACGCGTGGAGAGAGAGATCAATAGAGCTAGGGAATGGATAGATAGAGGACCTTTGGTGCCTTTTGTACTTACTTATACCGATGGTTGGGTGGGAAAGGTTGCGCTCGTAAGCGACGCGCTGTCCGGGGATGAGTTTGCACAGCTTCAACTGAAGCGCCATCAGTTCCATTAGTACACGGAATTTAAAATGTGCTGCTATGAAGTCGATAAAGGATTTGCTATATAGTTGAGAATATTACTACACCATATAATAAGCACTTTAAAAGGTTTAATAGCTAAATTTTATTTCGATTTGCAATCGACACTGACGTGCGATGAAATTTTGCTTTTCCCTAACTATGAACTACCTCAAAAATTGAACAATCAAAGCAATGGAAACAATGCAGGCAAACAAACGATAAAGATCTTTTTTTGAAACCAACGAGGTTGGAATGAGGTGTTCAGTATATTAGGCCATTTGACCATTTTGAATATTTTTTTAATTTTTCTGAATCGATCACTAAGATATTAGCAAAACAAATAGATCACCGAACGTGTCAATCGAATGCCTTACGAAAAGTAGAAAATAAAAATGGCAGCATCAGTGCAGGTTATTGTTAGCTGCCTGCTTCATTTATTCTTCAGTCCACGTGTTAGGAACATTGTAGGAAAACATTTACAATAACAATACGACGTTATATTTGAAATATTGTAGTGAAACTGGGCAACTTCTGGGGGCGCGTAGTGTTAGTGTGATATTTTCAGAACTAGAAAATAACCTGTTTCTGTGTCGAAGGTTTCTTTTGTCTGTACTGTTTTTACACGTCGTGGGTCCAAGGTCAAAGGAATAGGGTTGATTGTTATCGAGGACCGTGCTGCAATGGTAGCTAATTGAAAATCATTATTTTTGGCATACTTAGAATAATAGAATAGATAAAAATTTAAAAAATCAATAGATTGTTTGTTTCGGCAGATGTAGCGCACGGTAAATACAAACAATTTAATGTCAGTGGATGAAGTCTCTTTAAGCTAAAACTACACTTAAAACAGGGCTTTTGTGATTCAAATAGTTGTAGTTGCGTGTTGCGTTTACCGTCTTACTCTCTATCTGTGTCTCTCTCTTTCCGCCAGCAAGAGTTATTATAAAGCATTTAGGATTAGTCGTAGTGTTCCGTACTTACGTAAAGACTTTTAATGAATAAAAGTGATCCATATAGTTTCAATCAATCAATGATGTATCTTTTTAGTTTTTTGTTTTCTTTCACAATCTGGTGAAATGATGGAACAATCTTACACTTTTTACTGTATTTCAGTTCCGTTGCCTTTTTTATTCCTGTCTTTTTCTAAACCATACATATAGTGTTGTTATTCCTTGCAAGATGTTTTTTTCGTTTATCTTAATTTCTGATCCACTTTCAATTTATTTCCTGTTTGTTGCGCATGTCAATATTTATGACATCGGCACAAATTACCGTTACCTTGGCTTTGCTCCGAATACGATCGGATCATTCCATCGCTTTCCCTTACAACTGCACTAATTTAAAGTCAGCTCCGTATCTCTCTTTCTTTTTCTCTTTTGTTATAAGGTAGCAATTCAATAATGGGATTAAAGATATTTATCTACTTTATTCGCTGATGATAAGTTTGCATTAGAAAATCGTTTCAAAGAACGGCGCCGAACGGAAGAAAACGAAACCCTGGCCAAACGCGCGGATGTGCAGCGGATGATTGAAAGTTAGTTTTTGAACGTTACTTTGTTTTGTTTGTATGCGATACCATACATGTATACGTAACTCTACACAAAGTTAATTGCAACCACTAACTTATATTTATTATAGCTCGGAGAAATAATAATATGTTTTAAGGACGTTGAAAGCATACAGGGGGTGAGGGCATTGGGCAATAGAGAGTGCGAAGTGCACTCGGGTTGTTTTGCTCTTTGTTTTTGGATTGC
Source organism: Anopheles coustani (assembly GCF_943734705.1). Lineage (NCBI taxonomy): Eukaryota > Metazoa > Arthropoda > Insecta > Diptera > Culicidae > Anopheles > Anopheles coustani. The sequence continues at coordinate 55,343,858 of NC_071289.1, forward strand.
GATCACAACTAATTATCAAGTTTTCATAGGAATTTTTAAGGCGTGTAGTTTCGCTGCGGTTTCGTGCACCAGTGTGATGTGTAACGCGTAAACTGCCGAAGGATCAAAGTAGGCGACAGTTTACACAATCTTCTAATCCGACCCTCTTTTTATCAAGCCAACTACGAGATTTGGCTGGAAGAACAACGGTGGCGAGAGATTTAATGGAATATTGTGGAGAAAACGAGTTTATTTATATATGGCCCGAAAGAGGACTGCAGTGGGAAACGTGTTGCAAATCGTATGGATATAGTGTTCTTCTGTTCCGTGTCCAATGTGTTAATCTTGTTACATAAAATAAAAAAAAAACATTTGCATCGACCAAGGACAAACCACATCATCCATGCTTGAGGTGGTTTAAAATGAAGGAGGTGACTTATACAGTAAAATTTAAACATTGCGTTGAGTGCATTATTTAGAGCATCGCTGAGACCAAAAACATGCAACGAATGAATGGAGAAGATGGAAAACAAGCAGTTTAAAGAAATCATTGATCATAATTTTAAAAATACATTCGTATAAGCTGACAAACGTACTGTACAAACGATACAGTGTGAATGGTGTGTTAGCTCTACGAGATCATTTCTTTACCGACCCATTTAATTCTTCCTCGAGAGCGCAAGGAAGATGGATGAAGGTATGAAGAGTAAAAATGTTTATATTTTGCTTTTATTACTTTACAATCACCTCTCGCAACGGAAATCACGTCTTCATGAACGCGCCAAACGACGTCATTTTGCGATCATCCGTACCACTTGCGCAAAACGAGGTGTTCCTTTGTTGTGACAACACGATCGTGAATATGGTTTAGTGTGCTGTGTGTGTCTGTGTGTGCAAGTGTGTCTATTTTCATTACGAAACCCGCGTCGCTACAACGTCATCCGAATCATCCAAGGAAACATAGGTTTACCGAGGCGTTGTAAGTATTATTCTCGTAGCATCGGTTCTTTTCTTGTGTTTTATTTTAGTTTTGTCGGTTTTTTTCTTTTGGTTTTCTCTAACACACCGCTATACACGGTAGTATCCACCCCTTATCATCAGACAAAACTGGAATTGGTTGTCAATTGGTATGTTTGCGTTGTAATAATTTCATCCCATGTTTGCTCAATTTTGTCCCTGTTCTCCATAATTTTTATCCTTTTTGATCGTGTGATAAGCTGCACTGTTTGTTGGCTGTATTTTAGGCGGGCGGAACAAAGCAAGTGTGCACATATGGCATAGCTATCGTACTGCTTCGAATGTCTCTGAAGCTCTCTCATCAGTTCTTATGATTCGTGGCTTACGAAACGTGCCTTCACTTTGTTGATCTTTTACCTCTATTTTTCCTTTCGCGTTTTCGATTACTTCGCCCCTGAGTTTCTGAGCGAGTGTCCGATGTGTGCCCCTTATAGCCTGATTACTTTCAAGTGTGGTAAGTTAGTGTGTGTGTGTATTTTTTCTTTACTTCTCTGATTCATTAAAGTGACGGTTTTAGCCGTACAGAAAATGCAGCCCCAACTGTAAAATTTGCATTGTCTAATCACCGTCCCCGGGTCCTGTCTTTTCGGTACCTCTGGTGTAGGCATTATTTTGTCGACCGGTCTCGACCATAACTAACTCGTTACGTTCCGCAGAAACCGATCTTTGCCCCTTTTTCCCTCCTGCCATATATCCTTCCTCTTTCCCGTTCTCGATCACACCAGGTTTCACTTGATTTCATCCCAGCTCCGGCCCAGCGTCGCCGTCGTCGGGCCATCGTCGGGTACGGCATTACACATCATGATCGTCGGTGGCTGGCGGCACGACGCTTAGCAGCATCCACTGCTGGCCGGCCCGCCCGGGCTGTTGCCACTGCCCAGCGACGGGCTCGTCGGGGAATGCTGCTGACCAATCTTGATTCCGTTGGCCTAATAGGAAAGGTAAAAAAGAGAAAATGTTTAAAAGTGGCCACAAGACAAAACCTTTTTTCCAACCAAACTCTCACCTCATTGTTTATATCGAAGACACCTTCCTGGATTTTTTCGTAGATTTCCTTGGCCGTGTTGATGAACGCCTCCTCGACATTTGCCGCCGTACGCGCGGATGTTTCCATAAACACCAAGCCGTGCTCACGGGCGAACGCTTCGCCTTCCTCTTTCTTTACCTCTCGACGCGAATCCAAATCACTGGAAGTGATGGATAGTAATTTAATCACCATAGCACAAATGAATTTAAAAAATCAATTCCTGTTATATGCATTTTTAATTAGATCTATTGTAGATAACATTTATGATCCTTCAATTCAATTTAATCGAAGGAACCATAGAACAGAAATATTACATTAAAAAAATATCATTCCCTTGAGTAACAAAGGAATGTTAAATTAGAATATAATTGGATAACACATACAAAACAAATCACCCACGTCATTTATAGTTTTCTGCTTTCATTAACGTTGAATCACTTCAGTTTTTGACAACGTTCTCAGTTTAAAGAACAGTTTAAAGAATTGTCTCATATCAAACAAGAAACGTAGATGATAGGAGATTTAAAATTGTATGAAAAGTTATATCTAAGAATTTGACAACTTCTATAAGAGAAATAACAAACGAAATTTTGACCGTAATACACCAGATTCCTAATATGTAGTTTTACCTTACTTCATAATTTAAAATGTGCCTTGAAAATATTGTTCTTCTCAGCCGATTAATAAAATTTTATTCGATCGTCAGTTAAACGTATCATACCGATGGTAGACGATTCTATTAGTCTGTTACCGCATTTCCCATAATGGACAATCTATACACATTACAAACCTCTTGTTGCCGATCAGCATGATCACCATGTTGGAGTTCGAGTGTTGCCGGGCGTCTTCCAGCCAGGTGGTAAGGTGGTTGAACGTTTCACGGCGAGTAATGTCGTAGACGAGCAGTGCACCGGCAGCGCCACGGTAGTACGAGCGTGTAATCGAACGGAACGCCTCCTGACCGGCCGTGTCCCAGATCTGTAGCTTGATCTGCTTGCCATCGATGGTGATCATGCGGGCCCCAAACTCGACACCGATCGTCAAGTCGTGCACGGGTTGGAATCGTTTGTCGGTGAACTGCAACAGTAGGCAGGATTTGCCCACACCTGGGAAAAGAGAGAAAAAGAGTTTTTTTAATTAAATTTCATCCGTATGCTGCAACATTAATTCCATTATACTACATTTTGAAAGACTTGTGAATGTTTGTAAATATAATTTACATTTTATATATATTTTTCTTATCGCGGGGGGTCCGCGACAACCGAGCGGTAGCGCCGGTTAGAAAATCGGCCAATGAGCGCCGGGGCTCACCATCTCGATGGCGTGGGTTCGAATCCCAACCGAGACCGGACCCGCTCCTGTACGAGAGGACTGACTATCCACGTACAACAGGGAAACAAGTCTCGTAAGCCCTTAACGGGCAGGCATGACCAAGAGGTCGTTACGCCAAGAAGAAGAAGAAGAAGAAGAAGAAGAAGATATTTTTCTTGATGATGGTAGCTACAATTGAAAATTGGCTACCTCTAATGATACATGCAAACTTATTGTTTAGACAATTGAATTAAAAATATTGATTATACATAGCGCAAAGAACGCACACTTTATCCCAGCACGTGCTGCGCAATCCAAGTTGAGACTAGGGAATCTACGGTTCTAGCCAATAGGTCATACAACTAGGTTGTGATTATACTATCTGTTGGTCACTACATACCAACACTTATCGCAGAGTCAACCATGGATTGAGTTCCACAATGAATATTTCTCTTCTGCGAATCATCTTTGGCCGCGTGCAGTGATTCAAAAAGCTATCAGTACCACCGTTTCGTAGGCATTTACATTGTGTAGTTGGTATGGATTTTCTACATATGTTTCCTTAAGAAGGCGCTAGCACAACTGAAGTAAGGAAAGTTAATGTTGTAAAACAAGTGGTTATTAATCTCTATCTTACATGATTTCAAATTAATTAGCAAGTAAAAAGAAAAGTCAATCTGTTATGTCATGGATGAATAAAGTCCACAAAGACCACTGAGTAACACGCGTCTTGAATGAATAACATAATGATTAATCTTACAATACGGCCTGGCCGTCCAAATATATATAAAAAAAAAAATAATGATTAATCTACATTTTCTCTTTTCCCTGTAGTATCCGAGCGAGAGTGTTAATAGTTCGTTTGAGGTTTGCTTTTATCTTTTATTTTTGTTACTTGTTGCCCTTGTTTAAAATAAAAAGACAAGACCATCCGGCTGGATGCATCATGCAATTGAGCGTGTAGACTGCGCCTCAGTACTGCATCGGAGTACCCCTTCACAGCTCCGAGTATGAATCATGCTTCCGGCAAACATAAACAAACGGGGTGTTAAACTATTGAGTACTTTCTTCTTTATGAGGCCGGATCGTAATTCCCGCTTTCGTTTTGTTGCATCGTCTTTTTCACTTTCTTTGTGAGCATAGCCTACTCGATTAGACGGGGACTTTGGTTGTAACTACCGCTTCCTGAATCGAGCAAAAAGTGTGCACCCCACGGTGGGCGGTGATCGCAATATCATTGCTAATATCGTACCCCCAGCCAAAGCAACCGGACAAGCAAGTGTATGGCTTCAGTATGCATCCGTAGTGTTGTTGGACTATTCGTTTGGCGTTTAGAAATAATAACCGTAATAAGTAACTAATAAGAAAATGGTAGGTCTCTTGACCAAGCTTGGTTTTGCTGGCCAGGGACACTTTCCATCCCAGTACGCTAGATGATGTGATGGTCGTCGTTCGTCCGCTACCGGAGCGGACAAAACAATGCAATTATTTTATGAAACCACTGTAGTGTAGGTCATCGCGAACAAAGAGAAACGGTTCGTAGTCCAAGATGGCAAGGTCCACGAAACGTATCGGTATCGACCCGGAGTTGTGGCCAGCGCGTGATGGGCTGCAATAGGGCATGCTTCAAAGTTTATCAACGGTTCGAAGGAAAATTCTCTAACTGATTAACCCGGGGTGGGAGGAAAAAGCCCTTCCATATGGTGGTTTCATACGTTCGAAAGGGAATCGCTTGCACAGGCCCAAGCATCATGAAACACAATTTCTTCCCCGTCCCTTCGTGTTCCTTTTTTCGCCTGGCAAAGGAACGGCGCGCGCCGGGATGGATGTGGGACGGTGTGAGTTTGATGACGAAAAATTATCGATTTTATTCTGCCGCCTGTCGGTGACGGCGGTTTGCGGTTTGTAGGCTTTTCTGTCCTCCCTCCTTGCTTAGAGATAATTTCATTTTCGTTTCCCGACAACTTTCGTGATTCATGCGGGTTACCTCTTCTTCTTTTTGCTTTGCGTCCTGCTTAAAGGATGATTTCTTTTTTGTCAAAACAGTTTTCACGGCGTCATGTTACTCCTCCTGGATGTTCTTGAATGTATTGGTCTACCCTTCTGAGTATGCCCTAGGAACACCTACGCAATGCAAATTAAATCACACCCAAAAAGCTAGAGGATGCGCTTTTCCCTTTCCATTGAAGGTACAGCTGCGATACCCAGCATAAAATGACCGTATGGTTTGAATGTTAGGAGGAATCCCTTCGTCAATGCTTGGGATTTTTCTCGACACCATTTCTAATCATCATAATTACCTGTGTCTCCTATGATGATATACTTGAACAGATACGCGTAAGACATTTTGCGTAGTTATTCAAGGGCTTATTATTGCACTTATTCCACCGAATACCCTGCTCGTTAAGAATCTAGACGTAGTATTATAGAATCGGCTATCACAAAACACCTGCTTTCTAGTGTTTTGCAAGAAGCACAGGAGATTCACGGGGGGCACACAATGGTGTTGTGACTAGTTTCACTGCGTACTGCTGCGTAGGAGCAGCAATAAAAACACGCACAGCACTCTCAAACACACCAAATTGACGGGAAAATACCGTGCGCAAACAGCGGTACGATTATCACGTTTGTTCTCGAACGTGGGCTTTGCACAATAGTCACTGCTGGTTGTACAGTTGTTTATTTCTTTGTTGAAGCGTAGAACAGAGAAAAAGGTGACCAATTCAGAAAAGTCTACGACAATATGTAGTTAGAGTGGAGCATTCCGCACCGCACTTACTCGTTCCTAGAGATACCCGTTCCTGGTCTATTTTCGAATGCTGTACTTAGTTCCTATAAGGGCCAAGCGCTAGGTTTTATTTTTTCAACGATAATTTAATTTTATAAAAAGAATAAATAAGTTCCAGGATTTATTAGGCTCACTAAGGCACATTAGAATTTTCAGTAGATTGGTTTGATGGAGCTGTTGTACCGAAAGTTCTCGTAATGTTGCATAAATTCAAAATTGATATTTTATTTTATTTTTAAATTTTTTACTATTTAGTTGTCAATCGATACAATATTATGTATATGTGTCTGGAAATTCGTACAACGAGTTAAAAAGTTTGTTATTTTCAAATTAGAAGAAATATCTACAACTGAGTTATTTTAGAGTTGGAACTGCATTAACTCGAACCTACCAAATTAAAAGGACCGAACACTTCACCAGGTTTTTGTTTTGATTCTCGAAGTCGTATCGACGGCTCATTATTCTTGTGATATTGTGGTTGCGTGTGCAGCTCGCAAAAGCGATATTTGCTTTGCTTTCTGTGCGGTGCGGCGTAATCTGTTTTGCGATAATGGTACCGTGATTAGCAGTTCGTTTCTCCAGCATTTCGGCGATATCGCTTAAGGTTTAGCGCAACGCGGCTAAGCGAATCCATCCGACAAGATGATACGATACCGGGTGATTGCGCTTGTTCTAATTTTGCTGCTAATATACTTCTTTCGATTCATTTTGGCGTCCGGCGGTGACCTAAGTCAGTTTTATCAAAATTGTCTGAAATTTTGCACGTTGGACAATTGCACCAAGTGTAAGTTGCTATTCTGTTGTAAATTGGCCACCAACAATGTTACATGTTTTATTGTTTTTTTTTGTTTGAAATTTCAGCTGGTATAGCATACAAACGTGAGTTGCAGTGGAAGCACGATCCGATCAATAAATTGCTGTTATGGACATGTTACGATGAGTGTGGCTACGACTGCATGTGGAAAACGACAAACGCATTCCACAACAGAAATTGGACTACACCGCAGTTCTACGGAAAAGTAATGATCGAGTTCCTATCCCCCGTTTGATTATCTACAATTTACCTGTTGGTCTGTGTTTTTCTTTAATCTCTAGTGGCCATTCATACGATTCCTTGGGATGCAGGAGCCGGCATCGGTGCTGTTTTCGATAGCAAACTTTTTCACGCACTACAAAATGCTGCAGCGCTTCAAGCGCGAGGTACGCCCCGACAGTCCAATGTACGGCACGTGGCGTACATTTTCTTACATCTGTCTCAATGCGTGGATCTGGTCGACCGTTTTTCACACGCGCGATTTCCCGGTGACCGAGCTGTTAGATTACACGTTCGCCTACTCGATGGTGCTCGCCTCGTTTCACTGCATGGTCCAGCGGATGATACATCGACGATCGATGTTCGTTCGGGCAATATTTAGCATCTTTTGCGTGCTGTTCTTCATCAATCACTTTTCGTATCTGAGTATTGGCCGCTTTGACTATTCGTACAACATGAAGGCAAACATTGTGACCGGTAAGAATGGCGGTTCCCTCGGTGCTTTCGGTGGCATTAAAGAGTACTTAAATCTTCTTCCTTTCTTAACACTGGCAGGCATGAGCGGCGCACTTGGATGGATTTTGTGGTGTTTGCTTCAGCGCAAGAAACGTCGTTACGTTTGGAAGTGCTTTTTGTTCATCGTCCTGGCGACGCTGTCGCTACTGTTGGAAATAAACGATTTCCCACCGATCCTGTGGACGTTTGATGCACATTCAATTTGGCATCTTGTGACGGCACCACTAACAATATTATTCTATAGGTGAGTTTGCCCAATCGATACCACTCTTCGTTTTGTAATCCACACTTAGAATACCCTTTTTAAAATCGTCTTTTCCAGTTTCATCATCGAAGACTGCAGAACGTTACGTAAAGAAATGGTTGACAGTAGGGATGAAGAAGTTCAGAAGCTGCTGTAAGAAATTTCCAATGTTGCCATAGGAGAACCGGAAAGCAGAATTAAAATACGTGTTGGGGTTGGCGAGAAACCCGAAGCTCCCGTAGACAATAATATTATTCCACAATTGTATCACACGAACGACAACTGACAGGAAGCAACGAACCCTTAATGATCGGTTACAGAGGTGCACACAGAGGGGCACGCAGCACGACACGGGTTATGCTCGAAAAATCGCTTTCGATCGAACGAAAACAGAAAACCTATTATAAGGTTTGTTTATATATCCATACTTAGCGGGAAGAATAACTAGTTTTTCAATATTAATTATTAATTTCCAAACATAATCAATATGCGTATTTTGCAATGGAAAAATGACATGGAAATATTAAGCAATGAAGCAGTGTTTAGTGGTTGTAAATTTTAAAAACTTCGCAGTAGAATGTTTCTCAAAGAATGAATAACATTTATCTTAATTTTTTTGACTACACAAATTTACATAAATTATGATCAAAATTTAAAATCATTAGCTAGGAACGATTGGAAAATTTGCCAAACTAATAATATTCGTAAGACTTTCGATGAACATAAGACGTAATCGTGCAAATTAACCTTCTATTTTACGTTTATTCGAAAAAGCGTAGTCGATCAAATGAGAATATTTCAACCTGCACCATACAGCACAGGCTGTTTTGCTGTTAGAATCGTTATAAAGCGCCAGCAAGTGTAGCATAGTAAGTTTTCAACATTCGGAACTCGAAATTATCCTGGAAGACCTCAGCGAGCGAGGAGGATATACTTATTAGCAATTAAGATTTGGATAGTTCAATAGGTTCCGTACTTCGGTTCCGGAAATCTAGTCAACTACAGTACGCCCGAGATCAGGTGGAATTGACGTATGTCCCTTTGTTGCCAGTGTACTGAGAAGGGGCCGTACACTTGGAGCAGGAGTTCCTGGTTTTCTACTCATCGGGCACTGCAATATATTTATACGATTATGTACTTGTTTGGAAGCAAACATACTACTACCATTTCGTAATGTAGAGAGAAGGTGCAAGACTCTAGACTAGGACCAATATACACATTTTAATCCATTCCAGTTCTACTGCGTTTTCTTTCACTTTGGTTGCCCGAAATTTCAGAACAGTTCTTTTGCGGAATATCAACTGCAATTCATTCTTATTTTTCGGTAATACCTATCCTTTTGTAACGCCAAAATGCATACAATATACAGTGTGCGTGACGAATTCTTGCAGTAAATTTATGTTCTCATATTATGTATATCACATCTCCAATCATCATAGCAATTAATAAGTTATTGTGTAAGGTATCCGAAAAAAAATCAATTCAACGATATCGATAGCAATCGGTTAGCCATCGTTAAATTTATCTGAATATTATGTAGAATCACGTACGGATTTGTTTAATTTTGTCGAATATGATTTATTTATCAATCGTTTGCTTTAAGGTATACGATTGTTAAATCAAAACAATTTGACGAAAAGATAAAAAACTGTTTGTTAGAATGTAGTACTAGTTGTTTCAAAACAAAATGTGGTAATAATTTCTTTTCGTGCATTTTGCACCTTTTTGTTTCTACTCTACTGTCTTATTAAAAATGGTTAACTTTGTGTTGAAACAGTGGAACGTTTGCTGCAAAAATCAGATCAGATGGAAAACAAAAATACTGAGGCGATTTGCTTTAAAACTAGTTACACATTGGTTTATTGTTTTTAGCGCTTGAATTGCGTATAATATGATAATAGACGTTAATTCTTCCTTTACAGAACAATTTGATACACAAAAAATATTAATAATAGTCTCACCTAAAACCGTAATGTAATGTTTGTAATAATGTGAAGAAAAAAAACCGCGGAGTGCTCAGATGCGCTTTTAAAGCCGCTCCGGTTTCTAAAGCTTGCCGTGACCGTGTATTGTACCGCATCCATCATCGTTTCCCTTAACCCGCACATCCGCGAGCCGCAGTTAGTTGGTATAATTTACTTATGTAGGAATTTTATGCCTTCCGATCTGATCAACTTGACGACGATGTGATTTTGGGATTGTTTTGATTTGTTTAATGTTAGTGTGGTTAGAATAAGCTGGCTCTCTGCTAGTAATTGGGCTTTCTGCTAAAGTTTGTCTGGCAATTAATTGCTTAATTCTCTTTTTTTTCTCTCTCTCTCTCTCTCTCTCATTCTCTCGCAATCTATCTCTCTAGCTACATTCTAAGTATTCGCTTTCGCGTTCACGTTTTGCAAGTGGTTACAAGTAGTAAAGATAAAGGTAAGGTGCAGGCTCAACATTTCCCCGTGTCCCTTTCTCGCCGGGCGAGGAAAATTCACATTCAGATCACAAATTCAAATTTGCCGTAGGTTTCCATTCCCTTTCTGTGGGATAGTTTGTTGTTTTTTTGTTGCGCGGCCCGAACCCACTGGGATACGAAGGGTAAAACTGGGAGGAACTGGCTCTTGGTGCCGCTTCACGGACTTCGGTAAGTGTTGCGCCGGGCGTAGCTGGAAAATCGTACGTAATCGTTGATCTGCGTCAGCTGGTTCCAGTACTGATTGCTCCACAGCGAGTAAACCCGGTGGTAGAGGGCCGTCGCGTGCCCATCGGTTACTGGGCGTTGCCGTAAGGGTGCGGCGTGTGTGTGGTGGTAGGTTGCCGATCCACCGGCCGTTGGCCTGATGCTTTCGAGACGTGTGAATGTGGTGGTCGGTGAGCGGATTGGTTCCGCTTCTTCCGGTGCCACCGTCGGCGGTAGTAGTATGGGTGGCTGCACGATGCTAACGGTTGGCGGCAGGGAAATGGGGACCGGTGCAACCGTTGTGCCCATTGTCGAGGTCGATGGTCCAAGGATTCCTGCTGCGCCCGCGAGTCCGATGCTGCTGCTTATGATGAGCGGTGGCGTGGGAACGCTAGGGACGAACAGGTGCGGTGAGGCCGCTACCGAGACCGAGTTCGAGTTGACGACGATCTGCTCGAGGCTTCCTCCGACCGCACCCGCCATGAGCACGTCGTTGCCACCACCATCCACCGTCTCTTTGGGCGTGGATTTCGCCGACGTTACCGAGACCCGATCGACGTCGTCGAAAAAAGACGAGTTGGAGCCGTCGCTGTCGTACGAGGAGTAGGAACTGGCGTCCTCCATCATGTCGTCGTGGTGATGCGCCCGATCTACGATGATTGGGTCCGCCGCGATCGCAATGATTGGCAGTTGCTGATCCAGCTGATCAAGCATTTCCGGTGGCTCCGGCGTGGAGCCAACGTTCGAGCCGACAGTGTTTGAGTTGACCTCCAGTGAATCCTGCTGCTGGAAACGGATGCGTCGCTTGGGGATGTTCGCCTGGATGACGTCCTCGACCTCCTCTTCCTCCTCGAAAATCGAGCCCCGGTTCGAGCCACACGTGTTAGAGTTCAACTCGATCTCCTCTCCTTCGCCATCGTCCTGGCCACCAGCACCAACGCCACCGCCGCTTCCGACGCCACTGCCCCCTCCGCGAAGCCCAATCTCCCCACCGCAGATAGACCGATTACCACCGTGCAGCCGAGATGGATCGAGTGAAATCCCGCACGGGACCACATCCGGCACGGTGCCCTTCCGTGAAAGCCCCCGATCGCTGATCGTGTCGTCGTGCACCTCCAGACTGCAGCCATCGATCGAGTGCAACTGCACCGCGTGTTCCTGTTGCTCGACACTGAGCTCTTTTTGTTCCATAATTTTCGCAAAAAGCGCATCATTGTTCGCCTCGAACGGCGGACAGTCGGCACCGCCGTTCGACTCACTGTCCGAGCTGCTCGAGCTGTGCTCGAGGTCGGAACAGTCGACCGAACCGACCTGCCGGAAGCGTGGATCCGGTATTTGATTCAACCGCGACATGGATGCGTTAAAATCCGACCCAACCTCCACCTTCTCCGTGACGTTCGTGCTTAGCGAGGAGCTGCTTTCCAGGTCGGACTCGGTCTCGACACGTGTAGCCCGTACGATTGCCGTCCCATTCGGAGTAGTCCCGATGGCACCTTCGCCAGGGAGCGGATCCGGAACGGGTGTCGAGAGGCCACCCCGATCGCCGCATATGCTGGACACCATCAGAAGCATGTCGTCGAAATCGGACGACTTTGGCTTCAGACTGGTGCCGGCGATCTTCCCCGATGGACCAGGTTTGGGTGCGGACGAATCATCATCGTCGTCCGTTTCCTCGCCGTCATCATCATCATCATCATCATTGTCGTTGTCGTGTTCGGGGCGCTTCTTCCGGTTGCCGTTTAACGAATCGAGCCGTATTTTGCCGCCCTTCGGCTCATCGCCGTTCGTTTGCTGAGCCCGGTCGAGGCTAAGCTTTTCCATTGACACCGAAAGCCCATCCATGGACGTTCCATTTCCGTTCACCTCCACTCTTTCATTTGCTAGGCAACCGTTGGGATTTTCTTCCATTCCGACCTCGACTACCGTTTCCTCGTCCGAGGTAGACTTCTCAAGGCTATCATCAAGCTTCACACCCTCACCACCACCACTCGGGTCACCATTCGACTGCTTCTGCTCGCCCCCGGCCTGTGCCGTATCGTCGAGCATTTTCATCGCCTTCAGGAACAACTGATCGGCATCCTTGTCGCGTATCTCTTGCTCCATTCGCGACGCGAATAGCTTCTCGAACCGGTCACCGTACTTGTCAAACTGCCAGATATCCTCCAACGAACCGCGAGGAAACTTAAGCACAAACATCTCGTTTCCACCGATGTCGTGCAGTATGCGACGGAACCGTTCCATGTCCTTCACTCCCGACACGAGCGTTATGGCGATCCCACGCGTACCAAATCGGCCAGCGCGCCCGATCCGATGCAAGTAGGTGGCATTATCCCTCGGCACGTCCGCGTTGATCACCAGATTGACGTTCTCTACATCGATCCCCCTGGCGATCAGGTTGGTGGCGATGAGGACGCGCGACCGGAACGAGCGGAAATCGTCGATCGCTTTCAACCGTAACCGCTGCTCCATACCACCGTTGATCAGTTCCGTCGGCCAGCCGGCCTTCTTCAGGTAGGTGCAGTACGTTTCCGCCTTGGCGGTCGTGTTCGCAAACACCACACACTGTGTGAAGGTGATCTGACGAAAGATTTCGTTCAGTACGCCCACCTTCGCCAGCAGATCCTTGATGTTGTCCGGTTCGTCCGGTAGTTCGCGCACGAATTGCTTGATTCCAAACAGAAGCGGAACCTCTCGTTTTGGCGTGACACCAATGAACTTTTCATTCAAGTACCGAAGCAACTCCCGGTCACGGTCGTTGTAAAAAGTTGCACTACACACGATCGTCTGGCGCTTGTCGGGCAGGGCGGCAACGATTTTGTTGATGTCCCCACGCATACTCGCGTCCAGCAGGGTGTCCGCTTCGTCCATGACCAGCGTCCGGATGTACGAGGTGTTGAGCACGTTGCTCTTGATGAGATGCAGGATGCGCCCGGGCGTCCCGACGACGGCCGAGCAATTCTGTAGATTCTTCCGATCGACGCTGATCTCCATCCCGCCGATGAACGAGCGTGCCTTAAAGTTGGCCACCTCCGCCCCGATCCGATTGAGCACGGACTCGACCTGCACGGCGATTTCGCGTGTTGGCACAATCGTGAGAGACTGCGGGAAGCCCACCTCCGGATCGTGTGACTCGACGATCGTGATGGCAAAGACGAGTGTTTTTCCGGTGCCGGCTTTAGCTTGTACGAGTAGATCTAAAACGAACCAGAATCGAAGGAATAAGTGGAGAGAAACGAAGAAAGGGATTAAATCTTCCGAAACCAATGTCAAACCCACTGAATAGCCGACTTACCGAAATCGCATCGTGCCAGCGGAATGGCACGGGCCTGTATCGGTGAGGGATGGATAAAGTTGTTCCGCGCCAGCGCCTGCTTCACTGGGTCGGAAAGAGGCATTTGCTCGAAAAGTAGGCTGCTGTGCAAAGCGACGTCAGCGGTGCGCACTTTTTCATCACTCAAGTTGTGCGCCGCCATCATGCGACGATTTATTTGTCTGTTATCCTTTTTGGAAATCTGTTATTGTTCTTGTTGAGGCGCTGTGGCCAATACTGTTCTTTCGCAGGTGTACTCCGGAAAGTATCCGGAGACGGTTTCTTTCCTTTCCTTCGGCAGGCTTTTGTTTACTATTTTGGTGCAGCTTCGTCTCGATGAGCACCGTGCGGAGTGATCCCACAATGCCTGCAGAAAGTAAAGCGCAATAGGTGTTTCTTTGTTTGCACGTTTTACTTTCGATCGTATGTAATACGTTTCTTACGTTCCCGTTGTGTGGGAAGGACGACAAAGTCTCCTTTTCGTGATTTTTACTGCTTCCGCTCCCGAAAAACTGTATGTGCACTTTCTATATCAACAATACTAGTGTTGCTAGGTCGGAGCTGGATCGTATGTATCTATCCGACCCCTGCAGGGAGTCTGATCCCAATGTGAGAGTGATTAGCTCCATAGGGAAATGCGTTTTTAAAATGCATTACATCCGGAAGTGCATGGGGTTTGATTTTCACTGAAGCATGAATTAACTGGAAATTTCATCCGAGAGTGAAAGTGCTTGTATTCAAGCTGAAATCAATTTACAGGAATATCTGAGGGCGAAAAAGATTTGACAGTCTTCGGGATCCGGGTCTTCAATTCCCACCACTAGATGATTCAATTGACTGAATGCACTCGCACTGCTGATTCGGGGTCTAAAGTTTTGAACTTTTAGAACGACAGGGTTTTCATCGCCAGTCCTATTTTGAAATAACACAAAAAATAGAAAACCTGTGTTCCTGATTTGATGAAACTATGTTTTTACGAGGTGCCCTTGGCCGAAAGCATAAAAAAATCGGTTAGTGCTATATTTTATGTTTTCTAGTTTGTTTGACGTATCTTGAAAAGAAAAAAATAGATCACCGTTCCATTAATCCAATTAGCTGTCATTTGGTGGGTGCAAAATGGATCACTCCACACTACAGAGACCGAAAATAATGGGTCGATAGACTGGCAAATTGTTTTCCTTCCGAAGAATGCTGAATTAACTCGTTTGAAACATTCTTCGCACTGCCTTTCAGTAAAAGGGCAGCATTTCGGAAAAGATAAAAGGAAGATTAGCGACATAAAACGGTGGTTCCAGTGGTGTAGTGTTCTTCGCAAAAGCGCTGCGTGTTGTGCGTTGCGGGCAGTCTTAATTAATCGTTGATTCGTTCGTTGGTATCCTCCCACACACCACGACCGGACCAAACCCGATCCGTAGCTACCGTGTTGCAGCGCAAGAAGGTGTCGACGGCGGGAATGACCGTGCCGGTGGCGGACAGCAAACCGACACCAGCGTCTTATATGACCATGGTTGAACAAGTGGTGTCTTGCTGTCCAGCGAAGGGAACTGCGAAGTAAAACAAGGCAAAAAATATCCTTCAAACGATGCAGCGGTAGAAGCAGGGTGTGTGTGTCGGCGAAAGGGTTTGCAAAATTGCACCTACTCTGCTTACTTGCATCCTGGAGTATTTGGAATTTGTGGAGGCTGTTCGGAAGTGCAACCGTGATCCAACATTCATCCGAGATCGATGACTGCGTTAAAACACGGCGTTAGCGCATCCGCAGATCAAAAGGTAATACTGGTTTCGTGCCGGGAGGCAGACGATGGATCCGTTTTGGCCCCGCTCATAGTCACCCCCTCACCCATTCTGCGCTCCTTTCGTTTCGTTTGCCGTGAAAGAATACTTTCGCAAGTGTGTTTGCCAACCCGTGAGCATGGGTGAAATTTTGCAAATACCGTGACCCAAAAATAAACCGGCGAACATCGTCTTACCCTAATACTCCCCACCCATGCCTCCAACTCGCAGGCAGAACCCCCAAAGAAGCGAGCAATCAACATTACTCTCCGCGATATGCCGGGGTTACCTGCTCCGGCATCTACGCTACCGGGTATCGATCAATTCCAGTCTATGATTTATGGTTATTGACCGTACCGTGCGAAAATCACTACCGCGAAGGCAGGTTCTTTTTTAGTCCCTTTGCGCAATGATTCGCGGACGGAACAAGGTGGCTCAAGGGGGGACGTAAGTTATTGATGGTCCAGATTGGAATAAACATGATAAACGGCAACCGAATCGAAATGGTTGACGCATTACTGGCAGAACACGGTGGAGGACAACGTTTCTTGAGTCTAACTTGGATCGGCCTATAAAAAGTTGCGTACGGTTGTCTTGTGCCAGCTGTTGTTTGCCAATCTAATTATAATTCAAATAGGTATGATATTTTTTACTTGTTGGTTTAAGTTAAATAGCATTTAGAAGATACAACGGACTCAAGGTTAAAATTGTGGGCTTTCGTTTCACTTATTAATTTCGCCCTTTTTGAATATTTATTCCTCCCAAGATTTGGTTCAAAAGGAATAACTAAGTTCTATTCGAAAATGCTCCTCGTTCAAATTGAAATGAAATTTTATTCATACCAAATTTTCCAACAACTTTCACGGTTCCTTCAATAGGCCCTTCGGTATGATTGATTGGATATGGAGTTTTTTTAAATGATATTCCATGGCATAGCATATTCCAAGTCATGTTAACCTTCGTGATAAGATCATAATCTAGATCTGGACATGTCACAACAATGTTAGAATTATATACGTCTACGCAGTAAATAAGGATGTCGGATGTAGCAAACAATTTACATGGCCATCAAAACAATCAGCATTCGCACCGCTTTCCGTAGAGGCCACACCATCCCAACGTTTTACATGGGCCACATCTTTCAATAATACTATAATAAAAAAAAATTAATAATAATAAAAAAAATAATAATAATAGGTACATTTAGTTAAAGTTACTAAAAACTTGTAAAACCTGTTTCCTATTTTATACAAAGTAGTTACCATTCAAGTGGTTCAGATGGAACACCTCCTATGGAAAGTGTACATTACATGTTTCTATAGCACATGCAATATTGCTTTAAGGTTGACGCATATTATTATCATATGTGACTGCATTGAAATACAGTAGAAAGTTGATTATCTGGGGTTTTCGGGACCAGGTGGCCTACGGATAATCGAATTTTCATGCAAATAATCGTCACATATACGGTTAAGGTGCAAAATTTGGGTTGAGTAGGACATTTTACAGACAAAAATATGTGTGTTACCAACATTAATTAGTTGATAATTAAATAATTGGTTTCTAAGATTGTTGGAATTTGATAACAAACTCATTCGCAACTCAAAGCTGCTCTAAAAGCATTTTTTACCAATCTTGAATGCATTCAAAATTCAATACAGTTATAAAACTGTCAGTTTTGGATTCACGGATAATCCGTCCGGTGGATCGACTGTATGTTGAAATTAGGTTCTCCAGACAATTGTGAGCCTTTTGTTGTTTTTCCACTAATTTCGCAAATTTGTGTAGTAAGTTACGTTCTAAAATGTTTGCCTCTCGTTTACAGACAAGATTTTTCCTCGTAATTATGCGGCTGAATCTGAAGTTCTTACTGATAATTCTGTGCGTGACGGTCGCCCTGATAACCTTCGCACTATGGGCAAACTGTGGTGTTGGTCAAGGACTCGTCCCAAAGTGGCCCCAGCACCATGGAGACGGCGGTAAGAGATCAGGCTGATGTTTTAGGTTTATTGTGTGGATTTTCTTTCTAAAAATATGTCTCTTTTGGTGCGACTAACTACCTTCAGATAATCCCTTCGAGCAGACCGAAGAAATCGACTGCATCATCAACCAGGAGTACTCGATCGGTTGCCGAAAGGAGGGTGAGGAGGTGTACCTGCCCTTTTCCTTTCTGCAGAAGTACTTCGACGTGTATGGTTCGCTGAACGTGGTTGACGGTAGCCGGCGGTTCGACTGGACGCACAGCTATGGGAAGGTAAACTACCCGAAGGGTGCGTACGATCCGCGCGGCATCTTCATGTACTTCGAAAACTACAACGTGGAGATGCGCGATCGTGTCAAGTGTATCAGCGCGATCGATGGCGTCCCGATCTCGACGCAGTGGGAAAGCCAGGGTTACTTCTACGCCACGCAGATCGCGCAGTTTGGTCTGTCGCATTATAGCAAGAATCTGACCGAGCCGGAACCGCGCAGAAAAACGGTAGAGGACGGAGACCGAGAGCTAGCGGACTGGATTGTTCCGAAAGGAAGCACTCTCAATCGGACGCTTGACCGCGCGCGGCCATCGGCGGGCGGTGTGGTAAGCTTTTCCACCGGGAAATCCTTCGACACGGCCATCCTGCTCCCGATGGACCATGTGCTCGATTTGGTGCTGAGTGTGGATGTGCTGCTGCGGCCGAACTCGACACTGTGCGTCACACTGCAGAACCGGGAGACGCAGAAACTGTACCGGGTGTATTACATTCTGGTGGATTTCCTGATTGGTGTGCAGGATGAGAACATCTACTACGGTATTGGGTTGAACAGCACGGGCGTGTGGAAGCATCTGACGCGGGATCTGTTCGTCGACCTGCAGAAAGGTCTTCCGCAGTACGCCAGCACGGATAAACGGCGCAAGATGCGGCGTACCGAACTGAAGGTGATCGAAATATCACTTCTCGGAAATGGAAGCATCGACAATCTGACACTCTCGACGAGCGAACACATCGCCCACTTCTACGACGCGGCCGAGTGGCTCATCCGACATCAGGATCCGAGCACCGGCGGGTGGCCCATCCCGGTGCGGCGCAAACTTGGGTCCGGATTTGGCGAGCTGGCGCGCGGCTGGTACTCGGCGATGGCACAAGGGCACGCAATATCGCTGCTGGCCCGTGCTTACTATCATTCTAAGGGTGACAAGCGATATCTGCGTGCGGCCCTTGATGGCTTGAAGCTGTTCCGCATCCCGTCCTATCAGGGCGGAGTGCTAGCGACGTTTCTTGGGAAGTACGCGTGGTACGAGGAATATCCGACGACACCGCATTCGTTCGTGTTGAACGGCTTCATTTACTCGCTGTTGGGCCTGTACGACCTCAACTCGACTGCGCCGGCCAACCAATCGAACGAAGCGGCCGTACTGTTCGAACAGGGAATGACGAGTCTCAAGAAGATGTTGCTGTTGTACGATACTGGTTCAGGGACGAGCTACGATCTGCGGCATTTCACTCTCGGTAAGCTAAAACAATCATTAAAATGTAGTATTACTTTCGTTCTCTTATTACAAAACAAAAAATATTGCTTTTATCGAAACGATGAATTGAATTGCAGCAAGGCAAGGATGGTACATCTAAATGTTTTCGTTCGCCGTATTTTATTGTTTGCATTTCACGTTACTGGGTCGGTGTGTTGTTTTTTAGGTCTTATAAAAGTTTAGGTATTATTAATAGATTGATTAAAAAAAATGCGGCCGACAACTTAAAGCTTGAATATTTTTGTTTTTAAATTTTATTAATTTGAGCTATCTTTTTATATATGAATTCATTTTCCAACAAATTGCTATTCGATTCAACGCTACTTATAAGAATAATGATTCGTGAATCATACTGTCCGTGTATGAAACATATGTCTTTTATCCGAAGCCAGAATGCTCTGTTTTAATGCATATATGTTAAATTGTTTATTTGCTATTTTTAGGAATTGCCCCGAACCTGGCCCGGTGGGACTATCACGCGACACACGTCAATCAACTGCTCCTGCTTGCAACAATCGACTCGGATCCGTTGATTTCACAAACAGCGGAACGTTGGAAAAACTATATGGTTGGCAAACGTGCGCCTCACAATTGAACGATGCTTACCACGCCGTTGGAATCGTTTTCGCTCAGAAGATAACTAGAACACGGGGGCTTGAGGCAGTTACCAGCAAGCAAGAATTTCCGTTTGGTCCATTTCCAACCGGTTGCTCCTTAACCTGTAATCTTCTCCACTTCCATTTTGAATGCCTTACTCAAAAACAGAAAAAAAAACAAATTTACTGAAAGTAAGTTAGGTCACAAGAAAACTTTAACTCACGCTCAGCTGGCCCACGGGTCTGACGGGTCGGTTAGAAAATGCTGCCCACTTTCTACAACTACTCTCATCAATCTGCGCCCCGGGAGACGAACGCAAAATATCATCTTTCTGCAGACTTTGGCCACTACCTTGTGCGTGATATAATCGGTACCTTTAGTGTGTAGAACAGAAACGCAAGTTGTTTCCCTTTTGCTGGCAAGAACAACCTGTAGGGCCAATACGGAAGAGCGAGAGAGAAAGTGTAGGTGATCACTCAAGGATCACTGGTGCACACACAAGTACCCGGTGAAGATCCCGGGTTTTGTACATTCATCAGCAAGTTTGTTAGATGCTTTCACCACCCTTTTTGTATGATATACCATGTGCCACGCACAACTCCTACCATTCGGCTGGGAGCCACGCACCCACGAAACAATAATCAAGTATAATAGTACCACAGGGATGTATGGGGGGCTGTGTAAGTGTGTGGATGTGGTGGGTGGTAACAATGAAAAGGGGGATGAAAGGAGAAACAGGTTGTATAGAAAAAAACAAACGAAAATCAATCCAAATATCAGTGTAGCGTAATCTTTAGTGGCAAACATTATAGAGAAGAATTTAGTCCAAGTTCGCTGTGTTTGCATACAACAATCCTTGCCATTGTGTCGTTGCTTGCCTACTTACTCGCTTGAAGTTATTGGTTTACGACGAATACGAGATTATATTTTAATTACAAATTGTTTACTCCTTTGTATAAAGTTAATGGATAAGTTTTCTTTACATTATTATAACATCACCTAGCTCCGTGAATGGTATCGATCTTTTGTTCTGTTGTAATTGAATTTAACGTAGTATGTGTCAAGTGTTCAATTCATTACGACTTGTACTTTTGCGAAGCACTGTCAAAAAACAATGCAAAAAACGAAATATTTAGAGAGCTTATATTGGATACAATATTGAATACTACTTTGGAGCACATAAAAGAACACAAAACACAAACTTACTGACTCCAGAGATATGGAAGACGGCACAAACTAAGATAATAAGCGGGACCCCGGAAATAGGGGTTGCTAGGGTAGCTCTTTTTTATTCAACATTCGCTTCGGAAATGTGTATTTAGTTTTTGTTTTCCATAAATTAGCTATTTTCCCATCACTATGGTATGATATGAACGGGAAAGCAAGCTCTAGGTTAAGTTCTTTCCAAATGTACCTAACAGTTGTTTGCCTTAGGTTTAGTTATGCCTTTCTCAGCGGCGATTTGGTTTGTAAATGGATTTAAGAAAATCCCGTTCTTTGTAAAGGCACAACGGTTGTACATTTTGAATTAGGTTGTTATCCAAAACTGTTTTTATTTATTGGTATAAAATACGCTTCAATTAAGCTTGCTGCATAATTGGATATATGAAGAATTTCAGTGTGAGATTTGTGTTTTATGACGGTATTCCGACGGGTTTGAAAGCTACTGAAAAGCAAAGCGTCCAAAACCGATCGTTGCATTTTTGTAGCCGTTTCACTATCCTGTTACTAGAGTTCCTCCAAATAGTGTGTAGCCATACCTTGTAGTACGATTTATTACTAAACAATGATATATGCAGGAAATGTACACACCACAGCTGAACACTTTTTTCCATATCCTAAATATCATACGAGTCATAGTAAAATGCGCTGACACCTTACAATGGGTAGTTTTATACTAGTTACATACAAAATCTATAAGACTGCATCCTTCTGACCAGAGGGTGGTAAAGTGTGTTTATTTATGATTTTCGTTTTGATTGACGTTAAACACACGTTTGGACATTTCTAGAAGTAACCAAATTATGATTCTCCAATACGTAAACATGTTGTGTATAGTTTTGTCATCGGTGTTTGAACGTTGTTTGAGTTTAGAACGGGATTTAAGGTTCAAAAATATGTTTATACACAAACCATTCCTAGTAATATCATCATCAATACTTCCAGTCCCAGTCCCGGAACGCACGGAGAAAATGCGGACATGCATGACAGCGATAGCTAGCGATAGGACTGCAGACGACACGGAAGTCGAATTAGCTGAGAAATTAGAGGGATTCATGGACCGGCGATAAGTCTCTCCACGGTGAAAAACGAGTAGGCAAGTGTTCGACCGGTATGGTTTACCGTCGTCGGTTATGATAGAAGTAATTAATAATCTACCTATATATCTTCGCACCTGAGTAGCAGAAGCAAGAAGGCTGTTCGTATGTTTTGTAAAATGTGGTAAATGAAACAGTAACAAAAACACTCTCGACAATAACATGAGCATAAGTAAACTGTGGCATCGATGTTTAAACGGAAAACCAGGAATGATGTGAAGCATGGCGTAAACATCACAATACTAGTAGGCTTTGGAGGTGTTTCAAATGGTCGTAGGTCATATTTAAGTTTGTTAGTGTTGCTTTTTACGTGGTAAAACCGACGGTACGTTAAATTTGTTGTTGTAGGATTTTCCGATACTTGATTTTTTGTAATTGAAGCCTCTACACCTCTTGCGTTGTATATTTAAGTTATGAAGCGTAGTTGCAAAATTTTATTTAAAATCGATCGATTGCAATAATTTGATCGCTTGCCCAGTCAATTTAAAAAATAATCATAACACTGGTTTAGAACGAAAAAGCAGCTTATGAAAAGTCGTTCGTTGTTTTGGCACAAACTATAACATAAAATGACCAACACTAAAATGTAGCAGAACTTATTGAATCTTGCAACCACGCTCTACCAGTCACCATCACAAAACATTTGTCACGTTGAATTACGTATCGTATGAACATTATCGGTAGCTAGCTGAACATTAGAGTGATCGTTCTTGTAGGATATTACACGTCTGCATGGTACGATACGAGAGCGACGGAAAGAAGACATTTTTCTCGATCACATAAAGTATCTGCAGACTCTCTGAATACCAGTCACAATTTCAAAGTGTACAAATTTGTAGTTAATTAATAATGAAAGCAAAAGACTAGTGCAAAAGAAAACGTATCTTAGGCGTCAGGATCGCAATGAAAAAGCACCATTATGAAAAAAATGCTAAACGAAGCATTATCGTATTGCACGTTGAACAAAAGAGTCGAACGAGGTATTTGCTTACTCTGGGTTTCAACGGGGGTTCTACGCAATGCAACATAAGACGCGGAATGCATAGGAAATGTAATACCAAATTGACGTCATATCAAACCAGAACATTTTGTTGCAATAGTACTTATGGAATTCAAAGTTATAAACTCTCTAAACTTACCGCAACTGTCGAAAAAGAATATGAAATGAATTTTATTTATGATATTGTATCAACTATCGTAATTTCTTTTCGTTAACATAGCTAAACTCAAAGCCTGCAAAGCGTACCCTACATACAAACACGCAGTTGCCGTGGGATGGTGAACAAAATCACGGAAAATCTACGATCTATCTGATTCTTTCTGATTTTTATTTGTCATCCAGCAATGTCAATAATGAATACCATATCATAGGTGAACACGAATAATCTTAGTAGATAAAAACAGAATAAAAGAATCACACCTACAATATATGAAAACAAAGCTATTGAAACAAACGAGCAAAGCAAATATGCTGATGATCAGTTTTGAAGATTAGGTAAAATCCCAAATGAAGCCCCCCCAGCCGAAATCGCTGTTGTGGCTACACCATTTGTGAGCGGATGGACCTTAAAGGTATGCAATTGGTGAAACACATGCCGTTGTGTGAACCGTTTGAATTGAATTCTCGTTAAATTAAAGATGATGATTATACTGGAAAGGATGTACAACATAAACTCCCTCATGCATTACTTACAGGAGTGTATCAAAATTCGGCTACGCCATCAACCTAGGGGTGCGGTATGAGGGGGGCCCACGGGCCCCCCTTATTTCACAAATTTATAACAAACTCCCTTTTTCGGTAGACCTAGCGCAGTCCGCTCGCTGCGCTCGCTGCGGGCGCGCCGCCGTTTCAAACTCATTTCTTCAGTCCAACTCATTGGTTTATGATCTCCATCTTGCTCAGTTTAACCGATTAGTTCAAGTCATTACAGCTTCTAACGGAAATTCAACTATTCAAATATTCAAACTGAATTGATGTGCCACCTATTGCATACTTTCAGGCGCACATGTGGAAAAAATGACGACGATGCGGCGACGGGGGGGCTTCATTTGGGATTATACCGAAGATTATGTTATCGTGCACCTGAGAAAACAACCGATATGTTGCGGAGAAATATCCCATGCATCTGAAATAAAACCTGAATTAACTAATAATAAAGGAGTGTTGAATTAAATTGGTGGCCGAGGTTGTGCATGTTCTAACTGCATACAGTTTTTCTCAGAATGTCTAATGTCTTTTGGAAGCATATTTCCGTAACTCTTTAATATTTAACTCGCTAATCTACTCAAAGGAACTAATCAAATCAAATGTGATGCATGTTGCCTCATCCTCGCATTTTCCACATTGGACATTGCGCCTGCAGATATGTGATACGCAGTACATCAATATTGAACTGCAATAATAGTTTTTGTGTTGCAAACTATTTTTCCTGCCTGATCGCATCGCTCAAGAATAGAGTAAATGAATTCCACTAGATTGGTTCCGTTTTGCCATGCGGCGTCATATTCAACCGGTTTACGATGATTAACAGAATTACAAAAGAATTTACTTTACTATCTTTTCAATGAAAAAATCTAACAAATTTAATCACATTGTTCGCTGGTGAAAATTGTAGATGCACTCATAAACTTTAGCACCAGTTACCGGGCGGCAATGATTGCTTTCAGACACCTCTCGATCATCACCATCGACCGTTGGAATGCAATTGAGTCGTCTCGAAGGACCTGGTCGACCGGAATAATACCGATCGCACGCATCAGCGAAATAACATGACGCCCGGAAAACGGTTGATTTGAATTTTTATGTGTCTTTTATGCTGAGTAGCCGTCGCGGCGATCAAGCGGCATGTTTGGCGTTTCGAAGGAAAGTAACGAAGGGTGTGCGTATGTTATATTGCATGAGCAAGGAACGGGTCATAACTCTTCAAACCACACCGTGGGCAAAGAGACATTGAGGAGAGGTGATGATGGATTTAGGCATTCCCTTCCCCTGTGTGTGTGTGTGTGTGTGTGTGTGTGTGTGTGTGTGTGTGTGTGTGTGTGTGTGTGTGTGTGTGTGTGTGTGGATTCTTGGAACTTACTTTCGCTTGTTGTGTGGAATTCTTCAAATGGCAAAATCGAAAATTACGATTACAGTGATCTAGATTTGATGTTGATATACCTATGACCGATTCAATCGTACTGCTTGCTGGAAGTGGACGGTTCGGCGGGAAAAACTAGAAGTACTAGGTGCTGTAAAAAACGAATCACATAAAAAACGCCTTATCCTGGCTGAACGAACGTTCGCTGGAACTTGATCTCGCTCAGCGGCGCCAAGAGATAGCGAAAGGCGCTCGGCAACCGTGGCGAGAATGGTTCCGCTTTTTGCAAGTGGGAAATAATTTATCAACCATTCATCGCGCGAGGGAAAGAGAACCGACTGTGATAGCCCACAAACTGGCCGCACATCGGCTGCACTGCATGTTTTGCATGGAAATGGTGATTACGTCGTACGTTTGGCGGAGGCGCGCAGGACGACTGGCGTCGCCAAGGCAGTCGAATGCCTTTTTGAAAAGCACACTCCACATTTGCATTGGCGCCCCCGGACAACGGATGGTGGCTTTTGGCAGGTGAACGAGGTGGCCGAGAGTCCAGTCCACAACATCTATCAGCTGTGGCGGAGACCGGAGTCGTTGTTGCTGCTGGTACTGCTGACTAGCTTTCGCCGTGGACGTTGATACTAAGGACTCTACTGTGGCTAATGATGTTTGGACGCTCGAGAATCTATTGAACAGCACCAGGTTCGCCACCGACAAGTTGACAACGAGGGTTGGCTGAAGTTTAGTGACCGGTTCCCTTACTTGCAAGATGGTACTGTGTACCTCTAACGCCTGAACCTCATCATCGACGTACGTTCGCCACCACGCGACGCCATCACGTGAGCTCATCTTTTCGAGGCGTCCTCCCATCAAAAAACCCGCACAAAGATGGCACGACGCAGCCAAGCCTTAGCGACGACGATCGACCCACGATCGAGACGATGAGTTGTCGATTATGTTCACGCGTTCGGTGCCTATAGCTGGGCTTGATTGCTCGATCACCACGTAGGTGCCGAGCATAGGCTTAAGCAGTCTTTTAACGGTGGTTCAGCCAGTTCAGGTCCGTCGCCGCAGGTCGCGAAAGGAGAAAGTGTTTGCGCGCGAGGGCCGCGAACATATGTGGTCGTTTGTTGATGTGGTTTGATGGGCGCCCTCATCCCCCCTTCCCCTTTCCTGTGTCTCACGGACCACAACTTATCCTCACGGTCAGGTGGAGGTTTAGGAGGGAATACAAATCAACGGTTCGTGGCGGTATCGACGCCGATGCCCACACACATTGGCATAACGTTGGCGGCAGCGCGGATTCGGAGGGCGTATAACATGTTTTTAAATCTACCGTCCGATGTTTGTGAGTTGTTACGAAATGTTAAGTTGAGGGAGCACGAGGCATAAGCCGAGGAATTGTAGACGATGAAGATGCTCCTAGTGATGAGGCTGAAAAAAATGATAATGTTGCAGGGAAGTAAGGGGTTTCAAAACTATGCTAGGATTACGGAATTTTCTTTCCAATGATTTCAAGAAGCCGAGGCATATCAGTCGTTTGAATCATACAGAATATTTAATAGAAAGAAAGCGGTAAAGTATTTAATAATTAATGTTATTCTTCTGTTTCCCCATAAAGCTTATACCTATTCGAGCTGGATTTAATAACGTTCATGTGAACATATGAAATTCTTTTACTTACATAATTTGTTTGCATGGTCAAATGATCTACCAGAAAACCATTTGCGTCGAGCCTCGAGTTATCGAGCGTGTCACTTTTCTTCTGCAAAATGAAATATATCGAGTAATGAAAAGAAAAGTAAACAAAATGTCAAGTGCAATATTAGTCAAACAAAAAATGATACAAATCTATCGGGCTCCATGGGAATAGATAATAATTAAGTCAAATTAGCTAATTGGCTTAATTAGCTAATTGACCACTTCTTCCAAGCCCGAACAGAATTTACATTGACAAATATGCTTGCTTTGATTATGGTACAAATGCCATTATTTAATTTAAAAGAAATCACGTTTGAATATTAAACTAGCTAGAATCCGCTAAAATTTCTTAAAGATTGAACAAAGCTGCGGGGTTTGAATCTCGATCAAGAAATAAACGAGGGTGTTACAAATGTAAAAACCTTGTAACGGTAGCAGCTTAATGTAACGGGCTGAGTACCAACAGATTATGTTTGCCCGTGGAACTCACGAATTAAGGTAGAAAATGTCACCAGTGTAGCTGTTAGAAACAGGATCGATGTGGTTTTCAGAGGTTTCAGACAAAACTAGATCAGGCTTAGACTAAGGATGGAAATTATAACATTGCTTTGCTTATGTTCAATATTGCTGCTTTGAGATTTTTATTCCCGATTTCCACTCAACTGAAATTACAACATTAATCCATAGCTTTCAAAATTAACCTGATGTTGATTTTATTAACACACAAGAAAGTGGTTGCTAACTGCACGGATAAGGGTAGTAAAATAATGGTAATAACTTATAATTTAGCAGTTACTGATTTCTTCACGTTGGCCGTTCGCTGCTGATTGCGAATGGCTCAATGTACATGTTAGGCTCCCCTAAATTTGTCCCGGTAAGTTTCCCCGGCGGGGCTGCACAGTGAAGAAAAGCAGTGAAATTGAATTAATCGCTCGTTTGCGGCGATTAGCGGAATTAGCGTCCGGCATCGGCTTCGAGCTATAAATAGCTTCACCTTGCTGACCGAACGCTTTCGGCAGCCCGTCAGGGTCAGGGTCCGCCGTAAATGAGCCACTTCAGCCCAGAGCCGTATTGCTCGCAAATAAACCCTCCACCCCCATCCGACCGTGTGGTGGTTCCGTCAATGCTTCCAAAGCCAGCATCATAATCGCACCAGCATCGGATCGAGTAGCGATCGGTAGATCGATCGATCGGTCGGGTTGTTCGCTTTCCGCTGATTGCTCTATCGGAGCGTGCGGTGAGGAAATATCCCACAACTACCGGTCGGTTCGTGGAGTCCGTGCCCGAGCCGTGTAAAATCAATCTGGAAAAATTAGCTACCGTTTTATCCTCGTCCTCGTGTGTGAGGGTAAAATAGCGTTTCACCACGGTGGCCACCATGGTGGTCGCCTCAGATCGTGTAAAGATTTTTCCGCCAAGATGCGAACGGGAAAAAGAAGGTTGGAGCACACGCGCCAACCAAAAAAAAACCCCAGCCCATTACGAAAATCGATCCGTTTCCGAAGTTGGGGAAACCGATGGGGAAAAACGGTTCGTTGGGTTGGAGGTGGACGGGGGCCGATTTTTCGTTGTTTGTTTGTTTGGCTCCGCTGCGACCGGTTGTACGCAGGGTTATTTCATTGTTCCTACGCTCCGGTATTATTTGGTATTAAGCGTAATAACGCCTTTCCTGATAGGCTTTCCCCGCTGCTGGCTCGGTAGCTGCAAACCGGCGATTTGCGGCAAATTGGCGCGATCGCCACCGGTACGGCTAATCTATCTAATAGCAGCCTGCTGCCACCACGTGCCGCGTTCCAGCGTTCCCTTCGCTGGTGGTCAATCAAGAAAAAAAAATCTGGAACACCGCACCGGCACGGAATCCGATGCATGGCAGGCGCCTTCGTGCATGCAAAACTCCCGAGAGGTGTGACGTTTGATAGCTTTGGCCGGGAGACTAGCGCTGCTGGGTGGAACCATTCCGGATCGGGCTGGCCGTAAAACGAATCCGTAATGGTCCCGGTTCGATCACGAAACCGAACCATTTCCACCCCGGCGGAGGACGGTTGGGCTCTCTGGATAGCTTCAGTCCAGGGCGGTTTGCCCGGTTTTAGCTCCCTTCATAAATCATACGTATTACAGACGAACGGCGGCAGGATCCAGGACGCCACGGAAAGAAGAGTAAGGTAGCATGTGGCAAGAAAAATATTTAAAGTAAGCAACGGATCGTGCGAACTGAGGTGCGCCTTGGTAAAGTGTAGATTATCGGACGCGATACACCGACGGTGTCGAGTGCATGTGTGTGTGTGTGTGTCCCATTTGGAAATCGTACACATCGTATCAGGTGTACCTACGACCTCAGCGTGGTCGTTTGATAGGCCATTTTAGAACCATGTACCGCGTATGCACATGCCTGCAAATATATGTATTTATACGTTTGCTGACTCGAGTTGGAGCAACCCACTCCGGAGCCCGGGGCGTCCTGCTGGGCGGCCAATTTTCCGGAGGCAGATGAAAAATGGCACAATTCCCCACCATCGTCCGTATTTCTGGCGGACTCCGAGTGGCGCGAGGTCGTTGAAAACAGCACCATAAAATGCGCAATAATATACTCATTATGTAGCGATGTTTATTATTTTGCATACACACCTAATTAAGCGAATGGTTCGGAGGGTGAAAGGATGCATGCTGGTGGGCGGTAGAAGGGGTAGAGAAATTGACGATCAGAAGGAAATATGCAAGCATACAATAAACGCGTGTACAAGTTTTAAACGTGATCTGAACACATGTAATGATCACGAATCGTGGTAGGAACGAAAAATGGCTGCCCTGTTTCGGTAAACGGCGTTTCGAACCTGTTATGTTTTCTCCGATTGGCCAATAGATAATCAGCGATCGATAACAAGCGATTCATGTTGGTTCTTTTTTTGCATGCTTCACAATATTTGAGTTATCATTAGAGAAGACGAGAATAAATGGGTTTTTATTTTATTTTCCTCCAGAGTAAATATTTGTTTCTAAGCTATTTTATCAACAAACTGGTTGGCATAAAATAGCAAATATCTTATTTATTTATATATTTTTCCACTAAAACAAAACATCTTCTAGTGAACAAAAATATGTGGGACAGAAGCCAAATTCTCATTGTACCTTGTTTTAGATTTATTATCGATAACTATTTGTTTTGATTTGAGATTAAATTCTTTTGTATATATTTGATTTTTGTGTTTTCCAATGTTTTTAGTTTAATTGTAACTGTTTTAATGTAGAAGTGAGTGATCTTTATTGTGGTTTATCCTAAAAGGGCAAATTTGGTTGTCAGTTAAAATTTATATGATTTATTGTGATCATGGTTTAAATTGTTTGATGCTTGATGAATTTCAATTGAATTTGTTTTATGTTTAGTTCATGTCGAAAAAAAAGGATGTATGTTTCTAAAATTGAGAACAATTCGGTTAATTCTGATAAAAATTAAATGATCACCTCTCTTTTTTACACCAATTGTGATGGCTTTCCGTCTACAAAGATTAAATTATTTTCGCAGCAAATTTCTACTCAAATACAAGAGCATTTAGTTTTCTTGTTTCGCAAACGATGAGATATTAGTTAATGTTAACGTGTTAGCATGTTATTCGAAAACGTTTAGCCAACTGTATGATCCCGTTAATTTCCCGTGACCTTAATTCTTGCCTCACAGTGTCATATAAAAGAATTGAAAAGTATATCAGAAAACAAAAAAAACGGATAATAATCAATCATAATCGCAATGAAATCGCAAATCGGACTCCAAAACAATCTAGAACGATATTTAATTTAGTAAAAACATCTGTCGTGGAGGCTTTCCATTAACTAACTCTTATGCCAAATAAGCATAATGTAGTCGGTCGATTTAAATCGACCGTTGGTCTCAATCCTCTAGATCCATCTAACAAGTTACGACCGTTTGCGAAAGTAGCTTTTAAAAGTTGGTTTCAATCACAACTGAACGAACGACCGCCAGGGAACACTGGAAAGCGTTTTCTAGTTCTTCTAAATCGGAACCTAACCGGAGCCTCGACCCGGGGTCGGCAGGATTGACGTGCACTCCTGGTTTGATAGGGTAGAAGTGAAAGACAGGAGCGATAGTGGAACATGGGAGAGTAAATACACACACACATGACAAAAAACAAATGAAGGGAAACAACATACAAGACAACATAAAATAGAGCACCGGCAGCTGCCGGTGCAGAATTGACAGCCGATCTCGTGGGAGCGCTGGAAATAAAATCTATAAATCGGTAAACCATAAATTTTCCCAAAGCAACCCGTCCGGGCAGGAAGCCGGCTGGGAGGCGTATGGCTCCCGGGGAGGGGTGCAGAGGGGCCAGATTGGAAAGTCTTGTCGATTCTCGATCGGCGACGGCGGCGGCAAAATGGCAGGGAGCTTGATCTCCGCTCCAGCCTGACTTCAGGGTCGATGATTGAGGTTAGGTAAAAGCCTTAGCCAGTTTAGGGCGCGCGCGCGCTTTTTTTATGCCCGCGTCAGGTTCGTTTAAGTACCAGTACGTGCACGGTACTTTATCGCAGTATGGTTGAAGTTGCAATTTGATCTACAAGTTCCGAAAGCGATATCGCCCAATCGATCGGAGCATTCCATCGGCGCTGATTCATAGCGCAGGTCACGTCCCGTCCGGGAAAGGGTAGGTTCGATGCGGAATCATTCGGGACAAACGTAGCAGAAAAAAGGAAGCTCAATTAGCTAACGAAAGCCAGGAATTGAGTTTATTTAAAGTCGCAAATTTGATTGGAATATGTAAAGATAGTGAATGTGATATTGCCTATGTTGACGGAGCCTTTTGAACAGAATCATGACGTAGCGCAAAGCGAAACCAGGGGTGCGCAAGGGTTAGGGTACATTCTTTATTTGGCTTTTACTTAACAAAGCGGAAAAATAATTCAGTCATACATACATTTAGTACATTGGTATTTTTGATTACCACCGGAAGAATATCATTTTTTAAATTTTAAAATTTTAAGTTAATTTTTGATTTGCTCCATCTCCAATTCATTCTGATTGACGGCTCTTTCCGATATCTAAAACAGCTGTCTTTCGTTGATGATTGGACATCGAAAATCAATATCCTAATAGAGCGTGCGTTGTTGGCGCGCCAGTATCAGTTTATTGCCCTCTCGTTTGCTTAGCATTAGGCGAGCTTAAGAGCCTAGGAAGACGTTAATAAAAAATTAACAAAGATGACGGTGATGTCTTAAAACGCGACGAGCTCCAAAAAGTGGGTCTGTGATTTATGGATTGATGGGTTTGTCATATTTATTTACTCAACCATCGAAAACGCTATGTTTGCTGGCTGGCTAGCATGAGCATGAGTTGTCGCTGGCTGGCGATCGATAAAATATGCCCATCGGTTGTAAAAGCCCAATTATGGTATTGGACGGCCGACGGTTTGGGGGAGAACGAGGCAAAAGCTCACCTCGCATCCATTTGTGCGACAGTGTATGTGGCCGGTCGAATGACGAATGAAAAGTGAATCCATCAAACGCCAATAGACACGGGGACCGGGACAATGCGCGCCTGGACGAAATTATTCGTCGCGGCAATAGCTTAAGTAATTTTATTATATTTTATTCAGCATCCTTTTCCCGCGTGGCCGTGTGGAACTGGGCAGGGTGCCGAAGGGGGCGGTGTTGCTTCGTGTGCTTCGACACGTTTTCCATTTTGATCAGCGACAGCAAGGGGTGTGATGCCGCTCAGAGCGTGCCTTTTCCGGAGGGGTTCGTCTTCTAAACCCTCGCCAGAGTCTTTCGAACGAGTCGTACGGTCGTCGCTCATCAGAGATTCCGTAAGCCTGAGCTGTAAATTATTGAATATGAATTATTGATAAGCGATCGCTGGAAGGAACGCGCGTCGCCGGTGGTTTTGGATCTTGTTGTCGCCGTGGTGGTATCGCCAACCTCGTGACAACATACCTCCCTTTCGTCTTAAAAGGCTCGATCCAAGGCTAGGCTCGCCGCACATTTGGAGTGGTGTGAATCTTTTTCTTTCTTCTCGGTGGAAGATTTTTTTTAGCGCCTTTCTAATCCCGATCTATCTGCTGGGGGAAGGAAGGGTATCGAGTCGATTGGAGTGTGTTTCGTAATGTGTAGTTTATGTCAGATTTGGTTTCGTTAACCATTCGCCATTCTGGGAGCGTTAGAGTAGGTCTGTTAGTGAGTCCATTGATCTTTCGACTTCTGTAGAAGGTTTGAGATGCAAACAGTACATGTGTGTATTTGTGTGTGACTAGCAGATGAATCAATGAGATATAATAGTTGATTTATGTTTACTGTACTAAGCTACGTTCAATTTTAAATTAAATTTTTCTATTAATTTTTTAAATGGTCTACAATTATAAATCTATCTATTTTTTTATCTTGACTTAGAAAACCTGTGTTTTGATTTAATCTTAAACTTTCGACCAATTTAAACAAAACACTAGTTTTTGTTCCAACGTCAGTTCGGCAATTCCTTTCCATTATCGTGGTT
Source organism: Anopheles coustani (assembly GCF_943734705.1). Taxonomy (NCBI): domain Eukaryota; kingdom Metazoa; phylum Arthropoda; class Insecta; order Diptera; family Culicidae; genus Anopheles; species Anopheles coustani. The sequence continues at coordinate 55,377,218 of NC_071289.1, forward strand.
TTGGCAATTTTTTTCCTTTGTGTTGCAACCTATAAACAAAGTTATATGCAACCTATAAATAAACAACCACAATTAGCCTAATTTGTGTTATAAAAGGTTGTAATCCTTTATAAAAGTTTGCAGCATATGATATTCGTCGGCAATTTCCATCCAGCAGTCCCTTATAATTCTAACACTTGCTAATGTAAATACGATTCTCATGTTATTTCCATAATTCCTTTCCAAAATGTGAAATATCAGGAGAAGAATCTAAAACGAGGGTTTAGTTTGTAGCTTGGTTAATTTAACAACTTCTGATTGGATTCTGATTCAGATTTGAGTTCTAACTATTTTCATTCAACCATCATTCTATTTCCATGATTTTGAAAATGTTACTTGATATGTTGAAAATGTTGCTTCAAATATTTACATGAGCAATCTAAATAAGCTGAAAAGGTCTGCCCATATTTTCATTATAATTTTCATTATTTTAGAGCATCTTTCATATAAACAGTGATCTTTCTATTAGTAATGATAGCACAATACATTTGAAACCGATCACTAATGATTATTCTTTGATCAATTTCGACATCGATGAGGAAAATAATTTGAACAGATAATAATTACACACTTTTACTGGTAACTCGCTTGCCGGTACTTTGAGTCATAGGAAAAGATCAGAACGGAGACAAACGAATACATATTCTGTCGTGGTCGAAGTAAGAACACAAATGACAAATAAAAATGCGTAAAATATGATTAATAATATCGGTGGTTTCTGTCTAAGGTTTTAAACCCGGGCTCTCTTAAGCTCGTGGCCCCTCGCGGCCGCTCAGTCCGGTGATAGGTAGATACGCCTCTGTCTATAAATATGAGTTCTGATACATTCCACTACAGACATAGTGAAATTCTGTAATGCAGAACTATAGATTTTTTATGAGTTTTTAGGGCATTTCTTAGGACAAGATGCCTATTCGGTGTTAAACCGATTATTTATTGAGAACAGATCCTTAAAATTTATAAATTGTCATAATGCATACGCAATATTTTCCTATGCATAAGTGATTTCACATCTGAACAGTGGATCGCTCATCCTTTGGATTCATCTAGATTTGAGTTACTCGATCATTTTTATTTATGTTTTCGGTCGATGGTGATCGCACGTATCCTTGGTATTACATCGTGGTGGTAAATCGCATCAAGCTCGCACCAACTGGTACAGCGGGCGCACCCAAAACTGCACCGCTTCCGAGGTGCCCGTGATGCAGTTGCACTTCTAGGTGAGCAGAAGGGAAACTCCACGACGCCGAGGCGGTAATTTATAGCATTCGTATTAAAAATCATTTACCATGATTTGATGGATACGCGGGTGTCGTAGGCAGCGCCCGTGATGGTACACTTTGGCGCAAACTGACTAACAATATCCGACGCGCCCTCGCAGTCACGTTGCCTGATCGATATAATGCCGTCGGTCGGTCGGCTCCGATTCTCTTGCAAACAAGGTGTAGATCAGTTTTGCAAAGTAAGCCACCCGAAGGGTTTGATTCCGCTTTGTTGGGTCCGCTGGGGGTGCAAATTTGTTTGATGTGGGATGCTCTCTGCTGCGTCAACGTAAATTTTTCCATTGAAAACACGATGAAATATTTATACCACCTTGAAAGCCTGCATCCTGTCATTATTTCAATCTAGCGGGTGATTCATACGGCGAATAAATCGCAAAAAAAGATTCATACTGCTAACTGTCGTGTGTGTATAGGAATATCTGATGTTCCAAAGAAGGTAGTTTTAAATGAGAATAATTTATTCATTTCATATTTCATTTTACATTAATGTTTAAAGTGAAATGAAAATAAAATTACCTCACAACTAGTGCTGGGTCACTTAGTACTGTGCTACCCAACACACACAGCACAGTGAAATGTGGCACCACACACGACATAGAAAACGTTTTGAATCCAAAAGGTGCTGTTGAATAAATACAGACGTTGTAGGGCTGTATGACATTTCAAATGGTATCATTTTATTTGTTTCGAACAGGAGCAAAATGTTTGAATACAAATATTGATTATGTGATGAATCTAAAGCACTTTTTTATTCCAAAGCATTTTTTTCGAAGTGTGTTGTGTTAGCATATTATACTGTACTGTATAGTTTTTAACTTGCTATCTAAATTTTCTTCTACGTTAAGTGTTTCGCAATCTGCCCTATAAAGAAATTAAAAAGCTCTAGAAGATGGGAACTATTATTTCATGGAAAACAATAATGTTGTCGAAAAATATAAAAAAGAATGAAAGGAGTTATTAAATTTAAATTTTACATTTTTAACTACAAATAGCATTGTCTTGAAAAAAAAAACAACCGTAGGTATGGAAAAGTGGTGTGGCTGCAACTTGATGACGTTCGCGACGTGTTCTTTTCACCGTGAATCACGTTTTCATCCAAAGAAAGCTGTTAACCAGTTCTTCTTTCGTTTAATGTTGTTCATGTAGTGTTGTTTTTTCGACCCCTTTTTCTCACTGCTTGTTTGCAAATAAACATGCAGGATGTGGCAAAACAAGCATTAAAGATTGCAGTAAAAATGTCATTCCCTAAATCATACGGTAAACGTTTGGAAATCGTTGGTTTTTGCAGTTAGGTGATAAAAACCGCGTAACCAAATGAAATAGAGAGAGAGAGAGAGAGAGAACAAAACGACAACGAAAAACAGACGTTGAACCGGGTAAATGCATATGGAACAACAACAAAACAATTTAAATGTACTTCCCTCGGATAGGATCTGACTTCGCAAGACATAACATTACTCAAAATTAAAATACCATAAACCTAATGACCAGCGCTGTGCACTTAAACCGTCCCATCGGGCGGTGGTTCGTGGATAACGCTGTGCAATAAAACGGCCCCAGAACGTTGTGGCTTTGTGCAAAATAATTTACGACCCGGCGGTGTGCGAGATTTGCGAAGTTTCTCTTCTTTTGTTTGCTTATTTTTAGCGAGTCGGCTAATTGCGAAATGTGTAGTTTTTCGGTTTTTGTTTGTTTCAATTCCGGCCACGTAGCAAATCTGCAACAAGCATCTCCCGGCCGAAATGCCGAATAGTACGGAGCCTCGTTCCTTCGAGGAGATGGAAAGGATAAGAATCAGCGATGCCCTTTCAAAGGCACACTCGGGTGCCCGTTTAATGGATAGATCGTTGGAGATCCTCTCGTTTATGCTCACCATTAACCTCTGGGGGGATCTCTTGTTGAAAACACTGCTTCACATGTCGAAGCGGACGGAAGTGATGTTGGTTGGTGGATATAGCACCCCAAACGAAAGGGGAGGATTTTCACGACGGCCATACGAATCGGAGCCTGTACATATGGTGATAGTAAGAGACCAACTGTAAGTGATAGGAAGAACACAAGCTGCTCGTAAGAACTCTTCGTCCGGAGTGTGCAAAACCAAACTAACGAAATCGAGACAAAAAATCTCTTCACAGAGAAGCCCAGAAGTGCGACAACTTCGCGGGTGGTAACAAGCCGTTTGGTGTATGTGAAGTGTGTTTTAATGTCGACCCGCTAATCTCGGGCCACGGCAAAGTGGGCTTCGTGTCGTTTCCCAGGCTCCACGGACTCATTCTATCAGTCTCAACCAGGCGAGCGCCACGAGCGCGAGTGGTGAACGTAAAAGGAAGCGAAGGAACTTTGTTGCGACAAGTAACCTTTTTATGGGATTTTGATTAATATTGAACGTGCCACGGGCACGCGTGTGCGTGTCGCTTTGCATGCATCTTGACATTAGTCTTGCGCTACGCTCGCCAAAGGTAGCGGTGGAGGCGAAGAGAGGTTTCGGTTTGATGGAGGAGGGCCAGCAGTTGGAGTCATGTATCTGTCCCAGTGTTGGACCTGCTGATCAGGTTTAATGTGATTACCTCCGGTGCCCGGGACGGGCAGACATACCTGTTCGCGTGAGCACTGAAGATGTCGGCATCCTGTGGAACCCGGTGCACTTATCGTCCACCGTCGCACGGATGATATTCAATTACCCACTTTGACGGACCCCTTCCGCGAAAGGCGAGCTCTCGAGGAGAGCACACGCCACGCGCTAATCTGTCCCGGTTTGTACTTAGTCCCGCGGGCGGATTGAACACAACCGGGCACGATCGTTAAGGCCCGAGAACTTACAAACTTTGTTGCACCGGTCCAGTCTCGGAAGCTTGCCCCGGTGCCCTTCGTTTATGTAGAGCACGAGCGCCAACGCAGTTTTCCGACCCCGACTTCGCGGTGACTTCATTTGTACAACCTGAGCTCCGAACTATCTTTGGCAGCTTCCGAATAGCTGCTCAGCTCATTCCTCAGCTTCGGAGGACAAGATTGATTACGTGCAATTAGTGCATAGCGCACACTCTGCTAAATCTTCGCTCCAGGCAGTATCCAGGTGCGGAGGTAAACCCACGACTGTTGGCGTCCGTAGCGGAAATATTTCCTGCCTCAACCCATCCGGCAAGCGAGCATTCATCGGAGATACATTGTTGCATCGCTTCGGTGCAACCTCCACGAAATCCAAAACATGTATTTGAGTGAATGCTTCACCTCGAATGAAGCGTTTCCGACTTTGATCGACTGAAGGTTGAAAAAAAAACATGAAAATAAATCCATCCTGATCGGGACTCGAAGGTTTCTTGATTGATGTCAAAAGTGCGTGATACGAGCGTGTTACGTCGGAGACGGGGATTTCGCCGTTTCGTTTCGTTTTCGTTCAGCATCCACGAAGGCACGGCTCAATCCCGGGTGCCCGGTGAGCGCATCATTTGCGTGTCCCTTTCGAGCGGCGTTTGAGTGGCGTGCCACTCGGTTTGCGATCTCGTGTACCTTTTACATCGTTTAGTCAATCCCTCCGTTTGGGATTGGGGAGCAAAATGCTTCATAAGATCATTATAATTAGAGAAATTATCTTCATCCTTGGCGCCTTGGGGGGAAGAGCCAGTAAAATAAATAAATAACACAAGCGAAGGACACCAGCTGGAATCACGGTGGCCATACCGCGGTAAGCTGCACGTCACGAAATACGATCTCTGACGGGGCCGTTTGACGTTGTCCCGGTTTTGCTTTATCGGTGGTTGAAGGTTTTGTCAGGCCGACGGTGCCCCTTCATTCATGTCGACGTCGCTAACGATGGGTGAAGGAACTGCTCGGGCATTTTATTCTGATAATATCGACGAAAGCTGACGTGCGAGTGTTGAAATGTTGCTGATATTGATGCAAATTGTTCTGGCTACAAATTATTTCAGTGATAAATTGTATCACACTGTGGTTGCTCGTGGAAATGCGGTTCTTAACTCACCCTTTCAATGAACTGTGAAGAAACTAACAATGATGCTTTTTTAAGGCACGAAAAGGTTTGCAAACTATTTCAAGGGGCTGCAAAAAAGTGGAACCAATACGTCAGAACTAAAGTCAATTTTGTAATTTCTAAATTAACTGACTCGGGCAATAATTGATTGCGATGAAGGTGCATAACAGTATCGGAAGACTTTTAAACTACAAGCTCCGATTATGCTACGTAATGTGTAAGCTAAAAAATGTTCGTTTTTCTTTATAACTTTGCTTTTGTACTTCCTGCAACAATTCCATTTCAAAAACCAAAATTAAAACAAAATAACTAATCTTTCAAGAAGAGTAAAAACAATTTGGATTTAAGGATGGTTTTAAAGGTGCGAAAATACGATATTTTATTTAAACTTGAATATGTTTCTGCTTACCAAATTTCATATTCAATAATGCTACATATCTCTATCCTTGGAGTTTTTTTTATTATAAATATACATGTTTTAAGATTATCATCAGTGAAAAAAGATACATTTTAATACACTGCGTGATCTACGATTTCACCCAGAGGTGATCATAAGATAAGTAAACAAAGTAACGACCTGGGTCCCCAACTTTTTTTATTGATAATAAAAATTGCAAATAATTATGCTGACGGTGAAAATTATGAAATAAATTCCTCGAATGTTACATGCGAGATCAACAGTATTTACCTGGAACAGCGAGCATATAATGCATACCAATATTACAATCTTTTCATGGTTTTTGAGAGAAGATAAAAATAAATTTCTGGAATTTATTAACGAATAGAGAATCTTACAGAGCGGTTTGAGGATCATGGAAATAAATATATTACCAAAAGAAATATTTTGTTCATTTTCAAACACAGCAATAATTCTTCACATTTTTTAAATTTTGGCAGGCAAGTAAAAGATTTTTCATAAAGTATAATTGAGATAATTTTTTTCTTTTATGAAAATTCTTTTTATTTTATAGCAAACATAATCAAACATTTGAGTTGTACAAATTTTGTAGTAGTGCATATCTTTTTATGTCTCAACGTATAGCTGCTTAGGAAATTTAGAACCGTTAATCCCCTTCTCGATGGGTTGGGGGTCCGCGACAGCCGAGCGGTAGCGCCGGTTAGAAAATCGGCCCATGAGCGCCGGGGCTCACCACCTCGACGGCGTGGGTTCGAATCCCAACCGAGACCGGACCCTCCCCTGTACGAGAGGACTGACTATCCACGTACAACAAGGAAACAAGTCTCGTAAGCCCTTAACGGGCAGGTATGACCAAGAGGTCGTTACGCCAAGAAGAAGAAGAATCCCCTTCTCACTACGCCTATGTAATTTAGTTTTCCATTACATTATATGTACAACTAAACCCGGGAAAATTATGATCTTATACTGATTAATTGAATATTTACCAAATAGATATGGATCAAATAAACAAAACAAGCTGATCATCAAATAGAACAAGTAATAAAAATTTCATCAAAATAAACATAAAGAATTTTTAGTAATCTGATGTGTTACATTTCGTGAAGCTTCAACGTTTCTAGTTTACTTTTATTTGTGAAGTTCCTCCGAAACATGATTGTAATGTGAATGTAAATTTTCTTACTCGACTTATTTCTTCTCTTCTTTTCTTCTTTTCAAAACTAAATGAATAATAGAAAAACATAACTGTTTTGGCAGACCGAGAAGTTTTGGGACATTTGTTGATATGCCGACACTAGATTAACGCTTGCTACAACCCTGGCCAGGAAGCCTTAACCTTGTGTCGGCATATCACTCGATGCATGGACCAGAACTTGTGTTATCTCATGCTCCCAATTCCTCAATGTCTCGAAGGCGATCCGGGACTGAACATTTTATTTCCCTACACATTCACTTGGGGACCGTTTTCCCAATCGCTTTTCCCCTTCGCTTCCGTTGTGCCAATCGTTGATCGACTAATGGTTTCCATTTATGGTGTTTATGGTTTGGTAAGCAAACCAATGGCAACCGTTGAGCCGACGGACAACGTTTCCGTTGGGAGGTGCTTTCCAGTTTGACAAGTTCCGTTGCACCTGCCTCCTCTATAGCAGTTCCGCACCCGTGATCGTGAAAGCCGACAGGGCTCGTTAATGGTTGTTTTTGAATATGCAAAACATGTTTAAAATTTTCCCTAAGGAGTGTTTCCTTTTTCGATTTAAAATGGCCAAAGCTGGCTTTCTTCAAAAGTAAATCTAATATAAAAAAACCGTTTACTGTTTTATCATTTTTAAAATTTTAGCTGTCTTTGGTTTTTGTTTATCAAAACTCCATTTAAGTTAATTTTCTCTCCTATTGCATGTCCGGTACCCATCATTCGATCTTGCAATGTTTGCAAAGTACGCCCTGTCTACTTTTCTGCCCAAAACCTCCTTCTTTTTCTTTTCGGGGAACGGCGTTTCGGTTGTCTTGCTTGAAAATGGCGAAAAAAGCAGCAAAATGTACCCACCCAAGCAGACAGACATGCAGACAGATAGCTGCACGGACGATGACGGGAGGAACTGAGCAAAATGTTCAAACAATGCACAAAAACGTTGTGTGTTGCTCCGCCGACTTTCGGCGGACCGGCGCTTCAACCGGTTGGACAGCTTGATATATTTACGGAAGCCGGTAGCCGGGGATGACAGAAAAATCGTTAGAAGCGGCTAATAAATGTACTGCGCCCCTGAGGACACGCCAATCGGAAGCGCTTGCGATGCCGAACGATGTCGGTTCCCTCCGCAAGGCATGCTCCGCTTCTTGGGGTGTCATTTGGTTTGAATTTATTTATTTTACTTTCGTGTTTAACTTCAGGCAGCAAATGGTAGCGAATGGTAGCGTCCCGTCCACGATTCATCTTGTGTCTGGGTTCGTTGTGTTTCTCCGAATGCAAATCACTAATCTGTGATCCTTAAACGACACCGATGGGTCGCTCTTCTTCGCGCTGGGAAAATAAACGTGCGCGACAAGCCGTCGGGTTTGTGTGTGCCAATAAATAAGGCTGCAAAGCTGCAGATGCGCAAGCTCCGCTCCTGCGATAGAGTGATAAAGTGGACGAGCTGTCATAAGTGACAAGTAGGTCTTCGACTGCGCCTCGCTGGTCCACAGGGCTGACAGGATTTATCGTTGCTACATGCTATTCAAATTGATCTGCAACCGGGAGCGAGGGCAAACACGACCAAGACAAAACGGATAAAGTAAGTGTGTTCGGTTGGGAAGAATTGCATCTTTCGATTATTCTTCACCGTTCGCGTGTTTAGTCTGTGCATGTTTGCTCATTTATTTCCCATCATAATACGAAATGCAATGGGGAAGGATGAAAAAGATACTAGAACCCCACTTGGCCTGCAAACTGCGCAAAGAGGAACGATTTGAGAATGATTTGTTGCTGCTTGTTCGATGGCTGATTGATTTGGTGCGAATGGAGATTTCAATCATTGTCAAAGCGACGAACCTGTTTTCGTTTTCGCTGGACTGGGTTGTTTTTCTCATCAAATTTTATTAATGAATCGACGATGCACCACTGTGCCACCTTTTTCACTGTACGGTTTGATGAGTGTTTTTCATTGACTTCTTTTTATTTTAGTCGAGTTTGCCATAAGACGCGCCACTAGGGAATAGTTTGAAATTGGAAACTGATTCATGTGGACAGCCATGGGTTTTGTGCGCGATTGGAAAACGCACTTCCAGCAGGCCATCATTGAGGTCTGGAATGTGGACCCCGGCCATGGTTATGGAATGGGGTTTCCATAAACGTAAACACTCCCCTCCCGCACCATCGCATTTTATCGGTGAGTTTTTATTGGCGAAACATTCATGTATGATATTTTTTTTTTGCGTGAAAGAGAAATGTCAATCATTCTGCGCTTGGCAAAGGTTTCTAGCTTACTAAGGGGTGTGTGTTTTGCTACTGCCCGATCAAATGTTATTTTTTTGCTTTATTTTCACTGACGACGGTTGGGGATCACTATGGAGGCGGTTTGTTTCCTTTCGCAGCCAGCCTGACTCCGGGAAGCAAGCGTGCAAGCGAAAAATGACAACAATTTTACGGCAGCTGTGGCACCAGAGGGTACGCACAGACGGCTGCAAACGTCGTCAGAGTCGGCGTGCGTACGCATGCCGATGCCGATCGGACCGATCGATCGGTTGCGCGACTCGAAACGGTCGTTTGGAGGCAAACAGAGGCGACCACTCCATCGGCAATCGAGATGAACGCGCATCGCCCATGGTCAGCTCAGTTTTCCGTAACGGATTTCGCTACGGTTTGTGCCCCGAACCCGGACACTGGGGACCGGTGCATTCTGCCCGTACGCCACGATGCAACATTCCTGTAAAAGTTTGCTCGTCAGGGAAAGCGTGTTTGTTTTTGCCACCGTTTGATTTTGGTATGCTTTTCACAACACATCGTATCCGTCACCGACGGCAAGAAATATACAGCACAAAAAAGAAAAAAAAAATCCTTCGTTGAACCGAGGATTGGAATTGGCAAGCGTTCGGTGTACTCCACGCGGCTTCAACAGGGAAACAACCGTCCGCATTCATTGGTGTCGTAAGTGCGTAGCTGTAGTGCACTATGCACCCGATGCACGCGTGGTCGCGAACCATTCATGACATTGGTAGCTGTAGCGGACGTAGCTAGACGTAGTTTACCAGGATGGATCGTACCAAGCATAAAAAGGGTGACGGTTTGGCAACCGGAACGCAGCAACTTTCAGCGCATTGCGGGGGAAATTCAACCGAGCAAAAAATGCAGCCACCATCAGATAATGCCTAGCATAATTCGAATACTTCAATTCCACTAAGGTCTCATGACGAAACCGTACCACATAGATCAGTTACGTCGGAATGGATTGTATGTGTTCAACTGTAATTTAAAAAGCAATCTCAGAGAAAAGTTGATAAAAAGAGATAACTTGAAATAAAATGGTCGTAAAATGAGTTTGCAAAATAATGTTCTTTTTTTTACCGATAAATCATTGATTAGTTTTGTTAACTGGCGCTTTGCTGGATTATTAATTGAGTTAGATTTTCATTGTATTCAACATGCCATAATCAATAAGAGTTGCCTTGGAGGACTTTATAAATGAGGACTTTGTAAATGGTTTCAAAATTTATTGAATGCTTGCTTTTATGAAAGTGGAAAGATTACTATTTTCTATCGTAGGAAGATTAGTTTTAATGAGACCAAATAACAAAAATAAGCAGATTAAAAGACACGTTTTTGTGCTTTAGGCATTCGCTAAATAAATCTTCTCGCATGAAAATCTATTTTCAATCAATTGCAGGCTCGTACTTGCAATTGTAGGGAACTTTTCATCCCCGTCACAATGCAACATTGTCGCGGCGGCAATCGGATAAATCGGTGTCGCCAGTGGCACCATTAATCATAGGCTGATTATAATATTGCAGAAACGGTTGACATTCAAACCGCCGTTGAAGCGAACTTTTTTTGTGTTCACTCTCACATTCGCGTTGGCAGCGAGGGCGCGCATGTCCACTCACGTCTCGTATAAGGTATGCGCACCTTTTTGGTATCTGACAGACTAGCAGAGAAGAGGCGAGGAGAAGAGGAAGAAAAAAATACCGGCTTAGGTGCGAAACAATGATAAGAAATCGTCAATGTTCGGAAAGGAATAATAAACGGAAGAAAAAAGGAAAATGGCAATGGCAACTCCTTCATCAACGTCTCACGTTAGAAAGACGTTAGACGACGGGGCTACAAAGTTGTTCGGGTAAGTTATTAGGCGACCAGCCGTGCGAAAGCAGCGAACCTCGTGGGCAAGAGTGTTTCAGCCTTGGGTCGATTGTAAATGTGCATCGAATTGTTACCGAAGTGCAATTGTCACGCGCTCAGTTGTTGGAGGTTTTTCTTCTGCCTTTCAGAGCTACCGTCTGGGTGCGTATATTCTACGACGATCCCTTGAATTGACTATGTATTATTACTTACTACAAAGAGTGCACAAGCGGTGCTATGAGTGGCTCGTATAAACATGATAATTGTTTGGGCAAAAACCTTTGCTGCATGACAATCAAAAGGATAATTGTTGTTTTCCACGATAACTGCTCTGTGACAACAAGAAACATTTATTGACTTGTGCCAAAGAACTAACTTCTGCCTATTACCGTGAATTTTTTTTATCGTTTTTTGGAATACATTTTTATTCGCACATTTCGAAATCTGCACAGAACCGGTGATTTCGTGGATTTAAAGCTAATTGCATGTAAAGCTTTTCTACAGTATTCAACTTTTCATTTCATAATTTTGTCTAAGCTTTTTAGCTAAAAATGTTTAGTATAGATTATAATCATCATATATCATGTATATACCTTTAGCCTAACAAACAAATTGAAAATTGAAATCAGTTGTCAAAAGCAGATAAACACGAGTAAAAATGTCAAGGAGTTAGAGACAAACTAAGATGCGTTAGAGATAGCAGTTGACGCGCTATTCCAATCATGGATGGGTTAGAGGCAAAGAGTGTACCAAATGCATCTGCACCAAAAAGGTACTCTGTTAGGACTCGTCCTAACGAGCGCGGATAAAAAGATGAAACTAAAAGGATTAGTGGGTACGCTTACTGGAGCGAACCCAAAATTTAGCCTTTATTTCTCGTAAAATTTATTCGCGACTGGATATTTTTGCCCCGACTTCCCTTATTTATAAACTCGACCCGGAGGCGATGGCCGACCTCAAGGGTCATCGATCGGCGATCAGTCAGCTGATCGCCGAAGTTCCCTTTTTCGGTGTTGTCATCATCTGGTCGGTTTATCTTTTCTGAGCCGAATTGACAGCTGGCGTTGGGAATGAAAACCGTTCCTAACATACTCATTTATACTAAAATTGTGTGACTCCAGACTATCCGGTCGAAAGAAGTATAAGTAAAATTGCTTGAAAGTAAAAAGAAATTGTGTTACATAATTAAAAGTGATTAAACACAATGGTTTTGGCAACAATAAACAAATACTTGAACTATTTTTATTAATTTAGTCAAAGAAGTATTTTTTAAGTTATATGCATTGGAAATGTAAGTTAATCGTTGGTAGAGGTACATAAAATAAGATAAACAGATGACTATGAATTAACCAATTTCCCGTTTTCGACTAACTGAAACTCGTTAAAAAACCGCTTCAAATGCACCAACTTAAAAATTCAACCCGTTGACACTAATTGACGTGCTAGTGCGATTGTCATTGCAGCTGTTGGCGTGTCCTGTCGTAAAATGCAGTTGCACCCATGGCTAGCGATAGAAAGGCGAACTGTGGTCGGTCTATTTGGCAAGGTTTCGAGTTTGGCTTTAGCTCGCTTTGCCTTATCCTTACCTTTCCGTTATATGCTTGCCCGCCGTCTTAGAATTGTTAACATTCGACCACAATCCCCTCACGTTTGCGTTATTTGTTTCCGCGGCCGCACGCACCAGATAGTAGACGTTCGACATACCAGAAACGAGCTGCAAACTGGCTGCCTGTTTTCCTGTTCTGCTCTCGTGTACCTACCCTTCATCGATGTGGGTGCCTCTGGACACGGATTGTAGCCTGCGGAGGTCGTAAGTCTCCCGAACGCCACCAAGATTGTCGACAATGTCATGACAGTGGCAAATTAATTTCCAATTCCCATTCCAATCAACCGTTTCGGCCGATTGGCTGCTTCACGCAACTGCCGTGTGTTGGTCAATGAAAGTGTATAAAATTTAGATAACGGTAAGTTTTGCACCCTGTTGCATTAAAACGATGTCGTTTTTTTCGTAGTGAGAGCATAGTTTGGAAAGGCAGATACATATTTGAAAAAAAACTGTTCGATTATATTGATTTCCAGACATTTATTATTTCAATGTCAAATTTATAATCTTCTTCTTGGCGTAACGACCTCTTGGTCATGCCTGTGGTTAAGGGCTTACGAGACTTATTTTCCTGTTGTACGTGGATAGTCAGTCCTCTCGTACAGGGGAGGGTACGGTCTCGGTTGGGATTTGAACCCACGCCGTCGAGGTAGTGAGCCCCGACGCTCATGGGCCGATTTTCTAACCGGCGCTACCGCTCGGCTGTCGCGGACCCCCTGTGTAATGTGACCTGTATAAATTTTATAACTACTTAAACACGAGCATTACGTAAAACACGGTTGGCACAATCAGTAAACATATTTAAATCCAATGTGGGAACAAACTGTCAGTGTTAGCCATGCGAGGCAATGGATCACTAGCACCAAATCAACTCTACTTAGCACATAGAATGCGGTTTCTGTTCAGATAGTTAGGCCTGGTGCATCAATTAGGCCTGGTAAAAATTTTCGCAGAAATAAATGCTTGGAAATCATCCTCTGGCGTTCCAACATATTATTATTATGTAGAAGGCTCTGAGTTTGATAGATCGGAGATGAAAATGGCCAATAACCACGCGAGGCTTTTTATGGATAGGCGACCAAGTCACTGACATAAATTTAATAGCAGGTAAAACAGGACGCGCACAATAAAAATCTTAGCATTTTGTTCGCGTTAAGTATGGCAGCATCCACACGAGCGTTCACACTAAGCTTAGACTAAGCGCGAACAACATAACAACAGAAAGGTCAGAGTGTCAAAGCTTGTTGTCAAAATTAAACAGCGTAAAAAATATAACATACAAATTTAGGCACATTTATGTTATGTTATATGTTAACACACATATTTAGGCACACTCACAGACCGATGGACAGATTGACAAGGCCTGGAATCCATAATAAAAGCAAAAAAAAATGATAAGTATTTTTCTTTTGTATAGTTATGCATAACGTTTGTTATAAAAAATAAGTTTCTACTATTTACAAGTTCTCTGTTCTTAAAAATTCACGTACTGTTCACGATCTGCCATTTTTTAAAGGTTGTCTTAGAGTGCTACAGGGCCAATAAGATCCACTTTGTACCAAAACCAAATTTCCCAGAGTTTCGCTCCATCGAAAAATGCTGGGCAATCACAAATCTTTGTGTTAGACGAAGTGGTGGAACAGTTAGTGATGTTCTTGGCAAGAGGAAGTGAACGGTTGCAAGGGGAAGTAAATATTTTTTCGTGTTATAACTATTTTTATAACAAGCCTTATGTATAACTGTACTAAAGAAAAAGAGTTCTCGTTTTGTTTTTTTTTTTGTTTTTTGATAAATTCCCGACCTATTCAATTTGCTCAATTGCTTCGGTGCTCCAGTGTTTTGTGCGGGCTCAGTTCTGACACTTCAATTTCCATTGTACGGCATTTAGCGAAAAAAAATAGTACGGGTGTGAAACATTCACAACTTGATTGTTACTATTGACTACTACAACTAAAAAAATTAGTTTCCGGCTGAGGTTACTAGAGACGCCACAGTAGCGCGCCTTTCCTTGGTTCAATTTAGTTATGGTCAGACTTTAGTAACATCCCGTAGGGCTTACACCAATTGTTAAAAACATAAATAAAAAAAATAAAAAATAAATAAATAAATAAATAAATAAGTAAATAAATAAATAAATAAATAAATAAATAAATAAATAAATAAATAAATAAATAAATAAATAAATAAATAAATAAATAAATAAATAAATAAATAAATAAATAAATAAATAAATAAATAAATAAATAAATAAATAAATAAATAAATAAATAAATAAATAAATAAATAAATAAATAAATAAATAAATAAATAAATAAATAAATAAATATATAAATAAATAAGCACATTTACCAATGATATAAGGCTAGGGTAATGTTGGCCCTGGGGGTTTCCAGCCTTATTTGTGGAGTTTGTTGACATTACCTTCACTAGTTTGTTCATATTACCGAAAGCAGCATTGAAGACCGCCTAGACTTGCGATCGCTAGTCGAGGGGTTAAAAGCCGAAGTACGTGAATTGCACCAGATTGGTTGTATTATGATGGCCATTTGATTTTTTCTTGATACGAAACGTTCTGCCAACAAATGCTAAAAGCTTAACCTGAATCACAAAAATGGGAATTCTCTTGTACAGTGAAGCAATTAGAAATAAGTTGGAACATAATTTAATTATAGCATAAAGATGTTTCAAAGAAGAAAAAAGGATGTTAATGTATTCTGAGTTCAGCAAATAATCCAGCGCTTATCTAAAAATGTTTTATCTACCATAATTACATTCCATTATGGCCTATGTATAATAAACCATAGAAGTTGACTGAAAAAGGGCCATCAAAATGGAAGGCATACCCATTTTTCTGCTTAATGTGAAAGATAAACCTAATGGGGCATTAATTTTAATCATTTACTACACCATTTCAAACGGTTTACTTTTCGAATACCTTAAATTAATTTCAAACGATCTTAATTTCCTTTGCTTTATCACTCACCTTGCCTAGCATAACACCGTGCACCGATCGTTGTGAGTTGTTATAGTCTTACATTTCAATCTTTTTTAAGTTTTGTTCAAACTTTACTCTCGCATTTTTTCACGCATTATACTTAATCAAACTGCGTGGCTTTTGGAAACGAAAGTGGTGCGTGTTGTCGATCCTCTTTTCGGCGGAAAGTATCGAGGGGAAAACCGAGAAGAGAGAAAAAGCCGCTCGGTTCGTTGACTTTCATTGCAACGGGTGCTCATCAGAATCTATGACGCAGGTGAGATCGTAAATATAGCGAAGCAGTTTATGTGTGTGGTTTCGTTGTTCCTTGTACGGTGGAAGATTTCCTTGTCCAGCGCTACTCCGAGACCGAATGGTCAGAAGTGGTAGTGGCCATCGGGGATAAACAAGAGTTTCCCTACCATGTTCGAAAAAAAAGTAGCCCCGAGACAGTTTCGTTGAGGATCGCCAAGGCAACATTGTTGCCCAACGCTCGTCCGACGTTTCCGTTTATGCATCGTTTACGTGTACGCGTACTTTCAATCAACAGGTTTTAGCGGAGAAGCTGACCCCTAGGTTTGACCGTTTGGGTGATTAACAAAATCAAAAAGCAAAACTGTGGAACAATCGTCTAATAAATTTAGCTTCAAATCGCCATCACAAAACTCGAGCTAGAGAAAGGCCGGGGTCAGAAACGGCCGGCGGAGTTGGACCGTGAACATTTTTCCTTTTCGGTTCGGTTTTCCAAATTCCAGCCTGCATCCCATAGATTTAAGCCCACGAGAAGCCGACCCACAAACTGTCGGCTAATTGCGAGGAGCTCCCTCTCTTCTTTCGCCTTATATCAAGCTTTCGGAGACTTCTCTTCAGGGTCCTTATCGCGGCTTAGTGGTGGCTGAATAAGTTATTAGCGCGATTAGCACGGAATGCTCCATTTATTCGTGGAAATATTGTGTTTTGTTTGTCAGCGTATGTGTATGCGTGTTATTCGATGTTGGTGCGGGCGAGGAAAAAGTGTTACTTCCAAAAAGCGGAAAAATGTGCCTCGAGCACGTGCATGGTAGCGTAGCGTAAAAGTTGGTGAAAATGGACGTTTTTAATGAATTCCAAACACCTCTAGTGGACAGTTCCCATGGTTTATGATACGCCTAGATGAACGTTTTCCTCGCCGAGTTCGTACATGACGCACAACTGCCCGGATGGTTCTTGTTTAGTTTTTTTTGCCACTCATTCGTCCAAGGAAGGGCAGAAAATATTCAGTTAATATTAGACAAACAGCTCCTTTCCAAAGATATGAACGCACCGATGGAGTAGATAAGCGGATACTGCTGCTCAAGCGCTGTGTTCTTCAAACTGTGCATAAAGACGTCGTCTCTCGTTTGGGGCGGTGTAGGAGTAGAAATAAATTTGTACAATTTATGAGGCTTTGTGCCACAGTCGACGTTTTCAGACAGGCAAGCCTTGCTTTAGATGTGACGGGTCTTTGTGAAGGGAAAGGGGATGGGATCACTTGCGAGACTAGAAATTCTAGTCGCATAGACTCACTCACCCTTCTCACAAGCTGAATGACGGGAAGGTTTTCACACTTCGACGGTGCGCGTTATCTCGATTTCGTTGGGCCACCGTTGAAATGGATGAATTTATTGTTATTATCTTGCTGCTTAGAATTCTCTATGGGTTTTGGTTTTATCCTAATGTTTATTCTGTTGTCTAACTGTGGTTTGATTAAAATTTGAATGAAATGAAACCGTACGGATCAATCGGCACGAGGAGAAACATATGAAGTATTCACATAAAATATTTTGACAAAATCATAACCATAAATTTCTAAAATAACTTATTTTAAAATGCAAAAATAGCTCCTGTGTGTGTCTACTTTTTTTTTGTTTTATTCTTTTCTTATGTCATGTGGGAGTAGATTTAACTTTAGTAAATTATGTTCTAATGTCAGTTGCAAAGGAACATTAAACAGTATGAGAGCAATATTTTTGAATGTTCAATTAATTGGTTTGGAAAAGGTCGGTCAAATATCCTAATAATATGCAGTAAAATTTAGCTCTGTGTCAAAAGGTTTTATAGTTTCGTTGTTTCTTGGTTGCTACAATGTTTCAGAACTTAATTCACATTCATCTTTTAATCTTTATGATTGGCCAGGGCTCAATGCTTCAACCGAGGCTATCTTAAACGGTTTTGTAGGCAATACAAGATACTTTGCTTGCACCGTCGAGTGCACTTCGAATGACGACGTGGCCACGGATTCACCATGTTTGGTATCCGCGTACACTATGCGCCAGTTGGGGTGCATGAACACGAGGCGATTGCTAGGTTTCATGCGTTTGCCAGCGAGCCAACCGGAGGAGGTCGGTTTGGATTTATTGTACAATTACATTTGTCATAGCTTTCTGCGGCCGGTTCGCCGAATATGGCATGCCGTGCCAGGCGGAAACCCGACAACCGACAACCGAACCGAAGCTTGACACACAAAAAGGGAATTACGGGGGAAAAAAGCGGACGTAGGAAGACCAAAGGCGATTTCGGCCGCAACGTCGGCAAAGACGGCGTGGCGCATGTCTCGTGGGTTCGCTCGGAGGGCGTTTGTCCATTGTAAACGGAAGCCATAACTCCAGCGCATGCCAGCTGCCGGGCGGCTAAAAGGACGGCATACGGGTTTGAAAAAGAATCTGCTCGGAAAAACATTACAAGCGGGTCCTTTGCGCAAGAGCAAAGGGGTCTCCGAGAGGTCGGACTAGTTGCGTAGGATCAAAGCAATTCGTTACCGATAGCAGGGAACGAGGGTAAGAATGTTTTTCTATTAGTAGTGTAAAAGTTACATTTCATTTTATAGGCTTATTTTCTTTATATCATTCGGTAGTTGCATCCTTTTGAAGCCATTTTATTTCACAATTCTTTTGTCAATTTTATTGTGTAGTATAATTCATTTTTACTTTTTCTTGGGCATTAAAATCGTGCCTGTTCTCATCCGCGGATCAGCTGATAAGACTTTTTTTCTTATAGATTCTGAAAATAAATATTAATTAACACTAAAGTAGTATCAAAACTCTTGTTCTATATTGTTTAAATATTTGTGGTTTTATTCTTTTCTACTAATAAGTAAATGGTTAAGAAATACAGTTCATTTCCTTATTTTGTTTTTCTCAAGCTGTCAGTGTAGTTCAGCCGCTCAACCCATCCAAGCCCATCTAAGACCAACGTCCATCTCCACGTGTAATCGATAGTTTCCTCTTCGGTCACCGGATGGTTGCGACTGTGAATTATGTCGCACGATCACACGGTAGCGATCAAAAGCACTGTGCGATGCCATTCCAAGACTGGCAGCTTCGAGGTTGGCAGAGTAAGAATGGCTCGCTCGATCCACATTGATCCGTGGAATGTGCGGCCTACGGAATGTACGACAATTTGTGACGTTTCGCGCGGTACGCATCAAAGGGAATAGGAGACTCATGGGAAAGAGAGCTAGAGAAAAAGAAAAAACGATTTCCTTGCCCGACGTTAGGAGCGGAAAAATACGGATCGGCTTTGGAAAACGTGACCACTTTAAATCGATTCGTAAAGTATGCACCCGGCTCCCGGTAGCCAAATTCCGCCCGGAATGCTCCACAAGCCCTGCGAGATGGAGAAGGGTTGGGGTGGGTAGTGTGGTAAGCCTTTACTCGCAGGGAGAAAAATGTGCTGCCTGCCATAATTTCCTTCAGATTAGTCCGACAATCTCCCCCGGCCGGCTAGACGATGGCGCATTTGCTAGTTGTAAATTCGATTTTTCACTACGAGCGTCCTTCGGGCCAGGGGCGGGCAAAAAGCGGCAAAGGTACGCAGCGGTCGGCGCGGAGAGAAGATTTGCAATCGAACGACACACATCTGTGGATCGCGGTGATGAATTTCAATTTTCCATCGAGGGCTGTTTTTGCGCTCCCCAACCTCATCCTGGTTTCGATTGGCCCGTTCGTGCCATTCGTGTATGTGCGCTCGCGAAAGGATTGCACAACTGTGTTTATGATCGATGCATAAAATATGGCATACCGATCAGAAAGGGGGATGCGATTGCGGGTCGTGGCCAATCGTTGGTTATTTTGCAATGCCATAACGTCGGATGTCGTGGCGATCCGATTGGCAATTGAGTTTGGAATGAGCGTTAGCCTAACCTAGCACTACAAGATCACAGTGAAAGGAATGTTCTGTTCGTAAATCAGTTGAGTGAACGGTTTGGTAAATTTAAAGCATCGATCTCGTATAGATAGAACACTGCAACTAAATCCCAATTTTAAAACATTTGTTCCATCTTCCACTACACAAGAATTAGCATCAATTAAATTTAATGTAAAAATGATTCCTTTAAATTGTCCTGTTTGCAACACTTTTCAACAGAAAAATGATAATGCGTTTGTCCGTCTACTTCAATATGTGGTTTAGTAAATGGAAAAATGATCATTTATTTTTGTTCATATGTTAGATGCAAGATTTTACCAGTTGAATCGAACAAAATAATTTTTTGTTGTAGATTATAACTCGTCAATAAATTCAAAATAAACTAAAGAGCATAATTTTTATGGGTTAAAGAGAACAATAAACTGGTCAAAACTATAAAACTATATAATATTTTGCATCGGATCTTTCCTGTAACGAAAGATAAATAGTAACAAATTAGTATTTAACAGCATTAGTCAAAACTAAAATAAACTAGTTTGATTGTTTTTTCCAAGTGTTGATTGTCAAAATAACAATAATATTGTCTATTTTAGTGGTTTAATTCGATCTCTAAGTAATAGTTATAGTGATGAAGAAATTGTAAAAAACAGAATTTTCTAAAGCGAAATGATCATGCCACGCAACTTTGAAATTAGCAATTGCGATGTAAATTTTCAAAACTATTTGCGACCGGGGTTCGAAAACCGCACTGGATAGTTTGTTTACAAGATTGTTATTGCAAATAACAAATATCGAAAATACAAATATCTAAAATATTACCAGAGATTAGCCATGATATCACATAGCCGTGATATCTTACCAACAGCATTGCGACGTGTTTTCACTCTGGAGCAAAATAAATGAAACTTGAGAAGGTTCACTGATATTTTATACTGACATAGCTCAGAAACAAATATAGCAAATAATATTTTTTAACATACATGACAAAAAATGATTACATGATAAATGACAAAATTGTCGGGTGTTCAAAACAGAAGAGTCAACAAGGATTGGTGCAAAAATGAGAATTAAAAACGTTAGGACCAGTGTAGAAGAATCACTTAGAAGCTGTGAATATAATCCATTTTCTCAATCCGCATGAACCAGCAAAAGCAATGTATAACGATTACATATTATTCGTCTAGCTGGGGTTGTTCCAACAACGCCATACTGTGCTCCTGCTGAGGTAGGTTTCCCACACAGCGAAGGTGTTGCTATCGAATGAGATATCATGGGCATAGGCTAATTCCTCGATCCGGAGCTTGTCAAAAGATAAGATACTGATAGGCGAGTAATATACCGCAAATAGACACGCAAACTCGAGCGAAAAACGCTTGCTTACTAAACTAGCTTGAGTGTGAATGTAAGCTTGTTTTCTTTCTTACAAGATGCTTCGAAAGATTCGATCCCGGCGCTGGCCGGGGGAGCGGTTTTTCATAACCCGAAGTTTTTCTCCCTGTGATCCTTATCTCAGGATAGTACACAAATCGAACATCGGTCCAAGGCATTGGGTGTAGGGGTGGTGTGTGACTTTTGTCTTTGCTTCTCGCACTTTTACAGAGGTCTCGCTTTTATCCAGAAAACTTCACGCCCTTAGAAGTAGACTCCTTGTCCTCGTGGAAGGGTAAACGAAGTGGGGAGGCTGTTTCCGCTGGAGTCACGTCATGAGTTTCAACGTGTTTTGACAACTCCAGCCGCGTGGAGGTTGCCTTGGAGGTAGGCTATGGAACGGAAAATGCTCAGCCCGGTGAAACTCTCGATGGGCGAGAAAATCCCACGAGCAAACGAGGGTGGAGACAAGAAGGAAAAATAAAGCCAACAGCAACTCATGCTTATCGGGTAACGATTTCGATCGCTTTTCGATCGCCGGGCGCTATTTATCACACCACGAGCGGCAATAAATCATAGACAGTATCTGCCGTGTTGCACTCTGCGGATACCCACTGGCGGCGGGATAGGGGACAAATCTCCCGGACATATCTCCAACGCGTGCGCCAGTCCTCCTCCCTTCGCGAATCTCACACACGACAGTGACAACGACAAAATGGTCTACCAATAAGCCCGTTCCGTGATGCCGGTTTTACGACACGAATCGAACAAACGAACGAAACGAGCGAACCGGCACGCCAGAAGGAGCCAGCATTGACAAATCAACCCCAAACAGGGTGGGAGGGTTGCGTTGGAAGCCAACGGTCGGGCGCAGTCTTTCCGGTTCCTTCCGCTCCCAAAACGGGAGTCTTGGCCCTTCTCTCCTACATCGGTGCTTTCTGTGGGAGTGGCGTATGGAATGCGATCTTGATCGAGCAGCCACGAGTTGCAGTCTGCGGCGTTCGGGCGTCGATTCGCGAGCGGTGACTAATTTATGCACGCCTAGTCACGCCAGTGTAGGAGCCGCCTCACCTTAGCCGCTCGATTCGCTCGACTTTGGGCAGGGCAGGGGGCAGTGCGATATAATTGTGGTGCAAGCAGCGGGAGGCATCTGTTATCTAAATTTTCGTTTGTTCCTATCTTTATTTGCTAATTTGTTTTTCCATTTTTGGCTGGAATAAAGCAGGGTAAATGGAATAAAGGAAAGCATAAAATAAAACAAGCTGAAACGAATTGAAAAAAGATAACATTTTGTATGTAAAAAGAAGTAGTACCGCAGATGAAAGTAGGCACAATGACCACCAATGAAGTCATGAACAATAAACATATTGGGAAGAGGAAAAGACATCGTAAAACGTCGTTATATGCAAAATAAAGTAGTGAAAAGGTAAAAATTGTATTGGTATTTAAATTTATTTAAAATAAAAGAACATGAAGAACGACATGTTCCGATGAAATAAAATCTAGTTATTGAAAATTAATTTAATCGGTATAACACTCTCTACATATATTTTGCATAATGTTATATACATGAAGCACTGCTCGTCCAAAGGAGCATCGAAAAAAATATCCAATTCTGACCCTTTGCTTGTATCACTCACTTCGCCCACTCTTACTCCTTCTACTTTCCTTTGAGCCCTAAGTTCTGCAAGACAAGAATCAAAAACTCTGGTTCGGGAGCTGCACCCGGCCGTTGCTACACTTTTTACGCCATCGTGTGGTCGAACGACACATGTTTTAATAAATACCAGCACCGGATCGCCTTTAATGTACACTGGCTCATTTATATTTATTACTTTTATAATTAAAAACAATCACTACCTCCCTGCGCCCTCCGTGTCTGCGGTCAACTGAAGCATTCACGGAATTGGCGACCGGTTTCGGGCTCGGGATTGTTTTGATTTTGTCGCACCGCTGTTAAGACGGCAGCACTTTTCCCGCTCGCTGTAACGGTGGTCGGCAAGATGTTGAATTCCCGTGGGCGTGCAGGGCGTGTTTTGTGTACTCGAGTAAACCAATCCGCTCTTGATGTCCCGTTTTGCTTGGCTTGTTCGGTATCAGCTTTCTCGAGTCGATCGTTTAAACTAACTAAATTTGTTAGCTTTGAAACAGTCGTACCTAGCAATGATTTCGCAAGATTCAAAAATAATGTTTTCAGGTAGTATAACATAATTGAATATCTTCTTATTTTTTAAATATTTAAGGCAACACAAAGTTCCTTCAACTTTACATCCATACTTCACATTTTCGAATGACAATTGCCAGCGTCATGCGCTCGCGGTGGCGGCACCGGAGGGCTGGCGTAATTTACGGCACAGCAGCTCTAATAATGTTTCGTACGAACGCCAACCGAAAACGGCTCTATCGCGCCGGCCGTCATCACCGTCGTGAGTGAACGCATTTGTGAAATTGGCGGTCGTGTCCGCACGAGCGGACATAAATTCCCACTGCCTATCGCCTGCAGGATTTAGCATAGAACAGAGCCCTGCACCGTCACTGGAGGTCCTTACGGTCCACCTCGCTCAAGGGTGGCTCACGATCGTTGGCCACACGGTTAGGAAACGTTCGCTTCGATTCGATTCGTTTTCGATTCCGTGGGTCCTTGGGTTGAGTGCTGAATTATGCACCACCGATTGGCATAAGGAAAAGTGATCACTTGCAGGCAGCGCACAAATGTATGAAGCAAGGTGGCGCAGCGAAACCGGGGTATCTTCGAGGGCAGGAAATCAATCTTCTCAAATGACTCCTTCATTGGCACCATTCACCTGTCACTCGCGGAGCAGAACCGGATGGTAGCGGAGAGCTTGAGCGATTGGCAAATCGAAAGGCCAAATGGTTTATGGATGCGAAGCCCGGCGGCCACCGCACAGTTAGCGGCAGGATTGGTGCCCCTCTTTAGGACGCATGTGTGCTATTTGAATGCTAATATAATTGCTATTGTGTCAGAGACATTGTAGCAATCTTGTAGAATTCTGGGCTAATTAAAGAAAAACAATCGCTCTTAAAAGGTATCCAAAGGGTATATATTATTCGAAAAGAATGGGCTAGAGTTTATAGGTGTTGCTAACATATTCTTTATTTATTTAAGAATTCATAAATTAGTAATTGAAATTGTTTGAAGAGGACGATAATCTCGCTATGTGCAATTTTACACAGCACATCTTACAAAAGAACACTTCTTCACTTCACACTTTTTCACTTTGAACAAAACAAAGCTTAACATTTTTCTTTTATTTTTTCATCTCATCATCAAGATCATCATTATTTTTTTATCTTTTGTTGATATCTATAAATCTGATAATGTAATACATGTAAATGAAACCGAGAAAAATAATTTGGAATATTGTCTTTATTTCTTACAGAACATCCTTACATTAGCAGAATTAAGGAATTGCGTGGATACCGGCGAGGCAGTGACCAGTAGAATGATGGAAGTGCTCGTACCAATCGTACCGGATGCGATCGAGCCCGTGATGCCGCCCAAATCCATTCCTTGGTCCGTCTCGATCGAAATGAAAGCAATCGCTTTCGCTGCCGGCTACAGCGAAATGTTCAGAAGTGTAAATATATGCGGCAAGTAAAAAATAAGTGGAATGGAAAAGCAGCTACTCACGTTGTTGAACGCCACAGCTTGTGGTGATGGCATTGAAGCGAAAATCTTCTGAAAGAAACACTCCTGCAGCGTCACATCGTACGTTCCGAACTGCACAACCTGATCCGGGTCGCCGCCGACGTAGCTAGCACTCGTCGACCGAAGTCCGGTGTACAGCAGCAGCACGCACGCCCCCAAAAATACACTGTACGCAGGAATCGTCATCGCTTGGGATTCGGGGTTGCGAAGAATATGCAAATCGAAACCGGAAGAAGTAGCTCCTCTCGCTGGTGCACCGGCGTCGCGATCGCTTTCGATCACAGATTGAGCCCAGTCGGTGCGTCCAGCACTGGTTTTATAGCACTGTATGACATTCACGGGAATATGGAGTTTTTGTACACCCTTTTGACTTAACTCATTCAATGTGAAATTGGTGGCATGAAAGCGGAAATATTTTGAGGCCAATCGTGAAGGTTTGATGACAGAGATTATCTTGAGTTTTAATACTTTCGAAGTGGACATGGTTCGACAAATTTTATAAAAAAACAGGTACACAAAACGTTTAACGCTTTCACTTAGGCTTAACGTTAAAATTAAAACCCCCTTTAATTCTATATATCAATGCTATTGCTTAGTGTGTATTACAATGCCTATATTTGTGTCTATTTTATAAAAATGTTGCAAATCTTCTTTTAAAATAAAATTCAAATAAATATTCATTCATGAGCCTTAATGTGTCATGAAGCTCAATAGGACACAAAACATGAATTTTAAAATGTTTGAACCACACAGATTTGTTGAATTTGTTGAATATGATAAGAAAGTCAAACAAAAGCTCAAGTTGAATGTGTATTCTAATATGATCTTTTATTTCTCTGTTACACACATTTCACTTTGCGCAGAACATTGTTACCCGAATGTTGCTCTTGAATAACGATCTCCTTCCTGGCTCGGTCAGTGTAATGACAATGTTCGGTTTTTTGATAGCTCCGGAAGTGATTTCGGCAGTTACGCCACCATTCAGCCCTGGTTTCAATGTTTCCACTTTGACGTAGTTGATGTTGGTTGGCTTCATTGGGATAGAATAGAGAGATTTGATTAATTTTCTGTAAAAAGGTTTACCTACAAATGTGTGAAGAAAAGTTGTTTACCGAAATGAAGGAAACAGCCGATGGACTTTTGTTAAACTCGTAGATGGTCTTGTCGAAGCACTGAAGCAGGGCAGCATCGGCAGTTCCAAACTCTACTACCGCAGGATTTGTGGTCGTCGGCAGAGTGGCGTCGACGCAACACAGGACGAGTGCCAGCAAGCAGACCGTTCCGATAAGCTTCGAGGAATGCATTTTATCGCTTGACGTTTTCTCTTCCACCTGAGCACCGTTTTGACTGGAACTTTCCCCCGACAGGGTAGGATCTTTTATAGAATTTTCCCAAACGGTCCGGTTTTAGCATGGGGAATTTTGAACCGCGATCATTTCTGTTTTGGACTTTTTTGTAGAGTGTTCAGAACTTTCATCTGGTTGCACCGCGGAAGCGGACAACTTTCTCCGGCCAAAAAGTGCAGCCAAGGGTGAATGCCGAATGAGATAAAAACGAATGAGATGTGCTTGTCCCAAACTGGACATTGCAATGTCGGCGCAAATTGAGGTTATGGACCTCGGTTTCTTTTCCAAATTTGGCTGTAGTACAAACGGGAAGAGTTTATAAAAGCCTGTGAAACTGTACGGCAGCTGCCAGATACGAAACCAACATCATCGAAGAGAATGCATCGAACGTGCGTAGCTGTACTTTTGCTGGGACTTTTCCTGTTCGCTACCATCGTGCGAGGAAGTTCCTACAGCAATGGTGTATCGACATCCAAGCAAAGCTATTTCTTCGGTGCCAAAGATGTGACGGATATTCTATGCTTTTCCAAGACGCTAGTGAAGGGCTCAAACTTGCCACAGGATGTCTCCTTCACAAACCCTACAGCGGTAAGTATCTCAATTTGTTTGGAAAGTTTGATTGAGCAATTGCTTCATTACACTCTTTTTATTAATTTCTTGTATAACCGTTCCAGGGTAAGAATATAAAATTCGTTACTTTCGCCGCCGATCGATACTCTTCAAAAGGATTTACAGCGGACATCTCTTCTGGAGCCGTCGGAACGACGTCCATCACCATTCGATTAAACGGGAAGTCTATTTTACCGTACGCTATCGAAGCAAAGTTCTACTGTGTAAAGTAATAGAGTGAAATAAATCAAAATATTACGTTTTAGTTAGTATGTTAATCAAAATGGCGTTTTGAAATATACTTATCTGTATATTTTTATTTTGTCTTACCGCAATCATAAAAAGAAAGAAATTTATTGAATTTTTAAATAACACTAACTATAATATATTCAACGGATTCAATTAAGCATATTATTGATACAACTCAGGTATTTCATTTCAGATACATATTTATCGGAAGTAAATAGTACACTCATGCACCCATACAGCATTTTTATATATTTTTTTAAAACCTCTTTAAACGGCTATATTTTTACTATAATTAGAAAAGGATGGTAATTTTAAAATGTTTCGTTCAGTAATCCTTCCGTTACGTTTTTGTTTAATGGATGACAACATCTGGTAAATATGTTAAATTTTTATTAATTCATCTTCGAATTAAATTGTCTATTTTGCATGTTTTGTGTTAAGCAAAATGTCATCGCATTTATATCTCGTTGAAAATCAGAAAACATTTTTAAGCTGTTAAGATGTAGTTGATAATGGTAGAGGATAGTGTGATGTTTCTGAAACTGAACAACCAAATTGACGGATATGCATATTTTCTATTCAGTTATTTAAAAAAAACGGAGAAAGATATTTAAACAAACAAGCAAAATAGCCACAATGCAATGCATTTAAGAATTGTGAAACTTGCGGGTATCAGAGTTCCGTGTGGATAATCTCTTTCATGAATGGCTGTAACTGCAATTGCCAAATATAAAGCTGAATGTTAAAAAAGTAACTTAATTATGCAGCACGAGACGCATTGACATTCGACATAACAGCAAAAAAATATTGACGAAACTACAAAGGAGGTCACTGCCGATGGGAATTTTGCCATCGGCTGTATTTAAACGCCGGCACTGCTCGGTCCGCGTCTCAGTCCAAATAGTCACGTTGAGCTTGGCAAGGATTGTGGTGTAAATTCAGCAGAAATTCCCAGGAAAGGATGTCACACGCACGCGGGACACTGTTCGCACTCGTTGCGCTCTCCACGGCGATGGTTTGCCTCGGAGATTCGAGGGCACTGTCGTCGGTGGTTTCGCAGGAGCAGAGCTACTTCTTCGGGACGAAACCAGCGAACAATCTCCTGTGCTACACGAAGACCATCTCAAAGACGTCGGCACTGCCCGCCACCGTGACCTACACGAACGGGAACACGAAGAACATCAACTTCGTCACGATGAACGCGGACAAGTACTCTCCGTTGGGGTACACGGTGGATTTGACGAGTGGACAGCTTGGGACGACTGCGATTAGCTATAAGCTGAATGGACCCTCGATACTTCCGTATGCGATTATCGTCAATATGTACTGTGATCCTTAAATAATAATCGAATAAAGCTTTTAATTCTATTCCAATCAAACATCTTTCGGCAACAGTTTTACTTCTAATTTCCACGCTTTTTCAGTGATCCGAAATTTCATTGTATTATAATTGTTTGTGGTTTATATTTTATTTAGTTTATTATGAAAATGGTTGAGGTGGCAAAAAACTTTCAGTACGAAATGAAAAAAAAAATAAATAAAAAAATTAATTAGTTAACGATTCTTGAGATGTGCTTTCAGGATACGTGCGAGGAAGGTTTCGCGTTTTATACAATAGATGGCGTTAGTGGATGATCCGAAACGAAGCTCCTCGAGGACATTTGGAAAAGCTTTTTGCCCAGGAAGGATATTAAAAATGAGTCTCGTGCTTGATAACATGGAAAAATTACTTATTTACACGTCCTCGACAAGTATATATAGTTGAATGCATTATACTAGTTTAACCATAAACTCGCATGTTTAAAAAACATTCTTAAATTCATTTCCTCATTGTAGTTTTCGTACTTCGTTAACTTGTTTAACGCATTTTTTTTCAATTTAATTTATCTTCCACCGAGAAAGTTTTTTTTATTTACGAAGCGCGTCATTGATTCCATCCCTATTGAACGCTTTCAAAATGCAATCAAAGTTATTATACAAGACAAGTGAAATTTGAACGGCGCAATTGTGCATTGTTGCATCCTCTCCGCCATAGTTCCGGAAGCATGACCTAAATACTTCAATCCAAATCCGTCGGTCCATTTGCATGTGTCTACTACAATGAATATAAATGCACGCCAGAGATGAGAAAGAAAAAATGCAATTCGCGAAAGTACAGCGAAAAAAAAAATAAACATCCAGTCCACATGGGCCGGTGCACTTTCGATGCATCGTATCCGAATGCACATGCAGCGGGGAAAAGCCGTCCCTTCTTCACGATTCCACTCTTCCATCGCAAACAGCATCCTGTTCCGAGCAATGTGGTGAGCTGCTGCTGCTGCTGCTGTTTGAAGTGTTAGTTTGTTTGCCTTTTTTTGCCTCATCACCCCCATCTCGGGATACCCTCGGGTGTCCGTGCTTCGGATTTGCCGAAGGATTTGCCACCGCCCGGTTTAATTTGTTGTTCTTCTTGTCCGTGCGGTCCTTTTCGGGGTGCATTTCAATAATCGGTAGGCAGCTGTTGCGTCGGCACCGGCTCCTATGATTGCCGGTGGGATCTGCCCACACGAGCAGAACGCATACTTTCGGTCGACTCGCGACAACTTCGTCGCCGAACTCCATCGAGCCGGGGGGGTTGCACTGTGTGCAAGTTTGCATTCGCTGCATTCGCAATGCATTTTGGACATAAATTCTACCAAGCCCGCTCGCTCGGTCTCGATCGAAATGCAACGGATTGCCTCCATCTGCTGTGCGTTGTCTCCGACATTTCAACCATCGTGGTTGCGGGACTAGGTACGAGGAACAGCGAAAAAAGGAGTAAGCCCCCGGAGCAAAAATACCAAACAGAAGCAGAGTGCATAAAAGAATCAGCTGAAATGTGGCCGCATCAGATTCACTGACTTCCTGCCCGCCTTCCGCAGGACTCTATTGGCTTCTCTGTTCCGTTTCCTGCCCGAGCGGAAAGCGCGTTCGGGGTAGCGCGGGTCAGGGGAGGGGTTGGGAAAGACGACGGCTCGGAGTGTAAATCGCGATCGAATCGCGCGGATTGAAATGAAATTGGGACGATGCATAAAATTGCCGGTGGTTGTGGCCTGCCTCTCCGAATTCGTCCCTTCGTCTCGCTCGTCCGCCCAATCCCATGCATTTTAGACTCATGAAAGG
Organism: Anopheles coustani; assembly: GCF_943734705.1. NCBI lineage: Eukaryota > Metazoa > Arthropoda > Insecta > Diptera > Culicidae > Anopheles > Anopheles coustani. The sequence continues at coordinate 55,407,378 of NC_071289.1, forward strand.
ATAAATGAAAATGAAAATCCTTCACAATCCATTTTTTTATTTGCCATTGTTTTCGCTTATTTTTTTTTTTTCAAATTCGGCGACCAATTCCGGTGCGTCGCCCGGTTGGATTTGCCAGGTCGTTGGCCCGGTTTGCTCTGGGGGATGCATCCGCTGGAAAAGGAAGCGCTGGATCAGAAATATGACGTGCGAACACGTCGGTAATCGATGCCGTTCGTTCGGCGTGCATTTTGTGCATTTCGTTTGCATCCGTTTGGCCTCGATCCGCCCCTACTCGTCCCCGCCCCTACTCGTCCACGGCCAGCGCAGAAAACCAGGGTTGAATATATTTTTTTCGACGACCGCCGGTGATTCGTGTGTTTGTGGATCGAGTTAGAATGTATCGGGATTTGCAGTTGAGTTTCCATTTGCTTTTTTGCCGCTGAACAAATGTTTTAAGTGAGAGACGGTCGGATGAGCTTTAGCGTTTTATGTTTTCAATCGGCATGAATACCTTTTAATTTTTAATAGTTCCATTATTGATAATGGATGGAGTTGGGAATACTTTAACAATTGAAACAATTGGAGTGCCCATACATCGCTGAATTTATTTTGTTTTAATGAATGAACTCGCTTTTTATGTTCGGGGTAAAACACAGAGATAACTCTAATGGTTTCTCTATTAGGGACTTGGATTTGTTTTTGTGTATACTTTTAGAAATACAAATACATACGACAATCACTTTACTGGGCCAGATTGAGTATTCACAAACCTATGTTGGGATAAGAGGTGGGGCTCATCATCCGTTATGTATGTTTTGAAAAATCTTCCTTTGATAACAAGTGTGTTGCAAATCAACTTCATACTTTTTCCGATTATTCTTTTATTTATTTTAGTCTCTATTTGAGTATCGATCTGTTACCTAATTTCCAATGCAGTAGTTGTAGTAGTAGTAGTAGTAGTAGTAGTAGTAGTAGTAGTAGTAATAGTAGTAGTTGTAGTAGTAGTAGTAGCGATTTGTTGTTCAAAAGGTAAGAAAGTGTGTAATAATTTACAAATAATTTGGTAGAACTAATTTGGGTATTACTATAGTACTGGTATCAATATAAGGATGGTTGTAGGAAAGAAGGAAATAAAGGGAACTTTTGAAATAGCCACAGCTTTCAATCCACTTTCCAATACTCAAACTAGGTAATAGAAAATAAATCTTGAAATAGCAAATGAAGCATACACGTTCTTGGTTTGATCATTGAAGTTTAAGAATTTGGAAACAATAAATTGATATCCGGGGGTCCGCGACAGCCGAGCGGTAGCGCCGGTTAGAAAATCGGCCCATGAGCGCCGGGGCTCACCACCTCGACGGCGTGGGTTCGAATCCCAACCGAGACCGGACCCTTCCCTGTACGAGAGGACTGACTATCCACGTACAACAGGGAAACAAGTCTTGTAAGCCCTTACCGGGGCAGGCATGACCAACAAGGTCGTTACGCCAAGAAGAAGAAATTGATATCAAACTATCAGGTTTAAAATTAAAATAAAGTTAAACAAGACCAAGAGCTTAGGGACTTATTTTTAGGTAAACTCTTTCGATATAAATATAACTACAACAAGTTTGCTATTTTCGCTATATCGCTTAAAATTCCTGATTCGCTGTTTTCGGAAAGTGAAAGTGAAACAAGCAACTACTTTACTTGACTAACACATAGCAACATTATAGTTCACTCAATGAGGCGTCGATGAGAGGGAACAGGAATTTCATCTTTGTGCGTATTATTGAATAAACGGAAGAAATATTTAAGGCCACGATATTTGAGTGTTTCAATTTGCTTTAAATTCTTTCACCGACCTTAACGCTACTGAACTAGTGCGCCACATTTAACGTTCCGGACGAATCCTTGTTTTTCCGGTAATCGTTTTTCCTATGCATTTCTCATCAGCATTTAGCTTTATTTATTTACAAATCAGCTCAAACATCGCACACCTCTGTGTTAAATCTTTACAGTCTTTTCCGTTCGCCTGTCACGTTCGGTGTTTACGTCCCTCGCATGCAGCAAAGCGTTGAAGCGATAATCCTTTAATTAAAAATCAAAACAAACACGGAGCGAGTGAAAAGTGGAAGAAGCAATGCAATCATCGCGTCTGCAGCGGAAGCCCGGTCCTCCTTGCACCCTTCTAGCACTCCTTCCCATTGCATCCAGTGCGGCAGTAAGTTAGTCAGTCAGTCAGTCAGTCAAGTCGGAAAGCGAAGATGTTCCCAGCGACGACCGGCGGAAACCTTTTTCGTTGTTCCTTCGGTCGAAGACGGTTGCCGGTGTTTTCGCTCAGGCCCGTCATCAGGCAGTCGTCGGCGTGCGAAAAACGTGCGATTGCCGGTACGTCCGTGTATCCGTCTGCACCTCTGCTGCCCACTTCCGAGTGCCGGGTCGCAGGACCTTCCCCGGATTTTTGGCGAGCCGCGCTGTTGGGCAGAATGAGGAACAGAAGAAGAAAACAAAACTTCGCATTCTCACCGACAGTACTCCCGACGCGCGAGGAAACATCACCTCGTGAATACATAATGAATGAAGATCAAGGTTAAACCTCCAACCGACCATTAATTGCTTCTCGCCCTTGCTCGGGTACCACACGCCTTCGCCTACGTCAGCATTGGCCCAGTCATGCTCCGTTTCTCGGGCACCGTCTGGCATCACCGTCTGGACGTCTTGGTCGCCGTCGTCGTCGTCCTGTCCGGCACCTCCGCCGAACGCGCGTAATTTCTACAACGTAAATGAAACAATGACCTACATTAAGTCGACCGCGTGCTCGGGAGGATTGGAGCACTCTTGCGGAAGGTTGAGATGCGAAGCGAGATAGTCAATAAAAAGGAGGCGAGAATTAGACACAAGGAAGCGAAACATGAGAGTTGTTCGAGGTTTTTCATCATTTCATAGACCGCAGCTCGTCCGAGAAGCAGGAATGGGCAGCAGTCAATAAGTGGTCCTGGGATGGGTTCGTTTATTGCGAAAAAGCGAGGAAGCATACTTCTTCTTAACATTGTCAGGATCCGTTCCGTCAAGTCGTACTTTCCGAAGGTCCTGGAACGGAAACTAGTCCCTTAACGTAACGAAGGCGAACGAGCTTCGAAACCCGAAAGGGAAGGTCACCAGAGTTGGCGTTATTTTTTTTATTTGATTTTTTTAATGTTACCTTCACCAACTTCGGCCCCAAAGGCTGTAAAGGCTCCCTCCCTCCCGAGGCGGTGTGGGATCACTTGAGCAGCGCGTAAGAAATTCTCATTATGTACTTTTTAATGCCGCAGCTGCGGTAATGGAAATAAAGTTTTTCCCATCGCCCATTCACGAGGACCCGGACACCATTTATCCCCCGGTCCATTTCCATTGGCCTCTTCCTTTGCCCGCGATGGGGCTACAGACGGTACCCGGAGTCGTGAGCCTCGGCCTTTATCGCCGTAACAATGTCCTTCGCCTGGCCCATTCTTGTGTGTAGCGTCTTCAGGAATTCCTCACCGTGAGAAAAAAAGAGCCGCAAGTCGTGGACGTTGAAGACACCAGCTTTCACTCTCATTTGCCGTTAGGGCGTATTGGTTGGGAAAATTCATTCCGTTCGCAATGGACACCGGTCCACCGAACCCGCAACCATCCGCCCGGGCGCTTCCGGTGGACTGATTTTAATCTTTTCGCGATTTTCTCCAGACTTTACGCGATTTATTTTCCTCCTTTTCATCGTTCGGCCTTTCGCAGCGGGAATGAAAATCGATAGCTCAATTAAATTTTAAAGTCACCATAGTACATGCAGAAGATCTGTTAAATCAAACCGATATTTCAATCGTTCAAACATTGAAAAAACTTTCTTTGGTATGCTTAGGTATGTGCTAATATGAAAGTTAAAATTTAAAAAATTAATTAAAATATTGTAATAAAGTTATATTACATTATTTATATTAAAGGTATTGTTCAATTTATTTTACAGGACACTTAAAAAAACATCAAGGCTTCTTTACAGAAATTATCTCGTTTAGCGATACCCAAACACAAGATACAGCATTTACTCCACTTGAGGTTGGTTCAGGTGTTTACAGGCAAGAAAGTTTACCAAAACTTTAACTGTGTTAAAGAAAAATGAAAACATAAACGGTTTCTTCTTTCCACAGCGCTATCGGTCGAAACTTGGGCAAGTGGCCTCCGCCTCTGGGTTCGATGTCGGAAGGCACTCGGAATGGCACAAATTTATACTTCGAAAAAACCCTCTCCCCTCCCCAGCAGATGCCGTCAGCAGAGCGACAAAGCCATTTGTCGTGCGAAGAAGCTCCCACGAAAGCCGGTCCCATTCGGTCATGCCGTCCGGGAACGGCTTTTGCCCAGTGCGTCCTTAAAAGCCCTGGACCGGGAAGTTTGGAGTGAAGAAAAACACTTTAGCACCGTACCACCGGCAGCACCACCGGAAACTGTATTTTCCTCCGGAAACTAACTTTTTGACGTCTAAATGCGTTGTGTCTTGTCGCCTTTTTGTGATCGCATTTGGAAAAAGGCATAGAGTGAAAGTGTCAGATGAACAAGGCTGCAGAAGGCACTCTTTCGTCTGTTTCGCCCCTACCAAATGTGTGTGAATTCTTTCGAATTTAATCGGCCTACTATACGTTCTTTGAGTATGTTTGGTTGCGTCGTACGTGAGGTTTGATTTCTGCTTCAACTTTTAGCATTCATTTGAGAATCAAAATAGTTTCTTTCACCGAAAATTGTGCGAAAATTATGTTATTGGGAGCTCCAACAGTTTAATTAGCAAGTCCAACAAATTTCTCAACGATTTGTGGTAAATTCAAGTAATTTTTTACATGGAAGACAGCGTGGCCCCCAACAGCAATTCTGGGGGCAATAATTTAACTACGCTTATTGATTCTTCTCTCGTTTTGACGATTAAAAATTGACTTTTAGCGATGCAAAAAATTGATTGATCTGAAGTTTTTAACTTAAAGAAACTTTTCTATGTTTCGTGCTAATCGGAAACATGCTTTCAACTGCAACAAGAGTAGCAAAAGGTAGGTTAGTTAAGGTGATTGGTTGCTCGTCTTTGACAGACTGGATTCTTTCATGTTGCTTCCACCATCGAATGACACCAGCCAACCAAGTTATGGTGAAGAACCAAAACATCCGTGATGGCCTCAGGCACACAATTTCAACACCCGTCTTATGGTTGCGTGTAAGGCGAAGAACGGATGGTGTTTGAATACCATCAGCGAGACGGCATCGACGAGCCTACGAGCATAGCCGAAGAAAGCAGAAGCACCACGGAAGCTGACTAGAAGTCACTACGTCAAGTGTCAAGATCGACACATACGCAACGGCGGATGCTTTCCAACACATTGAAATCCGACCTCTGATCGATGTGTACTGTGAAGGTGGTATTTTGGCATTTCTACTGGTTTACTCCACTTCGACTTTATTTTGAGGCTCTTTCGAGATGAGTAAGCGTGTGATTTCCATGGTTTGGTCGCAAAAAGGATGTTCAGTTTCAGCGAATCCCTGCTCTGTGCGTGAGTTTCATGACTAATCGGTACATTATACTGCGTGCAACAGATCTGAAATAGAACCATTGCATAATCCTTTATAATAAATATACTAGTTTTGAATTTTTAGAGCTATTACATAAGGCATTTTTTGCAATGTACAAAGTTTTTTGGTGGTGAGATTTTCTAGTAAGTGTCAGTTTAAATTTCTACCGGTTGAAATAGGATGAATTATTCATGGAATTAATTTAGTAGGGATAGTGCGATATTGAAATATGCAGAATGCAATAATTGGGCTGTTTTTTATGCATTTTTGGCTATTTTCCTTAAATCTACGAATTTATGACACTGATTGATCGTCATAGAATATACATATGAAAAGATAAAAATGTGATGGTATTGTAGCTTTGGTAACTTTGCCTTTCAAATAGAGGAGTGTACCATTTCCATCAATTTGATCAACCTCTTCACTTGGTTTGGAGCACTTCAGCATGCCCTAATCCTTGACAAGATGGGGACGAGATTTGAATGTCACGAATTAGCCGGTGTAATCCTTTGACATGAGCATGCACCGGTGACGGGGTTGAACAAAACGGGGGCGATACTGATAGGGATGGTACATCGTCGCGTACGTGCCTTTTTCCAGACGACGACGGAGCATATGCGAACCTGTGTCGAGAGGTTTCTCCTCCGGTACAAAGCCGGCGTGAAGTGTTTTCGCGAAACCGTACGGTGCAAAAATCCTTCAAAAAGCCAAGCCATCTTAAGCGGACGACATGGGGACCTTCAAAGAAAGGGGGTTGCAAACTATCGAAATATCCTTGGACAAGTCAACCCCACCACGGCCAAGGTATACACTTTCTAAGTGGTTTCTGCTTCGGGTAGATTTTGGATTCAAGGTTTTATGCTTTTCAAGAGGCCTTTCTAGGGGCCCCAAAATCTCTTTTCCTCCTCCAAGCAACTCTTGAATGCAAATGCAGGCAGCGCAGCAAGCATGCAGTGGCGGAGAGAAAAAAGGAACCCACCCTCCTGAACCCTTATCCTTCGCATGGGCTCGGAGCATGTGACAACAAGCCGGCTTTCGGATTACTTGAAAACGTCTGAGTCCAGCATTTGTGTGCCGCCGGCGTCGGAGGCTCTCCCGCTGCCTCCTTAGAGAGCGTCAAAAGGGTTCCGTTTTCCCGGTTTCACCCTGCGTTGGGGGTTGGGTCGGAAAATGTCTGACTTGACGGAAACCGGGCGGCACTTGATGATATGGATCGGACCGTTGTTTTTGCCGTAGCACTCCCAGCGACGTGATGACGAGGTTCGCCTTGGGGCAAGGGTGCAAAGACCACTCCGGCTCGAGATATGTAGGCTCAAGAAAGCGTTCCCGTACTTCAAAAGCAACAAAAAAGCAACAGAAGTGCAGTGAGCTAGAAGAAAAAAAATGCATACATACACACACACGAGCGCCGCGCCATGAAAGCGCATACTTGGAATGGCTTTCAAAATGCTGTCTCCACTTTTTCGTCGCTAGACGTAAAAGAATGCAATACACGGTGGGGGTGGCAATTGAAGTTGCCCCGTTGGGAGGAAGAATTCAGCCGAGTAAAAGCATAAAAACAAAACGATATCTCCCCTTCTCGACAGGCTTCGAGACTAAAAAAAGTGTATTTGGCGTGTTCATGACTTTGATTATAATCTTGTCCTCGCCTGCCGGGGGTGCGAAGGACTTTCTGACGGTGTCCTGCGGGGAAAAAGCGTTGGATTGCAATGGACACATTTTCAAGAGGCGGATGATTTTTCCTACTTCTTTGACTGCTGTGGGAGGCGAGTGTGTTTGCAGTTTTTTTAAATACCTTTTTGTGTTCCATATGGGGTTTTTCGGTGTGCTGGTTTCACTTCATAAAAAGTGCATGTTATGATAATTATATGATGCAGTAAAAAGTAAAAAAATAAGAACATAAAATAACACATTTTTTATGCAATAAAAAGTGTTACATGAAGAAACGGGTGTGAATTACTTACATATCCAAGTTTTGGTAATGATAAAGTTTACATTGGAAAGAAACATAAAAGTTTTTAGGACTGTGTTATTTGAAAGTGTTGGCATTAGAAGAAAATATGTATTAGAATAAGAGAGTGGAGTAGAACTGTGAAAAACCAACAGTGTTTTACTATGTACAATAGATATAAGATACAAATCTGTCTGGGGCTTGAAATGAAAGGAACTGCAATTACCACACAACCAGAAAATAATTAATCTAAAGTGAAATATTGCACGGCGTATGTTTCTATAGTGTCGACTATTGAAACGGTTCTCTAACTTATGCGGAGACCTAGAATGGAGCGAACAAGTGCGTGCTTTTCAGATAGGCAAACAAAAAGAGTAAAACATGCTAACGAAATAGCAAAAAAAAACCACTGAACAAACAAAAGCAGTCCGAAGTAACGCTAAAACAAACCGGGACGTATCATATTTTGTAAGATACCTATTTCACACTCTTATGATGCGCTTGGACGGTGGTGAATTGTGTGATACAAAAAAGGGATGTGAGAGTTGGTTTCTCATAGAAAATAGAAACATGCTCTTAGCAAGGTGACGGCGTCCTTTTGAGTGATAAATTTCAATGCCAAGTAATTTGTAGCTTGAATACAATGTAAACATGAAAAGCGTTTTCCCTTTCAGTGTTTTCATTCTCCGTACGTTTGTTTGGCGAGGCAGTGATGCAGGATGCTATTCATTTCTTTCATATTCATTTCATATTCTCAAGACATGGATAAAAAGCGTCCTGTTGAGGCAGCGGCGTGGCCGGGTAGGCTTTTCTTTTCACGGGAACATATTCCCTAGCGCTAGAGTTGGCTGAAGTATTTCATAACGCGAAACTACTTGCACACAAAGCGATGACTTCAGAATAAACAACCTGTCTACGTTTGAATGTTGCACGAGGAGAAGAAAAGGACAGTGAAATGTAGTCCTCGCTATGACAAAATAATCAACCAAACATGTTCCATCTACTAATTAGAATTCTTTACAAGAAATAAAAAAATTGCAATACATGCAGCAACGTTTTTAAAAAAATCATTCCAAGTACTATCGCGTCAAAAGTAGTCCATACGGTAACGATGCACATCCGTTCACATGTTAAATGCGGCTGTCAATGCACACCTAGCGTCTGCAGAATTATGAAAATACAGTAAGGTCAAGAATTAACTGAGTTGTTGAGCATGCAAAAAAATGAAAGAAAAGTTGAGCATGTTTGAAAAAGAAGGTACCTCAAAGAATCCGTGAATTGTAAGGTAAGAATGGAACTTTATTCAGTTGCATATCGCATACGTTGTAACGAATAAGATTTTTGGGTCGTGTTTAGAATGAATTCAGCTTGTTTAGTTCTGTTATTGTAGCAAAAAGTACTATGACTTAGGTCGAATGAGTGAAGATTAGTAAGGTTAATGAATGCAGCCTTTTTCCTATGGATTATGGGGCCCTCTCATTCCGTGAATTTTGCAGTTTTTGTTGGAAAAGGCACTTAAATTAACAAATTAGTTGTATGTTTCACTTTTGGCTCTAAATCGCGCTTCATTTGATTATTCATTTGCATACATCCTTTACAGGCAGATTTTGAAATCTACCAATGACTATTTATTTGTCATAAATAGATGTCAGCAAACGAGAAAATTTGTTTTTGAAATCCATTTACTCTAATATAAATTTAATAGCTTCCTACGAATATTCTGAAATATGATAAACCGCTGAAAACATTTATATTCATTTATTTGTTGCTCCTCGAAGTGGCCGAGCATACCGGAGGAAGAAGTAAACACGGTAAAAGGAAAGCAATCGAAAAAAAAGTATAATAAAAGCGGGAAACACTTTTCCAAGTGAAATGTAGTTCACTGCTTCTATTGTATCCCTTTCGTACTGCGCGGTGTGGAGCGAAACCTTTTTAGAGGAAAATTGTTTCAAAGAACGATGAAAAACAAATTTACCGAAATACACTGGCTGCAAAGGCTTGGCCACCGTTGTCGGGACGTTCGGTTTGTTGGTTGAAAATCAGGACAAGGCAGATGCGAAAGGTTCACCAGGGGGTTCGTAAGCAATAAATTAAATTTTCGTTTAAGTTTCCCGCCCATAGCCCACCTGGAAGGGCTGGAGAGGCGATTCAATCATCTGAACACTCAACTGTGAAGATGCTTGTCTTGTTCGGCCAATAAAACCGCAGTAATCTTGTACAAACGCGTGAATGCCGTAGTGTGTACAGAAATTTCATTGCGATTTATCGAAGTTTGTAGAATGAAAAATTGGTACGATTGTGGTTTTCTGTTCAAAAGGGATTAGTCGCTTGCAAGGGAGAAGAAGGAGACGCATATTTTTTGTATCAATATAAATTGACGTGGGGTGGAGCTGTGGTGGATGGGTGTGCGCATTACGACAATTTCTTACAAATCAATTTCTCACTGCATTCCGGCAGGGGTGGAGTTGGATTCCGTGTGGTCTACAGGTGCGGTTCTGAATACAAACAAAAGAAACAACATCCGAAGCGAGTAGACTGAAATGATCGATTTAGCTTAGTGATGGGGTAAGGTTGAAAGGTTTATTTTAAAATAATACAAATACAAGTAAATTTACTTAAATAAAGCAAAATTTCCCAGTTGCAAAGTTTACGAGTAAATGCACCATTTTTCGGGAAAGTTTTTCAGTTTCAAGGGTTTGTCTAGTAAGATTCTACATAACGCCGTGGAACGTGGAATTTGCCTTATTTACAGGAAATTATCAGTACTTCAAAAATGATTAACAATATCAAACCAAATTTCTTATGAACAATCGGTTTTCCATTTTTAAGGATGACCATCTTTAGGTATGGCTGTCATAATAAACTGTTTCCTTATTTAGTAAGCGAATAATCAGTCGCTTTGAAACAGGGCCCTCAGCCCTATCTTGACAAGAATTCGAACCCTTGAACTGCTGTTTAAGATTTTGAACTGCTGTTTAAGATCTGTGTACTATCTAACGTCATGGCGCCCGGTTTCTCGTGCGAAATGGACATCGAAATGGATAATAAAAATAATTTTCTATTTTTCATTATTAAGCAATCCTTTGTAACAAGTCTCTACTAGATTTTTTTTTATTTATGCATAATTTTTAGAGTGGCATGTTAAGAAATCTATGAAGTAGTAATAATATTTCTGTATTTACGCCATTTCCTCTTTTGCTAACTTAATAAGAATACCGCAGAATGGTAAGATGTAACATCATATGTGATTCCACCATTTCCACCTTACACTTCTTATTTCCTCTCCTCGTTGGGCGTGGAAACTTTCGGAAGGTAAACGGCTGCTGCTTATTGCTCTTCAGGCTCCGTCAGGGGACTTGCGCAATATTTTGAACTTCAAGTGACGTTAGGGAAACTGCCAATCGCATACGAATTTTTCCGATTGCTCACATCCCCCAATGCGTTTATGCCTGGCGTCATATCATCATATGCGATCACATTTTGTTTCGTATGGGGTTTTCAAATAAAAATACACGTAGATTGATTCGTCAACATACCATGATGTAGGCGCATGCGTTTTTGAAGATTTTTTATTCTTCCCCAGCTTTCCGGCATGTAAGGAGTTATCGAACGAATGTTGTCATACGTGCTGAACTCTCTGTATCGCAGCTAGGAAGCGGAGCAAAAGAATGCCCACCAGGACGGATCCAGTTTGAACACGCTCCATCTCACATGGGTGTGGGCAGGGTGGAAATTGCTGGGAAGGGGGTGTGTTTTCGTGAAAATGCCTAATGCGATTCGTGAATCGGCCGACGCTACGGTTTACACGGCACATGGTGAGGAAAAACGGACGCGGTGAACCGAACCGCCGATGTGAAGTGTCATCTTCGACGTGCAAAATCTCGCGTGTACGTGTGTGTGTGTGTGTGTGTGTGTGTGTGTGTGTGTGTGTGTGTATGGAAGAAATTGCATAACGGTTTGCCAGCATCGTCAGTCGTTGGCAAATTGCCGACTGGAACTCACCCCATTTGTAATCCCATTTATGCTACCGCACGACGTTTTGCGCCCGGCCTGTATTTCACCCCATTACAATTTACCTTCGTGCAGAACGTTTTTTTTCTTTCTTTCTTTTTACTCGCATCATTGGGTATTTTCCTTCGGATCACCGCATCCACCCTCCCCCTTGCCGCCCGGCCACGACCATCTGGAATCGTGATTTTGGCGAACAAGTTCGGATGGAAAAGGGTGGAAAAAAGTACACCCTTACCTTCCCGTCAGCAAATTTTTTGTGCGATTTCGCGAGTTTTGCGTCCACATTGTCGAAGGATTTTCTTTACATTCCGGCTCACGCTGTATTGAAGTCGCTGAGCCAGCATTAATAGGGGGGCCAGGGTGGGATTTTTTCTAATTTTACGAGTGAAAGTGCACCCAAAATCTTCCAACCTATGAACAAACGTGGTCCCCGCGGGTGTAGGTGGGAATGTCTTGCGAATTATGAGCAACCGAGAGATGGAAATTATTTCACGTTTATTATTTTACCCGTCTTTTTTTAATCCGATTTGTTCATACGGTTGAACATACGGTTCAAAAAACAGAAAATGAAGAAAAAAATATCAAAGATGAAAAAAATCCTGGCATGGCATGGCATGTACGATCCGGAGGATACTTGAGGCGTGTGCAGAATCATCATTTTATCCTGAGAGAACCGAGTCGAAGGGTTACCATTGGATCGTATCGTGGCGAAAAAAAGCAAAAAGTACTATTTTCACACACAAAGCTGGTGAACACGAAAGAAAAAAAAATTCAGTCTGGCAGCAAAATCAGGACTGGTATGTGTGGGAGGAAAATCAATGCTACGGATGAATAGTTCTTTCATGCATGTTCCACCATTTTTTTCGCGTATGGCTGCGAGCGCATCGGGAACGGAGGGCGTGTTTGAGGGAGGAAAGTGCAAATATGATTTTTGCGCCTAACGATGCGCTGCGATTGGTGGAATGAAATTGATGATTCTAAACAGGAAGAGTTGTTGAACTTAATTTTATCTCATTTGCTGGAGGGAAAAGATTGTTAGCTAGTGGCAAGATTCCATGAAGTAAGAAAACGTAATAAATGTTGAAAATAAAAGTTAAACTCTGTATTTTGATGCACTACCAATATTTTCGTATCTGATCCAAAGTGGTATTAATAGCGAGACAATGGCTAACTAAAATTGTTAAACTTGGAAAAATATTTTCCTCTATTCAAAGGTTTTGTACATATGTCAAAAAAAATATACTACAAAAGTTAAAAAGAAGAAAATTTAATAAAATAATGATGTATCAAATAGTATGAGAATGAACATAGGAAGAAAAAAAGCTAAATAATTGAAATATATTTGAAAATTCGAAACAACACCTAGTGGATGTCTTGGATTTCTATTTGAGACAAAATCAAACGAAGCCCCATTATCGAGTGCCTTATGCTTATTTGAATCGTTGTCCGTTTTAGTTGAAAAATTATACTTCTCCCAACTATCCATTCAAATCTGACACCTTGTTCAAGTGAAAAGAAACACTTCTGTTTGCTCGCCTTTGCAAAACAATGAAGAGGACATGCTTTCGCGCTTTGGTAAAACGTCGACAGGTTTCGCTGATAGCCCCTGGCCAAAAGATGATAAATTTCAGTATGATTAGTTTTTCATTTTACTTTTATCACTTTGGTTCCTGTTGTTCGTTTATTGATGTGTTTCTCCTTTGGGGCTTTTGCTTGGGTGGGTGAGAAAATTGTCCTTTCCTTGCTGTTGGAGGAAAGTTGGACCGATCTGCTGGGTCGTGCTCGCCTACCTCAGGACAAACTTTATTTTTGTCTATCAGTCCTGATTTCTGCTCGAATTTTGCATGCGACTTTCCTCTGGCACCAAATGCTCGTTTTGGGAAACAGCACAAAGGCAAGGATTTCCCCAAGGAATGGAGTATATCGGAACGGAGGGGGGAAATATTTTATGTGTACCATTTTTCATGAAAATATTTTCAATTTTTCTCTCGCTTTTCCAGACACCGTCGTCCCGTTCCCGTCGGCCGTGATTTGGTGCAATTGAAATCGGTTTTCCCTGCAGACGGGAAACCGTTGGCAGATAGCCATTCGAGACATTGGTTGGTCTAGGTTAAAGGAAATGGTTCTGTAGCCGGGGCGAGTTGGCGATTGAAAAATGGAACCTCGATGGAAAGCACAGCGTTACACGGCGAGCCCCACAATCGATCGTCGGTGTCGTTATCATTCGGGTACAGTTTATGGACGGAACTGGCATTTCGGGTGCTGTAGTTGGATAGCAGAAAACGAAGTATGATTTTTACCGACCGATCGTCGAATGGTTCGGGCATCCTTTGTGGTTTCTTTGGTGGCGTTAACATATTTTCCCGATAACGTCGGCTGGAGAAAACTTCTCATTTTAATGGTGCCATAATTTGATGTAGCAAAAACGGTTCTATAATTGAGTGCGTAGCATTCGCCAAGAAACGTGAGTCGTATTGGAAATGTTCGCAAAAACATTGAACCTTTCTGGGAATTATCGGTACGGTTTACGTACTGATTTTACACACTCATTCCAAATTGTAAAAGTTATTTTATTTTTGTCGAAAGAATCGTCATTACTTATTGAAAGTATTGATAGTTGTTAATGTAGATCCAACATTAGAGAAACTTAGAAATCACCTCTGGAATACACTAGCCAGTTACTCGATTATGGAATAAGAACCAGGGATCAACAAATCGAGCAGCACACAAAAACACCGAAAAACTATGGCCGGAATAAGGTACGGTTTATCTGATTTGAAAGTTTAAAGCAATTTCAAACCAAAAAAAAACCACCTTGGTTTCACCGTGCTTTAGGTTCTGAGCTGGCTTATAAAACGCGAAACAGAAGAAAAAAAGACACTCAGCTGCATCGGAATCGCCCGCTCGCGCGCCGGAACACGCCAAACTAACTGCTTCCACTTCCTTTCGCCAGATTGTGATTCAGGCATAATTTACATTCGTTTTGTTAAGCACGCAATACTTTCGTCTTTGCGCGGGGCCCGCTTTTCCGTACGAGCGGGCGAATGCTGGGCCACTCCGCGCGCGCTAAAAATGGCGCTCCGGAAAAACTCGGGAGCGGGAAAATCGGGGCCGCACTCCAATCGCGCACACCGGCAGAAGCCAAACGCGAAATATCACCGCGTAGGTCGTAAACAGGTTCGTTAAATTCCTATCCCGCTCGGCTTTCGGCGAGGGCTTGGAGTTTTATCTGAAGAAATCCAATTTCCATCCGGTTGCGAGGCCGATGAAGGAAACCACCCGACACATCCCCGAGGCGGGGACGGACGGAACGCTACCTAGGGGTGACCGGTGGTGGCGTAACATCGCGCAAAACAGGAAATAATTTCGTGGAACTTTATTCCCTTCGGATTATTTCGATTTTCCATTTTTATTTTCCAGTGCGCCAGCAAAATGCCTTCTCCCTCCACTGGGTTTGGGGAGGTGGTGCGCGGCTTAGGAGTACGATTCTCCACTCATCGCTGCTTAGCATGGTCTTCCCCACGACTTCCCATTTCCTCCTTCCCTACCGGAGGCACATCCGGCGCATTTGATCATGTCATGTGAGGCGTTGGTCGAAGTTGATCCCGGACCAGAAGCCATCTTCAGGGCCCTCAGAACGAACCAAGTTTTCCCTTCTTCGTCCCCACCGCCCTCTCGTGGGTTCTTCTACTTTTGCTTTGTTTTTTTCCTCTTGTTCGCTCCATCAAGCCCACAGAAGTGCGGAGGCTTATCGCGGGATGTGCAACAAAGAGTCGAATTCCAAACCCCAACCAACACCATCCACGGACTTCGCCTGAAGCTAAAGGCAGCTAACCGGCAAAGAGGCCAGCGAAAGGATAAGAAATTGATTAAATCGCTGATCCTTTCTAATGGAAAAGTGTTTTCCTCTTTTATATTTACCGGTTTTTCACCTTTGCTGCCTTTCCAACTTTGTTTGCGCCGTTTTCATGTGTTCGACGTTGCAGACAGTTGGTTGTTTTGTTTTGAAGTGGTTTTTCACCCACCTTGGTGAGGTTTGCAGTTCGCTCACATCAATTTCGCATATAACGTTTCCAAGCGCACGGCTAATTTGTGGTCGTCAATAGGATAAAGAGAAAGGTGAAAACCTCGAACGTGCAACATCCGTTAGAGGGAGTTGTGGTTTGCCAGAAATTGTAGGATATGTTCATGTGAGTGTTCATATTTTCATTTATGAGCTTACCTTGCAAATAAATTGCCAAAGTGGTGAAACAATCTCATCCAGTCGCGCAAAGGCACTATACCAGTGAATCAAAAACGCGGTAAAAAGATTAAAGAAAAGTCATAGAAAGTGCCGCGATCCTGCACATCATCACATTTTTCGATGGTGGTTTTTCTTTTTAAAATGTTGGAAAGGATAACCCTCTTTTCAGGAGGCAAATACTGATGTTTACGAGCAGTTTAACTCGTTACTATACCCTGTTGAGGATCGGGGTATAGAGTTCTGACGTTTTTTTATGTTGCGGGGAAATTTATTGGAACATTTTATAATTTTCGTTCCTTTTATATCAGACGAGATCAAAGGTAGATAATTGAGGAAAAGGCCCGTTTGACTCCCCCGCACAAGCATATATCGATTCTACTTAAATGGATTTGACAGTGAACAACGATTTGGAACCATCGATCAATGTAATGAAGAATTCGGTACGGGTGGAGCTCGTTCTGCAAAACGACTTGCAATCCATCGGACAAGGAATTTCATAGCAGAATGGAAGCATAATTGTTTATGACTTGCACGCTTTCTCGTTCCGTATATGAGATAGATGCAAATTAATTTCGTTTTCTTGCAAGACTACATATTACGACGCGTCATTCTCCGCGTAGTTGCTTTGGTTTTTATACGTTTACTAAAAAGGGAATCTCGACGGAAAACTTTGACGCGGACTAGAGGGTCCGCGACAGCCGAGCGGTAGCGCCGGTTAGAACATCGGCCCATGAGCGCCGGGGCTCACCACCTCGACGGCGTGGGTTCGAATCCCAACCGAGACCGGACCCTCCCCTGTACGAGAGGACTGACTATCCACGTACAACAGGGAAACAAGTCTCGTAAGCCCTTAACGGGCAGGCATGACCAAGAGGTCGTTACGCCAAGAAGAAGAAGAAGAAAAAGGGAATCTGTAAATGAGGTATTTTATTTTGTTTATCTGTATATTCTTACTAAAAATTGAAATTGGAATTCACATTTTAATTCAGCAACAAAACGCGTAGTATAAGCGAATTTGTCTATACCCCACGCATCTTCATCACGCAACATCATCTTCCCTGCACTTCATTTCGTTGACGGGGGAATAAGCCGAGAATGTGTGGTGGAAAATGTGCAGCACAAAAGTACGTGTATCATAATAATAGCTACTTCCATATCCTTGCCGTCATTAGCGTGGTCGGGCACTTAGTCAAACGAGCTCGAGCACGCGGTCGAGGACTCGTTGTGCCGAGCCATCTCACGGATTGGACGCATGCAGACACGTTGACGAGAACGTGCACAAGGACGCGAAACGCTCGGAAGCCCATTTTGTGTTATTATCGGGCAAGTGATACGAACCGTAGGAGAAACGTTCCGACACACACACCGCAAACATATAAAAACATACACATCCAATGTCGGAGTCCATTGCCTCTTCCCTTTTTGCTTTACAAGATGATTGTTTTCGTCCTTTATTTAGTCCTGCTAGGTATTTGTCCTGTCGCGTCAGTTTTTCCTATTCCGATTTCTACCGTCCTGGAACAATGGCAAAGTAGTCCTTTTATATGTTCATATTTCTCATTCGTGGTACACAACATACACGGACAGACGTTCAAGAGTTTTAAGGGATTTTTTCTGCTACTCCTGGTCTCCATCCGGACGGGAGATGGAATTATTTGCACAGCCTTGGCCCTTTACGAATCTTTTAGCATTAATGTGTTGGAGGAGGAGTAAGAAACATAAAATATGCCTCCACCATAATACGCAAGGGAAAATGCATCCCAACCTGCTTAGAAAAGGTGGTCGGCTAGGGAGGAAGAGTACTTTCTTAATTGTCCTCGGAAGTGCCAGACCATTTAACGGCTGGTAGAGTTCGGTAGAAAACTCCTATCGACACTGTTCCGGTTTTCCGGTGGTACGTGCAATCGAGCATATGATACGGCGTAAACGGTCCGGGGTCCCAAATTGCAGCCCGGTATAATTATCGGTGGTTTCGGTATGTCATTCGAACCGAAAGAAACCGAGCTTCCGATAGACGTCTGGGACGATTCGCTCGAAGGGAAATGGATACGACTTACGAGTACGCCCAGCAGATGAAGGTCCTGGGGCGAGCCGGTGCCGGTCAAGGGATAATTTCACGAGAGGACTGAATCGGTCTTGTAATTTTGTTTAATCAGCCTCCGGTTGTTTGCTACAGTTGCAAATGACATTCAAACCATGTTTTTGTCTGTGTTATTTAATGACCATTGGTTGGTATGACAAATCGTTTAAATAATGGTTGTTTGTTTTCAAGTTGTAAGTCAATATTGATTGTAAATAGTATGTTCATGAAACAGCCTAAATGTGACGTAAAATATTATACACTCATTTTTATAAAGAATAGATGTCAAATTTAAATATCACCTAAAGAGTTTTTCATGCTGAAAGATTAATTGTTATAAAAATTAACTTATGTTATCATATCATTTGTTTTATTATTACCACGAACAAAGTTCAACAATTAATCATGAAAGCTGCCATCATGTGTTTTACTTAACATATTTAAGCAGAGTATTGACAATTCACGGGTAATTTCCTACCATGAGCATTTCGTATCGTTTTATGAACATAATTTTAAATTTACAGACAATATCCCCATGATAAATTTAGCCATTTTTAATCTTTCTAAATTTTACCATTAG
The DNA here is from genome assembly GCF_943734705.1 of Anopheles coustani. NCBI lineage: Eukaryota > Metazoa > Arthropoda > Insecta > Diptera > Culicidae > Anopheles > Anopheles coustani. Next base: position 55,425,772 of record NC_071289.1, read on the forward strand.
TGCGCATTCTACTTGTTACGAAATAATCAGGTACACTAAGCATAAAACTCAAGAATTCGGATATTTATTTTTCCTATTCGATTTTTTGTAACTTAAAATTATAAAATGTTAAATAGTAAGAAAATAGGTGTCACCCACACAGTAAACAACAATAAGATACCGCATATTTGCATCATGTTGACTTCTCTGTATTGAACAACAAATACGTAACAATAAAATATTACTGAAAGTGTTGTTAAAACTTATCACGGAAATAGTAACTGTAAATCAAAGTTTTCCGTCTATGTTGAAAATCTGTCAAAATGAAGGACGCATCCGTCAAAATGAAGGAAAAAACTTTTATTATTATGTTTGAAAGCTAATTTTCTCATATTTTAAATGTGGAAATTGGCATTGGAAATAAATAAATTCTTATGCTTTCCAATGGTTTCAAAAATGTTTGAATTTTTTGTTGTTGTTCTCAGTTTTGGGATGTTTCGGTTGTTTTTTCCGTTATTTATTCGGTTATTTTTTTACTGTGGTCTGTGTATGTATGTATGGGTGTGGTTTTTTGTTTTGTTCGAATTGCACCCGTTTCCGACCGACCGGGTCCAATGCTCATGTTCAACTTCAATTACGCTCATTGTTGTCTAATCATGTTCCCTTTATCGGCAATAAATTTTGCGTTTACGGCAAAAGCCTTCCACCGCGTTCCTGTTCAGTGTATCGCTACATTTTACTCGTTTGGATGTTTCTTTTGCATTTTCGGGCATCTTCCGGCCCTTTTCCAGCGCTCGTTTGGCGTTCGATTTCCTTTTTTACTTTCGGTGTTTTTTTTTTGTATTTAGTGGGGATCGTTCGTGCAGGGCCAGTTGACCGTTTCTAACTATATCGTGGTTTGCCTGCCCACGGTCGATCGCCTCATGACGGAACCGACTCTTCCGGCGGGGTGGGCCGGGAGCTTTTAGGCAGAGCAGCAGGATCTCTTCCTTAGTTCCAAACCCATGAGGACACTCGACCCTCAGCGCGTCGAAGGAAGTGTGATAGTATCAGCGGTATTTCGGCTGTCGGTCGAGGGGTTTCCACCGGCCCCTCACCGATTGGGTTCGCTATGACCTTTTTTCTTGGAGAGGCCATGAGTTTCGGCGGGTAGATCGATATGATTTCAGTTCTGGTGTCTGGCAAAGCGTGGAAGCATAACGATACTTGCATAAAACAGTCATATGTACGTTAGCCTTATGAAGAGACTGGTGAACATGGGAGTGAGGCTATAAAGTATTTCATCTTGTTAGCGACATTACAATGAACGAAATAATAAACCACTTGTCATGGAAACATCTTAATAATTGCTTAACTTTTGGTTCAGTGCTGTTCAAGTTTGCCCATGCTTTGTTTTTAAGCAATCGATGCGAGATTGAGCATTTCTCTTTTATATTATAGTCTGTAAGTTGGAGTGCTTTACTTCTTACTTGGCTTGCACGTATCTTTGTTAACGTGTGAGGAAATTTGCCGTTTTTTCAATAAATTTCTAGTTTTGGACAGTTGTTCAATCAATAGATACGTATTCATCATTTTATTTATTGATTTGTGGAATTCCTCTGGGCATCGGAAACGATACGTGAGAAAACGTTCATTTGCAAGTCATGTGGACTTAAAGCGAAAAGATTAATCGTTTCTTGTTTATGGCTGAACCAAAAAATAAAAAAAAAACTTGCCATCACCATGGTTCGATCCACAGCTCGGAGTGAAACTTGGAAGGTGGCGTCAAACGGAACACATGCAAATACCGATGCGCCATTAATCAACTGCAGCACGAAAATCGCTGCTCCAAAGCCTATCGGAGACAGTCGTGCAAGTCCAACGTGTGATCTATCTCACGAATAACAATGACGGGCCGGTTAAAGGGTGGCTGCAATACATAAAACTGCTCACTGGAACGTGCCTTTGCCATCATGTCAAATCATGCTTTTCGTTAACAAAGAAATGGCAGGATAAAAAAATCACGCGAAAGCCCACACGCATACCGGTAACGCTTTGGCCTCGTTGCACATTCGATTGGGAAGGATTGTTTTTATTGCCGAACTGCAATTGCAACTGCAGTCCATGCACAGTGTGTTGACGGTGTATGGCAAAAGCCCTTCTAAGGTGTGGCAGCACGCACCACCACCGCGACAATGCAACAAAGTGTACCGTGTGCCGTCGTTGTTCAATCGGACGCCTCGATGTGAGCCAGCAGTCGGAGGTTTGAGTTTAGGTGTTTTTCGCTTGATTTGGTGTGCTTTTTCGCGATCGGTCCGACCTTCAAAAGTGACTATTTTAATGATTCTGCGCTGGGGCCACGCCCTGGGGCTAGCCTGTAGGCAATAAATAGGATCAGGCCGGAATATCGAGTATCCATGTGCGTTAGTTTATAGCGTGATCGAAGGAAAATTGCAGCAGTGGAGATTGCAGAGATTATTTTAAAAGAATAATTGTATTTATACATGCATTATAAAATGCATTTAAATTTACTCATTAAATGAATCATAAAAAAACAATAAATTGCTCCTATTTGCTTAGTTGTCAGTTTTCACATTTGAAATTCGGTCTAAATGTCGTCAATGTACCAACAAGAGAATACATAAGCTATCATCTAGTTAACAACTATCCTTCAAACCCAATAAAACAGGACATTTTAAGCTTATTTCCTGGAAAAATGAATATATTTCTTCGATGATACTTCGATATTACTACAAAGTAATAATCATAATGCCGTTACTAAACCAAAAGTTTTGTTATCTTGTTTCTTGTCGAATTACTTGCATACGAATTAAAATATTTTTTTAAAATTATTACATTTTTTTATTTCTTAATAGTTTGTTATATCCAATGTTATATTTCTAGTAGGGTATTGTATTTACAACTTAAATTAATGGGTGAGTAAGATAAAAAACCATAGGTGGTTCACACTAGCTTCACCTGTAATACGTGAATAAATACTATATATACTATTAAGACATACTTTTTCGCAAATGTTTCTTGTCTATTTAGTGTTAATCAATTTTAATTACTTCATTATTTTTATAAAAGACTAATGTTGATATGAGTTGGCAAAATAAATGAGATCTCAGATGGCAAAATAAATGAAAACAAAGAAGTGCGGTGCGTACTTGTGAACGATGCAATTAATGCCATAGCCACACCTGTGCGGTGATCAAAAACAAATACAACAGGGTGTGGAACTGCCGACTGTAGGAATGTTGATGAGATGCAACCAATTGCCGATTGGCGACACAACATTCAGTTACAACGCGATGTGGCAAACAGTTCGCACCTGGGAGAATCGCATTCCGCGCATTTGAAACTGCAACTATGTAGGTCTGGATGGTTGGTTAAATCCCTTCACTGCTCCACGCAGAATGGAATGGAACAAATTGTCACCGCGAATGAGCATGGATTATAGGACCTCCTCCGCACTCGTCCCTTTTACCCGGGAGTTTTTACCAACCATGGCACCTTGGGGGGCAAAAATCAGGAAGAAATTGTGGGCGAACCACACGCCACCGAAGTGCCAGGAGTGTCTCAGGACTCTAGGGATCTTTTTCGAGTGGGGGATTGCGCCGCCGCCGGAACACCAAGCACCAAACACAAGCACCATCACCTATCTTGTGGCGCGAAAGGAGAAGCTTAATTTGCATGCCCGTGGCCGTCGGTGGCTCTTGGGCGAGTGAACTCTTGCGCTTTGGCGCGCGAAAAGCAGCCTGAAGAGTTCATTAGAGTAAGTGTTTTCCTCCTTCCACGAAGCCTTGCCCCGGCGGGACGCTCCGTCGCTCCGAACGCTTGTTTGCTCGCTTTCCACTTCATCGCTCGCGTCATCATTTTTCACTCGCTGATTTTCCGAGCGAAAGTCGTCTTCGCGCCGTTGACACATCGGCGGGGCGACATCTTTTGTTCGGTTATGGGCGATCCGGAGCCGCGGCACGAAAAGGGCTACGGATTACAGGGACGCTCGTGATAATTATGCGCCAGCTTTACTTTACACTTGACTTGCTTCACTGCGCACCAAGCGCGTTGGAGGTTTCGAAAGCAAATTGGGAAAAAGAAGGCAGAATGAAAAGCCATCCCGGCGTAGGAGTAGGGTCGGCAAGGATTATTGCACTAACCTGAATTATGGTGATGTCGATGTGGTCGAATGCTCGACAGAACTATGTTTAACTCTTCAATCAGATAGATAAAAACTAGAGTAATTTATGGTACTGCTTATAAATTGTCTAAACACATCTCTGGTTTTCATCATTTCCACAGCTACAAATCGTTTTGAATTTTATTTTTATTTTCCACTTTATCTGAAACTGAAGCAACTTACGTTTTTGAATACATTATAAACATCTTGCAAAATAATTGTAATGAAGTCTTTTGACCAGACAGATTTTCGTCGTTTTAAACATTCAACAGCTAATGCATGTTTATATGTTTGACTTTCATTGAGTCTGAACAGCGTTTGCATTGAACTGTTTTGAACATTATTTGCACAAACAAAATTCAAAATTCTATTAAACTCTAATTGTTAAGACCATTCGCTTATTTTTTTATGTTTACAAACTTTTTGTCAATGTTTTTGCGTTTGGTTTTGGGATAAATAATCGTTTTGCTGTGTACATTTCGTATTTCACGGGTGATTCGAAAGCTTTTCAAAACATGGCGCATACATTTAGTGATCCCCACTTTCAGAGGGTAGCAAAACAAAAAAAAAACGCTCTTAAGTTAACACTGAGTGTAAAATGGAACATTGCAATTTTGAACACCGTCATATTTTTTTTGTTAAACTCTATAAGAGCACTTCTGAAAAGTAAAATTCCATAGAATAAGATACTTTCTTTTTTACGAACAATCCGTTCTATGCAAATGTGAAAGTAAGTAAATTCGGTTTATGATTCAGCCCCGTTTTACGTCCTCTAGCCTCTTGTCCTGAAATATTCTGCACCATTCCGGTTCTAATCCTTGACGCATTTCTATCGCCATATGATACGTCCGGGAACTGGTGACCGTGACTTCTCCGGATTTTAGTTGTTTTGTCAAGTAGACAAAAGAATTGAAGTGAGTGGATTATGCTTGATTCCTATTGGTCTTCTTTATCGCACATACACGTTTCAGTAAAGGTTCTTTTTTTATCGTATAAGATAAGAAACCGTCGTTGAGACCTCATCATACAGCAAAATGAAAACGCCTATTTATGAGAATCATAGTTGTTCACTGAGACATGTAATGAACAAAATCTACTTTTTAACAATAAAGGAAGTTTATGGATATGTTAAACATTTATTCAAATAAGATTTTTACATTGTTATTTATCAAGTATCAACATTTCGTAACTAAGAAGTGAGTTTTATACATCAGCCTATTTCAGGCGAAATGCAACAACTGACTTAAGTGCCAAATCAATTGTGATTTTACTAAACACTCTAGTTTCCAAAATCAAACAAAAGGCTATAATAGATCTGAAATTTTCTAATAATGTAACGAATGTTTATTCGCTATTGAAAGGAGTTGATGATGGCTTGCAAGGTTTATGATGGCTTCTGATTCTCAGATCTTTAAAAAGGCTGTTTGACAAAAACAATACTTTTAATACAAATAACACTTACATCTTACTACCATGCGTCATTATTGGTAAGCTTTTGAAGCACCAAGAGTTACCAAATAAGTTGGGTTACATTCTGCGTCGCGTTCGATGCATGTCTAGCTCCTTTCCGGTCTACGTTTACCCTACCTCAATTTGGCGATAATTCGCACACGCTTTCAATGCCCTATGAGCCTTTCAATTACACCACCGTCTGAAACGCGATGCTGCCGTCTGTTGATGCAATGGGAAACATTGCATTAAAAAAACCCAGTCTTGCTGTAGACCAAACCAGACCGTCTGACACCTTGTCTGGCGATCCTTCTTTCCACTCCGGCAGACCCATCTCCCGCGGCCCAGCCTATGCAGAGTTTGACTTCCTCCTAGGTGTCTGGAAGCGGGTCTGTCTGGCTGTTCCGTTTTGTTGGTTGATTGGTTCGCTGGACGCGTGATCGACAATTGAAAGCGAAAGTTACTGCAGCGCAATGTGCAATTGCACAATGACTAACCCAAAATTCGGAACAAAATAAAAGGCATCCGCTGTACCCGCCCCAACAACTGTGCCATGTGCATTCCGTTATCGAAAGGGGTCGATTGGTAAACAGAGATAAAAACAAAATAAAATAAACCCGCGGACAATTGCCATTGAAATGGCCACTTCCTACGTAACACTCGGCCCTTTAGGTGCGGTTGCGCGAAATTCTTTATCGCCAAGGGTTTGTTTCTTCCTCTTCCTATTTTTCACTTCATGCGTGCCTTCTTTAGTTCGTCACGCCTCGATCAGGTTCTATGTTTCTAAGCTCGTCGGACACTTTCAATTTTGCCTGCGCTCTTCCCTCCGCCCCGGTCACTTGGAGCGCGAAGCTTAGAAAAGGGGCCGTGTACTTGCACTCACTTGCTAATCACACTTCCTGCCGTAGTGTTGCACCGACGCACCCGGCAACACTTGGCCAAGACCGTGGATGAATCGCACCGGTCCGGCGGACGGAGGAAGTAGACGAAAAAAATGCAATTAGAAATTTGCACGATCGATGGTTTCTGCTGGCGCAACCCAGCTTTTGGACCGTAGGAAACGTTGCCAACCCGGTCAAGGGGGCATTTGCTTAGATCGTATCACTAGTTTCGGTTTTTGGTGGAGGGAATTGTAAAAAAATATATATAAAAGAAAACGCAACGCACGACTCGCCATCAAGACGAGAGGATGCCGCAATACTGTTTAATGTTTAATGATGCATTGTTTCCGCTTTGGGCGGAATGCTTAGGTGTAGGCTGTTTAGACTGCACTCTTAGCGACAAGCGGTGCAATTTTTCGTGCACTATGTAATTGGCGTGCGATTGTTTTGTTTTATTGATACGTGTTTAGTTGTGGTTGTTCTGACAGACAGATGTTGCTGCGTTCAGGTGTCTCGTTTGGTTGAATAGCCAGATGGCAACGTGGAGTCACATGGAAATATTAGTTGTATTACTGTTTTGAACGACCATTGGAATGAGTTGACTCTGTCAATTTTAAAATTCATCTTTGCCTTTGGTTTTGATATACAACATGTCTAGGTGTTACAAAGAAGATAATATTGAATTTTTTTAAATAAATTGATTCATTTTCCATTTTGGATGATCTACTAAGATTCGAAGATTTTTATAACAATATATTTTTAACATTTTACGTAGACTAATTAAAGTGCACAAAACATTGCAATGATTTACTAAAATTCTTCAGAAAGTAAATCGTAATATATGCGGCATGTATTGCCAGAACTGCTCATTTTTGAATGCTTAGTCAAATTGATGCTGAGTCAAAAATATGAATTGATAATAAAATTTGTCCTCTTACAGGAAATAGGAAAACATAAGCGAATACTATTGAAAATACAATCATTACTTTTAAACTATCTTCAAATAACTTTCAGGATGGGAAACTTCTACTAGCAGTGTGGAATAGTGTAATTTTATGTTATAGTTGCCCAACTGTTGTCCATTATTTAACGACTTTTGCGATTTTTTATTGGTTTTAGTTTCCTTATCTAGTTTATTTAACGGTGTGAGTTTTTACAAGGCTGAAATTACAAGACCATCAAACAATATGCATAAGGTTTGATTTTTACGTTTTTAACAATAATAAGGATAATGGTGTGTAATCCCTTTATTACCACTAGTTGTTGTATTCATCTTCAACTAAAAACATCGAACATGACCTCACAACATGACTATACTGGCTGTACGACATGATATTATAGCTTTCAAAAAATGTTTGCATACAATTTATCTGTTTTTAACTAGGGGTTGTTATTTCAGATTTCAGATTCTTTTCAAATCTACAAAGCCAGCATAAACAAACAGATTAATCCAGTACCCCTCTCCGTACGATAGTTATTCGAAGAACCGCAACTCCAAAAGCCTCGTTTTCCACCCTAAGGGATGCCCCCGTTGTTCCGGTCAGGGGTCGTAAACTTGCGTACTTCGGGGCTGGAAACCCCTTCTTCGATTGGGATCAATATTTTTAAATCCGCCTCGAATTGAAAAATCACTTCCATTGAAAACGGAATAGAGGCGAACCTACAGGAATAAAACCGGGGTGGTTTCCCGTTCCCTCACCGAATGCGTGTCTCTATGTGGCGGAGTTCACAAAATCGTTAAATGTAATGCCCTTTGTTCAACGTAATCGTTTTCGAATCGTATTGGCATCTTCGAAGGGTTGGTGGAATAATTCAGGAGTTTCATTGCGGTTCGATCAGTGGCAGTGGCTGGGAAAATGGGTGACATTCCGGGCTGGTTAAGCCCATCAAGGGCCACCATTTGTGAAGTGTTTGCAGTGCGTTCAAGTTGTCGTTGGTGGTTTTGGAATAATTTCGGAGGGGATCGTTTGAGACCCTTTACGGATTCCATGCGCACCGGACTAAATGAATAGGTTGTAATGATGCGGTCATAATCTTCCGATAATTATACGCAGATTAGATGTTTTATTATAGAGAGGAAAGGTTTTATCGGTGTGCGTTAACGTTTTTTGAGACATTTCAGTAGCACGATTTATTAATAAAAATTAAAATTGCCACTAAATCATAGCGGCTGATTTATAAAATGTTCTGATTGATTGAAATAAAAGATTTAAACCCATTTTCTCATTTGCTTTGTTTGTGATGTGGGCAAGTTCATAGTTTTGTTCCATTCTCTTTCATTAAAAAAAGAAAAAACTATGATTTTGCATAATACCTTGACAAAGCTGTATCATCACTACCACACGATACGGGTAAGTATTGCCTATAGTCGACTGCATACTGATTGATTAATTCCTATGGCATCTATTGAGGCGATTTCAATCTCCAGTCGCATTCACCGATAATAATTAATCGTTCCTCACATCATTCAGTTCCATCGAACAGTCGGAAATGGTTTGCAGAAATCGAGAATCGAACAAATCCATGAAACCGAATTAAAGCTTCATCGTGGGGAACTGAACATGGCTATCTGTCGATCAGTTGATGGATCGTGGTGATTGTCAATTTTTTCCAACATGATGATGTCTTCTCCTTCCTGGGCGATAACCTGGTTTCATGCCCGTTCCCAGCCTCCTCCATCGTACGACTGTAATAATTCAAGTCAAAAATAAAAAAGAGTCACAATCAACCTGACTTTCCTTGGCAAACATGTTTTTAAATGTAACATATATCTAGAAGAGAAACACTTTACAGCACACTTTAAGAGGAAATAATTTTTCAAGCACCTGGAAGAGCTCCAACAAGCGAAAATATCCGGTCGTGTTTATAACGAAATACAAAAAGAGGGGTTTATTTAAAAAGAAACAAGTACACGCATAATGAATAACATTTAAATCCAACATACTCGCCCCAAGGAACATAAGTGAAATCGGAAGAAGCGAGGAGGGGTCTTTTACCGTCCATTTTGTTATGCCCACGGCGACAATCGGTCGGAAAACTGGCCCCTATTCATCACCCGGAAGGGCCGATCGGGAAGCAATCAAATTTCAGCACGTTTCGCCATAGACCCATCTCGGGCGACGCAGGCCATCAGGTGAAAAACGGTGTTGGGTGAAAAATTAGCCTCCAACATGTCATACCGAGCTATCGATGGATGGAAAATTGGATTGGAGCGCGAAGCGGGTCCTGCCCACGGCCCCGAGCGGTAAAAGGATGCGACTCGTTTATCATTTTGGCGGGTGCCTGATGGCCAAAGGGCGTCTGCATCTAGAAATAGTGGGATAAAAGTGTACAGAAAAGCAGCTAAATAGAAAAGGAAGGCGTAACAAAACCAACCAACGTGGTAATTGACCGAGATATCAATCATTATCGCAGTGTCGTTGTGTATGCTGGTGGGCCATTTTATCTATTATCGTCTAGAACTGGGCAGCTTGCTGAACGGTAGACGGCAGGAAAATTTAAAGTGTTTTAAAAGGAATAAAATAGTACTCGTTGTAGCCCTTCCTGTTTTCCTCGAGACGAAGGAGCAGCGATTGCTTGCTTATCGTGTAACGGTACTTGATTGATTGAAGTTCGCTACTGAGAAATGTGTATCGTTTTTCATTGAAGAGATAATAAATATCGTTAGCATGTTTATTCAGTAAAAATGTGTTTGCATCTCAGATACATGAAGGTAGAAGGTAATTGAAAAGTGATTAGCTTTTCATTGCCTTCGGCTAGCATATCTAAGAAAAAATCAGAACCAACTGAACTAAAGCGACATCTGTTTGGATCAAATAGTTTTGATTTAACAACAAATTGGTTTTTCAAGAAACACACTTTTTTCGTAAATCATTATGATTTTACTTATCTTGAAGGCGTTAATACAAATTTAGTTTACATTTTCCTATTATTTACGAACAGTTTTCAATGTGGTGTGTGGAGTCAATCCATCCAAACAGTACTTTCACAAGACTATCCATCAAAACAGTGAGCATTCGTGACGATTTAAATTGAATGCCATGTGGCCATGCTTGAGAGTATTAAAAATGACAAATTCTATATTTTGCAACAAAAATGTATGTAGGCAATTATAAGGTTACGTTATTATTTTGAAAAGTTTCGACGAATGTTTTCAAGTCTAATTTAATTCATTTCTATACATAATTGATCAACAGACAACAATATCTAAAAGATGTATGTTATAATTTTTATTATTATTACTATTGTAATTTTGAAAACACCAACCCGTTTCTAAAAAAGTATCCAACGCTTTTAAAACTGGTCCAAATAGTTGTTATCGTTTAAATTTATAGTTGGAAAGTAACAAAGGTGGATAGAATGTGACATATATAATTTCTCAACCAGATTCATTTAATCTTTGCATCTCACGGCAATTAACACATAAATTCTCGAAGTGGTCAAATAGCACAATTGCACGTGCTAGAAAAAGACACATCCCGCTACTAGACATCGGTGCGCTGCAAATAATATTCATAAAAAGTATAAAAAAGAAAATAAACCGAAACTGAGAATATTCCAGCCTCAAACCTCTTCATCAGTACCCATGAATAATTCATGTATGTGATTTTTCTTTCTGTTTTATTACATCTATTTAGGCTGATGGCAAAGGGCAATTTTGTCGTCGCGTTCGCACCAAACCCCTTTCTGAATCCCCGCAGCCAGCCAAACAACCAGCCCCGCGAACGCCCACATGATGGATCGGATAGTGCGTGCACGTTGCGAAGCAGTCACTTTTTTCTCCAATTCAGTAAGCGCCCGGCGTGTGTGTTTGTGTGTGCCTGCTTGTGCACACTGTGAACACACAAAAAATATCTAAAACAAAATAAACAGAGCCCGTGCAAACAAACACTTTTCGTAGGCTCCGTATGTGGGCTGTGCGTTGCCGTGCGGATCATTTTCCGTTCCCATTGCCGGCCTACACCCCTTTGTTTACGCAAAAGCACCGCAACGCGTCACCGCACGCACGCGATATGTTGCGGTATTTAGCTGTGATGGCGATCCTTTAACCCCATTCGCGCCACCCAACACTCCCAACCGCTAGCGTTACACCTCACCAGCGGGCTCGGCGGACCTGCCTTTGTGTTGAGAAAAGCGTCATCGAACCGCCAACTGACCGTTGTTGGGGTGTTATGCTGAAGGGACTGTTGAAGATTTATGAAACGGTGAAGTGTGAGGCCACACGATTCTGGCGGAGGCAACCAACAACGACACTTGAGCAGCCCGGGCGAGAGGAGTGGACTTTCGCGGGAGCTTTTCGGGGTCGCACTGTTGAATGTATTAAGCCATGGACGCCTTTGCGTCACGTGCCGGTGAAGATGGAGGTGAGTAACCGCAAGACGTTCAATCGGGAAGTAAGTTTGCTTGAAACCTGGTAAAAGAATATGGAGGAAAAAAGATGTTTCACGTACTTTCGATTTTCCATTGTAGTCGTTTTTTACTGACTATCGCTTACGGCAGTAACAGTAAAGAAGGATTCAAATATGATCTGCTGCGTATGATCTACAACACACCGACTTACATGCCTTCAAACCTCAAACCACATTATAAATTCGCATCTCGAGTTCAATGACCACTTGTCAGCCTGTCGACAACATTCACCATTTTACGACTTCATAAATAATTTATCCGACAAGAACCGCGCGAGTAACAAACAAATACGACCACTTGCGATACATGTCAACTAGCCTAGACCCGGAAGAGGCTGCTCGTTGTCATGTTGGTCGTTTTTGGCATATGAGAACACGATGGTCATGCTTAGGCCAAATCTTACACCCATTGCTGGCTTTTGGTATTTTTTGATGGTATAAACTTCTTTTTTGTAACCTTACAGCTGCACATGTCATAGTGCAATCAATCATTTTTCGTGTTCTAAATATCGATCTACAAAGTTCATCGCCTAGGTAAAATTGATCACATACCCCCGCAAATTTGTGAAATGTTGCGGGCGTCATTTACTGTTTATTAAAAAATAAATTTAACTTTTATTTACATAAGATGCCGTCCATGCCACGAAGTTGGGAGATCGAGGCGGATCATAGAGTAAGAAAACTAAGCAGCTGCTTAGGACTCCGGGTTTTCGAGAGTCACGAACTTTTTGCCCATATATTTTCAAATTTTCATGTTGGAATTATTTTTATTATTTTTAAAAAAGTTGCTTACGTAATCAAACTCGTGAAGAATTTGTAAATTTACTTTCCAATGCAAGTAAATGAAGAATGTGAAAATGCGAGAATGATGCTACTGAATTATGTTAATTGTGTTTTGAATAAGAAAAGGATACCAAACGCCACATTTTTGAGTTAGAGTATTAAACATAAAGGCACTAACATACAGAAAAGAGATCAGTGTAGAGATAATATTAAAGTTGAGGAAAATTTTCAGAAAAGTTTGAGGATGAGCAGGAAATGGTTTAGCAAAAGTAATGCCCTACACATTTCCAAATATATTTATCAGTGAAATATATTGTACTAACTTTGTCTTTTTCGAACATTTCCCTGAAAAGACAATTCATTAAACAGTAATGTATGAAATTTTTATTTGTCCATTTTGTTCATAGGAAATAACGTCCGTGGAAAATTCTCTTACAAATTTCGCGAAGATGGTTTCCCATGAAATATGTTTTTAAAAATAAGGTTTTTGGCATAGAAAACTTGGAATAAAAAAATGTGTGACTCAATCTAAATTGAAAATTCATAAATTTTGAAAACAAAAATTGAATCGTGAATATGTTTGAGGTCTTCAACTTAAAGCTGCTTGTGGCCCCTAGAACGCTTAAGCCGGTTCTGTTGAGATAAAGGCTTCGAAAGTGTTTTGGTCACAAAGAAACGAAACTATTGATTAGGTTACGGCTATTACAGCTTTTGAAGCAAATTTTTTTAATAAAATAAACTAACAATAGTTTTACTTCTACCAGTGGAACATAACATATAGCAGAACTAAGAGCGCTTAGCAAACAAAAAGTCCCGTCTCTTGGCGAACTGGTGAAAGTCGCACAGTTGTATGATTCATACCCTTCGAGCCCGGCAGACACATCATCATCCCACGTGCCCTACGTGAAGCGTAATGGCACCATTCATTATAGCTCTTTACGATCGGCCGCGATCGTGGGCTGCTCATATCGAAGGCTCACAATTATGCTCCCGCGAACCGCGATTCTCCGTCGACGAAGGGCTCCGCTTCGTAGGTGGAGTTGGTGGCGAAAGAAGGGAGTGAATAGAGAGGAGGAACGCCTCATTCCATCTTGTTGGTCGCCCGGGCAGGAGGCTCTCGTTGCACCGGAGCAACGGCGGCATAAAATAACTATTTCTATGCAAAGTCGTCCGCGTGATCACTTTATAATCTAGCACCAGGAACGGGCGGGCACGGATTGATTGGATCGTAATCAGCATTAATTATTTCACAATTTATTTTACTCCATCTTGGTTGGCGGTGGCTCCAGCGAATGCTGGCACGAATGCTAACAAGATTGGACGTTTTCCGGCGGGTGGCGCGTTGCGGATAACGAGCTGCGAATCATCGGATGTGCCAACTATGGCCGAAAGGAAGTAAAATAAATAACACCTTTTAATAGCCACAAAAAACAACGAAACTAGACTGATAACATCGTTATGGTCGGGCAAGAAATTCATGTCAATGTTTGTTGGTATACAAGGCAATTAAAATCTTGATACTATCTTAAACATAAGCAATATGTTTAGAAGATTATTCGAATAATGTCGCAAAGATTGGAACCGTTGATGTACATGTATTTGTTTTGAAAGTTATGGCACCAAATTTTATTTGATTTGAAACAATAACGGAAATGGTGTCCTCAATAAAAAAAACACTGTTTGAACCTTATTTTGAACAGTTTCCACTCCTCAGAGAATATGGACCTGCATGTTGGTTGCGTGGAGGCGAGGACAGGATGGTGTGGCGTGTGTTTCAGTTGTTTCTACCGAAAAAGGGATCGTGGAATTGTGGCCTCGATGGCGAGTGCCAGTTACTCGTGTGTCCAATGCATTAAGACATGCAGCTTAAATGACCGACATATTTTAGAAATCCCTGTTTGATGGGCTTATTGTCATCTCATTCTGACTACGTTCAACAATTGGCGACTATTTCAAATCGTCAAATTTCCCTGCCCAACATGTATCAATTAAAAAGTATAATGTTGTTATTTATTTGTTAACATATTTTGCGTTCTTTTAAACCGATACTCATGTTAATTCCTTATTCTTAAACAAATTTGTATATCACATGGGCAAGTAATGTACTTGCTAGAAATAATATGATTCACGAATTTTAAATAAGTAGAAGTGAGCAAAGAAATAAATTGATTTAAATCGAATAAATATGCTAACACATTAACGCACATTTCCTCGTTAGCAATAAAACGATGAGAGAGAATAAATAATAAAAAGATAGAAATATAACAAAAAAAATTGTGAAAGAAAATAAAAAAAAAGTATTAACTTATCGTTACTTATAACAACCATTGCTGTTTAGCTAAACCTGCTAAGAATTACATCTAATTTAAGCAAACTATATTGCCATGCTTAAATTTACCATAGCTGGTGGTTGAGTTGCACAGAAGCCTCCAATCTTTTTCCTTCTTTGTCCGGCTATCTTCAACTAAAGATTGAACAATTTATAATCCAATACTTGATCATCACGCCACAGAAAATGATCCAATCATAAAATGCACCCCAAAAGCGTTGCTCGATAGAGTGCAGAGGCAAAACAGATCGGTCCTCAGCGATCAAGGCGGGAGTGTCAGTCGCAAATGTGACAAATAAGTCCCTTTGGTGCTGTACATCAGGTGCGGCTAGGCATCATAAACCTGTCGATCACCGCACGGAGAAGGAAACCCTTTCCGAGCCGGCCACAAATGGGGATGAAGAGTTGCTTGGGACAGCGCTTGCGATGGCGAATGGTCGGTAGGACGATCGATGCTATAGTGCAATGCCGTGCCGAATGGGAACTCGATTGCATTTCGCGGTAATTCATTCCACCGGCTGATTGGTAATTCGCGATTCGCAATGCATCGATGCAACGTGATGCATTCGAGATGCATCCACGAGCGTCCGTCTTTGTGTGGGTTCGTTCGCCGTGAAGATCAGGAGACCTTCTTCTTTAGAAATCAAGTCCCGGTGGCAAATGATACTGATATTCACATATGGAGACGATCGCTACTCTGCATTTTCTTTTTGGTTTCATAGACAACCGCACAGAATCGATAGAGGACTGGTCGAAAGGAATTGTTGGATCGGAGGAAAAAATAGGATGAGAAAAGTTTGTAAAAACAGATACAAGAAAACTGTAAAAAATGGCAATATAATGGTGATTTGTAACTATTTGTCGCAAATATGTGATTTGATTAGCATAATATGTTGGCGATCGTTATGATTGCATCTTGCAACGGGACGCAGCCGGGGCCGTTCACATTCTCCACATTCACCACCTTTCGCTTGCCTCGGGAGACGTCTTGGAATTATTTTCCCTGGTTTTTGCTCCTTTTTCCATTCAGCATACGCGACCGTCTCGGGCCGGGCGTTGGTCAAATGCATGCGTTTGTCGCAAATGGATGCAGCGCCAAAGCGCAGTTGAATGCAGTTCTTTCATTGCACATCTACGAGGGGAAACAAGCGAAGTAAATAGCGTACATACAAAAAGACCTGGTGAAACGGAAACAGAAGCCAAGCTGTAAAAGGAAACGATTTAAAAGAAGGAGCCCGCGAAAAAGGCCATTGTGCATGCCTTATCCGTCGCTGATTTGGTTCGTGTGTGTGTGAGTGGGTGATTGTGT
Source organism: Anopheles coustani (assembly GCF_943734705.1). Taxonomy (NCBI): domain Eukaryota; kingdom Metazoa; phylum Arthropoda; class Insecta; order Diptera; family Culicidae; genus Anopheles; species Anopheles coustani. Next base: position 55,442,072 of record NC_071289.1, read on the forward strand.
GTATCGGGGACCGTTCAAAGATGGAGATATCCCATGTGTCCAGTGTTCGGCCAATCCATCAATGGTGTGGATCGCCGCGCGGGTTCGCGGTTCGTTGTCTTTTTCTGTGCTTCGACCATTCCTCTCGCGAGCTCGGACGTGAGGAAACGGTTTTCTTGGAGGTCCGATGACAGATTAGAGGCAATCCAAGTCCACCGCCTGCCACCCACGTTCGGGGTAAAAGGGAAACAGGCCTAGTAGCTTCTACCAAATGGAATTCAAATACGGCACTGCACAACAATGCAATCGCTGTATCCGGCTGCGGAGCCGCTGCTTGTTGCGAGTGCGGCAAGTGCATTGCTTAGTAAGCACTAACTCCCGTTTCGGTTGCCAATGCCAGGAGAAAACAATCGATGCATTTTAACTTCACTTTACTCAAAAACTGGAAAGCATTGGAGACGGTTATGGTAGGTCGTACAAACAAAGCTAAGCATCTTCAAGTCAGAATGGTGTTGCAGACGCAGCAACTATGGATGTGGTTGGGAATGTTTAGTTTATTGATATTTCTTATTTAGACTTTTAGGGCCAGGCTTTTGATTATTGAGGAATCATGATTTCGTCATGAAACGAGGTTTTTGAAAAAAAAATTTGTTTTTTAATTGTTATTAAAAAGTTTTTAATGGCCTAAAGAAAAAAAAATTGTAAAACGTTAGACTTTATTGACTCGTAGCTCCACATGAGTCAGTAGGAAAATATAGATTTTTCTAGCCATTAAGTCTAATTCAGTCGCACGCCATTTTCAAATGAGTCAACATTTTATAGCAAAGAAGGGTAAAATAATTTCCGCATCGTTTAAGCACGAATTCGGTGGGGTTAATTTTTATGAACATTTGGCTCCAAACTTGGTCAATGTTTTTGTAGATATTTGTATCTGAACCTGCCCGCGTTTGATGCCGGCTGGTTATGATCCTAAATTTTCCATCGTATATTTTGATTGGATTGACAAATTTACCGTTGATTCCTTCATTGTGCCCAAGGCTATCACCGCCATCGGCCAATGTTCGACCGCCCTCCAGGAGGCCCATTTGCATACAATCGATCCGCAACATGATTTGGACGATCAACTTCAGCGACAAACACATGAAAACAGCCCCAAGAAGCAACAAGTCATTGTACCGGGGCACAATAAACATAAACAAACTGTTGATTGTCAAGCGACGAATACGTCACAATCGGCCTGTCATTTCCATGCGTCGTCCATCGTGAGGGTTTCGGACTCCTCTGTCGGCGTGGGGTGTTTGTCTGATGACGTGCGCCGATTTGTTTATTCTCCACGCTGGTCATCGTGCCTTTGATGGTGGTCCTTTGGCGAATCAAACTTGTCCGCCCTACAAAGGATGCTTTCGTGTGCCCAGCTGGGAGTGTCTTTGGCGGTTCTTTGTATCAAAGCGGATCACCTCATAAGTTGGGTGGTTTTTGCAACGATATCCCATGGATACTTTCGGCACACTGGTGGACGATCTTTGGCCGGAGGGTCCCCGAAATTGTCAAGATTCGAGAGTTCTTGCATGTAGACTACATACGAACTGAATGTTTTACTGACCACACCACGAAGGGCAAAATGGGTTCAAACACCGAACCGGACTCCAACCCGAGGGTAGGGATTATTTCAATAAAAACCACAATTTATAGATCCACTATGGTGCGGCCGTATTTTCTACTTTTCCATCTCCCGTCTGGGCGTGTGGTGGTAAGATTTGGTCTCCATTTCTCGTCGATTAGCCAACGCGCGTCCGGCGTTTCGCGTTCGGTTTCATTTAATTAAGAATCGCCATTCATTCGCACTCTGCGCCAGCACTCGCGGCCAGCGTACGGCAAAGTGCGCCGCAATGTTCATGGAACAAGGCGGCTTGTGAGGAAAGGAGAACGATTTTAATTAAACGATCCCTGCCTTCCGCAGCGTTTTTTGTGTGGACTCGACCGTTTCAGGTTCGGTGTCGTTTTCTTACAGCTTGCTGACGATCACTTGTCTACACCGGGTCGTTGCAGCGATAACCTGCTAATCCTTGCACCGGTGTCGGTGATAACAGAATGCATCGGGAAAGCGACGGCGACGAACCCTCCCGAGGGATTCGATGTTTGCTTGTCTTGCAGTCCCCCGGGAGTGGACGGGACGCTATCGATCGCCGTTGTCCACTCGTTCCCGTGTATCCGATGATAATTATGCTAAGGATGATGTTAAATGCACTTTCCGTCACCAGCTCGGCGTGGGCACGGGGGTACGGGGGCCGGGGGCCAAGGAAGGTCGCCGGGGGGCTGGAATGTGCGCGATGCTTTTCGCGACCGGTTTCGCGGCTGGGAACGCGCAATGCGTGATGGTTGCTAATTAAGAAACTTGTAGCCCGCGCTGGACTGATATCGATCGTGCTGAAGATAGGGAAGATGAATTTGTAGCTCGATGCACTTATTTGCAGTCGAATCATAAACGTGATCCACTTCCGGTTCGGCTCGATAAGGGGTTTTTTTCATTGAGATTGTTCTTATGGGTTTGTTTTTTATATTTTGTGCAATAAGCAGCCAACAGAAGATCATGAAAAAAAGTAGTAAATGTTGTATCATAAAAGTAATTCATTTTGTTTTTGTTAGTTTCATCAACTACTTTTAATTCGTTAAATATGTAACATATTAAAAGTTCCTCATTGTAATCAATGGTGTGTTCCGTATACTAATATTGTAACTTATGAAGGATGTTTCTTCTTCTTCTTCTTCTTCTTCTTGGCGTAACGACCTCTTGGTCATGCCTGCCCGTTAAGGGCTTACGAGACTTGTTTCCATGTTGTACGTGGATAGTCAGTCCTCTTGTACAGGGGAGGGTCCGGTCTCGGTTGGGATTCGAACCCACGCCGTCGAGGTGGTGAACCCCGGCGCTCGTGGGTCGATTTTCTAACCGGCGCTACGGATCGGCTGTCGCGGACCCCAATGTTTACATGAAGGATGTTTACAAACGTTCAATTAACATTATATTATTGCTACACTGTTTGTAATCCATCTAAATAGCTGGATAACGTATTGATGCGTATAAGAAATGCATATTCGTACACTACATGTTTTATTGTATGAAGAAAGTAAGCCACAAAGTTTGTTGAGATGGAACCAAAAACGGTGTAATTTTTTAACGGTGTAACATTGAAACAACAGCTTTTGCGACTTTTTTATAAAGAAACGCATTACATAAAATTCGAAAAAGATCATGAGGTGAAACGAAGATGAAAAGAAAAGAAGTTGAGATTCTTACACTCTGCCGAAATAGTCGGCTTAAACTAGTTCTGGCTCTGAATTTACCTACGGAGTCAAAATCACCGACTTCATCAAATGCTTATCCATAACATCCCAAAAGGAACGACCCCATCACGTCCCGAGCACCAGTTTAAAGCCACGACCACGATAGGCTTTGTGGCTTGCGGTTTAGGAAATGCTATAAATTTCCCATTTAACGGAATTAATTTTAATTTTCGCCCAATAAAAATGTTTTGTGGTGTTCACTTCACTTGCGGTAACCGAAAGCCCGAGGAAAAGCAGGAGAAACGGGGGATGATTCCGGATCGTACCGCTAGTTTCCCGTCAGATCATCAAGTGAAGGGATTTGGGCCGTTCGTGAGCTTGTGGAATGGCGTTCTCTTATGCGCGGCAAGCGCGCGTTTGTAGTTTGGCGTTCTTTTTTTATTTCCAACACCGCTGATCGCGCGGGTCGGCTGAAGAGTTCTGCTTCTAATGGTCACACTTCCCGGTGCAGAAAACGGGACACGCCAGAGCGAGCGCCTCGCCGCAGCCATCGAACAATAGTGGACGCTAATAAACGGTAATAGGATTCGTGCCGGGCGAGGCGAAAAGCTAATCCACAATCCTCAAAGGGGAAATGCCGCGTGGGCAGCAAAGGATGAATTATAGCAGGTCAAGAGAAAGAAGATGTACATGAGCCGTTAACGCCGTGTTTTTATCAATGTGGAGTATCCGAGGTCCATCGTGGAGAGCACGCGGAGTAACTTAAGTAAATCGTCCATTTGATTTTAACTAGAAAGAAATTGTTGCTCTGATTTTAATGAACAAAATGAGGGACTTTTGCACGGTACACGAAAATGAAAGTAAGATATCTTATGGCTAACTTATTTTTTTAACAAGATCGAACAGCGTGGTTTCACTTCTCGTGCATCGGTGAGCAAGAAGTAGGTAAGTCAGAAGGCCCTTCTCTTACAGCTTTTAATGTCTGTACTCTAAGTTGGATCTCCTGCTAAATGGTGGCCTAATTGAAGTGATCACATTACCACCATCGGGTGTCATTAAGATAAGACGATAGCGCAAGGCACCCGGACAAAATGTGTCGAAAGGGGTTTAGTGTAGCGTTTTGCTGCTAAAAACAGAAGCTCCGTCAGGTATCCGACACATGTACAAGTATGGATGAAGGGATATGGGGAGTTCACATGCTAGTTTATGCAGGTGTCTGAATATGTGGAGTGCACACATGTAGTGCTCACTTATGACATGGTTGATGGAATTAAAAATGTGTATAATATTTTGCCGAAACTGTTCAATGGCGCTTGTGTAAGACAGATGATGGAAGGAATAAATGAAGTTCATTTGATGTGTTACATGAAGGCCAAAAGGAAACATTTTCCTAAGTTTTCCAGCTTAATTTTGTGATGCAGAAGAAAAGTTTACATTTTATATCGTCTCCCCAAAACAAGTCAGAATATTGTTTTGAGTTTCTTTGGTTCAGTGAACTGCAATTCAAGACATTTATTATAGTTATACCATCTAACCACATCGAATCCCAACCGAGACTATCCACGTACAACAGGGAAACAAGTCTCGTAAGCCCTTAACGGGCACGCATGACCAAGAGGTCGTTACGCCAAGAAGAAGAAGAAGAAGAAGAAGCATACCATAAACGGTATGCACTTGCTTAAGGTGATGAAAGATATCGACGACTGTAGGGTACTTAACCTTATTATTGAAGATGCTATAGCTTTACCCCATAGTTAGGCTTAATTTTTAGACTTATCGGCTCATTTTTTAAGGAGTGATACAGTTCTATTGTCCGTCCAGCTCTAGAGCGTGATAGTGTTGTGTGCAGTCCTTATACTTCGATCTTCGAAGTTAAAATTTCAACCGATAGTTAGGCTTAGGTTTTGGACTTATCGGCTCAATTTTTTGACTTTCGTGGCCATTTTTACTGTTAAGGATTGATACAGTTCTATTGTCCGTGCAGCTCTAGAGCGTGAAAGTATTGTGTGCAGTCCTTGTACTTCGATCTTCATTCTCAATCAATGGATTGAGTCAATCCCACGTACGGTGTCGCGATTTGCTATTAGAGTTACTATTGTTTATGTAGTGCTTATTTGTTCATATAGACAAACATTGTCCGATGGCAGTAAATCAGAATTTCAATTGAAGACTCAAATCAGAAAGTTCTTCAGGTTTGAAATTACAAAAACTCATACCACGTGCTACTTTTCTTGTTTAGCGTATTGATTTGTGTTTGATTTCACCGTGTTTAGGGCATCCTTTGTTGGTTAGTGTTAACTGGTTTCCTAATTTCTTCCTATTGAATATGAATTTTCAATAACATTGATTGTATAATTTTCTAAATATGCAGTTATATCTCTACTATGAAAAGGTTGATGTTCCTTAGAACACAAAACAACTGTTTTCAAATGTCCGTGCAATTTTATTGATAGCCAGCACGGAAAACGATTTTAATAGCTTGTGTACGCTTCATGTAAAAGAACCTTGCGGTCTTTTCTCTCGATCGAGTAGATCAATAAATGACATTCTCAACCAAGCCCAATCACCGATGTAAATGTTTACATCCTTCGCTCGGCGCTGGAATGTTGGTGCATTTTGTAAACTGTCGTTTTGGAATTCGCCACTAAACGTTGCCGCAATTCATTATACCGAATGGTGCGGGTATCTGGGACGGTCCGAAGGAAGAGTGTTTTTAACCTCGTTTTCTTCGCCTTGGTTGAACGTGTCCTGAGGAATGCCTCAACATGATCGGCCACCTTTCGGGAGGCTGACGTTTCCCGGTGAAAAGCGATCCCTCACGACGGCCCACCGGTTGGGACGTCCACGGAAATGCGTGAGAAACACCAACCCCGGTAGACACGCTCGCCGGACAACGGTGTGGACAAATGCGGGATGCAGATACGGGGTGATTTGCGGATGGGCAGAAACAGCGCGATGCGAATTAAAAACACACCTCGTGGTGCAGGCAAAGATGTCCACGGCTGCATTTAAAACTGCATTGCACCTTGTTCACACGCCGGCAACATCGAGCAATATCATTTTCTTCCCGTCCCAGCACACCAAACGTGCAAAACGGCGCAGAACAGCGTTCCTTTACTCGCCTTTCCAGGCTCGTGGCTTCCGCGCTTACCCGGCAAGCGTCGTCTCGTGGCACTCAGACTATGTCGTAATGGCCACAAATAAGTACCTGGTGCGGTGCGGTGCTACCATTTTTAGTTCGACTATTCAGATGAATTAATTATACACGTCGCGAAGCTGCATCCCGGCGAGCACCGTTGCCGGGCTGCGTTTTTATGCCCGCTTCTCATGTCAGGAGTCCTGGCGAGATAGCGATACGATACGATACATCCATTCCACCAGGGGGCTCCACTAGGGCGATAATTTTGAGCGGGGACTCAGCTGAGAGCTTTGCGGATGTAGTTGATGTTCGGGAAAATATAACCAAACATCGCGATGCATTTGAGGATCGATTCAAGGATCGAGATGAGGATCTTTTGTTCTAGAAAAAAGAGGAAAATTTGTAGGCATGGGAAAGTTCAATGAATTTGAATTAGGCATTTAAATAACCTTAGATATATCTCACTGGTGATTGATCGGGTATGGTTAAATAACGGATCATTATCATAAAGTGAAGTAGTAGAAACAAATGGTCTAGTAATTAAAATATATATTGTTGATGTCAAATTCGAACTTCCAAACTTTATCTAGGTGTAAAATAAAAGCTCAAGAAATTACGTGATTTGGTTCCTTAAGTATGGCGTGATTTTCCGCTTGGAGTAAACAGTTTCCCCTAGATGGAGTTCATCATGTTTCATTCCAATAAAAGTACACTTTTATGATATTATCACCGTTTGATTCGATCGAGAGTTTTCAACCCACTTTCCAAGTGTGATTTATGGGTATCCACCGAAGACAAGTACGGCACCTACCCGGGATGCCTTCGCTGCCGGCTGTCAGCATAACCATATTCACCAAGCAATGCACGGGTGGTGCACCGGAGCAGGACAAATGGGCCGAACTCCGAAGCCCATCCAAAACAAACTCTCCCGTACATGATCTTCAGTTGTCGCCGGGAAAAAGTGGTTGTTTCCAGCCATCCGCGTGTCCAGTGCTCGGTAGTTAATGTATATTTAATTTTATGGTTTCACGTAAGGACTGCCGCCAGTGTCAGGAGCGACTGCTGATGAATGGGGCAGAAAGTGCATAAAATTTACTGTCCCTCTCACAGGACCAGGGTGAGCTTGCCATCATTTTCTTCCATCTTTAGCCAGTAGACACCAACGACGACGACGACGACGACGACGACGAAGGTGTTGCACGGTGTGGTTCTTACACCTGTACCAAAACGCCACACCAAGGCGTCGTCTTTTTCCTATTCCGACCGCGGAAACAACACGGCGGTTTACTAGGTTTGTAATTAATTACAAAATTCTTGGGCACTGCAATACGGAAAATGACGGGAAATGTTGTGTGGAAACAAAAACGCAGGTTGCTTCCATGTGCTGAAGATTTGTTTCCCAGGTTATCGAGATTCATAAGTAATTAATACCTTCCCATCAACAACTCGCGGCTCCGCGTGCGACTGACTGTAAATGGTCAGGACGTCTTTGGTCGGGCATACGAACACCTTCTACAGCAACCGACAAACTGTGCTGATGGTCCCGGTGAGCCTTGTAATAGCGGCTTAGTTTCCACCAGCTTGTACACTCTTGTGTGTCCGGAAAATGATACAAGAGCTGTATGGAATGCCAGAGCATTACCTGTTTCTGCTAATGTTTTCTCCAGCTTTGCAGTGAAGCACAAAGAGGGCTGCTTAGCCGAAAGAAATCGACTACTCCGCCGGTGTGAGGAGAATCATTTCTTGACATTGAAACTCGAGGCAAATCTGGCACGATGAGCTCATGTGAGTTAGAGGACGCTGTCGGATGAGGGATGATGACAGCAGCATCGCGATACTGGTGTCGGTTTCGAGTGTTAATATCGGTGTCGACTTGGTGCCACAAATCCGAGAATTGTAGGTTGGTGGGAATTTCTGAAGTAACAAGGTGTTTTTTGTTAATTGCACAGTATAGTCTTATTTAACAATTTTCAAATTCTCCACTAGAGTGTATGCTATAGCTTATTAACAATTATGGTTTTTAATATTCTAGCATGAGGCATTATTTTAAAAATAGCCAAAAGTTTTACGGATAAACCGTTCCTAATTTTTTGTTGCATAAAGGAACGATATTGACTCTTGCATACTCGATTTCTTTTTTTTTACATCCTTCCAACATCCCCCCCCCTCCTCCCCCCCCTCCCCCTGCATAACGCAAGCCTTCGTGGTGCGGGCAGCGTGTGTTGATTAAAATTCATCTCACAAACGCACCATGATTAAGGCAAATAAAGTGCATTAATTGAAACAACGGCGTGCAACAGAGCAACCTTCGAGCAGAGTAAAACTGGGCAACACTGCGGCCCCCCGGCGGAGCGAAAGAGTCATTAGGTGCATTAAACGCCAGATGACTCAGCGCAGGCAGCGAAAAGGACTCCCAACCGGACGGAGACACCCGGTCATTCTTTTTCCTTTCCATCGGTTTGATATTCGGGGTGGAAAAAAGAGGAAAAATGCTAGTGGACTTTTGCCTTAGGATTGTTAATTTTGTGGTTTATTTTCATTTGTGGGGTATGCGCCGTTCGCTGTGTCCTTACCCATTTCGCGACCGAACTCCGACTCGGAGCCCTGGTGCTGCAACGTTGACCGTGCAATTCCGTGCAACCACTCCGGTCCGGTTCGCTCCATCAATATTTATGACACGAGCGAATAGATTTGCGCAGCATTCGGTCGCACTGGTGCCGATTGGCCTCCAGTACTGCACCAGGCAGCCCGGTTCGGTTGGTCGGTTTCGCGTGGTTTTCTTGTTTGTAGTTTTTTTCATTCAACTTCATTCTTTCTCATATAAATTTTCGCGAACCTTTTGCTTGCGGATTGAGCGGTCATTAAAATTGAATAATCCTATCCGCGGTGGGCCCCGGCTTGGGTTGGTCGCTCGGTCGTTAGATTGTCCTCCCAGTCGGTCAGGCTCTTTTTTCCTCAATTGACCACTTAGTGCTGCTAATGGGTGGAAGCGCAACGATTAACCCGAGCAGAACAGAGCGCTTGCTTGATGATAAGGGAAAACGAAACCCATGCGAAGGACGTACGCGCATAGCGGACCAAATTTGTATCAACAGCCGTTTTTCGCTCGTGCCCGTGTTCGGAGGAAGTGAATAATGTTTTCTGTTTTCTTTTGATGTTTATCATATTTCTAGCTTTTGGATCCTGTTACTTTTGCGCAAAGTCGTCCGGAGCGAAGGAAATTTAAAAGTGTTTTTTCTTCGGACGTTCAAACGTGAAATTATGCATATTCATGCGGCCTCGGACTGTAAATGTGACTGATCAAACTCAAGAACCCGACGCTGCGAACGCGACCGAAATGTACCCAAATCAAGTCTTATAAATAAAATTCCCTCATGAATAATATTCTAACCGATCGTCGTTCATCAGCCACCGAAAATAAACGTTCCTCGATAGGTTGTTTAAGCTGAATGCACCAGTTTTTGGACTCTTTTATTTGTTTTGCGATGCGTGCTATTTGATTTTTAATTCTCTGACCAGTGCCAAACAGCTTACCATGCCATGATTTTGTGCTGGCTAATTAACAATTATACGCTGGGCCAAAAGATTGTTTCCACTCTTCTAGAAGCAAATCCATCAGTAACACGTTCATCACGCTTCTTATGTTCCACGATTTGGACTTGTTGATTTGTGAACCCATATTCGAGATAATATCAGATGAGTGATTCGCATTATTGTTAGATAAATCGCAGCGTAAGTCATGCAGATAAAAGTGACCGAGGTAAGATGTACGCAACGCTAAACCTCATTTATAGTGAACACTCTAATCTGAATTAATGTAGAGCAGTGAATAATAAAATTAGGTTCGTTTGTACTTTTGTATAGTTTTGTATCGTTTCTGTTTTATTTACAAATTGAAATACAAAAGGGTAGGTTTGTTTTTACATATTGTTGTGAACCGCATGTAGATTACAAATATAATAAATGCGAGACAAACAAACAAGATAAAAATCGCAGGTGTTAACGTAGGAGTAAATATAAAAAATCCTTTTCATAGCAGAACGTAGTTTCGATCTACGGACCTCTGGGTTATGGGCCCAGCACGCTTCCACTGCGCCACTCTGCTTCTGTAGTGTAGATATTATAATGACTTATAGTATCGCCGTTCGAATCCCAACCGAGACTGGACCCTCCCCTGTACGAGAGGACTGACTATCCACGTACAACAGGGAAACAAGTCTCGTAAGCCCTTAACAGGCAGGCATGACCAAGAGGTCGTTACGCCAAGAAGAAGTATCGCCTTAATGTAACAATTGATAAAAGGACAATTTAATTCAAATTAATGTAAAAACTGATGTAGGGAATGTGGAAATATCCAATAATATTAAACACTTTTCTTTCTTAAATTTGATTATATTTTTATAGCTCAAATCATAACAAATCAAACACAAGCTGCGTTTTATTTTTCCAACTTCTGTAATAACTGTAAAAAACCAAAACATGGATTACACATTATCACCATGATTTGCGGCTCTATTTGTAGTCGTTTGTGTTTTTCTCTATATTGTTTTCTCGTTGCAATGTGTTTTTTTTCATACCTTGATCAATACCTACAATAATAATTAGTGGTCTAAACTTTTGATGTTACACTGGATTTTTTATGTTATTTATTAAAGAATACAGTGAGGTGGGCTGGCTAAAAGGCTAAAAAGCTGACATTTCGTCTTTATAGCAGAACGTAGTTTCGATCTACGGACCTCTGGGTTATGGGCCCAGCACGCTTCCACTGCGCCACTCTGCTTATGATGACACGATGCAATAATTGCTACACTAAGCTGTCAATGGACAAATAAACCTTTCTTACATTTTACACATTTATGTTTTTTTTAATGGAATATTTTGGCACGCCACAATTGCATCGCTTCTAAACTTTGTGATCATTTAGAAACTTATTCCAAATAGATAGAATGTAAATGACGTTGTAAAATCACATCATTTTTAAATAAATTGCTCTATATATGTTGCAGCTAAGAACATATGATGAATAAGTGTTACAATAAAAACAATAAAGATAGAATAGGGTAGACAATCACAGTATAATGATTTCAAGTAACTTAATTTTGAGTATAGTGTAAGCAATTCTTTAAACAAAATATGTTCCCGCGAGATTAAAATGAAACATTTAAATAATTTGATTCTTCCTTTCTTTGTTAGACACAAATGTTCTCTGGTTATTGGAGGGTAATACGTTCCGGTAGTTTACTTTCTTGTAAAGAAGAGAGGACAGCTCGAGAGACCTTTGATAGAAGTAAGACTTTAATTAACCTAGCCAAATGCATTTCCATTTTAATTGATGCAACCTCGAAGTGGCCCGTGTTTTCGATTCGTTCGAACAACGTGTCATTTGACCATAGCACATTTAAGTAGCGTTCGGGTGAAGGTCAAGCAATGTTTCGGCCTTTTAAAGCTGCAGCTACGTTAATTGAACAATAAACCCAGAGCAACGTTTCGAAGCAATGCACATGAAGTAGCAACAAAACCGTAATGGAAAATGCAAACCCTCCATGAGGTTGCATCTTCTCGGGTTTCCCCAGTCCACCTATCGCTCCTCATTTTCACGTCATAATTTTGTTTTATTTATTGCACAACAGCTACTCTCTGTCCCATCAAGGGAACTGCGCACAGAAGTAGAATGCAGTATGGTGGAAGGTCACCGAGACAAGATCATGCTATGAAATCAAACATAAAAAGGAAGTAGCAGAGATAAAACTTGATAAGGGTTCGATACCAGGCAGTATAGGGTAAGGATGAGGGGAAAACGGTATAAAAATAGACATCCAATAATACAATCGTAACATAAATCAGTCTCATAAAACGCACACAATAAACCGCTCGTTGTCACTGCGGTAAGCAAACAAAAATGCACTGTTTGCAAATGCACTTTTTTGTTCCTTCCCCTTTTGTTCGGTGCATAATTGTGTGCCAATATCGGTACGCAGCATACAGTCGCTAATGTTTGGCTCGGCACCGATAGGGCAACACGGGATGCTCTACCATGATGGAAAGGGGTGGCGGGAAAACTGCCCATAAATTTTACGGTTAATGGGAATGCAAATTTTGTTTAAAAATAAAACAACTACCTCCCGGATGTGCATCCACTGCACGTTATCGCACAGCTTTATTGCTATGAAGCTGTCGTTGATTATCAGCTCTAAAATTATACAGCTTTGCTCTCGTCTCTGGTAAGCATGTTTTTTTTCTACTGTCTATGACACAAACGGACACAGTTTCCAAACCGTTCGGTTTAAAAGTTTTATTTAGACATTGTTGTCGAATATCCAGAGATAGAAATAATACTTCTTCGGAACGGAAATGTGCAACTTAGCTAAAGATTTGTTTTATAGCCTGACGGTTTCATGAAGATTATTAAGTTGTATAAGATGAAAAAAATATTTACCCGACGAATGACGACGAATGTAAAAATTCTCGATCATATTTTTATGGCTCAACTTTTTAATAACGAACAAATTATTATTGCCTTCCATTTGAACACTATGCTAAATTACAAAATTAGGTTTAGCAAAGATGTTTACGACGCTAATTTTTTATATTTTATTTTCTGTTTGATTTGATTTCGGTTAATATTATTTTAGTTCTCCATGTATGTAAATTAAGTTTTGTCCTGTGCATGATCATTTTGATGAACACATCTAAAATGATTTGATGAACACATCTAAAATGATCCTTTTTCATGAGCCTTGGAACCAGTGTAAACATTCTTGGGAAAGTTTCGTCCCATGCCGTGACGAACCGGTGAACAGCCGCCAATCTGTTGCCAGCGGTAGAACATTCATACCTTTTCCTGCATAAATCATGCCCTGAACCTGTCCCGATGACGTTGCTCCGCTATGCTCGTCCTTGCCAGATGAATCCTTTCCCGATCCAACCGTATACCCTGCGCATTAATTCGGAGTAGCTTGTGGGTTCTTTTTCGTAATTTCCTTCGCGATCGAATTCGAGCGGGAAGGGATCTTGGATTCGGTTTCGTACACATGGGGAAGGAACACGGAAATAAACGCTCGGGCGGATGAAATAGAAAGACGCGGAGAAAAGTCTCGCGGGAATATGTGGAACACGCCGTGCAGGAAAAAGGAAAGTAAACCCCTTAAATTTCACCTTTCGACATACGCAGAAGACTTACGGCCTGCAACAACGATAGGTTTAAGAAAGGTAAAAAAACAAAACAACGAAGAAAACGCTCGTGGCTTCCCGCGAGAGTCCCCGTGAGAATGAGGACAAAGGAAAGGTTTATCTTTGATTGAGAGCAGCTGTTCCGCGCTGCAGTTGTGCGTGGTCCAACTTCTTATTAGTCGTAACGATGTAAAATTACAGAGCCCCTGCATGTGCTGGTGCATGGGGTTTTCGGACCACGCCAGTAGGGACAGAACCAGTTGGACTCCCGGAATGGGCGTCCGGATGGAGCAAGGACGACGTCGACGAGGATTCCGGTACCGGACGCAGACGGGTGGTAATGACATCAGACCGGTTTGGTTTTTATTTTGTTTATTCCTCCCAGAGGACACAGGAAAGAAAATGGAACATCAGGACTTACACTTGCCTTTTCCGGCTGAACCCCGAGACCGGAGGGTCAGATCAATCCAGTTTTAGATACTGACTGGCTAGGTTTGACTTTGGAGAGGTGGAGCAGACCGTAACGATGGGTTGTTGCAACGAATGCACGAGCAGTTATTAAGTTAATCATAGAAATAAAAGCTCAATTGACAAGGCGCAAGAAATTGCACGATTGCATCCTTCGGATGCGGATTATATCAAGCGCAGATTGGTTAGTGGAACGATACTTTTAACACTAGAGTTACCAGGATTTGGACGCGAGCAACTCTACCGCGACCAGTTTAAATGACTGGTGGTAGCTTCGTGTTAAATAGTTTTTTAGAATATGTTATGTGGCTAAACCTCAAACGGTCTCACAGCTGTTTTTGGAGTAACAATCTACTTGAAATTGAATATTTCTTGAATAAAAATAGGCTGTATTAATATTTATTCAGTACAGTCGTGTTGCAACATGCACTGTTGAACAAATAAAAATGACTGGACCCGCAAGAGTTGTTATAAAAATATTTTTATTCAATAACAACAGATTTTTTTAAATTCGGACATCACAGGTGTGAACGTTTTAATAAATATGTAAAAGTCATGCATCAGCTGCGATACAAATGTTTTATCTAATAAGAAAAATATTGCGATTGAAAGGTATCAGACCAGTCAAAAATACTGATCCGGTAGTTTTAGTGTTAAAGCGTGGGATTTGACCTTGTTTATGTTTTCGGCTGATTTGTAAAAATAAAAAAGGGTTCTTGTTGCCAATTGAACATTAACTGTAATTGAAACATTGGAAAAATTAGTATCTGCGAAAATACCATCCAAAGTCGCAAAGAAACTAATCGCTCAGATATATTTTCCGAAAACTGTCCCTTTACGTTACCACCGGGCAAATCATCATCGAATCACCGTTAAGTTCAAATTTTCCACCAATCGGTTCCGACAGATTTGTCTTGCCCTAACGTTCCCTTTTGTGGTAAAAGCAAGCACCGTCTCACGCGAAGCGCACCTGTTTATTTATTGAGATGCAGTTCCGTGCAGGACCCCATCCTCGCGGCCCAATTCCGGCCGGTCTCACAAATTGTTTTTTATCGTTTTCCCCGTTCGAATCGAAGAAAGCGGTCAAAAGGAGGTAAAAAAAAACAAGGAAAGAAACCCGCGAGCAGTTGGATGCAACGAGAGCGTTGTCGGGCAGGACGCTTACCAATTGCTGTATAATCAGGCTACTCGATCATGGAAACATTGCTAACCAACCGCTGCCACCACCGCCACCATCGCCTTTGACTTCGACCTCGAGAACGAGGATGGCTTATTTGGGTGCAAAGTTTCGGTGAAAGCGTCGATGGAAACGCTGGACACACCAGTCCCAGCGCGAGTGCAGAGGCAGCTTCCCAGAAATGTAGCAGGTTTTTTGGGCACGGAGGGTTTCGAAAATTTCGGTCAAACTGTTTGGCGCACCGTGTTTGCGATCATACCTTTCGCCTGCTTCTTACGGTAAATTCGGTGTTCGTGTGTGTTTGTGTGTGTGTCACTTGAGAAACCGAAAAAAGGCAACATATAAAATAAATAAACTGACCGATACCGTTGGACGACGCGGCCAGCTCCCATTCCCGGAGCTATCGAACCCGAGATGCAAGAGATGCACGTTGCATCTCGAGAGGCCCAAATTTGGGGCCCCTTTTTTACTCCAACTGCCCACAACATCAGTGGGGAGAGAATAAAATAAATCGCCAACCGGAAGAATCGGTCGGCCGAAATGTTCCGTCGACGCACAAATGGTTCGCCCGCCGTCCACCGACACACATGCGTCCCATCAGTGGGAAAGCGGTGGAAAACGAAAAGTAAATGTGGGCCTAAATAAATCCGAAACCACGCGAAACTGGGTGAGATTCATTTTACTTTCCGTTTTTGGGAATGGTTTTCGGGCATCCTGCAGCCCTGCTGCCCACCCCTTACCCTTCCGCTGGCCAGTTGGAGCCAGTTTCGAAAGAGAGAAGGAGACAGAGAGAGATTTCCTGCTACGGGGGCGATTGGCCTCGGGATGCGGACCGTGGGCAGCTGCCACCGCGTATTGCGTACTGTTTCGGTGGTTGTAGCTTGGGATATGTTGTTTTGCATCGCCCTCCCCGCGAAACCTTCACGCCAAGCCGCTGTGTGTGGTGCATTCGGTTGCAGCAGTTTACTGACCTAAATTTGGCGGCGTTTATTTTCTTGAAGAATCGCAACATGTGCTCGATTCGGACAAGATTGATGCTATTTTTATAAATATAAGATTTTCGATGTTTTCTTTCATCAACAATCTTAAGGTTTAGTTCAAATTGCCTATGTTCTGGTTAACAAATGTGACCATAAAATACCAACCAAGAAATTGTCTATTGTAAGGGTGGAATTAAATTTAAATTGAGGAAATTATTTCATTTCGTGATACAGACAGTTTTTTCTCCTCGGAGGAAAAATTAGCAAGCTCTCCAAAACGTGTTGATTGAAAAATAATACATTTGCTTAAAAAAGTACAACAAAATGCAACACACCTTGATCATGCATAAATCTTTTGAGAAAATTTTGAAAGTTTATGCAATGATTTTTAATTGTTATACAGCCACTTAAACAGGAGTGTTTGGGAGGCATATAGCTACCAATATTATACTTATAGGTATAATGGGTTTAGCGTTTGATAAAATTAAATAACCACACGACAGTAAAAAAACTGTTATTTGATGTCAACTGGCAAAAAAATGAAATGTTACTTCAACACGCTAAAATTAACTAACTATCCTAACTAATTAACTATGTTAACTAATTATTCATAAAGAATATCGATGTGAATTGCTTGTAGAACTGGTAAATGCTGCTTTTCGCCTTCGACTATTAGATTGTTTGTTGTTTGGCAGGATATTAGTTAAATTGGAACATAACTTTTCTTTTGAAAATCGTTCAATAAACTTTATCATACGCATGATATCAATAAAACTTCCGCTATTTGCCTCAGATCTCTAATGAACAGTAGTAGTAGTAGCTTTGTCAACATCTATTCAAACTATTGAGACTATCCCAGATAAACGTTTTAAACAGCAACAAATAGTGTATAACGATGCATATGAATGTGCAAGTATCAGTTAAGCAAATTTATTAGTTTTTTTACTAAAAACTAGTGATAAGCAAACAATATCTTCATAAAAACTCACCAGAATCAATATGCTGTTATAACAGTTAGACGCCGTGTATTGGTGAAATGAAATTTCTCAATACCTTCAAAGCATCCATTTTCCTCGAGATGTCTCGCATCGAGCATGGCACAATGCGCCTTTATGGATAAGCTCCAAAAGGGCACAAAGAGAATGAAAAGTCACCGAAACAAAGAGGTCAAGTGTGTGCATTCGAGAAAATCGAATCAACCCTAGCCGACTCGAAAACGTGCTGACCATCGCATAGTACATCAGCATAACAGAACGACAACATCAAACACTTCAATCCTCTAGCGGCCTGACCCACCGACACTAGGCGCAATACTCCCCACGTCCCATCGTTCCATGTCATGTGTCGTCGCCGAAGCCGTTGGGTGACGAAACCCTAATTGACAGCCTGGGAGGAAGGCGAGAAGGAGAAGTAAAAACGCGTCAAAATTCATCGCGCGCCTTTTTTAATTAAATGTTTATTTTAGCGCCCACCGAACGCTCTCGAGCGAGACGCGGGACCTTAAAACTGGGAGGCTGGCTTTCACCCTGGGATCGCCGCGACGACTCGTTGGCGCGAGGCCAAAAGGGTGCAAAGGGCTTAACCTTCGCCGAGTGGGAAACACACATTCAAATGGACTACCCGAAAGCATTGCTCCGGTCCGAGTACGAGTTTGGTTATTGTTTGAAGCTTGGTGGGCGTTTCGAGCGCGTTTACAAATGTGGTCGCTTGTAAGGAAAATGTCTTTTTAATGGATCTAGCCCGATAAGACGTGTGGAGATGACTGAGAGGCTTCACACCCTGGCAGCGAGTGGCGTTTGGTATTTTTTTTTGTACGTTTTGTTAACAAGTTGCCGGTCCGTGAGAGGGGTCGACGGAAAGTTCACTTTATTTAATGCTTTCGATTGGTGTTCGAAGCTATTTATTTATTTTGGTAAACGCAAGATATGGGATCATAGGGTATCAGTAATGTTTTGATTGCATTTAGTGAACCCTTAAGGTGGAGCATCCTTATCAGTGTGCCTTAAATTCTAACATGGTTGAGCTCTTAGTTGCTGATAAATTGGGCAACAACACCATTATTGATAAAGGTGTTTGAATCAAAGGATTATCATCATTGAAAGTTTTAAATCGATTTGGTAGACGTTGTAAAATATTAAACTATAAGTGAATTATTTTGGCTGGATGGTGATACCACATGGGAACCACCTATAAAATAGATGTTGTATAACGCCCAAATAAGGGTGTTTCCGATCCCTATCTCACCCATTTTGCTAACAATGTCTCAGGCAGCCGTACAAAAGGTTTCATTGGTTTGACTTCGTTGGTATCTTTTTTTAATTTATCGCCCATCAAAGCGATACGACGGCCAGCGGAGTCAGTTCTGTAACCGATAGCTGGTCCGTTTCTATCCCTCATTACGGTGACTGACACATTTTCCTCCGGGATCTCAGGGGTTTCCTCCTAATCCTGTGCCCTACGCCAGGGGGAACGCAACGAATGGGTTCCTGCGGAAGAACGAAGCAATGAAAATTGGGTTATGGCATTTCGACAGAACCCGCGCGTACAAGCCAAGCCCATTAAACTGCAGTCTCGCGGATGCATCGCGACTCCACGGGGTCAAGACTCCTGCAGCGCCGATCGCCATTACTTTCCACCTACGGGCCCTTATCGGCGCGATCAGCTCAATGTTCCATTATCAATTTGTCAGCGCATGTTGGGGGTGCTGCGCATGGACGGCCAGGTCGACGGTCACATATGCTGCCGTACCGGCGCGGGTTCGGCATGAATTCGCGCCCGCTTCTGTCCTAACCGGCGAGCAACTTTTCCTCTTTTTTTTTTGGTTTACGATCCCTTTTGCCCGCACCAGCATAAGTGGAATGGTGGAGGCAGGCTTTTAAGTGACTACCCACCATCTAGCCGGGCCGCCAAGCTCGCACCAAGGCAGGGGTCACTTTGGTAATGCGATATCAGCAACGCAGACGAACGCCAGCACAAAGAGTGAAACAATTTGGCGGCACCAAATTAACGCGAGCCGCAACCGAAGGGCCGTTCTTTGGGTCGCTAGTTACGCAAGGGTGCCCACGGACAAAAATGGTCAGCAGTTTTCTTCAGCTTTGGATCTGACGGCTGCTGACGTTGGGGAACGAGGGACGAATAGGTGGGAGGGGAAACGCAATCGGAAGGTTTGTGGCCCTCACGGGGGGTGCTGGGAAAAGGTCAAACAAATAATGTACTCCTGAACCACGTCGGAGAGGTAGAATCGAATTTCTTGTGCAGAAATTCAGGAAGCACCGCAAGAGCACCATTACACACCTATGAGTCACGTGCGTTTCGCTGTAAAAATTCATCATTTATTTGGTTGTGAACGAGTTGACAAAAAATGCAACGAATTGAGCTAAGGATATTTTTATTTTTTGATAATCGTTGAAACAATTAATAAGCAAATATGCATAGGTTTGAAAAATACAACATAAAATCGTACTTTTTTATATAGTAAATTTTCATATCACGTGCCTTCACCAACACTTATTTTTTCGGTATGTCGTAATATTAACCATAACCATTTTTTTAACGCCCTTTTCTATTAATATGAAAGCTTGTAATCTTTACTCTCTAATTTGAATATTTTGCAAAACATCATCAACTTTGTTTCCGAAATCACTTTCCATACAGTATATTTTTGGGTACTACCGGATGTTATGCAACGTTTAGTATTAATTCTTAATTACTTGATCAACATGAGTTAAGATTTGGTTTTATTTAAAGAATATTTTCCAAACGATTAAGGATTAAAAGAAGAATATACTTGAGGTTTATTTGAATAATTATGCGAAAAGTCCCAATCATCATCATTTTAACTAATCTTAAAAAGACCCGTAAATATAGCGAATATTTTTAATTTTGTACATTCAAAAGAGAGAAACACTTTTATGATTCACAAAATTCCCATATGGGCGAGGCTTTTCTATAATGGGCCATTATTGCCGGGATCACATTTCCCTTCCTCCACGACGAGTTTGAAAATATTATGAGTTTAAAATTTAACGAGCTCCGTCAACCGCTTAAACTTAATCAAATGAACCAATTAAACCATAGTTAACCTCGCAGCCGAAGTTTAACGACTCGCGGACCGGGGAAGGCACCAAAATCAATCATTAGGCAGCCGATCGCGATGGCCAAAACTGTTTTGGAGTTTGCGGTACGGTTGGGTTTTCTAATAGCGCCCGACCGTTATCACTATCAATTTCAGATAAAACAAAAATAGCGAAAAGAAAGTTGAAAGAGGTATAAATAAAAATTGCAACAACAAAAAAAAACCAGCAGGGAGTTGGCACATACATTGGCACCGAAATATCAAGCAACTCACACAAGAGCTACAATAGCTTATTATAAATATTGTAAAAAAAACGTGTGAGCAAATTGTTTGAGTTTAAATATTTAGGAACACTGTAAAGGCGAAGACGAACTATCCTTTGAAAAACCATCGTCCAAAGAAAGAAGATTTGGGAGGAAACTAGAAAAATGTTAACGATAAAAGAGTGAGGAAAACAAAAAAGATACAACTGTCATCAGGCAAGCGATATGCTGGAGCTCGCTGCGCTGCTGAAGATGGTGGACTGGAGACGTATCGAAGACGGTGGAGTAAAAAACGAACCCTGGCCAAAGAAGGCCACGAGGACAGCCCAAAAACGGAATCGAGACTCTGCCTTGGCGTTCGGCAGCATAAGCACTCGAGAAAGGTGCAGCATGAAAACACAATGTTAAACGTAAACAACATCAACCTGTTTCGCGACTCGTCGTCGTCGTCGTCGTCCAAACCGTTGTCGTCGTAGAGGTCTTTGGTCTCTTGCTCCGGTGTCTTCTGCTGCTGGAAGGGCACAGTGGGTGGTGGGTGGCGATTGGTGGGCAGGAATATAGAAGCCAGCATTCGACTCTCGAGAAGCAAGAAGAACGACGGGCGGTCACTGACCACAACCGTCGCCGTTGTCCGTTGGGAACTTATGCTGGAACTGGAATAACAGGAAAGGAAGGAAACATAAACATCGCCTCGCTTGCCTTCGCGTACGCACAATCCACCGTCTCGTGCAGCAGCGTGCGTACCCTCCAAGTAGAACAAAAATGAAAAGAAAAGAAAAATACTACCTATCGAAACAGCTTGCGCTTCGTTTCCCGAATTTCTCTCTCAGACCGAGGTTTCCTGCGGGGATGCTGGAGTTGGCCTAAGTGTACCACTTTGAGCCCGTTCGCCGTTTTGCGAGCTGCCTATTTCTGGAGATCAAAACAAGCCAGATTCTGAGCAATGCTTTGGATAGCATACGAGTTGAACGACCTCAGGTATCTATCCGAATCGTTGATGTTGAAATAAATTGCCTAGTGATATGTGCTTTTGAATAAATTTGCCAATGTAAAAGCGTATGTCATACAATCAGTACTGACGTTAAGCAACATCGGGCATGGTTAATACTTGAACCGAGTGACCGGTTGGGAGCGCATCCAAAATCGCCCATGCGGCTCAATGGTCTAGGGGTATGATTCTCGCTTTGGGTGCGAGAGGTCCCGGGTTCAAATCCCGGTTGAGCCCACTCTATTTTTACATATCTCTCGTTTTGAAGTAATATTTTCTGTCAATTTCCAAAGCAAATGGTGACAACATATAAGAAGCCCATTAAAATACGCTAAACATTTTGTAGCATACAGTGATCATATTTATCCACAGTGATATTGTATTAAATTCTAGCTTCTGTAAAAAATGTTTTCAAACTGTGATAGTTAAAAGTATTTACTGTTAGTAGAATCTTGTTTATCTATAGTTGCAAGATTCTAACGAAACCTCTACACATTAGATTACACCTCCAGAACAAACAAGACACTGATTTACAAACATTGTACCCCAGAATCAAAGGCTTAATTTTCCATTAACAGGCTAATCACAAAAAAAGCATTTGTCATGCGTTTCCAACAGAATTAGCATATCGACCAGTTGCTTCATACTTTGTCTAGCAGTGTAGTTTACGTTTCTCACGACCAAACCGAAGTTAACGCGATATATCGATGAAAGGTAATATCAAACTGTAATGTGTGCGGAGGGAGATAAAACCTTCACCAAAGCCCCAGAACCGAAGAAATCAAACAGTTTCCGTTGAAATGCAAATTTTCTTCTGGTGTCGGTAGATCGGTGCAAGGGAAACACCGAGAGTCAGCTGAAATCCTATTAATCACATCGCCACGGTCGCTCGACATTCAGCATCGACAGCACTAGTTTTCGGCCGACGTTAATCCTTACCTTTTCGCGTAACCTTTCCGAGAAAATAAAAAAGCGGACCGGAAAAGGACGGACCATTGCAAGGACGATCGCTTTCTTCACGAGTTGGAACGGAGGGGATTAGAAAACAAGGATGCTGCATCTCAGGACTCCTGAGGAAGGAAAGCACGCTGCGGCCCCGTCGTTAATGCTAAACTGGAATCAGCCAAATCAATATCACCCCGGGAGCCGACCGTATTTCCCGGGTCGACTCGTCGTGCGGCACAGCGAGACACAATTAATTTCATTACGAGTCGACTTGCTCCACCGGCCGAACGGTTGAACGGCTGGCGTCCAGAAAGCATTCGGAATCGACGCTCATACACATGGACGGCCGTGGGCTCAGAGGACCCGGCTGACGGAAGCACACCCGACTGCGAGGTCTATGAACTATGGTTGATTTCGAACGAGCCAACCGTACGAATGAGAGGAATAAAATTTGCATACACATCCTTTTCGTGGAGCTCCGTGTCCTGGGTGAGGATTTAAGTTTTACCGGGCTTCGGCTTTCCCTTCGTTGAACTACCAACAAAGACAGCGTGAAGACTTTGACAAGACTCAATATTCACTTCATTAAGGACTTCCACATTTGACCCTACCCCACTTTATTCACCCTTTTTTCACATCTCACGGAACGTCGGGACGCTTGAGACTGCTTTTGTGGTTTGATGGTGCATAATGCACACTCGGCGCATAATTGCACGTGCTGATTAAAACATGAATGCGCTTAGAGCAACGAAACACACACGCAAAAGCATACACAACATGCATGTTTGACAAAACAAAAAAAAAACTGCTGAGGAAATTGCATATGGCTGGAAAAACGGGCACAACGGGAGGAAAACAAAAATGTCCCAGCATTCCTCTTGCCATCAGTAGGATGGGAGGGAAAAACAATAGCCGCCCCGTAGAATATGGCGAGGAGAATTAATTATGTGTCGCACAGGCAGGAGAACGAAAAACATTAGGAAAACAAAAACCAACAAAAAAGCTGAGCTGTGCTTCCGTACATGATATGGTTTAATTATCTTTACGAGTTGATGATGGGAGTTTCCTAGAACGGAGGAAGCAAGGAACTGTGGTATTGGATAGTGGTTTGTGATGCACATTAATTTGTAATAGCACTCGTTCAAACAAAAAAGTTGAATTTTGTTGGGACAAAAACGAGATAGGTTAAAAAATCTGTATACTTTTGTTCGTCGGGTGTTAAATCAGAAATGGTTTAAAGGTTGTAAGATACAACTGTGTTACCAGGGACACGTCTCAGCAGATCGCGTTTCATTGACAGCCGTCAAACCAGCACACAATGTCCATAACCACGTTTTCCTAAACTACCGGCATACAAAACTGTAATCATGACCGTAAACGATCCGACGATTGCATCGATCGAAAGTGAGACAGAAACGAGACGAAAAAACATTCCATTTCAATCCCATGCTGATGGATCCAAGTGGCATTAATTAACAGTTAGCTCAACCTATTATTAAAAATTTGCACTTAACAACTCTTTTTCCGTCCCTTACATTCGACACACCCTCCCGCGCAGCAGAGGGCCGAGGGTAGACAAAAAATCTCTTTGAATCAGAAAAGAGCTTGCTAACATATCGGTGCATTCTAGTGTAATTCCGGCCCTGGCGTGCATGCATCGCACGTCCCGACCGGCCCCTTGGGGTTGAGTGAATGGACGGAGGTACCAGAAATGAATGCAGCTTTGTTGGCCGCCACCCACCAGCTTCCCCCATCCGCCAGCGTTTCCATTGATATTGGAACCTTTTTTTTGCTTTGCGTTTCCTTTGCGTTTGCAGCGCAATGGTGGAGCGTTTTTTTTTCCACTGCACTGTATTCAAGTGCCCTTTTTTGCTGGCATTTTTTTCAGTGCATCGCGAAAAACCGAATCCTCCATGTTTCGCTGCACTCGAGGGCTAGATGGCGTTAAGGTGTGGCTATGCTGGGTCTAGTTTTTCCCGCTTAGCGCGATCTAGCACTCGCACCGAAACGGGAGTGCGGCACCCTAATTACGGTATTGCTGCGATAATTGCTGATTTTTAGCAAAAGGATTAATTAATATTTATTAGACCTCGTTCTGGCCCCGGTCGCACATAATTTCGCGGGAGGTGTTGTGACCGGCGCAGCGCACAAGTGGCAGGGGAGGTAGTGTTTGTGTATTTTGTGAATGCATTTTCACTGCACCATGTGGAAGGCAGCGGGAGGTGTTTGACTCTTTTTAACGGTGAAGTCAGTTATGTTTAAGCAACATGGTAAAATTCCTAAAAAGCCAAGCATAATTGCTAAGATTCAAGATATCCTAACATGAATTCATTATAAAACACGTTTAGTGTTTGATTTAATCAAGAAGTAAAATGCTCACCGAAATTAAGATCAAAGTATTTTCATTTCATATTTTTTAACATTTTTAAACATATCCAAATATATTGCTTCACCATTTCATATTTTAATTTTTACCTTAAAGCTACTCGTTTACTAGTTACAAAACTTACTCGTTCCCGAATTGACCATGCAGGGCTTACCGGACACTGTCGAGCCCTGATTATAGAGATGGAATAAAAATAACAAGTACATTCGAATCTCTACATCTACTGATGCATGCATGCTTGTATTGCATGAACTTTTTTGAACTAAAGCTGGAATGATTACCTCTGCGAGGACTGATTACCACTTTCAGGTTGACCGAAGTACAACGATGATAGCATTAATGCAAATACTAATACTACTGACCAAACGTGGCGCTCAAAAAGATGACAAAATACGAGAGAACTTTGTATAGAAAATCGACCTCAGAATCCATCCCCTTGTGGTATTGTTTGGCGGGCGTGGTTTTGTAAGTAAGAGTCCGTTCAGTAACTGTTTATCGTGTAGAAAATACGATTTATTATGAGACAAACTGATACCAACATGACAATGAAATACACATAACCGCGAATAGAAATTGCATTTGAATGGAAAAGCATTAATTAACGTAGCAGAGACACATATGTGATGTGGTCGGGCAAGCATCGTAACACATAAACGCGATTGAAAAACGAATGGCGATAAAGATACTATTCATTTTTTGAGGTGTTTGGTTAATACAATGAACCATTTATAACTTACATCTACATAACTAACTAGCATAAGTGTTCTCAATATTTGCATAATAACATATTTCATTTCTTCAGCATTGATCGTAGTTTGAGAAATAAAAATATAAAAGCCTATGTAGTATTTGAAAGAAGATTAACAAAAAAAAAGGTTGTTTTCATTAACAGAAATTGAATGTTTTGAAAATATTGGTTCAGCTACAGCAAACGTTGACCGTTGGTAATACTTTTTGTCACCCAGTTTTGTGACAATGAAAATTGAAAAACGATTCTAACAATTGAATGCAATTCACAATTAATGTTTCAAATTATGGAATTAAGGGGATGATTTAAAGGTAGGATTAGAAAAATGGGTATATCATTTTCAATTATCAATTATCAAAGATTTTAATGGATCGAACATATCGAGGAATTAAATTAAAATGTATCAAGAATCATCTTTCATCGAACATAAGTAAATTTTAATCTACAAAAAGGGCATACAATTCTGTTGGATAATGTTTTTAAGTAAGTTAAGTTAATTTTAAGCTGAATTTTAATAAAATAAATAAATCAAACGAAAATAAAAATAAATTTGAAAAATTAAAGAAAGAAGACACTTATATTTTGATATCGAGTTTTGCTTAGCCCTAAGTTCTTGTCCATATCAAAGGCTATCTTTAATGTGGGAAATGTTCGCCTATATGTTCATCAGCTATGGGGCTTCAGGCACGGCGAATATTTTAGTACAATTTTCTCAACACTTCCTCCAACATGATAAAAAAAGAGAAAAACTAAGCAACCATCTGTCGCTACGTCCAGCACAAAGTGTAATGCGCAGCGAAAGGTGTAATTCGGTCGGCTGGAGGAGGTACAGGAAAAATTGTGTTTTTTTCTCTCTACCTTTTCGATTCACGTTGTGCCTACGCAAGCGCGCCGGCTTAATCTACGATTAATTCGATTCCGCCCCGTAGGACCCCGGCTACCGGAGATCGCGGATAAGGAGTGCTTTTCCAGGTCGACGGTGGCAGTGGCTGCGAAGCAGCAACCTTATTCGAAAGGAGAAAAAAACAAGGTAACAAATTACCATACGCATCGGGTGTGCACGATCAATTGAATCTACTTTTACGCACCACGTACGCAGTGAAATGTGTGATGAGAATATTTGTTGCCTTCTATCTTCCTTTCCCTTGCTGGGTCTTGCCGGACGCGCCGTTGCTCACATTCTGCCATTCATTTCCTCCCGGGCTGGATCGTATTAAACGCAAACCGGAGAAAATGAAGAAAATCTATCGACGAAAATGAAAACTAGGAAAACATAGAAGTTTAACGAAAAAACATACACACAGCGAACCCTAGTGTAGATGTTAAAAAAAAGCTTTTTACAAAGCAAACTTCAGCTGCGTGCGCATTCTGAATGAAAAACGTTCATGGGGCCTTTCTTCTTTACGCACACAAACAGCACACACGCACACGTACACAAATTAAGCAGCAAGAACAACAACAAAAGTGCACACAACTGGCTTATGAGTTGGTAGCCTAAAAGATCAATGGCCGGGAAAGTGCTTTCGGGGCGCAAATGTAACGACGGAAAAATGAACCTTCCGGAGTTGGGAAATGAGCGTGTAGCAGAGGAGGTAAGAAAAAAAATCATTTGCATGCCTATGGCAAGAACTCCCCTTCCACTGGCCTCCAGGTTGCCGTTCGGCAGTATTGCTGTATTTTTTTTCAGAAAGCCTTTTTTTTCTTCATCACTCGAAACCCCTTTTAAGACAAGCTTGCGCAGCAGCAGCGAGAAACCCTTCCCGGAATGCAAATCAAACGCACGCCGGTGCGTGACACGCATGTGGCATTTGAAAAGTCGTTACGGTGGCGCAAAGCTGCTGCTGAAAAAAATCTAGAACTATCATTGTTCTATCCCTACAATATGGACAACTTTTTCCAAAATCGATAGGAAACTTGTGAAAAAACGAGTTTTAATCATTGACGTTATATGGTCTCCTGTATTAAAAAAACACAACATATTAACACAAAAGAATTAAAAAAAACGACAACGAAGCACATCTTGCACTTCAACGTTAAATGTCCCAGTGACACGCAAACAATTACGCAAAGGGACCCCTTAAAACATCCCAATCGAAGGAAGAGAAGGAGGAGCAGTAGGTGGTGTGCGGTATGTCCTGGCTCTTGTTTCATTTACGCCCAGCTCCCGTGTTACTCGTGGCTTGTGTTCGGAGCACACGCGCGTTTTCGAGCAACGGTTCTTCTGCCCATCAACCGGCACGTTGTTGAGGTTGATGAGCATTAATCAGAGGCAGATTTACGAGGTTGTAAGTCACACGGCATTGGGGAGATTCTCTGGAGGAGGTCCGGATCCTAATGAAAACAAAGTCTGGCTTTTGTGTTAAACCATCCGTGAGGCTTAACAAATGGTTCAGTAAGTGGGGACGGTGCATGTAACAACATGAACAGCTTATGTTTTGTTTTGGTGTGTTTATCAAATAAACGAACATGTCAACATTTTTATGAGATTGAATTGTGGTTCATAGAATATTTTTATTGTTTAACCTGAGTTTTAAACTTAAAATAAGTTGATTCTAAGCGATCTGTTTGAAGCTGCGTTTTTATCCACACGATCTTTATTCACTCGAGTAAGAGTGGTTCATTTAGTCATGTAATCATAAATATGATGTAATTTATAATTGTCACAACACAATATTTTAAATATGTATACAAATTATGATCGAAACACTATTATTCATTAGATAAGCATCTATGTTCTCCGAACATCATAAAAATATACACAAAAATAGTATTTAATTTTTCCTAGCTGGTTGTCCCTATAATGGTGGTATGGTCCCAATAATTGTGCTATTGAGTACCTATAGTGGTGGTAATACAGATATTTTGTAAAAGACTGAATATCTTAAGAACATAATTTATTTTTGAAGTATATTTAAAAAAGAAGACAATTATGACATTCCTTATAAATTCTTTAGGAATTCAGTATATTACAACAACTTATTGAGAAAATATGAATGGGGGAAATGGAATATTGTAACGAGCTGGTTATCCGATTAAGTGCGAATGTAACTTAAACGTGCGCGTCAGTCGTCTTCAACGCGATCTTAAGCGATCTCGCTGTCCCTGTCTTTGATTCTACGCTTTGATCAAGCCATTTCGATTTAATTATTAATGTTTGTCGCATGATACGCTTAACGCAGTCGTTGCACGTATGCTTATACATCTCGTTCTCGATGCATCATATCCGGTAAGTCAAGTGTATCTTGGTACCGAAAGTAACAATCGTTTCCTTTACCGTAATTTACATGCGAGTTTTGCATTGGTGCAACAACAGCGGTAAACGCTGTTTGTCCTAAACTTTGCACTCGTGATTGTTACTTTATTTCTGTGTATTGTTATTTTACTTGTCTCTGTGGTCTGGGTAAAAATTTTATATTTTGAATTGTTTGAAATAATTCCATTTTTCTAACTCGAACGAAACCTATCGTGCGTCCGTAATAATTATCTTTTGACCTCTCCGTAGAAGACCAAAGAACATTTCATTTTGGAGCAAATAATTATCGTATTTATTTCGTCGTAGGGTTAGGATTTTATTGCACTACAACCACTATTGATACTAACACCATTATGGGATTACTTATTACTATGTCAAGAGATTCAAAAAAGTTTTAAACGTGTAAGGTCTTTTATTTTATTTTTGTAAGGAATCATGACGATCGATTATGGTACGTAGATCATGCGAAATAAAAACAAAAGTAGTCTCATCTCTTAATTCTTTGAAATTCTTTGGGTTTAACTGTGTCATGGTTATTGCGAAATCATTCTTCGTGAGCCAAATCGTTCTGAAAAAGTTTAATGAGTGCCAAATAGACCATCGGGAAGAATCGACTCACTCACTCATTGTGACTCAGTTTGATTATCACTAATAATCGCAGAATTATCCATAAACTTCTAAGCGACCGTACTATCGAACATCCGCCCATATCTGACTTCTCAGAAACGTTTTGTATTTTAAAAACGAAAAGGAAGCCACGCAAATACACCTTTCAATGTATGTTGTCTATAAGGTTAGTAATATTGACATGGTAAAAAATAATGTTAGTATTTGATGTTCAAATGCAAACGATTTGTATCCAGAGTAGATACAAAAGCAACATATCGTACAACCTCATGTTTATTTAAACTACATGGTATGGTGTTTAGCTCTTTGTCGATTGATAATGGACAGAGGACGTACGGTATAGTGATCCGCGGGACTGACTTAGTCGCGGGATGGGCAATGCGCTGGTTATCGTGTTCGTTTCCATCACTTAGCAGCGCTATCAAAACCTACGCCTACATTGGCCTTTCCCGAAACCACCTTCGATAACTTCATTTATTATTCATTTCACTCACCGGGGACTAAAAATGGCAATTTGTGTCGACTATTGATATTTTCCGCGCGTCATTCTGGTAAGAGAGCGGACCCAGCGTCCAACTCATCAAAGCAAATATTTGACACCGGAACGAATTTGTCGTCCGCCATTCTCTTATGCGGTCTTATAGCGTGATGTTTCCTGGCTGGTTGCAACAACACGACGTCCCATATGGAGTATCGATGTTCGCTCGCGTTGGATGTGGTTCGTACCTACGCCAGTGTGAAGGGTGGTGTCTCGATCGTACCCCTCGTGCGAGGGGACAATTAAAAATTCCATTAAATTTCATTTCCCCCGGCGCACCTTTTTCGGGGGGTTGAAAGTTTTTCTTTTGACACAACCCACCCATGCGGCGTTGGAAATCCATTCTCCAATGATCCCCACCGTGCATGTGTGGAGCGAATGATTGTGTATATGTGGTATCCAACTTGACAGATCGATGATTAATGAAGCACCCTTGTCTGCTGTTGGAAGTCGCTCATCGTCGGGTCAAGTCGATCCTGCACTACAAGTTGGTTCGATCGGTCGGTTGGAAGGTGTGTGAAAGGGGTTCATAAATCATGCTCACGTCAGTGTCTGCGCCTCTCGATTGCAAGGTCTAGCAGCTGGGAGCTCTGGATGGTACGATTTTGGCAATATGTATAAGTTTCACTTCCTCCTGCGGCACAAACGATTCATTTAGGTTCAAAAAACGGGAAGTCCCGAGTTGCACCCTGAATAACAGTGTTCTAGCATCACCTCCCTCCCAGAGAGATCCAAAATGACCTGATTGTTCTAATTGATGTTATTAGGTTATGGTCCAGAACAGGGAGCAGAGGGGAAGGCTTAAGTCCTATAACCACAGTTTCGATAAGCGAAAAGAGAATCCGAATGGACCACAAACCCCACACTTAGTTCAGCTTCCATGCGTTTTTGCATACCACAACCCCACAATCATGGTCAGATAAGTATATCCTGAGTATGTGCGTCTGCTTGTGGCTATTGCTGCATTTTTCCACAGTTGCACTTCCACTTCCACCAATGTTACCGATGGCATCGGAAGGCCAGCTCAGTGGTATCATTTCGAAAGAGTGTAATAATTGGGAAGGGAGAAAGGATGGGAAACCTCTAATAGAATGAATTAACGGAATAGAAAATTGTTTTGACAAATTAGTGCCCTTTTGCGGAGCTCATGTTCCGCTTCCGAGAGTCACGTTCGTCGCGTTCGGTGAAGAGTTCGCGGTCAATTGATGTGACATTATTTTCGTCATAAAGACCTGCATGTGGTCACATGTTGGGCCTTTGTCGACCTGTTTGCCGAGGGTGTTTTATCGGGCAGGATCGCCGGAGACCAACAATCACGAATGTTGTCCGAGGGCCTCTGGTGTGTTGTGACCGCTCGAGTCTTCGCGTGCCATTCGGCTTCAATTGCAGTGCTTCGCCCCCTTTTTATTGTCCTCTTTGCAACACCATCGAATGCCCGGCGGCAGCGGCTGAGCGTAAGTGGTAATTTGAAAATAGTGCACTTTTTCCACTGCACAATGCATCATCGCTTCGTCGTGGCGCTCCATGAGGAATTTGCAGCCATTCCATTTCTCTTCGTTTGCAACTAAAACTCGTGTTTTTAGCTTTTAGCTCTTCCACCGTTCTCGATGCATGTTTGTAGCCGTTTTATTCTGGAACCAATTATGAGGTTTTACTTCTTCTGTTGCTCGATTCGGGTAACGATGATCGCCGTGGTATACATTGAATTTGTTATATAGTCCCACTAGCCCGTAAAAGGGATGTTGCAAAAGAGGGTTAATTAAACTGTTTGGATCTGTTCTATGTTTTATGTCGTCCATGTAGGGTGTTATGTGAACTCACGGGTAATTGACATATTAGAAAGGTGAAAATACAACATACAATTTTTTTTTGTAAAAAGCACAACTACGCTGTAAACTTGGTCGGTCAGACCATTTATTGAATGTGCCATAACCCTGATAAGATAAAATATTATGGAGAAATGAAATATCTCTTGAGTAAAATTAATCCTGCAACTTGATACACTGTTTTCAAGCTGCTCTTTGCCAGTAGTAGGCAGTGAATTGCACGCGCAAGGCTTTTGTTTGGTATCGTTAGGAAGCACTTTGGGCTTGTTAAGTTTAATTTTGCCGTTATCGGTAGCAACCTTGGCGCGCCGAAAAAAGGTCGCGTTCACTGCCTACTACCGGCAAAGAGCAGCTTGATGCGGACGAACTGGCCCTGAAAACAGTGTAATGCTTTTCAATAAATTTGCACAGAAAAGATAATGAATGGAATGAGAAGTAGTATCGTTACTTTATTTGTCATCAAAACGACGATTCGTCAAACGTCATCAAACGACGAATATATCATTCCAACTAACTAGGACAAATGTAGGAAGGAGGGAAGATGAGATCAAACCCTTCCCCCCCTCCAGCCACCGTTAAAAACCCTTTATACATATATTTTGTAACATAATGAATATTGACTGTTTTTACTTCTTCTACTACTTACTTTATTTGTTACAATATTTTCAAGTTAAAACGCCATTTTTTAAAAGCTGATTTAAATTGTCAAACGCATTTAGAATCCGCGACCAGCTTTTTCAAACATAAATTACTATAGAAATTTACATAGCGAACGTAGCGGTTTGGGGTTCAGGATGCGTTCGGCAGTCAGCGATGGAGAAAGCTGCTTTCGTTTAATATAGGCTCAAGGGAATATATCTTGAGCCTATATTAAACGAAAGCAGATGTTTGTAATGATGTCTAATGTAAAATGATGTAATGATGTATAACGTAAAAAAACATTAAAAGATACATTTTGGTATTGAAATACATCACCACTGTACTGCACACAACTGGCCCGGAAAATCCCGAGCCAGATTGAAATTCAGATCAGGCCTCACATAAACGGGAATGCTGGGCCAATAGTCGGCGTAACCCAGTTTGGAACGTTCTGCAACCTAGCCCGACGATGGGTAATTGCTACTGTAAAATTAATAACATTATTCATTCGCGTGCAACGCAGCGCAACGCGAACCGGTAGCACCATGAGAACCCTATGTTCTACTGACAGAATCTGAATGTTCCCTGGCGACAAACCAGAGTACTCATTTTGGTCGCCCGAAGCTGATTTTTGGATCTTCTCTTACCCATTGCTCGACAGGAGCAGATGGCAGGACAGAGGAAGCTTCTCATTTCCCGGTGGCAGATATGCGATGTTTTATGCTATACGGTGCATTTTGCACAGTGATTACTGTTTACGATCGCGCTCCAGGTCGATCGTTCCGGGATCGAAAGATCCTGTAGTTTTCTACATAGCCTGAAACGGTCGACTGCCAAATTAGGCCGTCGATCATTGAGCGCGATTAAATAAATTGGGAAAATTGAGCAAATAATTCGCAGTAAGAAACGCGTTGCTTTAAAGTTCGTGGGTATGGTACAATGTTTAGTACAAGTTTAAGTAACCGGACACTCTCGTCTTTCCAAGGGCGTACGCAAAAAGGAAAACAATGATGGGCAGGCGTAACCAACCGGTCTTTAAAGACTGACGAAAAGATATGGTCGGAGTTATTATTTTTTTTAAATTCATTGACCATTGACCAGCCTGAAACACATTCGTTATGGTTCATTTGTTGTTTGTTACTATTTGTTTCTCGATTTAACCCGTTTCAAATTTGTTTCTTCTAAAACTCTTGAAATTCCTCTTCTTCCTTTTGCCATAATTCGCTAACCGTTACCTTCCTGCACGTACCTTGAACGTTGATGATAAATGCACCCATTAAATGGGCATGTCATTGCCGAATAAATACCAATCGAGAGGCGCAGACACACACACGTACTCTGGAGCGCACGGCTTGAATGGTTGAGTTTTGGCAAATGGCAGCGAAATCTGAAAATCGATCTGCGCCCATCGATGGTAACTCAAAAATCAATTTTCCAGCTTCACGAAAACAAAAGCAACGGCAAAACACGTGCGGTCGATGTGATGTAGTTATGCTTACGCGACCGGAGGCAAACGGTACGCTGGGTAGCATTTTCTTCGACCGGTCAATGTCCTCAGGGAAGAGCACCAGCACCAGAGCGCGATGCATTGGAGAACTTGTCTACCGACAACGGATTTTGGCGGTATCCGTTCGGGTAAGAATGCTGGAGGAAAAGGGGTTCCTGGTAAGCTCATGATGACCGTACTTTGCAATACGATCCATGTGGTCAGCCTGTTTGAAGTAATTGATCGAAAACTGTGGAGGTCTTTCGAAATTTCGTTAAGTGTTCACTAAAGCCAACTGCCGGCTCCAAGAGTAAGCCGTAAACGATGAGCTTGCAGTTAGTTTCATTTTTTTCGACCTTTGTTGCTTCTTCCTTGTTTCATGCTGTCATAAACTTGATGAAATGTTGGCGCCATTTCAATTACATTTAGGTTAAAGGAGCATTTCATGATAAATGATTGTTAAGATAATTCACGACTTCGTACGTTTCTGTTTGGGTTTAACCACAATTCTGTTCACCTTTCACTAAGAATCATCGAGAGCTATAATATGCAACATAAATAATGACAAGACAGTTACTCCTGCATTCGAACCATGTTACGTTTGAATTGCTTTCTTTTTCAACATGAAAATCTATTTATCACAAATTAAACGAAAGGTAATGAAGCAGATATAACATGTAAACGAATCTGTCTTCTTCCTCAAAATGGCGGCTGATGTACTTAAGGTTTATGTCATGATACTGAAGAGGCATGTTTTCATGTTTGCTAGTGTGCAGGTAATTTTCTATTGGACGTTTACGGTTCTCTAGCATCATTCAGTTTGTTCTTGCATTCAATCAACCCTGCGGTTAAGGCATCGACAAAACCAAAAATCCTAAGTGCAGGACCGGTATTAGAATTCAATAAAACGATGGATTGGAACAGCCACGATGGACGGACCGTCATCCATTGGTGCTTTGCAGCAAGCAAACAACTGGTATTGATGCATCACGCCCGGGATGCAATTTCAATGAGTTAGCAGAGCGGATTGTCGGTCGTCTAATGAATAGTTGCGGAAGGTAGAAGATTTGTTCTACTGCACGTCGATGTCGTTGAGCTTCGAGTGACCTACGCTACCAGTTACGCTTCAGTGGATCCTTTTGATGACGTGTGAGGGCATCCATCGATGGAAAACATGAAGGAGTGATTCTATTCACGCCGCAAAACGTTTGAATTGCTGACTTTCCATTTGTGGTGCGTACCTGATGCTGTTATGAATAGTGGCTCTGTGATTACTGTTACCTGATATAGTATTTTGTAACCCGGATCAATATCATTCGTTCAAGGAGTGTCTTCCGCTGTTCATCAGTCAAATAAAGAAAATATCTGAAACAACGTTTGTATTGCGTTGGTGTAACTTATATGTAAATAATTACGACTAACATAAAAAAACTTGCAACATTACCTGATAAATGAAGAAAAATTTACCATTGCGTACTAAAATTGTGTCATAATGTTTTTTGAGCTCCTTAGCTACTAGTTTACAGCTTAGATTGCATAAAATTTTTTATTTTCATACCTTTTATATTTTACCATCTACGATTATGGCGTTATTCATATGAGGGCTTAAGGAAAGGTTTGCTCAATAGGGAAAACCTGGTAGTTGGTGCTCACCATGCAAAAGTGCAATTAGAAACAATCGTGTCCGTTCAGTGGCCAGAATTTAAATATTATCGCATTGTTCCAAGAAAGAGTTCGCAGTTAGCAATAAGATCTTCTTGGTTTCTCAATGATATTTAACGCAAATGATACCAATTGCACTGTCCAGCGAACTACAATGTTGTGAGAATACGGCCTGAGGGAACGTGGTCGTTCTCAGGTGCATCGGTTTAATTGCCGTTTCGACGACTCTTCATTATTCGAAATAAAATAATAAAACATAATGATAAACTAAAACAAAACCTCCACCAGTTAGCAAACGATCTGCTCAGGGCAATACGCTGGCAATACGTAGGCAAATGTAGGTAATAAAATCGGCTTGAGAGAGCATAATAATAATACCTTACCCAACAGGTCCTAAAGTGATCGTGAAAATTTTTCATACGAAAATTGCGTGTTTTGAAACGAAAGTTTTTTCTTTATATGTTACAGAATTGGTGATATTTTTTTAATTCATTCTGATGTAAAGCAGTAAATTTTGTACATGTTTTCAACATGTATGGAATTTATAATTTTGCATGGTATTGATCAACTATGTTGTCAATTTTTCAGAACTTACATCTTTATAACTTATATTATTTGTTAATCATGATCATCTGTTGATTATTGCGTGAACAACAAAAAGTATATATCTATATATTTTAATCGGTGCTTTTAAAACTGCTTCAAATGAACAAGCAAAAACTCTTACCGGAACTGACAAGACGAACAAAAACCCAAAACCAAAAGCATGTAGTCACAAGAATGCACCCACTGTGCTATACCATCGAATTTACGAGTATAAAAACAAAAAATAACCTCGCAAAAATGATCCCCGAGAGGAAACAGTTGAAGAAATTGTTAATTAATTCTGCGAAGGGCGGCGCGGACAACAGCGTACGTACAAATGCGTCTTCTGTTAGCGTTCGGGGTAGAACGCTCTGGTCTGTACTCGACCTGAGCAAAAGAAGCATCAAGTGCACAATAAATTCAACGAATCTTGGAATGGAGGAAAAAAGGAGGACAGAGCTGGGCTGAGAGGAAGCCCACCTAAACTCTACACAAACGTTCTAGTGCAGGCGAGTCTTTCCGTCCACTCTGTCTCCGCCGTTTGAACTTCGTGCGCAACCCGGCGCGCTCGCATTGCACTTCGCATAGTAATGCATTGGCGCATGGGAGTTGCACTTGCATCGCCGGGATCGGCCAGCAACAGGAACATAAAAAAAGGGAAATACTTTCCGTAACGCTGCCCGCTGTCGATGGTTGCGGTTGATAAATTCTTGCTCATCTGTGAAACGTTATGGTCGTCATGTTTTGCTCCACGTCCGCGTTGCTCGGAAGCCGTCCGCCCGTAAGCGTAGGCCACATGCAAGAAGCAGGCGAACAAAAAAGCACAGCCAGCCGAAGGAAAAGATCGCGCAAAATTCTCGGAAAGCATTTTCGCAGTGGAGTGCATCGAAACGCTGCGCAACGTGGCTCAAACGATTCCGAGGCACACATTCTGGACCGAAGGGAGGCTTTTTGTTATTTTTCATTTTCGCTCTTTGGGAAAGCAATTCCAGCTGTTTGCAATCTTGCCCGCGAAAGCAAGCAAACCATAAAATAAAAATGGCACCTTTCTCTCAGCTGACCGGGATCGGTCAAGAACCGATCGGCTTCGAGGGAAGAACGAATGCATCGTCACCAGTTTGAGCGCGATAATTAATATTGAAACACAACTCCAAACAAATCATCCCACCTCACGAATAGGACGTTATTCGCCGTCAAAATTCGTCCATTGCACTGAATCAACAAACGATCTACGAACGTGTGCCAAGCTGTCAGTGAGTTGTCAAAGTTCGAAACGAAGGCGGAACACGCGCATTTGACTAATATGGCCGCGGGCAATGCAAAGATAAACCAGCGACTATGCAAATCGTCACCACCAAGCCAGCAGACGGACAGAGAAAAGGGTTGTCTTTCGACAGCCTGGTGCTGTTGCTTACCTTGCGGCTACCTTGTTTAATGGCCGCCAAGAGGAAGAGCTTCCACGAACTGAGGCTGAACCGTGAGCCCGCCGTAGGTTCCTACGGAGCCCAGCTGATTATGTCTTCGCGAAAGCTTTAACGACTGACTTTCATGATCGGCTTTACGACCGATTACCAACGCGTAATGTTTTCCGCCTGGCACTTGCGGCCATTCCATTTTTGTTTGTTTGTTTGTTTGTTTGCTGCGAGAGAGGTTTCGAAACAGATTGCGAAAATAGTTTTCCCCCTTTGCCTGTGTGACCCATCAGTTAAGATTTTGCTTAACTTTCTGACAGTTCCATTCTGCGCCCGAGAGGTAGGCCCTTTCACAGATAGAGTTATTGGTGGAGGCCATTTGTATGCTGGCGAAGGGAAGGTTAGGTGCGAAGCGCAGTTACACTAATTTAACATTCAAAATAATGAAAGACGGCATTTTTGCGAAGCGCAACCGAAGTTGACAAGATCTAGCGAGCCAAAGGCTGAGCAAATAACACTGATTGGCCATGGAGGAAATAGTGCCAAGCCAGAAGCAACAGCCAGCAACATTCCTGTTTGCAATGTTATTCTACCGAATGTTTTGACACGTCCGAAAGTTCGTAAGGTTTGTTGCGTTAAAACATTGGAAGCAATTATAAGCCGTACGAGAGACCAATTCCGTTCATAATGCATCTCATTTGCATATGTTTAGTGTTGCGCTGGGAATTTTTTTTGTAACTAAACAGATGTGAATTTTAAAAAGGATGCTTGTAGTAGGCCAGCTCTAGCACAAGTTTTGCAGTACGAATAAGCATAAATAAAAAAAAAGATGCCTAGGGCTGAATCAAATTGTGGTAGTTCCTGCCCATTTCATGGGTAAACTGGTTGTTTGATGAATGTGTAGTTATTTTTTAGATCTTTCTATATAGTGTCTGAACAAATCGAATTCCAAATCTTTCAACAAATAGCAAGCAAATGAAATTCTTATAATGTTATAAATGAATAAAGTTATGTGGAACAGAAACACTTTGTGCAATATAATGATAAACCTTATAAACCATGTTAGTATTGCATACGAATATGCAACAGTAACGAAAGAAAAAAAATCAAAGTTATCACTTATGTTTATGCCTATTTTGTTCTAATTTTGTATAGCTATTTGTTTTTGCTGTTTTTAAATTAATTTCTTAATCATACTTGAAATTATCCAAATTCTTAAATTATTATATGCTAGTAAGGCTCTACCTTTTTTTCTTTAAATCACTTAGTTCCAGGAAGTTTTGCATATGTTAAGCCATGATTTGTTTCCTTTTTGGGAAGGGTTTGGTTTCTTAGTCACTCCAATATGACTGGTTGACTGCCAAGCGTTTTTAGCACACTTTTTTTTAGTATAATCATTTTTGATAATTTTTTTTATAAAATGTGTTTAACGGATGGTTTTCAAAACCAAAGCAAAGTTTGAGCTTTGGAGCTTTTTGTTAATTACTGATGGGACAAACACTTTTTAGAACAAATAACATCTGGTTATCCAAAATGATAGCCATGGCATCCGACTGGAATCCGAACGAATAGTAAAATTACTAACAAGCGAATATACGACGAAGCCGTATTTATCGTAAACTATCGTAAAAGAAATAACGTGTACGGTATCGTCTGTAAAATATCTACACATTCGCCGACTGGTCATAGAAAACCGTAATTTGCGATCGGTTAGTAGTATCGCATTTTATTCGATCATTTTCACCTCCAACCCATTTTCCACAAGATAGGTTAATAGATGAGAAAATTCTAAGCACCCTATCAAAAAGACCTTAGAGAGAAGAAAGGGTTTAACCGATGATGGTGGTTTTATGAAATTTACATTCGTTATCTAGCGAACGAAAGCTGTTAAGCGCGCCCGTATTTCCGATGATGTGTAGGGACACACAAAATTAATAGGTCGCTGAAAATCCGAAATAAAAACCTTTTTACGATCGGGTCCGGCTGACCATTTTTTCCGTTTTCGGTGGAGGTCTGGCGTCCGCGCTGTGTATTCAAACGCAAAGCAACGGATCCATTGCGCGGCGGAATAAAATCGAGATAGTCGAGAGACTTTCGGGCGAAATCATTCGTTCGAAACGTACGCTTTGAGAGACGTTTTACGTTTTACGATCGCCGCCGCCGAAAGCATCGACTACCGATGGGTTATCGTGCGGTTACCTTTTTATCTTAAATGAACAGAATTAAAATGCCCGCGAAGTGTAGCAATGCCCGAAGTTCGGAAAGCTGAGAGATCGTTTACAAAATGTTAATCCAAAAACAATGCGGCCACGAAGCGGTGAGTCATCGATGGTCCGTTTTTTGCGCTCGCCTTTCATTTATATTTGAAAAGTATTTAATTTTTCAAAATAAAATAAAAAAAGAAATGAGAAAAAATCCATCATAATTGTCGTAAACAAATACCTTTGGACTTGCTTTCATAATTAGTAATCAGTTCCATGAATCCAAAAATGAACTGTTTCATTTGCAGCACGGCATTATATGCTTTGGTTTATGTTACCTTTAGTCTTTCACCACTTTTTATGATTCATTTCAACTCGCTAAAACTTGGTAAACCCCAATCTCGTTTCGTTGTTTCTACTTCGTGGAGTAAAAATAAACTTCACGTTAGCAACGAGACGTGGGAGTTTGTGGTTCATGGATCGTTTCGTTGATCTTCCGTTCCGTACCGAACGATCAAATAATGCTAATCTATCACATTCAGTACATAACTTGCGGGTGCGGGGCGGGTTGGCACCGGGAGGGGAAAAATGCGCTATTTATGATTTCCTGCCAAAAGGGTCAAGCGCCATCCCTTCCTGTTGGAGATGTTCGCACACTGGAAACACTCCACATTTGGCTCACGATCAGTGATTATATGGACCCTGGGAGGAAGGCATGAGGAAGTGTGTCGGGAAATTAGGGAGCTACTACTATAAATATTCCATTTTCCCATATCTAATCCCCCATCGTTAGTGCCCATTAAACACAATGAGCACGTACTTACCACGACGGAAGGCAGAAACAAAACTGTATAAAAGACGTCGTTCAGGCGGACGGATGCAGCAGAAGAAAATGCGTGAAAACAAACGCCAATGGTTACGATGCATGTTTCCGCCGTCCCGGTTATGGAATAGAAATAGTTTTTTTGTTGATTAGAAGAGAGTATTAAAATGCATCGTAAACACTACCCTTTATCATACATAATTGAATAGGAGGAATATTTTTAATGTTTTTGTTGTGAATTTTACTCAAGAAAAAAAAAGAAAAAATGCAATAATATGCACGGTTGGTTTCATTAGAAGGTACCCGATTTTGGGAAAAAAATCAGAAATTGCAACTTTTTTTAAAATTAAGGTTTTGTGATGGAGAAGACAACCAATGAATCAGTTATTTATGTAAAATTCTTTGATGGAAATTCATCTTCAGATGGTATTCAACAAATCTTTTTTGTTATGATAAGAATATAAATAAAACAGAGTAGTTTATGTTGAAAAAAAACATGATTTTAAAGAATTGTAGTTTATTTTTTGTTTGTAATTTGTTATTCGGGTAGAGCAATGAAATAGAACACTTTTCAGACCAACCTATTTTTAACTCACCGCCACGTATTTTATCGCATGTTTTATTCAAATATCGTATCAGTTTACGTCAGTTTTTCTTCCATCTCCTGTTGTTGGTTTCGTATTTGCCACGGCCCATCCCGGCTAATTAATGATATGAAAATTGCATATCACAAAACATTTGTTTGAAAAATTGCTCACATTTGGGCAGCACTTTTCTTATCGCTGGAGTAAATGTGGCGAGCAACATAGTTTTTCTTCGGGCATCAAAAGCAAAAACACCTCATTTAGCAAGAAAAACAATAAAAGAAAAAGGATAAAGAGATTAATTACTCCCTGTGTGCAGCGGAGCGTTTTATTTAAAACAGAGCATCAAACCTGCGGCAAAACTGATGGATAGCGGTTGTCCCGGACCAAAATCTAGCAGACGCAGCGTGTCGCAGCGCAGGTAATGAAGCTACCGGAAAAT
This sequence comes from Anopheles coustani, assembly GCF_943734705.1. NCBI lineage: Eukaryota > Metazoa > Arthropoda > Insecta > Diptera > Culicidae > Anopheles > Anopheles coustani. The sequence continues at coordinate 55,483,750 of NC_071289.1, forward strand.
GGCGCTACTCCTGCAAGCTCGGGACAAACCGTAACTATCCAACCACGTGCTATTAATCAGATGTCCCAAAATTCATCTATCGATGTGAAGCGGAGGAATGCGAACGAACCATAACGGCGACGAACCACATTTTGTCTGAGCGTCCGAGGATTAGTTAATTGGTTTTACGGCTGGCCTATCTGCTACAGTCCCGGATAGATTTTTCTGGCGTACACATAATAGATTTTTGACCATTTATTTTACGTCTAGGCTAGTGTGGATGTAAATGGGACTCAGCATGAGCTGCCAAATTAAGCCAGGGTGGATTATGCAGTCAGTAGCAAGCAAACTGTTTTTAGACTTCAATGTTATTTGTTTTACTGCAATATGTGCTAATGTAGATTATACAGAACTGTTAATAGACAGTAGGTACAGCTTGTATGGCATAACTATCCCAAAAAAGCACACATCGAAAAAATACTTCTTAATCTTGTTCATAAGACAAAAGTTTTATGTTTGCCCTCTCTTGCCATTTAACGTATGTGTTTGGTATGAGGGGGATATGTTAATTCATGTAATACCACCCACAGGCCACCGAGAGGCCGTTCCGTTCCTACTAGAATTTTCATTTATTTTTTTTATTTTTCGCACAAAATTGTTTATCAGAGCCCAACCGACTCACAAAAACCATCCTCGGTTGTGAAGCAGAGGTTTGCTACTTCTAAAACCTTTACAGCGTGTTTGTACGAATTACTACTGGCGATGTAGATGATGATGATGATGATGATGATGACGAAGATGATGACTAAGATGATGATTTGCTACGCACCCGCTGAGTCCCGGCAGGTTTTGTTGTAGAAGTAGCGATAAAAATCACCTCGCTTCACGTTCCACCAAAGGAAATCATGAGCTGAAGTGCGAGATCGGGCGCGGACGGGAAGCAGCCACCAAAAGGACGAGGAAAATTACCAACTCCCCTTTTATTTCATGCGTCCGTGCCATGCTTTCGGCGCAATGTTCCAAGCGTAGTTCAGAGACACTAGCGACGAGAACGTTGCCTGTTTTGCTTCGGTCAGTTTTACATACGTTTTCCGCAAAAAAAAAAAAACGGTTTTGGTACTCGCTTTCGAGATTTTTCTTCCCATCGCTTCGGAAGGCGCCACTCATGTATGTGCATGTGCAACGGTGCAACAGCAATTTTGGCTTCGCATGCGAATCATGTTTCATGAAAAAAAGATGTATATAGAAAACAGTTATAATCATACACTTCGCATTTCTTGGCCAAGCGAAAACGAGAAAACTAATTTCTGCCGTTGCCGCATGCATACCCGAGGAAAAGAAAAGAAAGCTGCAACGACCACGTATACTGTGTGGTACAAAGTTGGAAAGGTGATGACTTCATGTGGCAAAGCTGGGGTTGAATTTTCGTTTTCTTCCAGGAGCCCCGCAAAGACACTGAGCGTACGAAACAAAGATTGGAAAAAATAGTTTAAAAGACACGCTGGAAAGGGACCACAAACGGCGAGAAGTTTGAAGTGTGCCAGAGGAAAAATCTGAAATTATATACCTCACAAATCTCGTGTTTATTGTTAATAAATTACACGCCGTACATGTATGGGAGTTATTTTTCATAATATTTTTACTCCATTTATTTTGCCCTCCCGTAAAGCCCACTCCGGCTTTGTTTGGGTATGCGTCGTTCATAATCACCGCAGGATTCTGGCTTTCCTTTTGTATGAAATGGCCATTGCAAGTACCTCGTGTGTTATTTTGATTCCAAAACAACCGCATGTCGGCGCAAAAACATTTTATCATTATACTGATATTAAAGCGCTGTCCACCTGTGAATTTAAATGCGTGATTTGGTTCTTCAAAACCCAACTTTGATTTTACATCAATGAGCATGTGAAACTTTTGTTTATTAAATTTGTGATTCTATTAAGTATGCGCCTTCCATTACAGTGTAAAACACTTTGTATTTCTATTTACGGTACATGTTTTGAATGACATGTTCTATATGTACGACGAAAAATGGCTAGTGTCATAATTTGAAAAAACTCTTTTTTCAAGTTCTATTTTCCCTAGAGGAACACCTAACCATTAGCGCTGCCGAATTTCGCCCGATTTGTTTTCCAATCGCATATCTACTTAACGGTTCTCTATATTCAAATCAGGTAAAGTTCGGCCTACCCAACGAGGGTTTGTTTATTTCGGCATCGCTTACCAATTCAGACAGATAATGAATTCTATCCCTATTAAAATGTTACACGATTTTGGAACCAATAATAACGGTTTGGTGGGGCATCACGCGTGGTGCCTTCCACTGAGTAAATATTGTTGAATTCGTATGGTATGAATACGCGTACGCACGTTGGTAATTATAAATCTAATTAGAATTGTATGAGACGCACTGTAAATAGGTTATTGGCATTACTCAACGAGATCGTGTTTGTTGAGTGGTCAATGATATCAGCTTATCATTATTATTGCAGATCAAACGGCATCGAGTCATGAAATTTCATGATAATCTATTATTTACTAGCAGACTCGGTTAAACATTTTTTGAACGACATACAACTGTAGAAAATATTTGGTTTTTAACTATACATTGTTACTGTTCATTCTATAGGTGCCATGCTCTGTAATAATCAGAGTTCAAAAACTCTGTCGGATAACTTACGGCTTCGTGGGAGTTGCAAACTGTATCGATGAAAGTATATGATATGTTTTGTATTTTAAAATTTATCGCTTCGCCGATTTTATCGAAATCAACTCACCATGCTTTGTGAAAAGGCACACTGCTGTGTAAACAAACAAACCAATATATGACGAAAGAAAATCGTAAATTGTTGGAAACGTTTCGTTCCAACGAAGCTGGCCGAACATAAACGTCGCCGCGACGGTGATGTTTTAAGAAAATATAAAAAGGATCGACGGATGGGCCTTCGGTCTCTTTGTCAATACGGAAGACGGAAAAGCCAGACGATTTTTTGGCACAACGAAACACAAAACTTAGATTATGTGTAAAATAAAGTTGTTAATGATAAGGCAAAGAAAGCTGGTTGTCTTTCCTTTGATTCCGTCAACTAGAGCGCTGTTAAAGACCGTCCGTCTTTAACATAAATAATTTAAAAAAGTATGTAGTTTCCAGAAGTAAGATATAGCATATAGTAAGATAAAAAGTTAAAAACCTATTATCATGCCAAATGTACCATGTGTTAGTGTTTAAATCTGTCATAATTATACTCCCGACTGCCAAAGGGTTTTATAGTGTTGACGTGTAGAGCAAAGCAACTTCCATCATTTTCGGCACAACGATTTAACGCTGATGGATGATACTGAACAGCTATCAGAGAGGGCCACTTGTTAAAAATTACTACCTACATAAGGTACATACGCCGTTGCACATAAGATAGAGTTTAATACACTCTCAGAATGGTAAAAGCAATAATACTACACTGTGAATGATAAACATACATATTGTTTGGAAACAGTACGCATGGCATGACTCGCAAATCATAAAAGCAATACACAGCAATACAATTAACATCACACCCTCATATGAATCGAAACACGATCCACTCAGTCCTGGTGATCACGGAGAACGAGCTGGAAAATCCCTGAATGTAAACCAGCATGCTTCTTTTTACCCAATGGTTTCATCCTATTGATCCAATTAATTTCGTCGTACTTCAACGAAAACAGCAAGTGTAGGGCCATACATAGAGTTGAATGGCAACAAAAGTAACCCTTTATTTATATCTTGTTCTGACACATTTAAGTTGAAGATTAAGCTCTAATGGGAGTTGATTAAACTGTTTATAAACGTGACTTTGTTGGTTGTGGTTTTAAACACACCAAATTTCGTTGCACGCTTAAGCGACGAACCTAGGTCAAGCATTGTTCTTACATACTCATAAATCAATCCCTCAATTTTGAACAATTTCTCACACCAGTTTATTCTCCATTCTCCATCCATGTATCAGGTAGGTGTATGCAGTGGTCAGGACCAACGTGAGCAAGGCTCCGTTACCAAACCATGTGGATAAAAAGCGCTAGATTTAACGCATCGCCATTCTTCTCCGACACTGCGATAGGATGCGGTTGCCATTACACTTGCGGTAAGCAGCCAGAGTGCTGTTTCAGTGGTGGAACATTCTAATCCACTCGTACACACCACAAAACTCACCCGACTGCGGGTTTCCGACTGGAGTGCTGTAGCAGCCGTAATGATGACGACGCAATCCATCTTCACGAGACCAGAGTCGAGTCGGCTGTCAAGCGATCGGTTTCCAGCATCAACCACAAACCGAAGTGACCTTCAAAAGGCCAGAGGCCGGACTGTTCGGTGAAGTTGACGCGCCCCGCTCGGGAAGCCAAACAACGGAACCGAGTGTTGGGGCGAGGTCCTAAAACCCTCACTCGCCCCACGTCCCGACAACGCTATGGTGGAAGCAAAAAGATGGCTCCAGCGCTCCAAGAGGGACGGTTGTTGACGGCCACGCGTGTGTGAAACGCTTCGCACATGGTGACTCGAGGCTGGCAAGCTGCTTCACCGGTTCCATGCAAAACGCGTGTGTGCCAAGTGTTTGGTACGCGTGTGTGTTTCCATTTTTCTTCTTTTACTGTTTAGACTTTGGCACGTTGACTCTGCGTGCGACCGCTCCTTAAAACCGCGTGTGATGGCATTGGGTTCCGCTTGCGGTGACTTGTACTTGTATGTCCAACCGTCAGTGTCAAACACTTTTCAAACAGTCAAACTGAAGTGATTGCATTTCGTCCGCTTTTAAGTCAATTCAACCAAGCAGTTAAATCAAGAATCCAGAATTGCCTACCGACAAGATAACTGTTTTATTCTTCGAATTGGAATTTTTTTATTTAAAACTTAATTGATACTGATCCCAAACAAGGTTCCATCGTATAAAAATACAACTTTCTAAAATCGTTAAAAAAGACACTAAAAAGTTTACCGCCAAAATCGCTTCATTATTCGAAGCCAGTTTTTCTGCCCATTTGGGGACAATTCGTTGCGATCTGCGATCGTAAACTGTAAAGTGATGAAAAACGGCATCCAAATTTTATATCCCGATCCAATTAGTCTCCGGTTTGCACTAAGAGTGGAGTTCAGTTTCAGCGTGATCTGCATTCTTTTCACGTATGATGACCAAATGCACTTCACATTTGAGGACATTGCCCGATTGTAGGTTTCCGATGCAGTAAAACCCTTAAAAGGATTTTTTTAGGTTTGCTGATCAAAAATTCCATTGGGCAACGATCATCCAAACAGTCTTCCACCAGTTGCAAATTGATAACAAAAAGACACCAAATAATGTCATCCTTCATTCGTTGGCTCTTTCACAAACGAAGGTAAATAAGATGATCGTTTCAAAGTGCGTAAAACTAAAAGGTGGCAGGGCACAACTTTTTACAATCTAAAGTAAACAATAAAAAACCAAATGATGTGTATTTATCCAGTTCATCAACCCCGAATCGATCCCCGTGTGGGAATGGGGAAATTTAAAATCAAATCTCGACAACAACCGCGTGCAAACGTTCTTACAACCGTCCAAATCAGTCTCATATCAGACGCTTCATTCGTCGCTGGATCTGGTTTCGGGATCCTCCGAGCGAGCAGCGGCATGAAACATATCATTATAATTTTTCTCGCTGACACTCGAGACCGTAAGAAGACGTGAGGGGCATATGCCGTATCCTCGTGCGCCATGCATGGCAAGAGCGAAATAGAGAAAGAGAGGGCACGAAAACATACTACTGAAATCACCTTTTCGTGGTTTAAATCATGTCTCGAAACGCTCAACGACAGGATGGAAGAAACGAAGTTCCACAGATAGACAGCGACAGTTCGAAGCATCGCAAGTTTTCATCGTGCAGGTACGCTCTCAATCTCTTCATCATATTTTATGTTATGTATCATTACTTTTTATCGTTATTTCCTTCTCGTGCCCCACTCACAGGCCACGTACACACAAGACACAAACACAAACGGGCAGCCAACCCACCACAATTGATTAGCATCCACGGCGACAGGACGCAACCGTGACCGTGGCCGTTCGTACGGGATCAGTAACCGAAGCCTCCGAGAAGCTGGCCGGGCATCGGCTCATTAACTATTTTAATATTTTTCAAATAAAATTATCATATTTTGCTAATAAATTTCCTATCGCAATCGTCGTCGTCGTCGCTGACTTGGTCGTCACAGCACGTGAAAACATTCCAGAGTTCGGCTTCGGAGAAAAGAAGTTATGAAGCCGTTCGCCAGCAGGAAGAATGATAAAGAGGGGGTTGAGAGGTCCGGTGGGGGTTGGATAAGGCACACTCGGAAGAAAGATTCACGCTGTGTGCCACTTCGAACCTGGGAAGACATCGAGAATATATTCTGATGAAATAGGAAAACGAACCGTTCGCCTCCCGAAGGAAAGTTGGTTTTAAGCGTATTTTTGTCTGATTTTTTCCTACTTTTCAGACATGCCACCTCTGTAAGGCAAACGAACGGTTTTGGATGGCTAGGTTTTGGAGCGGTATAGCCCTTGTCCGGTTGGTGCTAGATTCATTATTCCAATCCTTTCCTCCAGATGTGAGGTGATTCTAAATGTGTTGTTTATAAGCTTTTTAAAGTCAATAACACAAGCTCAATATAAGCTCAAGATAGTGAAGTAGTTTTTATGAGACCCTTTCAAAATGTTATGATAATTCTATGCACATCTACTTTTAATAAAAAGTTAGATTATCAAATTATCCACGTCAATTGGTACATTCACTTTCCTCAATTCTTAAAGAAGCAATCGCTCAAACTGTTCGTTTTGACATTCAATTGTGACGGTCTGCGTACAATCCATCATCATGAGGGTTAACGTCAACAATCCTATATTGGATGGCGGGAAAGCTTACGATGAAGAAAAATTAACAGGAGATTGCGAAGAAACATTTGCCTGACAGTAACAAGCCAAATATATCTAACACATCGGTCATTATCATGATTTTACTACGAGTTAATCAAAACGAATTTTCTTTATGTTGGTTTGATGTTTTGAAAGTAGCAAATCACCATATGAAGGAGTGCTTTCTTTTATACGTATAAGCAAAAGTCGTTGGAATGGTTTGATATCAAGATTTTAGAAGTGAACCGTTCGATGATTAATTTGGATCAATATAACAAATTGGTCTCGTCCTTTAGACTATCGCACAAAACATGTTAGGTACAAATTAGAATGATTTGGTTTGTTAGAAATTACTGTTGAAAATAGTTTCCATATCATATTAGTGAGTCTACTTATAACTAGACGTCATATTCCTCTAAGTTACTAAATAAAAGTCGTTTTCGAAGTTAATTTTATTAATAAAAATAAACATTTATTTCAATATTTTTTTCAGTTTTCGCATTCAACCTGCACTTTTGAACATGTTAAATAGAAATTGTTTGCAATTTGTCATAATTATCGTTATTCAAATTTACTATTTTTTTTTTTGTGCTTTTTGCATAGTTTGGTTTTTTTCTACAAAGTAATCCAACATGCATAAAAATCAATGCAGACACAAAGGAAGGGTGATTGGAACTCGATCGAAAAATATATTTTACTTATTTCGTTTCGTTGACGCTGAGCGAAGGAAAGGCCGCTCGTTCGTTCAAACCTGTTCTCTGGTTGTGCAACAAAATTAGACTCTAAACATGATATGGCGACCGTCAACCGTCCATATTTGGGCTGGAGAAAGAAAATCTGGCCATAAACCGGAGCTCCAAATACGCAGGATGTCAATTAGCTAAACAAAGCGCCTCGTCTCAACGAACAGTTAGCGAACGATTACTTTTTATATTTTCTCAGACACTGGGCGACACCGTTGGCGACAGAACTAGTAGTAGCAGACAGGTGAATAATACGGCCTTGCCAGCTCTCATTATCACCGATTCGATACGCACGTTCTGGGGAGGGTTGGCGCAAGCGTAGGTTTATTTATGGCTCCTGTTAATGGCTCCGGTGAACAACACCCAATTAGAAACGTTTGGCGAGTGTGAAAGTTGCTAACTAAAGTGAATGAGTTTTTGCTCCACAATGCTCAATAAGGTTAGTTTTGATGATATTTTAACATGACATCCTTCATGACAACACTGAGCAGAATCAAACGAATAGAATTTTTTCCACAAAACGCACGCAATTACACGAGAACGAATCAAACGATGACTATCGGCTTTCCAAGAGCACGGTATGAAGTTCCTACAAATTTCTAACGATCACCGTAGGAACTCTATACCTCGCTGATGGCAATCACCGTTAAAGGGGAGCAGATGATCCAGCAACACATAAACGCACGCACTTCACTTGGTTCACTTTGAAACAGCGATCACGATCGCACGCGGATCACGCAATCGTCGAATCCACAGAACACTCTCCAGTTGGGGATAGGAATCACGACGACGAGAACTAACGACGAAGAAAACGTATTACGAAACCATCCCAGCTCAAAATTATACGGTCATTAGCGGGATGGTCAACGCTTCCAGCGTTGGGGAAAACAATGCGCAGCGAGGAAATTCATCAATCAGACGTACACCCCTTTCACTGATGAGCCGCGCGCTGCTGCTATCACGGGCGAGTGTTTGGCGAGAATACATTAACACTGTTCTAAATTAATTATACCAATTTACCGACACCTCCGAACCCGACCGAACACGCAACAGCCCGATAGCCGGGCGTATTAAAGAAACTGCAGCAACATTACTTACAGAACGGTACACATGCTGATATACGAAAGACTTCATCCGATCCGCAGGCGACGAACCTCTTTCAAAGCGATTTTGCCGCCGCCGAACGAAAGAAGGGAAACGAAATGCGTTTTTGATCACCAGAAATGATGTAAAACCTATCAACGGCAGTGAGCGGCTGAAGGGGGCACACTGAAGTCGGCGGCATAAGGGCTTCGGTGGGACGACCGCGTACACCAACCCTCCACGGTCCGTGTGTAGCCGACTTCTTATCTTATCCTACTCATTTGGAGCAGAAACCCCGTCTCGGCAAACGTCTCGACCATGAGCTTCGCACATGCAGTAAACCCATCATCACCGATATGTCCCGCCATCCCCTCCCCACCCTTCCGCACTTCCGTCGCGCTTAATTATCGCTCGCCGGAGAACCGGAGGAAATATTCCAAGAATTTCGACTCCGCTCCGAATGCAATGCACTGTCGACGGGCGAGTCGGTTTCACATGAAAGAAAACGGCAACAGTCAACGTGTCCGTGATAAAGATGGCGGCAAGGCAAGGGGCGGGTCATTTGGCCAACCAGATGCCACATACCCCGGCCGGGAGCATTCGCGGGGTGAAAAACTGAAATAGATGTTATTATTTTCATATTTTTGCTCCACCAGCTTCACATCATCCGCCGTTGTTCCCGTCGCAAAATGGCACAATGGCGACACTTTACCACTTTTTCTTTCGCCGACGGAATCTCTAACGGCCGCTCGCATTCTCCTTTCGCTTCGGTTCGGTTCCGTTGCGGCGAAAACGGACGCACGCGGGAAGCGCTAATTCCTTCGGAGTCGCAATTAAAACCGCTGGAACCGCCGCTAGCGCTCGGGGGGGCTCCTGTCGTAAATCTTACAAAACTAGTTACTCCCCAACCATCGGCCTCCTTCCCGCTCCCACCACTCCACCCAGGACAGGCCGCACACGTGTGCGTGGTGACTTTGTGATTAGTTTGTGTTTGTTTTCCAAATTTGTTGTTTTAATGCCCTTAACTCTTTCACTCAATTCTGCAATTACCGGCATTTAATGTGCACTCTCCGTGTGGCTTCGCAGGGTGGGGGGCAGTAAAACAGGGTAGCAAAAAAGTTAGAAACCCCCCCAAAAAAAAAAAACATCCCCAAACCGGTGGACGGGAAAAATTCCGTAACCCGGGGGGAAAGGGTATAAACACCAACGCAACGAAAAACGGGTAAAGCCAGGTTCCCCCACGTTGGGATGGTAGAGTCAGGAGGGGGCAAGGGGGGCTGTTAAAATTCAAAGCCCATAAAACTCACTTTGCGCGTCAAGTTTGAGGTCCGCTGAAGCTTGAATATGTATGACCGTAAAGTTACGCATCCTAAACCAGCGAAATTTAAAATAAGAAAACGGAATTCGGGTGAAAGGGTTGCCTTGGAGCGCTGTGATTGTTGACGGCGAGTTGATTGGAGTCCGGCCGACCGACGAACCGACCGAGGCACGAACCATTAAAACCCCAAAGCCTGCGCAGAGTCGGCGGCCTCGCGAACGCTGAAAAGCAGCCGGCTAGCGGAAGTGGCTTCGGGAAAACCACCCCGAGCCGCGGGTGAAATTATTCTTTTCTCCCATGCGGACGAACCGGAAAGAGGAAGAAATTTCTCAGACTTGCGTAGAGGGCAATAAAATTGTAGGCTGTTAGAGGCGAGCGCTTGTTGTTTTTCTTTCCTCCGCCATTTATGATCCCAATAGAGCATTACTATCATGTCCAACTGCGGTCGTAAAAGTAAATCAGGACCCCAACTCTCCCGTCACGCAACTTGACCGGAAGGTTGCTGGTCGTTGGAGCATGGTTCCTTCTTTTTGTTTTTGAACCCTCAAACGTTGCGTTTCCTGGTAAAATCTCTCGACTCCGATACATCGTTGGCCTGGTTGGAACCTCGCGGAAGTCGTAACGAAGTGCCAATTCTTCCCTCGGTGGCACTTCAAACGACTCCTCGGTTCGATGGTGTAGTTTATTTCTGCACTGTTCCGAGTCGAACCGAGTTGATAAGGTTTCACTGTGTGGTGGAACGATTTTGCCTGCAATGGCCGTGACGGCCGAGAGGGAGATGCACCCAAACGTTTCAATAAGACTGTATTTCTTATCAGAAAACGTGCTCCGTACCGTCTTGACCAGGCGCGGTTGCAGTCGGAATCGTTTGGGCCGTGGACTAAGGTTTATCAACATGACAGACTAAATTAGCGGCCTGTTCTGCATGACATACCCGCCGACATTCGGTTGCCTTTGGCATACCAAGCGGTAGATGTTTGTTGGCCAACGACAACAGGAATAACATGCTAATCAGCGCTCGAACCCATTCCCTGATAATTGCATCCAGTTACGAAGCGATACGAACGCAATCAAATCTGTTTTCATGTGTCTCAATGAAAGTTTGTCTATGATCAAACAAGAAATTGTTTTAGTAAAACTTATGACTTTGTAACCATAAGCTTACACAACTGTCACTCATAATAGACGTAAACACACAGCGAATGAAAAGCTAGTAGCAACAATTGTTCCCCACAGTAAAAAGACCCACCATTGACGTCAAACAAACCGAAGCTCGTTAAAGTCAACACCATGATTATGTTATCCAAAACCACCATCGCTACCGCGGGGCGACAAACGTTGCAATTTTGCGGTCACAACTTCCCAAGCCTGTTACTAAAGAGAGAGAGAGAGAGAGACAGAGAGAAGGGGTTGTGTGCGTGCCCATTTTTCTTCACCCCCTCTATTCCCCGCTGCCATTGAAAAAGCTGCGGAAAGAAGATTAACTTTTTATGAACTTACACTTCCGCGCCGGGGTCCACTAAATGACGAGGACGATCGATGAAAACCGTTCATCACCCGGAAACTGGGTTCAGTTCATCGTCGGACTAGGTGGTTTACAATGGAACCCCGCTCGATCCGTACGCAGGGGAGGGGGGGGGGGGGGGGGGGGTTGCACTTTTGGGGCGTTTAACGAAATTGTGCACTCAAAACGAAGCATGGTTTGGAAATTGAGGCACATGCAACGGGGCGCCAAGCAGTTTGTTCCAGAGCAAAGAAGGGATAACGAAATTGCCCTCCAACAATTTTCCTATCGAGAGCTCACTCCCGCGCTCCAAATTAGAGTGGGAAGGGCTTACAGTTTTTGGAGGACCGTGAAAATTTATTGAACAAAGGCTCATAAATTTCACCACCCGTTTTCTCTCACACAGGAAATACGGTTCCTCCGAACGGGGACTCTATGACTTTGGGTAGTTAACAGGACTACCGGAGGCTCGCTACAACAAACCGGATCCATGTTGGGCCTGTGTTCTATTTCCTCTCCAGCGGCGCAGGATATACACGACCTCTTGAGATCCTTTTTTGGAGCGAGACCGTGCCATGCGGCCCAATTGAACCATGAGGATATTTATGGCCTCCAACGGAACGGGGTGCGCGAAATGGAGCTTGAAAAGTCCGTTCGGCGTCACGGCCTGCCACAATAGCTCTCTTCGTTGGAAGCCGGCCAGTGGAACACCCATCAACAGCTTACCCGGGCGAGTGGCAAATAGGAAACCCATCGAACGCGTAACGGTGGACCTAAAACAAAAACTCGAAAAAAAAAATAAGGATCAGCCCAAACAGGGACAGTACCAGGAGTCCACATGGCGCCTCGTTTACGGCACGAGCAGTGTCAGGAGGTCCCTTTCCAAACCGTACCCCGCCGGCCGAGGTCGTGGGAGAACAAGGGGGAAGACAATAAATTTCGGTTTTACGACCATTTATGACTTAATTTGGTATACCTTCGGTTCCACTCCCATCTGCACTGCGAGCAAGCAAACAAGCGACTGGTGGTGCTTGGAAAAAGTTTTTCGCTTCGACCCGGTGGATAAAGCGAACCGGGAAAAGTATCCTAGATTGGCGCGTTTAAGTCAATTACATTCACCTCCTGCAGATTCACTCTAGCCTCAGGTTTTGCTTCGTGTTGCGTTACATCTGGAAAAGAGAACGGAGAGCAGGACAAGAATTAATCATCGAGTTATAAGAGATATAACACAAGTCATGACACAGGTTGGCAACTGGGACAAGCTTTCCTTTCTTTCTATCCGGTTGGAATTTGTTTTGCGCGCGTTCTGTGGCGATGTTTAAATTTGCATTCACCTCGTGTGGGATTGCGTCTTGTCACATTCTTCTCTGGCTTCAGGATGTATGAGACGAATGGGAGGCGTAATCCCCGACACCATCACCAGTAAGGAGAGGTGGAAAACCAGACGATCGAAGACCGGACGGAGAACACACAGGCGATCGGGTGTTGTTTATAAATTTATGACAATAATGTAATAAAGCCGAGTAATTGATGACTACCAGCGATCCGGCCGCGACCACGTGATGCCTCACGCGCCATTACAACCCGCACCCCAACCTCACTCACCCGCCCGTATCCGCACGCGTTAAACGATGCATCACAATAATGCACCGGCGCACTTAACCATAACCACTTAGGCGGGCACCACAAGCATCGGTGTTGTTGTTGTCGAAGCCCTGGCAAATGGCGTCGGAGGACTCACCAGCGTCGCAACCGACGGTTGGGTTGGGGATGTTTCTTGATCCACTAATGGAGGAGCTGCTGGCGGTAGCTCGGCGTATAAAACACAAAAAATGCAGCTACTTCGTGGCCAATTGAAAGTGTAATTTACATGCCGACATCGGCTTCGCTCCCCGGGGGGCTGGGGGAGCGGGAGCTGTGTTTTACGTTCAATCATCTAATGACAGCTTCGGGTTGTGTTACAAACATGGCTTCGAATGGGAGCGACAGTATTAAAGAGCAGCATGACTCAGTACGTTATCGTTGAATCGATGAGGGAGCTCTCGTCTTTTATTACAATCCATTTCATGTTCTACTGTAGTGTTGTGTAGGAAATTAGGGCAGTTTTATGAACCCATTTCTAGAATTTGTTTTCCATAATATTGTCAATTATCCAAAAGAGTGTTCATGTTTTGTTAAACATCATTGTTGTATTTAAAAACCAAACGTATTTAAAATACCTTTTCCTAGCGGCCGAATTAATCATGATGAATTTAGAATATGCAAATGCAATTCTCTCATCTGGTTTGATTTGAATATTTTGCCCATGTTGTTTGGCTCGAATTATTTCAAAGTGAGAATAACAAATTGGGCGAGATATTGTTCGATTTCGTGGAAAATCGTTGCCGGCAATAATGTCGGAAAAAGCCTGACCACATGGAAAAATTGATTTTCATTTCAATGACTTTTCATTCTAAAGGGTTTGGCAACGAATGGCACGAATATCGCTCACCCATGATGCTCGATAATCCATGTCCTAGATTTGTGTTTGCCAAAAAAACCGGCATCAAAGCAAAAGCTGGAGCACACATTTAACGTGGGTTGTGAGATTAGTGCTCTTAAGCTTTTCATAACGGTCATTGAAGCGTCGAGGGAGGACTCTGCAGACGGTAAGGTTTTACCTTCCAAATAACGAGGACAGTTGATGTTACTAGTGTGTCACCAGTCCACTTGCTTTAGCAGTTTTAGTGCTTGCTTTGGCAGTTTTATTTATCCACAAGATTTAGTCTCACTATCGACCCTCGAAAAGGACGCCGTTCTGGTCGGAGCAGTTTATTTCATATTGCATGGCAACTACTTCAACATTGGATGACATTCACACCCATATGAGGGATTTGGTTTCACAGTGTCAATAAAATAAGCTGCTGTTTCGAGTGAACTTATGCTGGGATATTTACCAAACCAAGAATGACTTGTTTGCGGCATTTACGCTTTACAAATGGCACAAACGTACTGGTAAAAACCTCAAATTCTTGCGCAACGTGGGTGAAAATTTTATTTATTTCGCATTAAACCGACATACTCACGCATAATTCTCTCCCTCCTGACCACCCTGTGACCAAACAATGCCGTAGCACTTAAGCTTACCTTTGTCTACCAAAGGACACCATCAAAAAGTCATATTTATTGAACCAGGATGGTCAACGGGCACCCAGCAAATGGGACAGGTTTTTGGGGCGCATGTTTTGTGTCACTCCGAAAAAGGCAAGCGATTCTATCGCCCCGTATTCGTAACCGGCTAGCGCGCCTCGCATTTGTATACATCGAAAGGCAATCAGGAGGTAGTATCTTGGACTATCAATTTTAAACCTTATTTTTAGAACGAAAAGAAAGCCAAAAGGTAGCTCTCGATCGTATCCTGGAACAACTTTAATGTGTGCACGTGTTCCAATGAGGTGCCGGTAGAATAATCCCACTCTTGACCTGGCTCCGTTACCCCCGGGCGCCCCTCACGTTGCTTCGCGCTCTCCTCAGCAGCAGCAACAGCGGACGTCCCTTAATTTTATAGAATTTTAATGATGTGAAGAAATCAAAGCCTCTGTCACGCACACGTAACGTAAAGGCTAGGGCGGGCGCGAATAGTAAATTTGAATATTTTATAGTATCGAAATCGGTCGTAAATTACTCGAATCCAAGAAATAATAGTCTCGGAAAAGGAATCTTTCGTCTTTTGATTCGGTGCGGAGGAAAAGAAGGAACACCGGCACGCGGCGCGGCGACCGGTGGTGGAGAAAGGGATTAAGGTAATAAAAATTTATTGAACAGGTTTCGCCTCCCTCCCCACTCCTTTCCCACCGAACACACACACACACATACACACAAATGGTCCTTCTTCTAGCAGCTTCGTGATCATCGCCTTCAGTTATCCTTCGTTTTGTTGCTTCTTTCCTTCGGTCGCTCCAAAATTATCTTCAATTCCGCGTGGTCGGCACAATCCATTTGGATTTAGAGAAGCCGAAGGAAGCCGACGGCAAAAGAACCCAACCAAATGCGAAGGAGTTCGATCACGGACCGATCGTAAAGTGCACGACTTTCGAAGGCGTACAACAGTGAAGCCCGATCAAGCCTGCGGGCCCGCCGTTTCGGTTCTATTTTCGGTCCGAGGGGCCAGCAGTTGTCCGGGGGCACCGATTGTCCCTCGCCCACCACCATCAGCATCGGCGCTCCTCCGAAGCATCCTGCCCGAAACGGGGCGGAAGACACTCTGAAAACCGTGGACCTACGATGGCTTCGCCGGGGCCTCGGGTTACCGAAGCGAACGTTTGACGCCGATCAAATTTGGAAACTACGCCTTGGCACGGGATGCGAGAGAGTGTGATGGCACACACACACACACACATGCACACACACGCTAGGGGTATGAGATGAAACACATGTCAGCATCGATGTCAAGAAGGTTCAACCACGGACGAACCGAAACCAATCGAACGAACCCGTCGTCTTGCCTTGCGCCAAAGCCGAAAACAGACCCATTGCCAGTACACGTAAACATTTTTTTTTTTCGTCCGTTCCGTTTCGTCTCTGAAGAGCTTCTCTGTAATCGATACTTTTCAAACACAATCGCAAGGATCGCTCTGCGCGCGGGGAAGGGGGGATGCATAGGAGGCAGCAGGAGGGTGGTTGGTTGAAGAACGTGCTGTGTCGGTTTTCTAGGATCGAAAAACCACCGAACCACAAACGTTCGAGAAACGTCACAGCGAGCGATCATTTTCGACTAAGAAAGGTAAGGAATGAAGGACGGAAGGAAGGAAGGAAGGAATCAGGGTACCAAGGCTTGCCACACTCGTCCAGCTTCAGGATACCGAGTTTCGTATGGCTTCCCTCCCTGACGACACCGAGAGTCGACGAGTTTATTTTGTTACGGTCCTCGCCAAAAGAACGCCACTTATCGGAGACAAGAACCACTCGAGAAAGAATTGTTCGGTGGCCTTCTCGCAGCCGTTTGTTCTTACGTCACGTTCTCGGTGCTTCAGTCTCCCCCCCTTCGGCACAATATCTGCAATCTCCGGACGCAACAAGAAGCACGAACAAGGCAGCATCTCTCTTGCTGCCGCTTTAGCGAATAGTCGGTTGAGAAACGCAGATTTTCGAAGGGCTCGAGAGAAGAAACTGTACGTACGTATTATTTGTCAAAAATTTCGCTTCCCAAGAACTTCCCAACATTCGTCGGTACGTCGGGATTTCGACAATCTCAGCCGTTTGCCATTTGGCTGGATTTTTCCGCTGTTGGCCTATACTTTTCCGCTCTCATCCCTGAACAAGTGTGTACTTGAAGGCGATTTTGAGCCGTGGCGCAACACGCAAACGGGAACCGGGTCGTGGAAGCGAACGCACCACCATATCCCCGTTTCGAGTGGCAGTGTTTACACTGTGTCTTTACACATGCTCACCACACCGATCCTGGCGAGTCTCGGCGATCCCACAACCTCCCACCGCGACACGGCCTGCTAAAGGAAAGGGGCGGGCGGGCACAGGCAGGCAAAAGCAGATGTCGTGAAAACGTGATCCGTTCCCGGCATTCCCCGGATCTCCGTCGGCCGGTTGCTCCGGAGTCGAAAACCCACGCCTCGCAAACCAACGCGGAGCGCGAACCCTAGAGCGTTGGTGAAACCGTGTGCTGAAGGAGACGTGATCGTGACTTGCGCGTCCACATGTGTCAGGACGTGTGAGAGGACAAGTTAAACATCTCACCACCCGGCCAACCGACAGCGGGAGGTCTTCAATTGCCTGCGCCCCCTTGCGGAGAGCGCACTGCGGTATCAACGGGTTGTGGAAGAAGAACTTATTTCGACTCCGAATTTCGACGCGGTACAGAGATTTGGGTTTCGGGAAGCAACACCAACAGGAAGTCTGGGTGGAGTGCAGGAATCTAATGATCCCGACGCTCGGACGGTTGATCTCGGATCATATTTCCTCGGGTGCCTCGGGTGCCCGTCAGCCGGGTGTCTAAACATGAACCCCTACTTCTACTTCAGCTCATTTAGATAACCACACACGGGGCATCCAAAAAACGGACGACTTCTGAATCACCAGCGCGGGGACCACACTTTCGGGAGGAAAGGAGAGGAAGGAACAAAACCAACACGCAGGTTTATGGCTTCCGAATTGTAGAGTTCACGTTCGGCTAGAATTACGGCCCCACGATTAGGGGCAACCGCCATAAAGCACTCGGCAGCGGGGAAGGACCACGAGGCCAGATTTTGTACCGAGGCACGCCATACTGTTTGGGATCTAAGATCGTCGTGCAGCCGACGCCAAATGCCCGCGTTACTTTTCAACAAACTAACAAACAGTCGTAAACCGGGCTCGCATCTGAACACTAACTAACAATCGGCACAAGTGGAGGAAGTTTACATCGAGGCAGAAGTCTTTCGAGGTCTTCTGGCGGGTTTCGACGTGGTAGGTTTCCCCGACGCGGTACGTTTAAGGGAACGCTCGGTCTAGCGAAGACAAAGTTAGTCCAAATACTGCTTAGCGGCACCCACACAACGCGCACCCGATGATGATGCAGATCGAGACAGTGACACACACGTAGAGGTAGACTACCGATGGGTAGTTTTTACAAAACACGTTAGCACTAACTCGGGCTACAGCGCTTGGTAAAGTCGTACGATGCAACTCCAATCAAAAAGTTCGGTCAGTTTGGTTCGCCGTGTATTGGCTATAAATGCAACCATCTGGCTATTAAAATAAATACATCCGCTCCGGCGCTCCGTTTCTTCCGGAATTGAACCAATCAGAAACCCTTACGCCGAACTGGTGGTACCGTAAACAACTACTCTCAGCGAATTTTCTTTCACCAACCGTTTAGCGGAGCTCTAACGACGTATGGTCTAACTAAATCTTTTTGGTGAAACAAATCCAAATTGGGCAAGTTGATTGTTTTCGTATCATTTAACTTATAGCACACTTCCAAAAAGTGTTAAACGTTGCTCCCGATTGGTATGTTTTGATACAAGCAACATAAGGTTTCTCTAATCCTGTTTAGATTGAACATTTTGCTATCATATGAATGGTGTACTGTAGTTATTTATTCATTTTAAAGTACGGAAATATTTAACTTTTGCAATTCCTACCTCCTTTCTACTTTTCTGAACCGAGTTTCTAAGGGCAACACTATTCTCAACCTCAGGAATAAGCGAGGTTTGTATAAATATGTTTTTGGTTACGGGATGAACACGACTCCCAAGAGGAAACATGTATAACATCTTCCAAAAATATAATCGCTTGAAGGTCGAATTAAACCCGACCGTATGAACGTCCAAACACCGAAACCCAATCATTAACGCTTCATCCGACCGCTCCACTCCTATGATTTTCCCACTCCGCCCTGCCCTAACTCGCTTCCGCTCTCCGTGCGTTAATTATCTTCATAAGTTCGCCCCTACGTGTGATAATCCCTTTCGGGGGAGAACTTTTGGCCTGATCGAAGTTCCGCCACGTTCCGCTGTACGCTCGCGACCACACGGCGACATGCCAAAGGATTCCGCCACATCATCGAACATTAATCAGTTTGGCGAGGAGCTCGTGGAGAGAAACGCCCACATATGACACGCCAACATCAACAGCGCTCGAGCCTCGACACCGCGAGGATCTTGATGAGGTCGAGGTGTTACTGGACGGATTTGCGGTTGCTGCCGCTACAAACCAGCCCCAAAAAGGGGACTCTCTAGGTGTGGCCGCCTCCCACCCCACCACTAGAGGAATCATTATTAAAGCCGGGTGTATGATGTTGTGCAACTTTTACCGGCGACGACGAAAGAAGGAAAGACGCCCATCTCTAAGGCTGTCGCGCCACGTGGGAAGATGTGCTTCACAGTCGTCTATGCGCCAGAGACTCTTCTCCGAATGTGAGGCTCAATTTTATCCCACATGGCCGTTTTCTTAGCCGCCTCTTTGGGCGCTTCTTGGCATCGACGTGCGAACGCCTCTGCGTCTGATGATTAACGAAGTAGCGACGCGTTAGCTTGTAAGGCTGTTTGCGAGAGAGAAAGAGAAGGAGCGAAAAACAAGGAAAACAAAAACTAAATTCTGCGCCTCACTGCCTCTCTCGCCACAAAACGAGCCAAGAAACATCAACCTCCGCCAGAGCCAGCATAATGGCCGTCATTATCAGCCTGGAGGCCCGGGAGCGCGTTAGCAGCCAAGGCGGTAATAAATCACCCGGATGAGCAAAAACGAAACTAAAAGCAAAAGAAAGCAACCCCATCCCCCCAAAGGGGGAGGGAAAAAGGGAGGGAAAACAGAACGCGACGCGACAAAGACGCGCTACATTTATGGCGGCGAAAAAACCAACAACCATCCACTCACCGAAACCCCATCCCGTATGGAAATTGAACGATTTTTACGATCATAATGATCAATCATGCAAACATCGACACCATCTGCAGACCGCTCTCATCCAGCCTGTGAGTGAGACATCAATTGGCGACCTCCGGCAGAGGGGGAAATATGGTTGACCCTACCCCGTTTTCCCACGTGGAAGCAAAAGATGGCCCCGCGAAGATTACGAGATACGAGATCTTGACGAGGGAGGGGGAACCAAACGGGACACAAGTAATCGCATACTCGATCGTTAGCTGTCGAAAACAATTTATTATCAGCCCACAAGAGGAGAAACACACACACAAACATGATAGTTAGTATCCTTTTCGCTTATAGTTTTGTCTTCATATTGAAACATAAAAGTGGAAGGATCTAAGAAATATATTTTCTACATAAGGATTGTACATTGTTGTAGATCTATTATTTATTCAACAATCCACATATTTTAATCCAATCTTTAAAAAATGAAAAACTGGGTAACTACATTTATACTAATGACATCGAAAATGGAAATCAGTTTATTCACCAAACTTGTGTGAGTCCAAAGACAAATAAATAAAATATTCCTTTTGCATTTGAAAAAAATAGACAAATTTTACCAACTTTTGATGCACAAACGGAAAACGTTGGCAACTTTCTGTTAAAAGATAAGTAAAGAGTAGCATTTCTTTTAAATTTAGAAAAAGTATGACAACTGTATTGAATTCGCCGTGGCCAAAACATTAAACTATCTTCGTTTGATTGTATGTTAAAACTTCCAGCTTTATCGCGGACCACTAGACCAAAGGAAGACGGCGACAAGTGGTAAAAACCCCTGGTACTTTATGGCAACATAGCTTGTTAGCTTGTTACAACATATTAAAAATATGAGGTCCCTCAACTCCCATAAAACGCCCTATCGAGGCAGAAAACCAGCGAGAAGGATTTTCTCAAAGTCATTGTTCTTCCTGTCAAGTCTTCCGGCGTATGGAGAAGTGTATAGTGTGCAGTGTCTTCCGGAATTAAGCAACTTTATCAGAAAACATCATAAAGAGTACAATTCAGTGGTTTAGCATCGGAGGCGTTGAACGGGTCAAATATAATTGATATACCACATACTGCTAATATATTCTGCGTCGGAATATTTTTTGAAAGTACTTAAAAGATGTAACTTTAAAATAAAGTTAACTTCATTCAATTAGCTTGGTTAACTTTTTCTTATCACCGATGAAAATTTGTCTCTTTTTTTTTTAATGCAAACGTTAAATAAAATATTCCTTGTAATTTGAAACTCTCGAAGTGCGACAAGGTTCAAGCTGGTAAGTGAAAAGTGGCCACAAAACACACTCACAAGCAGACTTGGACATTTGAATCCCGCCGAAGACGGCTACTTGGCCGTTGAAGAAAAACCCAGTACTAACCAGTGAACAATAAGAAAACGGCCACTTCGGCGATGTATAGCCGAAATGTCAAAGATTCAGAAAACAACAGTACGCTTGCCCCCGAGGAATGTCTTGCCGCTTCCCATCCGTGCTTCGTCGGTACCAATTTTGTGCATTTTCCATGCCGACTCGGCGTTTTAACGGCCGCTCGCGGTGTGCGTGTTTTCGCCGCCATGCAGCCGTTTTACGGCCGAACCAGCGAGCGAGCGAACGGCGGTAGCATAAAAACATGATTTGACCTTTTCAAAACGGTCTTCAAGAGTGAGACGCGGGTTCGAGTGCTACCGTACCCGAGGCATTGCCCGTCGCGTCCTGGCGGTGTTCGTTTTCGAAATTGTGGCTTCAATTTTCCTCCCTGCTGGCCGCAAAAACAAAAAACATGCAATTCCCGAGCGTTTGCAACCCTTTGCCTTCGTTCTTCGGCGATGAATTCCTGTTTTCGATGACATCAAGCTTTCTTAAGCGTCAAGTACACGGCAAGGGGAGGGGGGGAAAGCGTCGCGCCGAGACGAAGGAGGAGATAGGTTCCTTCCTTCCTTCCACCGATAAGATGCCGATCGTTTCATTGCCCGGTTGAAAAATGAGCCCTCGCACAACACACAAGCACATTATATCATCACAGCGCTGTCCTTCGGTTCCCCAGTTCGGTTCGCCGGCGATGGCAAAACGCAAGACCTTCGGAATGCTGCGTACGAGCGGCTCATAATTATAGGTCAGCGAGCTCCCGGGTTTTGCGGTTGCCTCCATTTATACCCCCGCGCTGTTGCTGCGCTGACGAGGCGCGACTCATGTTTCCTCCATGCCAAGCGAAATTCGATACACATTCGATGTGTGTCCATGGTTCAACGTAAACGTTCCCTCCGTCGCATCTTTGTGCCATGCCATTAATACTGTGCCATATAAGAGTGTGTATTGTTAGTCTTTGGACCGAAACTTACCGGCTCGAACAGCGGGTAGGAATGCTTTATCAGCCATACTGCGAGAGATTTTGATTGGAAGAATGTTGTTGTTGAAGCTGCAATAAGAAAAGAGGAAAACGAATTAGAACAAATTGCAAAAGCACAAACATGTGTTTCCTGTTGTGAGGGAAATAAGAAATGCAAACGGAAAAGCAAATTTAGCAAGTGTTAATGATAAACCTTAGGCAAAACATTAAAATACAAGAAATTTATAACCCATTAGTGAACAAGACTTCACACCTCGCATAAAAAGAGACGATATGCAAAAGCAATAAAATAACGCACACCATCATTTCGGGAAGGAAGAAGTACACTCGCACCGTGCGTCAATGTGCAATATTTTATTTTCGGCTGCAGTGACGCGTCCACACAAGTGCAAGTGCAAGTAATAAAAGTCAGCAGCGCGGTGCGAGAACCGCATCTGTCCACCATTTAGCTGCCATTGCGCTACGAAAATTGTGTTTTGGTACAATTGTCACACATGGCGGTGCGCTTTGCGTAGTCTTTTTCGCCGGCGTTTTGACGAGCTTGACATTTGAGATGGGTGCAAGAACACGGCCCAGGAATATGTCGACTACCAGTAGACTCAGTGCCACGGCGAGAAGAACCCGGGTGAAATGATTCATCCGACAATTTGATGCCACAAACAACCCAAGCCTGCACAACAACATTTGTTGCTCGAGCCGCCCGAAGAGGAGCACAAGATGATGCGCCAAGATGGAGTGTAGCGAAGCCCTCTCACGCACTCAGTTGTTCTGGCACAGTTCCAACGATCGTGTTTTGTTGCTCGCGAATTAATGGGCTACGGTGTGCAAGTGCAGAGGACGGGTGAACACTGATCTTCGGTTGTTTTTTTTCATCCCAACCACCAGATGGTGGGCCGGGTTCTGACGAATATGGCGCCAGCTCGCACCATAAAGAACGTCTCGCAGTGAGTTCGAATTTTGAGTGGCTGTGTGTGCAGATCATGTCAACTATTTTCACCACGATTGCTTGTTTTCGGTTGATCTTCCGTTCCGTTCGCCGCGGTCCTCGATAACCGCCAGTTGCAAGTATTTCTGGCTGATGCGTTGCAGACATGGGGCGGCGCCTTCTCAAGGTGATCGTGGTCTGGGCATCGAGCGTTTCGGAAGACGAAAACCAAGACAAACATGGAACGCTACGCCGCTTTCGTTCATTCGCCAGATTCCGCGTCTTTTTTCGCAATTTTAAACCGTGCCCTCCTTAATTCTCCGTTACTCATGCACCACCACTTTGATCGAGCTGGATGGCTTTTTAGGTTTTTAGTTCCCGCCGGCTTGCTTCGATTTCTTTTCCTCTCGAACTACCTACGAAGATAACAAAATTCTTGTTGTCCGATAAAAAAAACGATAGGTTTGAGGTTGAAAGAGCATCCAATCTTCGTGCTCGATCGCGATTCTAATGGACTCTCGGAAATACGAAATTACCCTCCTCCTCACGGAGGTTTCTTGTTCCCAAAACTAAAATAAAATCTCAAACACTAGAAGGAACCCTACGAGCCGACGTGTTTCACATGGATGCTGGCTCATAAATTCTCCCAACCAAAACCCCCTTCCCACTTCGACCAGCGACCAAGTGCACAAGTGAAACGAATAAAGCCCCACCGACACACATACATGAGCACACACATACACTCATACACACACGTATACAGAGGCACGTACTGAAACTAACGACCTCCAGCAGGTCTTAGCGAACGTGTTGTTCGAAGACCGGGAACAGTCAGGGGTTTTGTTCTCCAGAGTCTTGAGATTATTTTCCCTTTCTTCGCGCGGGTTTCTGGACCCCGGCCGTCTCTGCCCTTCACCACAGTCTGCTGCCCTTTACCCCTTCCCCCTCCTCTTCTACCCCGCACGTTTCTAAGCACTCCGGATCTCGGTTTCAACCAAACCGGTTAGGGTAAGCAAAAAAAAACATCAAACATTCTTAGCAGGTCATCGAGCGTATTTGGGGTTGGGAATAATGTTGGAGTCACCGGATTTGGTAGGCCGAGTAGAAGGTTTCCCTTTCGAAAATGAAAGCGTTGAATGAAGCATTATGAATGAGATTCGTGTGTTAGGAGTATAAATTTAGCTATTGAACTTCAAAAGGGCAGAATATATTTGATTCAACAACACCAAGAACTTGTCAAATCATCAGCCAAGAACATTTTTAATAACCATATGCAAGCTAAAATGCATAAGTTGTCTTGCTCACAATTGATAAAACTCCACTTTTTAAAATCGGCTGGCCATTTTGAGATTTCAACTAAATTTGGGAATAAATAAAAAACTATTCGCAACACACGACATGGACCCGCGTAAATCCCATCGAACAGAAACTGAAAATGCTCCAAAGGCCTCGCTTTACGGTGTTTACGAGCAAAGTATTTTGCTCGGACAAACGATTCGATTTGAATAAATTAAT
Organism: Anopheles coustani; assembly: GCF_943734705.1. NCBI lineage: Eukaryota > Metazoa > Arthropoda > Insecta > Diptera > Culicidae > Anopheles > Anopheles coustani. The sequence goes on from NC_071289.1 coordinate 55,508,447, forward strand.
TAACGATCGACGGCCACCGATAAGCCACTGAATTTTTGATCAGCAAAAGAGCGTACGAATGCGGACGAACTGATCGCGCGTCGGGCAACGAGTGCAAGATGACGGGCGAGAAGATCCGATGATGATCGTGTCTCGGTAACGGGGCGAGTGTGGAGGCAATTTCGCTCAGTAGTAGCAGACAAGAGGCAATGCTGCTTTGGAGCTATGTTTAAATGTTGCGCCGGTTGCGCCGAAACGGTCAAGGAAAAGGGGAATGGACTCATCAGCACATTTTTGCTGCTGTTACTGCTTCTCGGGCCGTTCCATACTTGGCGGTGTACGGATGCAGAAAGATACTCGGCTGCCCGGAATCTCGAGGCAAGGCAGACAAGGCAGGCAGGAAACTGATTCCTTTCCCGATTAACTTGCAACTGCCGCCGAAGGCCGAACAACTGGTCGGTCGAGACTCGGCGTGATTCAGCATCTCACAGTGCGGACCCCGCCGCTGTTAATCGGTAGCTCGTAATACAGTGCACGGAGTATATCTGGATCGATCTGCTTCCCGCGAGCGGTAGAGGAATGGCCCCTCTAATCTGGCCATTCTGGGAGTGGATATATCTTTCAAACGACCGAGCAGATCTCCGGGCAGGATGCCGTTAACGACCGTCGTTGGTAGATTTTATTTAATGATATTCCATTCGTTCGCGTTTTCTTACATTTGAGCTCAGGAAAAAAGCGGTGTGTTCGGCTCTAATAGAGACATACTATTCGTGGCTGTACGGTGTGGCAGATGATGATACCTGCGCCGGGTACCTGATGAATCAACTGTTTCTATGAATTATGATACCGTCCAACGTCATGCGTTCGGGTCCGTATATCCTAGGTCCAATAAGAACAAGCAGTTTTCACGAGCTCAAAAGTAATCCAACCTAGTTGAAGTTCCTGGTTGAAGAGTTCCAGTCAAGCGCACAACCTTGGTCCCCGGGCACCACCGAGCAGGAAGGTTGGGTCTCACCATCTAATCCCCATTCGTCATGCAGCTTATCACGGGAAAGAAATCTAACAACCATTTCAGAACCATCGACGAACCCCGGCGGGAGGATATAAAACAACAATTTAAAAATAGTATAGCGGCCTTCTCCAGCCAGGATTTGGCGATAATGGGATCCGTTGGTATTAGCACTTCGATACTGCCGTGTCCATCACGCGGGTGCAAAATGGAAATTCGGTCCCCTTGAGCCAAAACCCACATCTCCCACAATTTGTTTCCCACCGTAGTCAAACGGGCAAACCACAAAAAAAAAACACCGGTGGACGCAGAAGGGAAAGTGGCCGGAAAAAAGCCAAACATCGAACGGTCAGCTATATTATACCTGTCCGGATCAAAATCGCGTCCATCACCTCCTCTTTTTATCGGATACATAAATTACCCCCCGGACCGTCCTCTGGGATAATGTCGTCCATTAGGTCGGTCGGACGCGGTACCGCACCCTGTCACGACATCCCCACCCTTGGAACAGCCCACCTGATATGTCGAGCCATGCCATGTGGATGGGGTTGAGGGTCTAAGGAAGTAAGTCGACCACTGTGGTAAGAACTAATCCAAAACCCCCAGACGGGTTTTGCGCCCGGTTTCTTGGGGCCTGAAATTACCACCATTTCCGCGCGTTCCAACACTCGCACGTGAAAAGGGATAGAAGGTTCTGAGGGCTTCAGTTGGCCTGGCAAGGAACTGGGTTGAATGACACAATCTTTGACGGTAGCGATTCCCATCGGTTCAGATATTCCGATGTAAGCGACAGAGAAAGGGAGATTAATAAAAGAGCGACGAGAAGGCCCCGAGATGGCCGGAACTCCGATATTGATAGAAAACGGTGGGGCTGAGGAGAAATTGACCGAATAAATACATATTGATAGGGACAAAGGAACGCGGAAAATTTCTTGTCTGCCTGTCCAGCCGATGGAAATCCACTCGCACCGAAAGGCATGCGGATGGAAAATTAGAATTCCATTTCATGCCGTCGGCATCAGCATGCGATGGGAACGTGGAAGGAAAAATCGTAATCCTCCGTGCACGGAATCCGAACCCTGCGATAACAAACTCCGCATTTGCATCACAATCCCAAGAGCCGGCCCGGGCGGTTAGGACCCTTTTTTCCATAGTGGGTAAAATACCTTCAACCTTCAACCCTTTGGAACCCTCAAGCAGCTCAAAGCGAATCATTGGCGGCGATTCGACTTCCGGCTTGACTATTTTCCTTTCGGGATTCTTTTCTTGCCTCGTTCGAGATGAATAAACTAGTCGTCCCTTGCTGTTGTGGCCAACAAAGTAAGGTCTCGACGCTCCTCGATATTCCCACAAGGAAACCCCTTTCGCATATCCGTCGTCTGGCGGCCGAGCAGCGGGGTTGGAGTGGAATATTGTTGAGACCCCTGTTTGCTGAGCTATCGAAGTCAGTATGTAAGCCATACAACGGAGAAGCAGCTAGGGTATACAATGTTTTAAGCGTTCTAAACTCTACCTATATGAAACATATTAAGGAACTAAGCTATGATGATGCAATGGCTAAGAGTTCAAATATTATAGACTGACAGCTCCAACCTGGAACATAAACGAACCGCTAATCAAATCACACCCGCCTCTTCGGGAACAACTTCCTGCACTCGAAAGAATTTCTTTCGAGAGTCTCAAAATGTTGTCAACCTTCCCATTAATCCCTTATGGTATCTTCTTCCTACAACGTACGGTGTTCTTTCCTTTCGTTTTCATATTTCGATTGCGGCGAATGACGACCTCCGTCATAGTGGAAGCAAAGTGCATGGGTAAGTAAAGTAATGTGCCCCTAGGGCACCGCCGAGACCGAAAAAAAAAATCCGGTGTGCAATTGGGTTTTCTTATTCAAATCAGCTCTTCCAATTCCTAAGCTACAGACTGCCAATGTACCCTCTCTCACTCGTTGAATCAGCTCTGCTTCGTGCGCTTTGCCGGAAATTGTGTTCGTAGCACTGGAGTGCTTCAAGATTTTGGATTGCCATGTTCTCACGGCCTCGAACCTATCGGCATCCGATGGAGGGAGGGAGGGACAAAGGGAACGCACAAGCAGAAGAATTCAAAATCTGGAATGAGATTCTCGAAGGATGTGATTCCCACGGAATCGCGACGGAGCGGGAGAGAAAAAACACATTAATGAATTCTTCCGAAAACAGACGCCGCCTGAACTAATCTGACTTCCTTTTTCGGTGTTGCCCGAGCAGGTGCATCTTGGAGCGATCTGCATTCCTTCGAGGGAACCTCTTTCGGACGAGACACACGATGCGGCGTCTTAATGAGCGTCCCATTAAAATGTTATTAATTTGATTGTCTCAATGGGCACACCCTAATGTGAAGACCACCGGCTGAAAGTGTGTAACAGGTCCGTTCTGGACGTCCAAGTCGATTGATCCCCCCGATTTGTCCCGATGTTCCCTCTGCACCCAACAATGGCTCTGCGTCTTCTGAGAAACAACCTCAAGCGCTTCTAGACCACTGGCTCTCGGCCTGTTCGTGGAAGGAAACTATACCCAAACATCACGTTGTCATTCGCAGGCAGATTCGCTAGTTCTCGGCAGATGCCTACAGGAAATGCTGAACGGCACGAGCGATGCACCAATCGGCCTAAGGCAGACACACTATTCGATAGCATTCGATTGGTTCCCCGATGGTCAGAAATTAAGACAGCAACCATCGTCCCTCTGATGTCCTTCCCTCTTCCATTCGAGCCCGGAAAGGCACACCGTGTACACCTTGCTATCGTTCCCGGGACGGCAACCCGAAAAGAGGATCCTTTGCGGACACCGACGACTTTCAGCTTGACCGCGCACAACAGCACGCGTGCACATGTAGGTCGTCATATCAGATCCGGATCAAAACGCCGCCAAAGGCAACGACCACAAAAACTTGTGGCCGGCTCCTTAAGGAAGGATGCACGACCCAGATGAATCGCGCTTCAAAAGGAGTGGTAATAAATTTTCAACATAAACACAACAACCACAAATTCGAACGAGACACCGGCCGCAGGAGGATCCTCAACACAGAATGAAAAGAAAAAACAATCATTCTTCATCTGCTTACACCGTTGTTGCGAGGGCATTTTTGTGGGTTCGGGGTTTTGGGGCTTTCCGTTGATGTTCTGTTTCAAGTTTGGCCGCAAGGCTACCGGCTCAAAACGTCGAATGCGATGCTAACTCCGGCGGTTCGATACATCGATGGTATCTTAAATGCTCAACTACATGCACAGCGGCACCTTTCGGGCAAGACTTCCGCAAAAACCCTGAGGAGGAACCTAACGCCGGTAGGAAATGTGTGCCTGCTTTACTTCTAAACGCCTGTTGGAATGGAAATTACACTTTGGGGTTTTTTTTAACCACCAACTTTTTTTCCGGTTGAAGAAAGCAAAGAATGCAGGATAATATTAAAGCCAAAATGGCCGATTCTCCGCAAAAACCGTAAAACCACACATTTAAAACGGAACAGAAGAGGAAAACGAGGGTATCACAAATATGCTTAACCCCCTCCCAAAAAAAGCAAAAAACAGCTCGTCGCTCGTGTCGCTGTTGGTGCGGGTGTGGTCGCATGATTTAAAGGTTCGCGATAGGCCATAATCATGCTGTTTCGGGCACGCAACCCCCCGATGGGTGGTATCATAATCATCAAACTGATGATGATGTCGTTGATGTCAATGCCTAATGTAATGCGCCTTTGGTGTGAAGTGGCGCCCGACTAGCAAACGTCATTGGCGTTGCATTACATACACACACACACACACTCACATATACATGAGAATCGCCCCCGCTGCACTCTCCCTTCGTAATCAGCGTTGATAACGATCAGGCCATTATTAGATGAGGCGACACACCTTCCGTCTGGTGCACATCACATTCAACACCTCATCCCATAGGGTGAGTGCAGCGGTATCTACCTCCTTTAACTCTCCAGTTAATGCAACTCCAACAGGGGCTTGAAGGTGTGGTTCCGTTGAGCCTACGTGCGTGACAATTGTCGTACGGAACGGAACACCTTAATCAGGTTTGAATAACATCTTGTTTAAGTGCCACAAGTGCCAGTGGAGGTTGGATGAAATAACTTTCACTTTCCTAGATTACTTACCAGTCTTGTGAAGATAAGTTGAAGAGAGGAATTATCCAAATTGATTCTGTAAGAAGAAGGAAACAGTTCATTAGTAACATTGAAATGTACATTATTATTAGTTCAAAAGGTAAACTTAAGTTCGTGAAAAAAAAATATCCATGAAAAGTTTGTAAATAGTACAACGAAAAGCAAGTAACCTCCTTTGTCAACGGATTCCTTTTTTATCTGAGTTGTTTCAAGTTCGCATGACCAACGCAAGGTAAGCTTCTGTGTCGACAACACGTTATAAATGCACGTTTAAATTAGTTTCATTCACAATATGACCTGCGACCGAACGCGACTCAATCTGGTAGCGTGGAAGTGAAGTGGTTTTACTTTTTTTTTCCACTTCACATTCTTTAGTTCCATTTTACGCCCTAAAAGAACTTCCGTTAACGAGGAAACAATAAATCCTTGCCCCTCTCGCATGGCCGTCCTTCCGTCCGGTAACGCCGTTGCCGCCGAGGAAAAGACAAATGCGCCACATATTAGTCATGCATCTGCATCTGCATGCGCCAGCCAGCGAACGTGGTCGAGCGCTGTGCATCTTTCGAATCGATATACCCGCAGTGTCCGAACACCGCACACACACACACCGTATTCCTTTTTCTTTATCGACCACCCAGCGACCGGGTGTGGTCCACCACGAAATGCTATCCAGCGCTATCGTTCCGTCCGGGGGCAGGGGCAGTAAGAGACAAATCGAGCCCCGTACATCAACGGGACACGGAGTGCAAGATATACCAGATGGGCTGGGCGTGCGGGAAAGAGGGGAAACGTAAGATCGAACGAAATCAGCGATAAATTGAAAATAATAAAAAGGGAAAACCCTGGCCGCAAAACGAACGGGAGTGCAGGGTGGAGGGCAAAAGAAAACCCATGATGGTGATGGCGATCGGTTTGACCATCCATCTTTTGTAGCCTTTCCCCCCGGGGCGGGGAGGGGGGGCTCTCTCGAAGTGCCATCCTTTTCCGGCACAGAAGGTCCAAATAATGCCCTGCAATTTGCTGCCAAATAAAGTGTATGCCCGCGGGGCAGAACTACTTCATATCCACTCTAGCACTCGGCGGGAAGCAATAAATCCAATTATTCTCCAAAAACTGCTCCCATCTGACTACGAACATATGTTTTACGCCGGCGATGAAGCATAAGTTTAGCCGGTATTATATGCGCGTTTTCTGTATCAACGGTTGCTTATTTTACTTACGTTTTTTGCATGGTCAAGCATAGTTTTGCTGTAGAAGGATTCGTTGGGGAAAAGAAGATGTTTGCAGTTGATTTCTCAGCATACTAAATTGCACATGAAGTCCCCCCCGAACACTTCTCTTCAAATGGTTCTTTTTGATAAGTGGTAAACGACTCATATGAACAGTTAAAAATAAAAATTGCCTTACAGCTATGTCTTTATCCCTCATTACATCACACAAATATGATGAACCGCAAAATAACGAAAAGGAACTTGAAAATGAATGTTGATCTCCAAAAAGCATCATCTGCATACGAATACACCGGCAATGAACAGCATTCAGCCGATTGAACGAAAAAGTAGAAGTCCCTGTCGGCCATCTTTTGTCTTTCTCGTACTGAAACGAGGATCACCGTAAGCCAACAAGCAACAGGCAAGAAAGTGTCCCTTTAGTGAGCCATGCCGATTATTGGTGATGATATGAGGTTGGAAGTGATAAAATGTTAGAAGCGGTAAAAATTTACAACCAAAAATGCTCAGATTTGCAAGTTTAGCACTTGAACAGAAATAAATAAATACAAATCAAGGGATAGCTTCGTTAAAAGTCCCTGTCGCTAATCAAATCAACTGGTGAGTCGCATTGAAAGTTGATCAACAATTCTTCCAACAAGTTTTCGGCACCCAGAACAATTAAGAGCCATTGTTTAAAATCTCCCCGTGAACCTTTCCTTCGATGATTTGTGTTGTTAAACACAAATCGAACGGAAAATTAAACCTAACTAACTAAGAAAGTGTGGTTAGCGTTCTTCTACTGTTGACCCATCATCGATCGGATTGGAAGACATACTTGAGCTAAAATCACAGAAACGTTTCAGTTGAAAGATCGATTATTATTCGACGGCCGTAGAGTGTAAAGGACGTTTCGTTCAACTCACTCGTTGTGAGTTTGGCTCCTCGTCCCCAATCGCGTTTCTAAATTGATATTTTTCATTCTCTCCAGTATCAAGTCAGAACGGACGCTTTTGCACGGAACACGCCTTTAGCATCGGTGGGGTAACGAAAAAATAATATTTCTCTTCGCCCTTCACCGCCGCAAGGCGGGTCGGTACAATTATTTCCCACCATCTTGCAAGACGTTGCAGCCAACGTTGTCACAAACCATCGATAATACTTTCTATTGCCGTTCAGTATTTCACACAGCGCTACCGTCGCGTTGCGCGCCAGAACTCCGGGCGAAGAGTTATGTGCCGAAAGTTCGTGCCGGGAGTGGATAATGATTGAACCCTGACGGAAGCGAACCCCGACGAGTGGGAACGACGGTGAACGGGGGGTGTGGTGTGCTGCACATAAATCATTATTCCTTTTCAATGTGGCCACGTCCCAACGGTGCGACAAGACGACAAGTGACAGGCCTCTTTCGGTTGGGTGCGAGAATCGGTATTCGCGAGTTTTTCGACCTTCTCCGACGATGATGGTGAAAGATGGGTGGGTGGTGCCGGAACGTGGTTGGTGATGCAAAGGAATGTTTGCTAATTTGCATACAAAGGAAAATGATGACGTGAGGCTGGCGGAACACAGCGGAAGCGTGAACAGCAGGCGGACGGAGGCAGGAAACTTAAGCCCCGGCGTGGCTGGACAGGGAGAAGAGCAACATGTACCCATGGTCAGCGGGCACTGCAGGAGGCCTTAAGGGGCGCGCGGGACGAACAAGCTTATCTAATTAATTTATCTTTCGTCATCGTCGACTGGCGTGCGACGAGAAATGGACGTCATCGGTTTTGGACAGCGCGCCCGTCACATCATAAAGCTGACACTGACAGTCACCTGCGTCGGTCGAAACAACAGTAGAACGGGGAAGAAAAAGGAAAGGAAAGGAAAGGAAAGAAAAGCCAACTACAGCAGGAACAGACACAAATGACTGTACGTAAGCAAACAAAGCAAGGGTTTTAAAAACGCTATCGTGGGGCGATCGCTGAGTGATCGCTGTGTAATGGAATGGTAAACCGCCGCGAGTGACCAGCATGATGTTTATTTTCCGCTTGCCAGAGGGAAGCACTTTCCACCATTTAAAGCGATTTGCCAAGAGTTAGACGAAATGTTGAGTAGATTTCGCCATTCGTGGCGACTAAAGACAAAGTGAAGTATTTCTTTGTAGGTTCTTCTCCAGTGAAGGAATGTAGGTAGAATCCTTCTACGTCCGTTTTGTAAATTAGCTACTCCTTAGACACAACTAATTCCAACTTGATTACATGCAACTCTCTGGCTGGCACCCGAAAAAAAAAAAACAAAGTCCAATAATAAATCATCCATTACTGCCTCATCCCGTTTAGTGCCTGCTGTCCATCACATTGGGGAAAAAGTTAGAAACTCCGGCACCATCTCGTGACCTCCGAACTCGACAGTCAAATATGTTTATGTTGCCGGTTGCCGATGAGCGTGCATGGTGCTGATGATGATGATGATGATTCGGAGTTCGTGCCGCGGCCCAGATATTCCGTCCGGGCAACAGAGAGCCCCAGTCCTCCCGACCGGGGGGAGGAAGAAGTCAACGCCACGAGGGCACCTCATTTAGCGTGTAGAATTGATTATTACAAATAAATTGGTCCCCCGTTCGACTTCGGTACCCGAGTGCGGCGGGGGGGTAGGGAGAAGTGGAAGTGTAAGATGAAGAGGAAAATGAAAACAGATGTTTTCCGAGCACGGAAGCCCGCCCCCTTAGAGGACGACGCCGCGATATCGCCGCGGACGACGTTGTTCGTGGCGTGCGTTTATATTTTGTTGTCGTGTGTTTCTTCTGCCTTCCAGACTCGCCCGGGCCAAAAATAAAACAAAGCTGAAAACAAAAATACGTGGGGCTCATCAAGCGAAGGCAGCGAAAGTCGAGCCGCAGACCGAAAGTTCGCCCGCGACCCAACGCAAGAAGCGCAAAGATGTGTCTATTATTATTTAATTTAATTCTAATTAACTTTAATTCATTCCTCCGAAAGCGCTATCTGCCATGTCTGCTGGCTGCTGGACCTTCCTCCACGAGCCCGTCTTCACCCTTCGTTCAAACAATTACAGTTTTTCGGTAAAAAAAAAGTTAAAAGAGCGGCCATATAGGTTGATTACAACAACCCACCGACGAAGCTGAAGACGTCCTACTAGACAACATTCTACTGGGCCAGAAGACCGCTGGCGGCCGCCGCCGATGATCATTTAATAGATCATTTGTCAAAACGCGGGGTAACGAATCGTTTATTGATTGTTTAACGAAGCTTATCAATGCCGGCTTAGGAGGCCGGCGCCCCCGGAACGCGCAAAACCGGCGCGTCTTCGAAGGAAATCTATCAATCTTGTTTGACGCTGCAGAGAGCGTCCATCGCCAAGCCAAAGTCGTGGGTTTCAGCTTGAAACTGGTTACTATTGATCGATTAGTTGACTGCCCGTTGAGCGCAACAGTTTGCGCGAGTTGTTTTGTTTGATTCCGTGCTCTGAATCAGAAAAACGGTTCCAATCGAAAACCATTAGAAACTGTTGCGCTTTGAAGAACTTCTGATTATAGATTCGCTTACATATTTATGAATTTTCTTTTTTTTTTAATTTTCACAATAATTATACGTCGTTTGCACCAACAATTTTTTTATTAAATATTGTTTTATAATAATATAGCAAAAATGAGGAAAAATTGAAACAAGTCCCCTCAAACTGTGTCGTCTTTGTTAGACTTCGGCTTTGCATGAAACTTGACGACAGAGGATCGTCCTTTGTTTTGATTTCCACTGGTCTCCCCACAATGGGGAACTTTTGAGCTGCCATTGGCAGACAAGTTTGACAGTTTGCTTCTGGGCAAGGAGAACCAGGTCAGCGTCTATTGTTTTACGACTTTCTGGAGCTAGATCTTTCCGCTGTCTCCGCAAACGGAAGTGACGGCTATCGTTGAGAAAAGTTGTCCTGCTTTTGTTCCCAACAGCCATGATTCTCACGAATGAAAGGAGCAAATATGTCAGAAAGCACTGTTTGCAAAAAGGGTAGAAAGTTTAGAATCGTTCCATTCGTTTTGAACTATGCTCCGCTGTTTATTAAAAACTCCGATACGGTTTTAGTTCTTCTTGAACCACATCGTTCCAAGCGTTTTTGCTTGTCTTTAATAACATTTCAACTTCACCACCCAAACTAAAGGATGGTACAGGTTCTAGAGGTGAACAACGAAGCAGGCAAGACGAACACATACTGCTTGCGCATCGGGAAGGGGGTAAAAAGGCATTCTTCTAACGTGTGTTGCTTCGCCAGCTTATTCTAACGCCGGTTCCCGCGCTGTTTGCGCTGGCCAGTCGTGGGTTGAAGTGGTTATGCCCCCATCTCTGCTGACTAACCCGAAAATCATTCTCTTCCCTATCGAGGTTCATGAAAAAGGCACAAGAACACCTCTAACCAGGCTCAAACATACGTTCGCCGTCAAACTCGCGTTTCGTCGATTTCTTCGCGCGTTTCGTCGTGTGTTTCGGTTTCTAATCTCGTTTTCTTCATCGCGTTTACTTCGTAGCAACTCCTTCGCCCCGTCCCTCCCAGACGTCCCGCTTATACTAGGCCACTTGCCGTTGATTTTACCCCTCGCCACTCTTTTTACTCCCCAACCCCCGATTCCCATCGTCAGCGAGTGTGTGTGTTGTTTTTTCGGCGGCTCGGATGCTTAAGGTCCATGTTTTTTCGTCTTTCCTCCTCTCGATATGATGCTTTCTTGGTTTCTCTCTGCTACTTGGTTCTTCCACTTGTTTTCGACAATTCCCAGGATTTTTTTCGGTTCAAATTTGTCCGTTACTTCTTCCCCCTTGCACCAGTCCGAGACCATCCGGAGTTCGTCGCGATGGAATTATTTTGAACATCATTCGTTTTCTTACAGCGCTATACACATGTGGACACCACCGGGCAGAGAAGCCAGCGGGGAAGAGGGACAAACGGCGAGCTCGAGAAGCGAGTTGTTGCACGTGTTGTGTAAAATCCGAACCCGGGGTCGACCACACCACCGGGAGGCAACAAGTATTGACAGAGTTAGATGGAACGTTTAGAACGAGGGAGATGATGGTTGAAGCCGGGGGCGACGGCGCTGGTGTTCGACTGGTTCTTTTTTTGTTTTGAACTTCATCCCCGATGCCTCCTCTCTCCGCCAAGATTTGTTCCATGAAGATCAATTTTCGGGTGAACAAAAACTCTAACCAGAGGCTTGGCCGGGAACCGGGTAGCAAGAAATCACTCGCACTTTCCGAAGAAAAAGATTAGGTCCAAGCCGGGCACAGCTCTATCGTTTCGCACTATCAGCGATCTTCTTATACACGGTCCTGCCGAGCGAAAACGTGCCCCCATGTCGCCCCAAGTCGTGAAGATCACGTACGTTTAGAGCGTTGTTGTTCTTTTCTGGCTACTGAAATTTTATAAGCAGCACATAATATAATCCGATCACGTTTATAGGATCATGTGTCGATTTTAACAACATGGTACCGGCGTTGGAATTAGGTTTCTGTTCTTCTGTCAATGGCCCCCGCTTTGTACAAACAGTCTTCGCAATAATGTTTAAAATTTTCTGCTACCCTTAGGTACTGTCTGAGGGCACTGAAATTGTTCGTTCCTTTGCCATTCGTGATGTGCTCAAATTACCAGATATTTTATTTTAACGCACCTGCTCACAAATATGACATCGATGTTCTTTGCGAACGTAAACAAATTTGTCGAAGTAAAAACAGAAACTAATCGTCTAAAACGAATTATCATTAAGTCACTAGCACTGCCTTTACTATCTTTCACTCGCATCGCAAACGTTTTCAACAGTTGTGTCAAAGAATAAACACGAACATGTTAAATTAAGGATCGTGCAAGTGCCTGATGATTGGGACTGAAAAGCACACAACACAAAGAAAACGCCAAGCGCGTGCCTTCACGAAGAAAGTCATCGGCAGGATTGAGGCGTCGAGAAAAAGGAATGGAACCGAACGAGCAAAAACCAAAAACGCACATACAAACGCACACAGGCCCATTTCATCGCCTCCTGCGACCGATGCGATGATGCACGTTTTCGTCGCCTCGAAAAACCGGCACATGTCACTCATGTTTCGGCGCAAGGATATCATTTTGACACTTTGTCGATAATTTGCCCTCAAAAGTGAAAACACCGCCGCAGGTGCACCGAAAGGAAGTGTACAGTTACGGGAGTGCGAGAGTGAAAGCCCCGAGCCGAGCTCCGATGGACACCAACTTGAAATGGTCCCTTTCTGCCTGTGACTTTCACACCCGTTACTCCGACCACGACTTCCTGCTCGGTCCGGTGGAAATGACGCAAAATTTGAAAGACGGCATAGGAAAGGCGAACCTTTTGGAAGACTGTGCGCGTAGAGCAGGTGAAATTTTAGCCCTTCGATCGGCTTCGTTTTTTTTTTTCAACATTCAATCGCCATGCAGTGTTGACGGATTTGTTCGTCATTGCACTTGACACTTTTCGTTTGGCAGAGAACATTTCGTTCGTTGTCCACATTGTATTTCATTGAAATCTGCAAAGTACTGGATTTCCATGAAACTGAGGTATTTTAAGGCCACTATATAAGGATCGTTTGGTATTCAGTATTTCTTACCGTTTTTGTGACAGCACCGGACAGGAAGTACACCTTTCGTACCGGAACGAACTAAGCAAAACTACACCGGATATTGTTTTCAAATCGCAAGTGCACGTTTTCCGGAATTTTTGCTTCGTCGCCGGTTTTGCACTCGCGTACACTTGCATGATCTCGTGGTAAGAAACCACCAAAGCATCCACTCTGTATGTTCGTATTGAACGCACAAGAAACATCAGATATCGTAGCAGGACACTAGGAACAGTTTTCGGTGTGTAAAAGTTTATGCAGCGCGTGTTCAACACTCTGGGGTTTCTTCGATGTAGTTAAACAAAAAAAACATTCAAACCACGATTCTAAAAAACCAACAAAATGTGTGTCATTCTGAGAAAAAAAATAACTTTTCAAAGTTAAAATTTTAAGTCGATCAAGATTTTCCGAAGTTTGGATTTTTGGTACGCTGATTACACCACTAATAAAATAAAGTTCCCGTTCGCTACTACTCTCGAAAAATTTTGGTTTGTTTTCTCGCACTTGCAAAAATATCTCACTTGCTGTTCATTAACGAAAGTGAACTACGTCTTACCATACCGACTTTCAAAAGTTCTTTACAAAGTTTCGTTGGTGGTCGAAAATTAGTAAAAATGTAGATGCTCGCGCACGACGTTCCAGGTGAAACGATTTTTCCTGGACTTCCCGGTCGAAGTAGGCTGGCTGTCGGGAGAACTTCTTTCGTTTTGCAAAACTTTTCACACCGAACCTTGCGCCCGGTTAGGCAGCAGGACGTTTGCTCGAGCGCGATTGTGCGGAGAAAAAACTGTGCGTCACCGAAAACCGAACACGGACTCGACTGCCAAACTGCCAGAAAACCTGAGCTGAACGCGACTCACTGAGAAACCAAACGAGGCAGGATATTGGTGAGGAAAAAAAAAGGAAACCGCACCGAAAAGTGTTGCGTTCCCTTCTGCTGCTGCTGCGGGCTGCCGGGTTTTTCTTTTTTCCTTCCGCCGCTACCGAAAAGGGTCGCGCGTGTGCGTACCGCCGTACGTGTGTTTATGCACGTGCGCCATGCAAATGTGTGTGCACTGGTGAGGTGAACTAAACTGAGCTGCAACTGGAAAGGAAGGACTACTACTGCGAACCAGCACCCGGTGCGGACGTACAGCGCACGGCACGACCGAACAGCACGAACGTCTGAAAGCGAATAAAATAAAATTTCTATCAAAATGCTGCCACACGTCGAAACGGCACACCGAAAGCCACCAACACCAACGTGTTCCCCCTACTACGCGCATGTTCCTTCTCTCATCCCCAAACGGGACGGTTACATCCTGTTTCTCTTTCGGTCGCGTAGAGGTTCGTCCTCCGACCCACCCCCGGCAAACTACCGTCTCGTGTCTTTCCTACTATACACGTCCCTTTTGTGAGTGTTTGTTAACGCGCATGCGTCCCACTACAAGCATCGCACAGGGAATATTAAAAAGGTGGGCACACAAGCGAGAAGAAAAACGTTATGTTGTTGTCTCGCTTGCACCAACCTCTTGAAACGCTCGACGTTGGCGGGGGATGCTTTGAATGTGTGGGACAACCGTGTACGTACAAGCCACTTCATCCCTTCCATGATGCTATTGTCGATTCTCACTCCCCTCCTTGAGTTGTGCAAATTGACGAGCGTGTGCGCATGTGTGTGTGTGTTTGTGTGTATATATGCACCTACACACAGTATCGCATTGGATACCACCACCAACGCGCGCCCGACGTACCCTTCTATGCCGTCGACGACGTGGCAGCATGCCGCAATGTACGTTCGTCGCGCGCAATTTACATTTCTATCGTGCGAGAGAAGGAAAGAAAGAGGTTCCATCCGGTATGCTAAAACAGGACAACATGTAGAAAAAAGAATTCTTCTCTTCACCGCTCCCCCTTCTCAAACGGGCACCTCACCGCAAATCCACACCCAGTATCGAAGGTTAGATTTCAGAGTAAGGATCCGCCGAAAAACCAGAACACTGGACGATCGGAACTTGCAAGCGTCACGAAAAAAACGCACACTTATCGCTAGGAGTACTGTTGCGTGTGCATTTGATTAAACACAGCACTCGCGTGGTGACAGGATCGAGCAGGTTCAAACAGGCCTCCATTAGATCGCTCCATAATGATCACATCCAGCCATATCGTTTTTTTCGGAAAGGTTGTCTTAACTCAATGAACGCAAAGCGAAAGAAAGTAAAACAAAATATAAATAAACAAACAACACTTGTGTCAAAAGTGTATCAAACAGTGACAGTTGAATGTCACTTATCGCTTAACAAGCGATGACGAAGGACTCGTGTCCGAGCTTTTTGTTTGGTGTGTGCTGGTTTTTTTTTTTTAATTTCATCTGATTTTCATTTCACTTCGGTCCACCCATCTCTCCCTCCTCCGGGGGTGATCTTTCCTTTTCCGCTCCCTTTTACGTGCACCCGCGCGCTATGCGCCGCCGGCCATTGAACCCGATTCCGTCCAAAAGCAAAATCATCGTTCGGATGGCCTTGAACGGGCCCCGTTTCTAGGTTAGAAAAACTTCACTCCATGCAGTCACTCCCGAACCGGACCAAATCCTGCCCCCTCACAGCTCCCATCCTCGACGGACAACGGTTTTCCATTGATCCGGCGGTCGGTCTTTTATGAAATTACAACGAAAAGGGGTGTTGCCAGCGCACACTATGCAAGCTGTCTATCTATGACGCATGGTGGAAGAGTGGACGCACGTTGATCGAATTCCTCCGTTCCAGAGATTTACCATATCATTTACCAACAACAATAACAACAACAACAAACAAGCAAAGGCCTGGTAATTGTTGTTATTGTTACTGGAGCCCGTGTTGCTGTTAGTGTTGTTGTGCTGCTGCTGTGGCCGCCATTGCTGTCGCTTTTATTATTATAATTATTTCTCGCGCGGTGTTGGTAACGTAATTATACACTCATTTGCATATCACCACAGCCCCCCCGAACCCCTACCCTGCCTCGAGTTTTTAGGGCCAGCTTATGTTTTACGCCAACCAGCCTCGATGTTGTTTCCTCTTGTGTGTATTTTTGAATATGTGTTGTTGTTTCGTTGCTGCTGCTGCTGCTATTTTCCCGAGACGACCGTTGTTTGACATTTTTGACACATGGACAACTACCGGACGCGCCTGTTTTTACCCCGGGCCGGGTTTGGCGACCGAAGCAACGAGAAAAAGCGAAATGCCGAAAACTAAAGCTGGACAATTATCAACCCCCGTGTTTTGGTGGCGAAACAAAGCAAAAAAGACTTCCCGCATGTGGGGCAGGCAGTAGTGAACAGGTCGGTTTATGTGATGACTGCTGAATTGACTCCAAAAATAAACACGCAGGATTAATTGCGCGGGTCTTCGCGTTAAGGTAGGGGGGAAGGAGGGGGAATCGAAACGAGTTTAAATGGGACGATTAAAGTCAGTTTATAGGGATAGACTTGTTTGCAGCCGTTTCGCCCATTACCAGCCAGCATAGGGTATGGCGAAGGTCGGAGTACTGAGTTTAATTGAAATGTGTTGAATATTTGCTAATTCTTAACAGAATGGTCTTTTGTGAACGCCGTTTAGCTTGATTTAATTATGCTTCTTCGACCATACTTGTGAACGGAATGTCTGATGTAGCCTCGGTTTACCAGCCCATCCTCTGATACTGCCTGATTGTTCAATATTAGCAAAAACCGTCTATCCATTCGACCCCAATAAGGGCAAACATCATCTTTCCATCTTCGAGCTCTCCTTGATTTGTTGTCTCCTCTCTATGTTTTCCCAACAGTCTACCGTTTCTTTTCCGTTTCAAACCCTTCCAGGGACCGGAGCAGAGATTAGAATCCGCGCGCAGCTTACGAATCGCATCGAATCTCGAGCCGCATCGCCAGCCAGCACGCCCTGCCCAAGTGGGGGCCCCGGCCGTGGCCAGTAAAAAAAACCCAGGATGATGTCACCGCCGTGTGGGCTCGGGCGTTCGAACGTTGCGTTTGTTTGCAATAGAGACGCCGGGGCGAGAAAAACAACCCCGAGAGGGAAGAGGCAAGGAACGCGGAATCGTGGAAGGAAGCTGCCGCTGCCGGAGGAACATTGCTGCCGGGCCAGCAAATAATCACACACAACGAGCCCGGATCAAACAGACGGACGGATGGACGGATTAGGGTAGCGAGCATAGAGCCTCGCCCAGACAATTCGACGAACCGGCGATGGCGATGATGGCGGTGGAGGCATAAATTCAACAGTTTGTTGCTAAAGATGACACGAATGTATATACATTTTATACCGTTTCGCCAGGGTTGGATTTGTGTTTTCCTTCTGTACTGTGCATAGAGAGTTTCGCGGCATCTTTTTACTACTTAACGGGAAATTCGGAGCGATTTGATAAAGATTTTCGAATCATATCGCTATGCTATAGATTTATCTGTGTTGGCGCTTAAGAATACCAAGTTTATTAGGTCATTTTTCTTTGGCAGCAGCTCGAGCCAAGCGCCCATGGAACGTGTTCTACCTGACCAAAACCGCAATTTTCTACACCATTTAAAAAATAAACACAAATCGTTTACCATCATTCGACCTTTGCCTGCTGCCATGAAAAGATACATTCCCTAATCAACGAATTCCTTCGAACGGGGTTGGCCTTTTTGCTAGCGAAAAATTGCGTCAATGTGTTTCCTTTTGCTTGATCTACACTTTGTCGTTGGGCGAAGTGATGCGTTCGTCCACCAACCCTCCCCCGTCGATCAGCGAACACGTGGCATTTGGAAGATGCAACTAAATATAAATGCACTTCGTGCTGCGTTTTATAGTCAGACGAGAAGATCAAGAGGAAAATGTCGCTCGCATGTGCAAAATCTCTTTCTAATAAAGGTGGGATTAGGTCAAGCTCTGAGAGCACTCAACTTCAGAACTTTAGTGTGCGGTTTTTCGTAGCGCAAAATTTTACATTTCTCGTTTGCCCAATGACGTGGCATCATTCTGTCCGTGGACCACATTCACACTTGCCGATCGTCGCCGTCGTCGTCGTCGTCGTCTTCTCGGCTCGGGGTTTATGCTAATTAATTATAGCGTCTTCCATCACGCCCGTCCGCTCGGAATGGGCCCGTCGATGTTGGACGGTGTGTGTGTGTGTTTGTGTTGAGAATTATAGCGCTACTATCATTCTGAAACGAGAGCTCGTACCAGTGAATCTTCATTTATACATTCACGGGAGACTGGCCAAAAACTCCCGGGCAAGTGGAGTGGAGACATTGAGCAAACATTTTGCCGAGCAACTTCACAATGTTTCAGCTAACCTCCAAAATAAACGCATATGTTCTCCATCGCACCAACACACACATTCCACATTTTGGTGGTCCGTTTGGACCTTCCGGAGGTAATGCAAGACGGTGCACTAGGGTTTTGTGGCACTTTTGTGTGACTTTTGATCCATCCTCCCGCCTCTGCCTTTTCGCATTTGCTTGCGTTAAGTTGCGTTCCTGTGTATTTATTTTGACTTACTTGTGATGTTTGTTTGATTTTTCCCTTCACCCCGATTTTCCCCCTAGTGCCGTGGCAATATGGCCGGATGGGCACCGTGATCCCGTGCTCTGCAACGCGGATGACGAATGCAACCCCGGATGGGATGCAATTAATTAGTGCGTAACCTTTTTGCCAGCTCGTAAAGTGATGCGTAAATGCGGCTCGGATCGATGCACTCGCCGCCGAGTGCAGGAAGGAACAGCCATAACATCCATAACATCCAAGCACGGGCACAAACACACACACACACACACACACACACACACACACACAGGCCGACCGAGACGATCTGATGGCGTATCGGATTGATTTGAAGACCGAGAGATAGAGCGCAAAACGACCGCTTTGAGTGTATATTATTTATGGCAATTTTGTTTTGATCGAATGGAGTAATGGAGTTGAAGGAAAAATGTATTTTTATATCATAATGTCATAAAAAAAAGTTTTTAATGAAAGTGTTATTCTCGGACACAGATGGAATGCATTTTCCACAAGGAGAAAATCAAATTGCACCAATTGTATAGCAACCTTAACATGAACTAATAATTTATCCAAATTTTCTAGGTTCTTACAACTCTTTTTAGCATCATTAGAAGCAATCAAAATGGTTTGAATGCTTAAGAAATTAGCTTCAAGAGATTTGTGAAATCAACTTGCAACATTGTTGCGACCGCAATCAAATCGCTCCCTGGGAGTAATAAAACACGCACGAAGCCTAACCGAATGGCAGTCGAAGCAAAAAAGCATTCGCCCAAAAACAAACAGTATTCTGACAAAAATATGCCGTTCAACAAAAAGAAGAATAAAAAAACAAACCTCATCAACGCAAAGTCGTCGTTTTGGCAAGAGCGCTAACTTTAGTCAACGCGGTAGAAAGAGCCAAACAAAACCAAAAAACTAAAAAAAAATACAAGCACAAATACACGACGCATGGCAAAAACAGGAAAACAACCGAACTAACAACCGGTCTAACCGGTCTTCCGGAATGGCGGACGATGTTTCTGGCGGATCGTTTTCGCATGCTCCGGCACGGGACGCCTCAACGAACCCCTTTGCAGAATCCGCGGGATCGGCGGCCTCGAACTGCCTTTCGGTTTCAGGACCTATTCCTGAAGTTCCTGATTTAAATAAACAGCGCTCATGCCGAATGGGACAACAAAAAACTGAAAGATCCTTTTTCCCATACGGTTCCCCGATCGGTGGTCGAGCTCTATGATTTTACTTATTCATTGGCATGCCAGAGGTCCGAAATTAGGTTATTGCGGAAGGGGTGAAGTCATTTGCGGGTTCCCATATGGCACTTTAATACTTCATGCAAGCGTAAGAGTGACGGTGTGAGTTCCATTGGTTCTTAGTTTTGATTTAAAACTAAAGCTGATTGTACACAAAACTTTAACTGGTTGAAACCAATAATTTTAGATGTACTAGGAGCATCTATATTTTATCCCCATACGAAGACGTGTAGGCGCCCTCGGTCGGTACCGATGTCTGGCACGGAAAACCCTATAATTCATCGGCATAATGCGGCCGTAACCTTTTTCTTCGCTTTCGCATTCGGGCACATCCTCAATTCGACCTAAGCGCTTCTATTTTTCTGCCCAATTCCCATTCTGCCGCGTGCCGCATTTAAAAGCGAAATCCAGGTTGCTCCCTGAGGGGTGGCCATCTTTTCATTTTTTGTTGTTTGCGCAAAATAGAAGCAAAAAGGTAAAAACGTTAGAAGGTACCAGCTTGACGCCAAGAAAGCAGCAGCGGAGAGAGAGAAACATTGTAATTAAGAATTATTTATTGGCCCATCGACAAATGCTTCGGCAAATTGGGGAGGCAATGGTAGGGCCAAAGCATTTTCTAAGTATAACATGCTTTTCATTTCTTTTTTCTACTATGGTTAAGAAGAAAATAAAAGTTAGTCCCAGATCGAGGATCGTCGATTTAACCTTGTTTTTTTTTCTCTCAGCCGATCGTGACCCTTGAAGGCAAATACGATTCGTTCGATTGGAAGGGGTTTGTTCGACCAACTTTTCAGGGATGGAGCAGTCGAACACACACCGCCTGTGTCCGATAATTTGTATTATTATTGCATCAGTGAAGGAAACAAATGGGACAAGGCTTCCACTGCCCATGCGCTTCATGCTAATGACTTTTCACGAACGCTCCCAAAAGGCGCAAGGGAGCAACGGGCGATCGTTGAAAGCACACTTGTCTTTTCGATTCGATTATTATCCCCGAGGGTGAACTTGCATGGTTCAAATAATTTCACAAAAACGAAGAACGGGGAAATAAGCTTACATCTACCGAAAGGTTTTCAGAACATCTTGTTCATGTTCTCAACCGATTATTAAATCGAGCGAGAGACCAGAACATGTTTCTTCTAACTAGTCCACACCCAATTGGTGGGCAAAGGCGCGTTTTTTGTATTATTCTCTCTTCTAACTAACCTTGTTGTTTTTTGTAATTATGTTTCACGCCAACAAATACTTTGGAACTGAACTTTTTTCTTTCACCACTTCATAGCACTTTGCGTTCACCGAACTCCACGGGGGCTCTTATCTTATCATTGCACCCTACTCCCTCCAAGGCGACCGGAGGGAGGGTAGGCCTTCGGGGCCGTTGCACTTGCACATGATTTCGCTATGATGCAACTCGATAAGAAACGCACTCGCAGGGTCGTCGCTTGGTGTTCCGAAACCGTGGCAATAAACGTACCGAAAAAGTCATATCAGCCGTTTCGGTCGGGCACGTGGTGCATACTGTTCACGACCGACGTTGTCTAGGAGCTCGCCGCTTATCAGCAGCAATTCAAGCAGCGTCTCTGCCTTTTCTGCATTTGCTCGGTTGTGATTAGGAAGTGTTTCTTTCCACTAGCCCATGACCTCAGTAGCGTGGTGAGGTTTCCATGGAATATTTCCGCACACCCGGATAATTAATTTCACTTTCCGCCAAAAAAAGGCACAGTTCGCAGTAACACCCGCACCGGACTCGAACGCGATGACCTAATCGACGGCGGACGGTTGTCAACAAAACTCACTAACACTGCACAAACTTCCGACGAAGCGCCGCATCCCGATTTCCGGTGATGGTGTTCGAGTATGAGCCAACAGCCGGCAGGAAAGGCACAGGAGTCCTTCGAGGACGAACGCAAGATGACGCGAGTCACGAGGCGTTTGTGACACGCTTTTACTTTCCATTTCAATCGGAACGGAATTGAAGGAAAAAATGCGATGTTTTCAGCAAACTCCGCCTCCTTTCCAACGTTCAAATTTTGTGATTGTGGAGGGGATAGCACACTAGAGCCACTGAGCGGACGGTAGCGTAACTAAACACAAGTCTTTTTTTATGGTGCTGCCAAATTAAAGGCGGTGTCGGGTTTTAATACTACTAAATTTATATAAAAATAAACTGAAGACAAATTGATGAAGAAAAAGTTATAAAGTTGAAAAGTTAAAGTAAATAAAGTTTTGTAAAATACAAAGCAGATATCAGTTGTAGTCGGAGTTTTTTTTGCGTAATTTTTATAAACCTTAATTTAAAACACAATAAAGGAAAATAGGTCAAAAATCTAATATCAGGCATTTGACAAATGCTCATCATTTACGAAATAAAGAAAATGGTGTTCAGGAATTACTGACTGAATATTAGCTGAACTGCCATGAATCAATACTTCAAACTCTGGAATCGAAGCAAGAGCAATAAGCAAATTGCTATTTTTGCTAGCTGTAACCTATGAACTTTGGTTTATTCACATGATTTATTTTAGTGATGTATTTTTCAGAGGACGTTATCTTAAAATATTAAATGAAAGTTTACTCATTCAAATATCACTACGTAACGAAGTTAAAAACTATCGATTATGCTGTATGGACGAATGTTTCATCTCGTTCCTCAACATCGAACGGTAAAAAAAAAACATGAAGTGAACATTGATGCTTCTGATTTAAACCTCCACAGAGCACAGTTGCACTAGTGAAAGCAAAACAAATAACTCGACAGGATAAAGCGATTTGTGATTTCACAATAAAAGGGTGCATCAAAATAACCCATCCCGTTATCAATAGTATGCTGCTCATCACAAAAGGTTCATAAAGCTGACCAAAACGACAGCATAAAATTTATTGCTAAGTACACACACACACATGGGAAGGAAAAAAATAAAAACATCTTGTGACACGGCGAGAAACGACGATGCAATTCGAATCCTTTTACAAAACCGATCGCCGTTCGATGGATTGAAAAGTCATTAAAGACTGTCAGACTCATCCCGCCCGATTGTTCGGTGGCTTTGTGCAATAAATCAATAGTAAATAAGTTTATTATTATCATCTGATATGAGGGATTTCTTCTTGTGGGTTTCTGTTTTCCTGGTTCGCCCCATCTCCCGTAGATAACCTCCAGCTCGTCAAACCGGAGAAAAAGCAGCAGCGTAACAAAAGATTGCCGACCTCAAATCAAGCAAAACGGTTTGAGTCTGCCGAGGCACGATTGAGCGCCTGCCTGATGGTGGTGCATCATTTGTCTTGCACCGTTGCACAAATCATGATGGCTTGCACGCACACACGCGTAGGAACAACAGAAAGACCAAACGGACCTGGAAGCAATGAATCTGGAAAACAGGAACACCTTTCAATTGGCTGTCAAAGCGGTGGCAACTCGATCGCTGCACGCTGTTTGATGCTGATACAAGCAAACGAAGAGCATGAAGACTGGCGGAACACGTCGGCAGCAAAACTTAAAGATGCGCAAAGGCGCGAAGAAAGGCGCGAAGGTGGAAGATTGGCAAAAAGGGAACGGCCCCCGTACTATAAAACGGCACTTGACAGGGGGTTACGCTGATAGGTTTGTGGTGCGTTTGTGTATAGTGCGCTTTTTCGTTTCCGTGAGGCAATCAAAACACGACGTGCGCGAGCTGTCGTTGAACGTGGGCAACGCTGGCTCATTGCGTTCCGCGGGGCTATCGAACTCCGGCCAGGGCAAGGCAAACGGTAGTGAAGTTCGGAACAGCACCGAAATGTCTGCAAACCTGCGCCGAGGAAGAACGGAGCCACGGGAACATGCAACAAGCACCGACCATTACCATCTTCCCCCACAAGGAGAACAAGAATAAGGAGAAGCCTTCCTTACCCCACAATGGAGAGGGAAGAGGAAGAGGAAGAGGACCCTACCGTCAATGCCGATGGAGACTTAATATGCAAGTGACAGTGTCATCATTATATTTTATTACCAACACCATACATGGCCGTGGTCAGGCCGTGCAGGTTTCGAGCCGCAGTTGAACTCCCGAACTTAGCTGAGCACAGTGGGCTCGGTTGGTGGGTCAAAACAGGGTATGGTCAACAGGTGTCAAAACAAGAAAAGAGGAAAGGATTTTATACGACTTTTTGACAAAAGTGTCCGCCAGTTTTGATCGGAGGGAAAACGATGAATTTTTCCTCATTTTCACCTAACAATCGTGAGTAGGGGCAATTTGGCGACCGATCATTTGATAGGAAAATGGGACAACATTTTGACCGCTTGGTTTTCCTTATCGATTGCAACCCCACTTAGAACGATCGGATTTAGCCGCATTGGCATATCGCGATTGGAGCTCGATCGACATCGGATCGTCATGTTTCTTGCTAATGAAGATGATTGATGTCACGCTGTGTGTGATCGCTAATTATGATTATGTTATAATTGGAAAAAATTTGAAGTAAAATGTAGTTACTTTGTTGTCTTTGTCAAAAAGAGTCAATGTAAATGTTAGTCTCTCCAAAAATGTGTTGATACTATCATCGTAAACAGGCTACATTCACCAGCAATGAATAATTAATTGGTTGGCGTCACAAGGAGAGCAACCATGTGCCATCAGCAAGACTGTTGGACCTTTTTCGGTGATTATTATAATTTACATTATTAATGCAAGGCACATTTCCAGATGCACTGCATGCGATGCTTAACAGGATGTAGCGGAACATAGAATGTACGGTTTGGATATGTTATCGAAGGATTGATAATATCAATGCATTTTAAATAGGTTCGATGGCGGTATCTTACAACAAATTTTCTTATTTTATCTTTTATCTTTTTTGTTCTATAAACTAGTCCATGTTCTTCACAACAAATCATAATCAACTTTCATTTAGTTTTCATCATCAACTATCATTTGGTTTTGGGACTTTTCTGTATCGAAAATTGTATGTTTTATGAACCTAACAATAAATTTACAATAGTAACATGTAAGGCTGGTGTCATTGCTTTACCGCACGATGTTTTGTCGGACGACAGGTCCGCCAATTTTTCTGTAATTTTTTAAATTCGAAGACGATTAAATGAATTTTATTATTTTTCTTAGATGAAAGGCACAACTCCGAGTTTATAAAGTCCAACTTTGTTGACAGATAAAATCGGATGCGTCCATCCGATAAAATCAAATGATTTTGATTTTGTCGTGCGGAGAAATCGTGCGAACCTTGCAGCTGTCAAATCCCATACATTTTCGCCTGTCAAAAGATCGTGCGGTAAAGCAATGACACCAGCCTAAGAGAGCAGGCAATCTCTTTTATTTATATTATTTAGTTTTATGTTTGGGGAGCAACGCCGTATTATCAATGCCAAAGAAGACTGACTTAATTTTTATTTACTATTTACTATTGAATAATTGATAAGTTACTTTTGACTAAATCGGAATGCACTCCATTAAATGAAATCTAAATTTATTTACTTACCTGATCTTTATGTGAAAGCGGCAGAATGTTGATTGAAGTTGCAAATGATATTCAGTAAAGGTTGACACTTGTCGAATGGTGGTTTTATCGTTTTTTTCACTTTATTCTCCATTTTTTCAGTCTTAACACCGCCACATGGAATCACAAACACTCTTAATCACTCATTCAAAACATTATTACAAAAATCACTCATTCACAAACAAGTAACATTTCAGGCTTTCAAAACTATCATATGATTTTTCACAGTTTCAGGAGAGTCTTTGATTTAATCAGTTTAATATACATAATTTCACACACTCAATTAAGAATGTTTCCTGCTTGTTCTTTTGTTTTCTAGACCTACACAATCAATTAAATATTGCTGTTTTTTACAATCACACATAAATTAAAAGCATAGATTATTATTTACAACTTGAACTCCATTTGCACCGAACCGCCCTTTCATTCGATCGTTGGCCAACTGTCTCCTCAGCGATTCCGCAGCGTTCGCTTTTATATGTGCTGCGTACGGGAGCGGGCTCATTTGCAGAACTTCCCCCGACGCCACCACCTCGCAGCTATTCTTCCGACCCGCGGATTGTCTCACGTCTCACCCAAACGCGCTGCAGTTGCAATTTTTCTGCGGTGCAGCGCGATCCGTGCGGAGGCATTTGTCGTTTGTGGCATGAAGTGGATCATGTTCCCGTCCACCTGATTCTGTCGTCCTCAGTAGTTCCTCCACAATTTTCTCTCACCGCGCGCCACCTCGGCACCCACTCATCAGAGAAAGGGGGGTTGGTGGGTCGGAACAGCGGAAAGTACACCGGGGAGGCTCGGCTTGGCCTGACAGCGACCCAAAAACCGGTCACCAGCAATTAACCCATAAATGCACATTTGACGCACACTAATGTGGCAGGCCAGCCTCCACCGGTACAAAACTTCGATCGATCCCCGTTTTTCTACCACCTAACCACCACCACCACCACCACCATCACCATAGTGACAGCTGAAGGTCACCGAATGCACCGTTCAATCGATCAAGTGCCCTTCGACTTCAACTTGCACTTCAACTCGGGATCGAAAAGTTGTCACCGCGACACGACATGTCAATAGTTGTTCGCCGGTGCCAAAGAGTGTCATTAGAATGCTGTGTGTGTGTGTTAGGAACGCGATCGCTGAAAACAAGATGGTGAAGTTGACCACTTACCCGGTGCGTGGGAGACTTCTGTCGTGGCGTCGGCCGCGCGAGTTATCGAAATCCGCACCGCACGCTGTCGTTGAAGCTGTGAAAATGATACGGAACGATAAGGGTTATAAATTATTCAACAAAAGTCACACGTTCAACCGTGCTGGGTTGTCG
The DNA here is from genome assembly GCF_943734705.1 of Anopheles coustani. Lineage (NCBI taxonomy): Eukaryota > Metazoa > Arthropoda > Insecta > Diptera > Culicidae > Anopheles > Anopheles coustani. The sequence goes on from NC_071289.1 coordinate 55,534,938, forward strand.
AAAGTCATGTTCGATCCAGTGGACTCTGGCTCTAAAGTGCATCGGGTGGCGTGATCGTCTCATGTTATGCGATGCAAATGGTGCTTTGTGCTGCTGTGTATTTAGCGTCAGTTTTTTTTTATTGCAAAACAACCTCCATAATAAGAGAATGCATGTTTTTACAGCGGGCTGCATGTTTAACTTAAAATTGAATCCATCATTCAATCAAAACTTCACCCAAAAAGTTACCTGAAATATTAAACTTTAAATTCATATTTTAACTTCTTTAATGAAAAAGAGACACGACACAGTGGTTTTCTGTTTACTCGCCTTTTTAGTAATATGCAAACAATGATAGAATAGTTCTGAAATAGTAACAATAATAATATTAATGAAAATAAAAATAATAACACTAATGATTATTATATTAATAAAAATAATAATAATGATAATAATTATTACACTGAAACGCATTATTTATGGAAATTAATAGAAACAAAGCAAACAATCATAGCTAAACAACTCGATCGATCCCATATTTTTTATGCAATCAAATCATTAGATGCAGCTTGAGAAGATTGAACTTTTTCAAATTGTTTAAACAAACATTATTCAGAGAAGAGAATTTATTAGACATTATTCAGAAGAGTTCACAAAATTGTTGAAATAACCTGCACCAACTTGGCAATAGTTTATGACTTCTTTTTTTAATGTGGCACGACATCCCCTAGTGGGACAAGGCCTCTCTCCGAAGAGTGTTTGTGTGACCGAAAGACGGAATATTATAGATCGGTGGTCGGCCGTTCGTAATACCGGAGGGTGCCAGACTCGAGATTCGATCCCACACCTGTGGTGTGGTGTTTCTTCAACTTCAGTTTTCTTATGACTTCAGTTTAAGTAATAAAGTAACTTTAAGATTGATTGATTATTTGAAAACAAAAAAATAAATTTGAAAAATGATAAGAGGAAAACTGGTACAAACAATAAAAGAAAAATAAAACTAATGTTTTATTGTTGTTATTTTCGTGTTATTAGTTGGTCAACAAGTGTGTATATTTGAAAAAAAGGATATTCTGTAGCTTTTATTATCTTATACGTTGTGCAGTAAAATATGAAGATCGATTTTTTTACTTGTATAGTTTCAATTTTGTGTTAATATAGCAATAGAATACAGGAAATGAAGATTTAGCCATTTTCTCCAACAAAACTGCACAGAATATTTTACCTTGGGTGAGCAGCGGAAAAACCTATCAATATTGTTTGAGTGTTCATATTGGATGTCAAAGAGTCGTTGATGGTGATTTGCATAGAAGTCAATGAGGATGAGGAACAACACCGGCCATATGTGCACTTTAAGGTTGCTGTATCTTATTTTTCGTCCTTACTCGCTTCATCTAGGTCATCAGTTGTGGACACATTCCCATAGATTCGAACCACTGCCGTTTGTCGTATTGAGACGTCCTTTCCGATCTACACCCGAGATGGAGGTTGGAGAGCGCAAGCGGTGCGCATTGGATGGGAAACAGGTGCGAATGCATCTCGCGACAAATGTGGTCACTCGGTGGAATGTGAACTCCGCCATCGAATGGTGCTCCGTTTGTCAATTATGTCTCAGCGGGGTACTTCGACGGTCGGGTCGGTGCAAACCACGAAGCGCGCCCGAACGGCTTAATCAAACACAGCCATTAATTGTAACCACTGATTAATGACAAATGGTTCACATGGTGCTACAAACGGAGTGTCACCTATTCTCGCCCTTTTCCTTCCATCCCTTCCACCCTGCTGCATGGATAGGTGGCACGCGAACTTCACTTGTGCTACTTTTTCCTCAAGAAGCCTCTTTGATCGCAAGCGAACGAGTAAGATACAAAAAGGTGCAGCCGTCGTGCCGTGGCGTGTGATAATTCAAATCGAATTAACCGAGGGTGGAAGCTTAATAAACACACACGAATAAAAAAAAAACATCGATAAACAGAGCGCTCTTGTTTGTGAGGAGTCGATGCGGTTGCATTTACATTTGAGTTTCCTATCTGTGCGAGAGAACGATAGAGATGGGAACGAGACCACATGCACGCGGGCACGACTTTAAGTAAATCATACTTGTTGCCCTCCAATCGCACCAACTCCAAGCGCCCGTTCACTGGAGGTGCCATGATCCTGCCGATCGCTGTTCGATCGGTGGCCCGTTGATTAACTGTGCTGTCTTCATTAATTTTCGCCTAATGAACGCCCGGACAGGATTCCGACTTGCCATCAAATGCTTGTGCCGCGCCGGTTGATTCATTTTTCAACCCCCGGGAGAGGAGACAGCTTTTGAAGAGCAGAAAAAACAATTCAGCACCCCAGCACTCAACCCAAGACGGGTTGGAGGGCGCTAGTGGGTGATAGTGTCACGGCACGTGATGAATGCTACCCACGTTCGAAAGCGCGAAAAAGGGACCGAACGCTTCGACAAAACGATGAAAAACAGATCACACAAGGAAGTTGACTGGCGTGATTTCTTCTCAAGCACGATTTGCTCGTGACTGTGGTTCTGGATGGCGGCTAATGATCGTACTAATGTACCCAACCAAACGATTTGTCATGTCCAAGGCCGGGTGCTGATACGGAGGGCTTGGCCGCTTTAGTACAGCTGATAAAACTATGAGCTGTTGATCATCGATCGATTTGTTCGCCACGTGAAATGCGTCGTTCCAGGGAGTGGTTGGGTATTTTTTGCACAGACTCAGCGTCTATTCATAGAAAATTGACTAATGTGGACTCGATTATTGGAGGAGTGGTTGATTTATTTTGTTTTCTTTTGGCGACAATTAAATCATTGAATGAACGAGAATGTTTCCAACGCATCAATTCTTGTCTCAGTATATTCGATATCATTCGATAGTATTCGATATCACAAACTAAACCCCACACGATCCTCATATATATATATAAAAATTCCATATACTAAGCTCTCATAAGTAAGCCACATAAATAAGTATTCTCAACTAAAATGGTTATTATAATAATTATTTGACTTTTTTCTTTATTACACAGGCTTCCCTATGAAGAGATAAAATTTTTTTGCGTAAATATTTTCAAATCAACAAGAGAAGTTCATTGAAACTAGTAAACTCTCAAATAATCACCATCGTTTGCTGTCTTATGGGTTATCCAAAGTTCTTCAGTGCTTACATTAGGCTTGAAAAAAAAAAACTAGAAATAAAAAAACAACCATTTTTAGTATCTAATAGTCCTGAGACTTTTTGTATATATTTTTTTTATATATTGTTTATATATATATCTATTGTTTGCTATCCCTATTGATATTGTTATGTTCCCTATATTTAAACATGTATGTTATTTGAAAATGAATATTACTTGTATAAAATATATCCCAATGTTTAGAAAATTCAGTTTTTTAAAGTGCTGATTTATACTGTTTTATTGATCTTCTGAACGTATTTTGTTTTTATTGAAACAAATCCCCGTTTTCAATCATCAGCTTAACTTCGTTTAATCTCCGCCAATAACTTCTACCGTTTTAATATCACGTGGTTAAATTGAGATTGATCGCCTTTTTTAGAATTCTAGCCGAACTTAAGTCAAATAAAACTACTTTTTTGAACACGTCTAGACAATTTGTTCTAGTTTCACAAGAATTACTTAGCAAAGTTGAAAGAGAAAATTTTATCATACTCAAGATGGGATGCTGGAAGACGAATGTATAGGGGTTTAGAATTTTCTCAAAAGTTGGAAATTGGCGATGGCAAATTGTATGGCACTCGAAAATTGATCATACGTGTGTTTCCTATCTGGAATGAACATGCAAAACGGAGAAAATTAACAAATGATGAATCAATCCAAGCTGATAACTTACCTATGTCTGATTATTGTTTTTAAATGCTAGATCAGTATAATCTACTGAATAAAACATAAAGCCAGCATTGCTTGATGGACGGAACAAATTTGTGCAAACAACTTTGCTCCGGAGAAAAATACACACTTTATGAGCGCACGGTTGTCACCTAAGCCTAAGGTAAGTCGCACATCCCACACTCGTCGTATGGAAATCTATCTGTGTATCCTTAAAGAAAAAAAGTATTTGCCGTTTGAGAAAACCAGCGGGGAGGCTGCGAAACGCGCGCGAAGCGCCTAATTGCAACGAACTGTAATTTATGGGCAATATTGGCATCTCGGGTGTATTAGCGAGGGCCCCTTCGATCGTGAGGGATCGGCAGCCCGGAGACTAGCGTATTATCAGCCCTAATTAACATTCAGTGTTTGAGCTTCGATGGCAATGTTTCGACGAAGTCGCAGAGGAATTACTCGGTCGGGATTAATCGGCCACAAATAAGAGGTCGTAAATTTCCGTGAGGAAAAAGTAAATGTCATCTAATCGCGTTCGAGAAGCATAAAGGAAGGTGTAGTTTGTTTCAGTACAAATAAATATGCAGATGAGATAAAGGTGGATGACTTGAGCAACTAAGATTTTCCTTGAACTGTCTTGTTTATACAATTAAAACTAATCTTATTTTTTTTTATCTGCTTCACCATATACAACAAATCTGGTGATGGCGATTTAACTTATTCAACATGATTGCTTGCATAATTTTCTAGTTACAATTAATTGGCCCGTTCAATTTATTCATGTCGCTATTTGGAAACATTGTTATAATTCTTACATTGTACTTCTATCCTTGTAAAACAAAAAGCCCTTAAAACCTCGTGTCTATCCACCGGCTGTGGCCTTCACGTGACACCGGGCACCTTTCGCAACGTTCGTAACAAACTGTGGGCTCGATTGATGCCGAAGGTGACATTTCGATTTGTTCCCGCCGTCCAGAGTCGGGCAGGCGAAACAAATGTTTGCGGTTTTGCAGTTGGCGTAAAGTTTACCGCCGTGGGCACCACGAGTGCATTAGATTACATTCCGCAACGAGAAGGCACATAATGCCTCGCGCGAAGGTCGTGCGAACGGAATCGCATTCCTGCGATTGTTGCGAACCGAGCCGGGCCAAGTGCAGCTGCATTCGCGGAGAAGACGGCAACTAAATTCACCGGTTTTTGCCCCAATTTTGTTCGCCAACTATAAATAAAACTTTGGAACAAAAGCAAAAAGTGAGTCGATAGGAAAAATCAATTCCCAGCGGTTCTGTGTGGGATAGCGAAAAAGTGCATGTTAAAGCATGGCCTCCACCCCATACTGCATCCGGTGTTGATGGTGGGCGTTTGAAGGCAGTTACTGCAGGATAATTGTGGGAGGAATTTTAAGCATTTCGTTCGCCGCATTCTTCTCGGGATAGCGAGCCACAAACCTACATGACTTCTATTCGCCAACACGTGTTCGATGAACACCTGCGTTTGGTGATATATTATAGGTTGCATTTATTAAATTTAGTTGTGAAACTAGCCATCTCTTCGATTTTCTCACAGTGACGTGTTTTTTGTACTGAATTGGTCTTAAAAAATAATCTATTTAAGTGCTAATTTGACAATTTTATTGTGGTTCTTTTCACTTGTATGCATATTTTTACTACCACTTGTTTTGCAAAGTGCACAAATTAAAGAATTATTTTTGGAGCAGCTGAAGAGTACTTCATATACGTTGTACATACGTTAACCTATTCGAAATTATTGTCAGGTCATTTATGTCATCAAGCATTTAAATACCTCTATAATTCAACCTGACTGGAATAATTAATAGATTCAATAAATGTACATTGTTTTGGAAACGAAGCAATGGCGAAGCAGTATACGAAATTTTCCGTTCCGTTTTCAAACGTGAGATTCATGATGATTGATTGATTTATAGAAAAGAAAAGTTAATAGCTGTAAACATAGTTTTGCTGTTTTAATACCTTTAAGTATATTTTAAATACAAAAACAAACTGCTTTAACAATGAACGGAAAAACGTCAGTAAAGAAGAGTTTGCAAAACATCAGTTTAAATATTTTTCAAATGTTAAATAAACGTATGAGACACAAGTGGACACAAACGAAATCATTTCCTTTCACATGGCATGAAATTAAAAAGCGTATGACTTGCAATCAAGAACCGGACCGTGTAATAATATTTTGCTAATCATCATAAAAGCTCTCCATCGGCAGGCGAATCCCAATAATCTAAATGACCACGTTGTTGCGATTTAATTAAACCATCCATATTACCATCGGCACCGTGGGACAATAATGATCTAATAATTTGCAAGCATTTTATGCCTTTATTTTGCCTGCGCAGAATAGCGGGGTATGATTCTTGCAGCCGCTTTCGAGTCGCTTCTTCGAAAACTGATTTGATGGTGATGATGGTAACGTCGATTAGCATGGTAAGAACATATTAGCGCGTAAGCAAACGCGATGCAATCCGTGGATCGCGAATAGCGCATTTGTTTAGTTTATTTGTTTTCGATCGTTTCCTGCTAAAAGAGAACCTTTAGGCAAACCATTTGCTGTCGTGTCTCATGCAAAACGCCTTCAAGATGCAGCTCGACTGCACTTGAGATGCACCTTGCAGCTCACTAGAATCGGACAGAGTGGACGATCGTGCAGCTGTCGGCTCTAACGAAACGACGGTGTCCAAAGAGAATGAATAAAATGGCACCGTGTTGAGATTTGCCATATGCGTTGATGGTGCCTGCTTCAAGGTGCATCACGCGTTGGCGATCGTTTGCTGTAGAAAAGGTTCCGAAGGTGATCAATTAATCGATTACGCCTTCGGGCTAGCGGTTGTAAATGAAGTTCGCTACGAGATTCCATGAGCAGTGAATTTTAATACTTGCAAAACAAAACTATTACCATGCTAGGAAAGCACGGGGTAACGGAATGCAGTTGGAATGCATTTGACGAAAGGTTGTATTCTGGGCATGGAGACATTAAAATAACTTTATTAAAGCCACGAGCACACATTTGTATTCCTATGGGCAATAAAACGGCATTTAAAAAGAAAGTCGTCTTCGTTTTGTTTGTAAAAAATCGTTCTTTATTATTTTGTTCCCTCTCTACAGCGCTCTCTTCCGAAAGGTAGCCAAAGGATGGATTTTTATCCGAACTGTTCCAAAAAGGTTCAATTATCCTTGCAAATATCCTTTTTAGTTTTGTTGCTGATAATCCTAGAAAAAGCCCAGTGCAGTGTTCAAGCGATGATTTGAACCATTTTCACAGCTTTTAATTCCCTCGAACTTCCCTTTTAGTTCTATTTGATCCTTGTTGATTTTCCTATTGTACTCTTGAATCCCAATAAGAATCACTGAAAGTCCTTTCGATCCCCTCGGCACCCCAGACTAGGACTCCTCCCTTTCCGGCACGATTTTGTTCCGAACCGAACCCACGAACCCTCGAACTGCCGAGCTTCGGCAACCGTCGCTTCGGAAAGGGAAGCGCTCTCTGCCACACTGTTTAATTGCTTTCATTCATTAATTAGCAGTTGAATCATCAACACGGCCGCTTTTTCGTTTCCTGAAGTAGTGACGTTAAATGAAAGGAGTGAACGAAGCAATGTCAAAAGTGAATTGTTATCAATATTATTTGTGTTGAGGCAGACGGTGGGTGAACTGATTGGTACAGAAACAGTGACTTTTTAATTTTGTTTTATGTTTTGCACCAAAAGGAGTGTGAAGTTAAAGTGTGATAGTGTAACCTTTAATAAATAATGAGGTTATCATATTTAATTGAAACATTAAGTTAAAACGCGACAGACTCTTGTTGATTCTAATTATGCTTATAAATAAATTTGTTTGATTGCGATCGTTATCCTTAAACATCTTTATTATGTTTTAAAGTGATTCAAATGGCATCACATGTGCCATTAAATGTGATCTTTTAAAGTAAAACTAATTTTTCTTTAAATTTTAAATTACTATTTATTATTTAAAAGCTGCACACATATTCTTTGAAATGTTGGTTTAGTTTTGTGATAAACGTAGTTTGTTGTAGAAATTTTGTCAATTGTAAATTATATCTGGTAGAAACGATCTTATTTAACGTGAAGAGACTCAAAACGAGAAAAAATAATTATATCTTCCCTGCAGAGGCGGATCATAGGGTAAGCAAACTAAGCAGCTCCTTGAGGCCCAGAGTTTTCAAAAGCTCTTATTTTTTGCCCATATTTTTTAAATTAATATATCGCAATTATTTTTATTAATATGTAAAAAAGTTGCATGTCTTATCAAATACGGGATGAGTTTGAAAATGTACTTGTCAATGACAATAAATAAGGAATACGTTATTGTGAGAATGATGCCATTGAACCTTGAGTAATATGTTTTGATGAAGAAAAGTTCCCCAAAAGTAGAACTTTCGAGATTTTTGAACAAAAATGAAAAGATTGATACACTAACGTGTCAAAATTTCTCAGAATAGTTTGAAGGTAATATTGGACTACATGGATTAGCCAAAGAAATTGTCATAAGTAATTAGCAAAAGTAGAAGTCTGACACACCCCGGAATTATGAACGGCTGACCACCGATATATATGATATACCGTCTGTCGGTCACAGTAACTCTTTTCGCTGAGAGGCCATTTTGCAAATTAAAACAAAAAAGTAATGCCATTAGCAGAAGTGCAAATTTCCACATATTAAGTTAAAAAATACATTATTTGTTCAATTTTTTTAATACAAAACGATGATACAGATTTTCTTGGAAAATCATGATTATTGTGCATAAAATGAGGGAAAATAAAACAAAACAATTGTATAAAAATGAGATAAATTATACCTAAACTTGATTGCTTATTACAAATTAACTGTTTGATGTAAATTGTAATTTAATACATTTTTAAATAAAAAATTGATAGTGTATGTTGTAAGGGTCTTTAACTAATAACTGATTGGGTCCCTTAGAACGCTTAATCCATCTCTGCTTCTCAAGGAAATATTTTGTAAGTTTATTTAAACCCCAAATTCCGTTATTCTATAATTCAAGCAAAACGTCCGGAAACAATGAGTTTGTTAAACAACTTTTGTAAAGCAGTGTTTAATTAATTTTTCTTAACTTATTTAATTCCTAATATTATGAATGAACTTTTATACTCTACTTTTTTCATTTCTCCGAACTTTGATCATAGAATCAAAAATAGATAAATAAATGATAGCTTTGCTTTCAGTATTTCTAAAAGATACAACAATGTCAGGCGGCCGAGGGGAATTGGCATCGACAGAATATTGATAGATGACGAGTCCCAGGGTATTGATTCGAAAATACTTTCCCGAGGCTGTACAGTACTTCACATTCCGCGTTCATCTTGGAGCGCACATGTCTTGGTTGATTTTTTCATCCTTCGACGATTACAATGTAGTCCCCGCGAAGGCGGTGTGGAATGCACACGTTTGGATTTTTAGAAAAGCAAACATTCGCCATCGATGGAAAAAAAATGAGAAAGGAGAAAGAACTGCTACGCACGTACATAAACACGAAAAAAAGAAGCTAAACACACAGCACACACATATCCTTTGCATACGTGTAGCAACCAAGCACCAAACGCAAATAGTTCTGTCGAACTCCCCCCGGGGGACAATGATCGAAGGGTTCGGAATGTTCATCCGCTCTCGAGCAACCGGGAAGCCGGCGTACGGCTTATTCCGGGTACACATCAAATTTGATAAAATATGGAAATAAGCCGTTCGGTGCCCAGAAGAGGAAGAAAGCACGCATGGGCGGGCCGTGGCGACGTGCAGGCGCGGATGAGGGTGACCAGGGCACGCAAATCCGCCCGTTGCAAACCCAAAACACACACCCATCGATCCATACACACCGGGGAATGCTGCCAGTAGCAGGGCATTATTTGTACGCCATTTCATACGTGTGGAACTCGTGTGCGCGAGGGTGAATTTTCCCGTTTTTGCGAACGCCTGGGAAATCGTACTTTACAAAATGAAATGCTCGTCAGACATTGATGGGGTGGTGATCCATCCATGTTTGCTGGCGAAGGCGTCCGCGGCCGTTGTTTGGGCGAAGAAAGCGAAGAGATGGTTGAATCGAACAACGGAAATGGAACGAGTAATGGAGGATGGGATTTTAATGGAAAGAGTTGCTGTACGAAACGGAGGAGAGATATGATTGGGTGTTTTGAGACAAAATTTTTGGTTTGAATATGATTTGTAACTTTGAACGCAAAAGATGATGGAAACCCTGTCAATACAATTATCAGTAACTTTGATAATCTTGTGTTAAGTTTTTCATTTTTTATTGATTCTGTACGTTCAAAATAGTAACAAGAGGGTTCTTAAATCAGCAAATAATTAAAAATAACTTCAATAGTCCCTAAACGTCCACAGTTTAGCATAGATTCTATCGCAAAGTGTAAATTTATATTTCAAATAACCGGTTCGTTTTTTGGGTACTGATGAACTTAACCGATAAACCCGACCATCCGATACACCTTGACGTTGAAGAGCATCTCGGGAAACCAACGACAGGCTTGCTGGGCTGATTACTGGTTCCAGTTTCGCGGAAAGTGAGCATAAAATCTCCAATTATCCTTTCGACCACCGTTTCACGAACGCCGTGGCGTCCGGTCTGCCCCTAATGTTTGCGTGTCTGTGTGCGTGGAGTAATGAAAAAACAAGTGGAAAGAAACGAGCGCATTGTTAATTTGATTCATTAACGTCTAATTCTGTCAAACCTGTGAAGTAATTTGGTGCTAGAAGCTCGAGTGCCGCTCACAAGTGCTTCAGACGAGACGGTAGCCACCAGATGGTTCAATTATCCATCGTCTCCCGATACTGCGATGTGTGTGGCAGGGTGGGGAGCAGTGAGGGATAATCTACCCGGCAGCTGGCAGCGGCTGAGGAAAGCGAAAGGTGGCGAGATAATATGTTCCGAGTGTTTCGAAAAAGCATTAGAACGAAAGCTGCCTGCGGCAAGTGCTTGCAAATGTCCTCTGGAAATGGAGATGCCCACTTTGCTGCATCAGGTGAGAAAATAGATGTTGTAATTGTGTTACCGCTTATCTTAAAAACGCATCGGCAAGTCGGTTGGTACGGTGAGAAAGGAAATTGCAAAATATGGAACGTCTTATGTCTCGTACAGTCGCTTCATGTCTGTGGAATAATACAAATTTATTTGGAACACCATTATTAGTAAAATGTTCGATTCACTTATGATTCAAACAAAAGTAATTCAATATAGTTCAATCTTTCTTACGTTCAACGCACTAATATATAGATTTACATAAATCTCTTGCAATCATTTGCCTTGCACTTCGAGATGGTACATGCGTTTGGTGTGCTTTCTGAAATTAAATAGTAGACCTCTTTACTTACATTCTTCTCTTCGTATACTCACATTCCATTTGAGCATTGCACCAACTAATATATTTTTCACAAAGCCTTCATCCTGCAGAGTGCACATATCCGCCGAAGGTGCCGAGCCTTAGGAATGGCATAGGTAAGCATGCTCTCGTCGTCGTCGTCGTCATCGTCGTCGAATGTCGATTCGTCCGGGTATGTTCGAGACCATTCAATTTGGCATTTTCCGTAAATTGAGCACTCGTCGTATTATGGTATACTGATTTGTAATAAGGTAAGGTCGCTGCTGATTGAAGTACTGAGACGAGGTTCGTAAGCACGACGCGATGGATTTTCTGTCGGCGAGAAATCGTTCGACTGCTTACTTTACCTTTGCTCGTTGGGGCCTTTAAGGGGGAAATCTATCTAGCAGTGGTTTGGTTTTTGGATATCAATAAATGTCATAGAAATGTGCAAAATATTGTTGCAGAAACTGAATTGTATGTTTCATTTCCAAAAATCACAACGAAATTGAAAGAACTTTGAAAGTAATTTTATTACAACTTATATTTATCATACGAAATTTTGCCTTTTTTATATTAGAGGCGTACTTTTTATCTCGTTTTAACACTATGATTAATTTTGTGTTTATCAACTTAAAGCTTGTGTCTTTTTATGTTGTATATTTCTTCAATCATTGTCTCTTTTGCTAAGGTAATTCTATACGTCATATACTTTTACGTTTTTTACTGAGATATTGATACTGGTCTTGGAAATTATGATAATTTAATTGGGTTTTAAGTTTCATTTTAAAAATAAATCTTAACATTTCACTAATTGTTTTAACTTGATCCGCTGATAAGAGTCTTAATTATAAACTAAATTTGGTTCAATTATTAAAAAATTGCATGGTTTTAATTTAAGTAAGAAAGTAGTAACGTTCCTCGCTGAGTTCAAGGATGCAAAAGAAAACAAAACTACCTAAGACTCTATTAGTTGTGCTCGTTCCTAAAATTTCTCTATAGTCCTGGTGTCCAAGTCAATTTATTTTAGTAAACCATAGCCCTGTGTGTATTATTTCAAAAAATTTAGGTATGAGGTCATACAGTTAAAGAGACAATCACAGGGTAGATACTCAAAATATCCGAAAATTTTATATTGAACATTTGATTACTGCTACAGATGAGTAGAGCACTCCCTGAATCTAAAAGGCTGCCATTATACCCACCAGAAAGCAAAGAATCAACCTAGTCTGGCTGGTTTCATGCTGTATTTGCCGATCGCGTGCGATTCTTGCCACTCCAAGCATCCTGCTACCGGGCGTATCGATAGAAACGAAAGCGAAGTAGAGAAAATTGTTTGCAATATGTACAGATCGAGCGACGCGAACGAAAGAGAATAATAAATTCAAATCCATAAACTAAATCTAAATTGAATTTTTTAACCCTTTTCCAGAGTTTTGCCCCCCGTTCGTTGAGGGAGGCATCTCGGGCATTTGTCGGGAACGAAGATATTTCCTCCATCGGAGTAAAGTATCGGTGATGGATGGGGGATGGGTAAGCTGGAGGGTCTCGAAGAGGCATTCTTTCGTTCCGTTACGATGATTTTCGATCTCGAAAGAAAAGAAGCTTTCAAGTGAATTGATTTCGTCGAGGCAAATTTGTCGCCGGATTCTACGGCATGAAGAACGGTTTACGGCAAGGAGGCTGGTTGGTTCATTTTTTTCTGAACTCCAGCGGGTGGATGGAATGTGAAGATTGGCTCCCGCATCTTGACATATTAGTTCCTTACCTCCCATACAATCCTGCATTATTGGAATGACTTTTTTCTTTGTGTATAAGTTTAGCAAAATCTGCATTAAACGTTTCTCGAATGTATGCCTCGCAGGATCTCAAATACACCTTGAATAGTGGCTAGAAAACCTGCAACATCATGCTTTTAAACATAGATTTGACCAGGGTAAGCTGTGCAATGACAATAAATCAAGTTCCTAAATAAATCTGTAATCTCTACCTTGTGGTGAAACTCCGTGTCTTTTGATGGCAGAAGCACAAGAAAACGATACGTACACAAAGAAGCAATAAAATCAATCAATTTCCGTTCGATCATCATTAGTCCGGCTGACGGTAATCCTGCTTTCGCAACAACGTCTTCAACTTTCCAGGGCTCGGGGTTAAGGGTTGGCCTCCCGGCAGCACGTAAAAGGACACGGCAGGATCGCGTGTACTTGTTTGCATTTTTCTATGTGCGCATGTGATTAGTTTTTCCTATCGGCCGTCTTCAGCCGTTGGTTTGATGGGTTGCTTTTGGGGGGAAGGTAGCCTTCGTCTTGCTTAGCAGAAGGTCTTATTTATCAAACAAAACATGCCACTGGCACAAAATAGATACACTTTGGCGGGGTCTCTTTTCCGGTAAAAGGGGCAACGGACCGGAAACAGCAATTTCAATCAAGCCTGTGTGACAAACGACAAAAGGCAAGCAGGTTATTTATTTCAATCGACGCAGGGTACAAGACAACTAGGAACCAAATCCTAAGAACCAACTGGCCCAACCGGGTTTCGTT